>NC_090269.1:405538461-406257961 GCF_040414725.1 Anabrus simplex
AGGGTCAAATCAGAATCACGAGGAGAGTTAGGTCCATCACCAAATAGTCGGTTCTAGGAAATAAGAGGTTATTTAAGGAGGTGCAGAGGGCCAAAAAGAAGGGAGTTGGTCGACAGAATTTACTGGAGATGGTCCAAGGGTGGACCAAGGAAGTTGGTCGAGAGAATTTAGGGGAGACAGTTCAAGGGCGGACCAAGGGAATTGGTCTACAGAATTTACGGAAGGCGGTCCAGGGGAGAACCCGAGAGGCCGGTCTAAGGACTCTACAGGAATAGGCTCGTGAGAGGGGAAGAGACTTGTCACACACAGTTACGGGAAGTTGGTTTTGAGAAACCACGGATAGAGACAGTCTGCTTAAGTAGCAATGAGAGGGAGAAGTAAGAGTTCAACTCATTGGGATTCAGGCTATTCACAAGGGAAGTGAATCGTGGTCCTAGTAAGGTATTCTTCAGAGCCTATTGAAGGAAGTTATCGCGGCAGTTCGTAGGGAAGAACTGCAGTGAACTAATGTCTCAATAATCACGAGATCAGTCTGATGATAGTCCTAGAGTTTCGTACGGACAGGTAAAGGCAGCCTACTGCAGGGAAGAGTAACATGGTACGGAAAGGTGATCCGAAAGTCAGACTAAGAGCTTTAAAGGAATTGCATTCCCTTCACGGGTTAACGAGGTGTGTAGTGCCGAAACACTCGAGTGTCCGTGTGACAAAGAGGAGCGAGGAGAATAAGAAAGGAGTCACCGCCCTAAGAAGACATCATATTCGGAAGAAAAGTTTTCACTGAAACAGACAATTCTAAAAAGGGAACCAAATACTTCTTAATTAATTGCTGATGTGTTGTATGTTTAGGAAGTTCCATTTTTGAGAAGAAAGTACATTTGTACATAGCTGTATGTATTACTGTACAGTATATATTGTGTATATCTGTCTTGGGAAATTAAATATAACTTAGCTCGGTAGAAGACCATCTGACTGGTGTCATTATTGTTTAATACAGTTGTGTTTCGAACCCCAAGTCCTCAATCTGCATCATCCTTAGCATACGACAACGGTGTTGCAAAGGTAACTGTCTCACTATGTTAACAGCTGAAATTCCGACTGGCGGCTGATGCTTGCGTGGTCGAACACGTGTAGGGTGCTTGCAAGTTCAAGAACTATGCACGTGCCTCCCATACTGCATCTCACTTCTCGAAGCTTATGGGTCCAGTACGTATGTATATTTCTGTTAAAATGTATTTTAACATCTGATCGAACTTTGAAGAAGTGTTCAACTTTGTTAAATCACAGAACATAGGAAGACATGCATATTTGCTAATCACTGTTCCTTTCATTAAGAAATTCACACCATTTTGCATTAGAGATTACCTACAATGCCTGTGTAAGACCTCACAGTTACAATTAACTTCATAACAACAAAAGCGATACATTCGTTGTAGGGGAGTGAGCGCTAGTAGGAGAAATTACATGACCCGCGCACCTAAGAACCATAATGACGGGTAAGTATAACCATGTTATAAAGACTTATCTAACACTTCACAATGTATGCTCTCTCTACCTTCAAGCGTAGTCTTCCTACTTCTAGTCCACACTTCAGCCCGCACGATTCAAGTGAAGATCATTGGAAAGTTACGCGAACACATCGCTAGGACTTCAAATTACAATTACAGTGTACTCACCCAGACGTCATCATCCATGTCGTGAATTACGTTAAAGGGAGTAGTCCACACGGTCTCACTATTGCTTTTCTTGGTGAACTTGAGAGTGTAGTTCAAGGTATCAGGTTCCCCATCGTCGCAGTGTTCTACATTGGTAAATTTTAGGTTGTATGGGCCCTGAAATGTAACAGAGGGGATTAGCAAGTAAACAAAGAGTTAGATTACGCATTTTGCTGACAGTTTATTTCGAATGAATGCTCTCAGCTTACAGCTACGGAACTCCAGAAGCTGAGGAGAGGACATTCCATTTATAGCAAACTTAAAACGTCAACATGCAGTTTAACAATAAATAATTAATTTCGTGTGGCTATTTCTAGCCGGGTGCAGCCCTTGTAAGGCAGACCCTCCGATGAGGGTGGGCGGCATCTGCCGTGTGTAGGTAACTGCGTGTTATTGTGGTGGAGGATAGTGTCATGTGTGGTGTGTGAGTTGCAGGCATGTTGGGGACAGTACAAACACCCAGGCCCCGGGCCATTGGAATTAACCAATGAAGGTTAAAATCCCCGACCCGGCCGGGAATCGAACCCGGGACTCTCTGAACCGAAGGCCAGTACGCTGACCATTCAGCCAACGAGTCGAACAGTTTAACAATTAATTACAATAATAATAATCACAGTTCTTTCCTGTTCTAATTATAGCTGATTTACGGCTCAACCTTAGCCGTCTGCTCTTAGTCTTCCCTGAATGTAATTCATGATCTTGCAATTTTCTTCTGTAGATATTTCTAATAATATATAAGCTTTGTCCGCTCTTTCTTTATCATTATGATGTTTCAATAACCATTTTCTTCCTCGCGTAACACATGTCTTTCATTATCTATAGTTACTAATATATAAAGAGGTAAAGTTTGTTTGTATGTAATGGGCAATCTCGGGAACTACTGGACCGATTGTAAAAATTATTTTACTAATGCAAATATTCATTATCCCTGAGGGACATGGGCTGTATTTTATTTTCAAAACAATTTGAGGGAGAGGGCCACAGGGGGAGATATAAAAATAATATGCTAATATAGACGAAATATCGAATTTGTCGTACAAGGACGAGACAAAGCTCAATTTAAGCCCCTTGACGCAAAAAACACGAAACTCGGTAAGCCATACGGGAACAAAAACCATGTTTTAAGGCTCTAAAACCAATCGTTATGGATATTAGCAGCACACTACCCCTGCTGTAGGAATCGGATAAAGAAATGAACTGTCGTAATCATTGCAACGTCAGCTCCAGTATTCTTACAGCGGCGAGATTATCTACAATACGAATATCACAAAAACCTAACATTTTACAGACATGAACATTAATAGGCGAAGGCCGGGGAGAGGTAAGAAGAAATGAGGAAAGAGTTGAATTCTTTATATGAGGATACGTATATCTCAGAAACTGAACATGTTGCAGACGTTAAATCTGGTACTTGGAATCTCTTTTAAAAATAAATGAACATCCTTTTTTTTAAAAAAAATCTACTTAAGGGGGTGAAATCATAAACGAAAGCGGGTGAATTTTTAGAATTAGTATCTTCTTCTTCTTCTACCGCCTTTCCCACACCAGCGGGGTCACGGGTGCGAGCTGTCACACATAAATATGTATGTGGGTGGGTGGTGTGTGTGTATATGTGTATGTATTTGACCCTGTTTCACGGCTGGATGCCCTTCCTGACGCCAACCCCGTGTGTAATGACGTAATTACTATTGCGTGTTCCTGTTGTAGTTGGTAATGTGGTGTGTTGAGTGAATATGAAGAGGAGAGAGTTGTAACAGAATCGAACAACTTGTCCCCGAGCCTGATGAATTAATCACACGCGATTAAAATTCCCGACCCAGTCCGGAATCGAACCCGCAACCCTGTGAACCGAAGGCATCAACGCTGAACACTCAGTCAAGGAGTGAGGCAGTTTTTATTGAGTACATCTACAGTATATCTCATAAACTTAACATGTTACAGACGTGAAAATTGGACCCTTTAAAAATAAACAAACACGTACTTTTTGTTTTCGGAAAATCAATTTAAGCTGGAGATCGATTATAAGTGAAGAAGGAGTTGAATTCTCTTTATGAGGATACATATATCTCCAAAACTAAGATGTTACAGACGTGAAAATCGGTATTTGGAATCTCCTTTGGAAATAAAGAAACATTTTTCGACTTAAAAGAGGACTGTTTCTCACATGCAAAGTTCCATGTCGCATGTTCCAGATTTAGCTCTGCCAGTAGCCTGGTCATCTTAGCCCCAAAAGGCAATGCCACAAACGTGGTTTACAAAGAGGTTCTGTGGTAAATGAAATGCAATTTTTCGGTGATATTTTATCTTTAGGGATTTTCAGATAATGTCTTATTGCAGTACCGAGAAACATATAATTTTTATCAACTTACCAAATCCTCGCGATTGAAGCCTGTGAGTAACAGCTATTTATTGATAAAATTCCTTCTCTCTACTGTAGTTCCTTTTTAAGATCTAAGCATATTTTCTTCACAGAGAAGGCATCTCATGAAGTCTTTTTTCCCTGATCCATCCATTAATTTTGTAAATACCTATCATCCACCAAATTATACCTCGTGTTTGCCTTCTATTTACATTTGAATGGCTATATTCACAGACGGACTTACCCTGTTGTATTCTAAGGAGATCGCTCTGCTCCTACATTCCGACAAAAACCACTGTCTTTGAACATCCCTAAGTCGTATAATAATTTGTTATCTCAGAGGTTGCTCAACCATCTCGAAGTCCTTCCGCAAATAATTTCCGAATCTCAAACTCTGTAGTATAATTTTCAATTTTGTTAAGCAGTACCCTTCCTGAATATCGTTCCTCTGATAATGGTATCCCGTTCGCAGAAAGTGTCCTCCCTTTTCTGTTTTCAGTCTTAACCAATATTTAAGAATTCGTTTATTAATATCCGTTTGATTAATTTCTTTACACGTTATTCTTACTCCACAGTAGCTCCGACAGTTCATTTGCATTCTCATAATTTTCTGTGTAACTCCAGAGACCATGGTGACTGCTGAAATCTCCAAGTTGTACCTTACGTTGTGTAGGCAACAGAGGGATTTATGCAACTGCTCGTAAGTGATTTATAAACATTTCTGACCACAATATTATGGAGTTTTATGCAGCTAAAAGAGAAGTTCGGGTAATCTAAGGATAAGTGTATAACGTAGATATCAGTAATTCTAGACAAATGCAGTTACCCCATAATTTTCATAGAGCAAAAGCGAAAGGGAGGTATTTAAATTCATACCTCTAATTGGGGTGGGCGATCCGTCGTCTGAACAAGCAGCTCTTGGGTTTGACAATAAGAAATTATTTTTAGTTTTGGCAACGCCACCCCGAGATGACAAAGAATGACGTTACATCAACAGACACCACAGAGTAACGTACACAACAAGGATGGAAGGACAAAAAATAATAACATACAGCAACTCATATACAAAACTTATCAGGACATAAGTGAAAGCGAGAAACTGTGCTGAAAATCCATCTCATTCAAAAAAAGGTCTGAGATCTTTAAGAACTACTGAGCGAAGGATCAAAAAATAACACCGGTTTTCTTTAGAAAACTATAATTAAACTTTATGGGATAGACAACATACAGACAAATCGTAATCAATTAATAGTTTGGTAAAAAAAAGGAAATTTGAAAATTTTCAATTGCTTTGTAAAGTAAAAGACAAATTTAAAAATATAAGTAAATAGATCTGTAATAATATAATAAAATCTTTGCCAACTAAATAAATAAACCGAAGAAATATAAATAAATGTAACAGTTTTAAAATAAATATATTCAGTTTACTAAACAGACTATGTAAGGAGCTCCTTAAAGTAAAATTTTTGCTCATTCAAATCCTTTTTAAAAACATTGAATCATATTTAGAAACATAAAATGTGGGACGAATAGTTAGACTGAGTAACCGTAAGTGGCTTAGGACAATCCCTAGTGGAGGAATCACACACCCGAAATATGTAAATAGACATAGATCCATAAACCACCACGTGAAATTAAAACATAAATATATCCTGACAAAAATATTTAACACATTAGCCAACTCAAAATTAGAAAAAAACGTCGACACAAATACAGTAAATTAAACTCAAATCCCCCCAAAAAATCCAACGGATAAGAAAATCATCAAAATTAAAACCCATAGTCAATAAGGTAGAGAACAAGGCAGTTACCCAGGGCCTCAACACACACGGAGAGCCAAACACGATCTCACACCAAGATCAAAACAATAAAAATCACATTAACGACGCCACGCAAAAACAAAAGAAGAATCCCAAAGATAAGAACAATAATGACACAGTTACGTAATTGGACATGGCAGCGATAATACAACAATGTGAAGTTAAGATAAGGATAGCGAACGTTAGAAAATCCTCCAGCAAGGAATTTTCTAAAACGCCACAAATAATATATATGAACAATTTCTTGAGAATATTATATTTTAAAATTATAACTTGAAATAAAACCAACTTAAAAGTTTTTGTACGTCCCAGAGTTTAACTTCTATATGTTTAGCAACAGAAATGTGGTACCTAATATGAAGTTTTAATTAAATGAAAGATATTAATATAAAAGGGGGACATAAACTTTACTGGGCTAAAAATAATAATTATTAATAATACTAATAATAATAGGATATTAACTAAGAATGAAAAAATATTAAGGGTGACAAATGGTGATTACGCAGCGCATAGGTCAACACACGGGGCAAGGATTACCATATCAATAAATCACCACATAATTTAAATACAAAAAACACACGCACCAACATAAATAATACAAGGAAACACACCAAACGAGCAGAATAAAAATTAATCAGAGAGGGAAAATAAAATTTGAAAGCAACGAATGTTCAAGTTTAACAGCGAAAATAAAGGGCATATGATTTTAAAGTTACCAACACGGAGTACGAACGAAAATATGAGTAGAACACAAACCAAAATCTCACCATAATTCCCACAGCAATAATCAAAATGACACATAAATAAAGTGTAATATGACTCCACCAGTAAAATAAATAAAAATAGGGTACTTACAGTCGTGAAGAGATATACGATAAAATCTTACCCAAATGCTGACCCATACTCTGGCAATTACCGGCACCAAACAAGTACAGTATTTGCAAGATCTTACATTCTAAGTTAGAAAAATAAACCAAAACTTCGTTTGATCCCTGAATGGGATTCTCAGAACAGATTCATCCAATTCATGTCGGGTTATCGCTCATTTTAGGTGATGAAGGCAGATACATGGCTGCCAGAGTCCGTCTACAATCAGTTTTAACGGCAGACAGCCTCATTCCCAAGTAGTCCGCATGAGCGGTAGTGTGGCGATAATTGTACTCGACGTTAGCCCCTGACGGGACGTACTCGGGCTCCACCTCGATACCACGGCCGAACCCTTACGGAACACGCCGAAGATTTCCGAACGGCGCACTGGCGTTGAGTTGACAATGCAAAAGAACGAACTGTAGGAGATCTGCTGAACGAACGAACGAACTATAGTAATGTTTATGAGGTACACTACGAATACATACGAAGAGAACCGGGCAGTGACGATTTCGTGTTTAAAGCAGGAAAGTGTATTTATTGTACGAGTGGTTTGAGAAGAAAATTACGTGCGTATATTTTCGAATATCTACTTGTGCATAGTGTTCGTTACTGTACCTGTGGGATTAGTGTATTTCGTTTGGTGTGCCCAGCTATAGTGTCTATTTAGTTACGTGCCGCGTGTTTATTTAGTTTTTCTTCAGTTTAGGTAGGCCTACTTACATAGCGTTATAATGAGCAACGTTAAGAAATACTCGTGTTCTGAATGTGGTAAAAGCTATGAGTATAATAAAAAAATTTGGAAACATGTTTCTAAGGCCCATCCAGAGAAACTAGATGAAATTGCGCCTTGTTTAAAGGGCGAGACATCTCTTCCGCACCAGTGTAAATTTTGTGATAAACAGTTCACGCACAGTTATAATTTAAAACGGCACGAGCGTCAGTGCCACACAAACTTAATTGGAGGACCTGAGACAGAGGATAAAAAATGTCCTTCTTTCTCAAGCTTCCTAGAGTGGAAACAGCACATTGAAAGCAAAACATGTTCACAGTATGTAAAGAAAAGGGGTTCTTACACTGCAACAGATAACACGAAGAGACATTACTATGTGTGTCATCGATCTGGCTTTTTTGTGTCTGAAAGTAAAGGCATCAGGCACTTGAAGCTTCAGGGAAGCAACAAAGTTGATGAGATCTGTCCAGCAAGTATTCGACTAATTGAACACGAAAATGGAATGTGTGAAGTAAAATATGTTCCCACTCACAGAGGTCATCAAAATGATCTAAGCCATCTTGCCCTCACAGATGTAGAGAAGAAAACATTAGCAACAGATATTGCCAACCAGATTCCCTTTCAAGCTATTCTGGACAAAATTCGCGAATCTGTGACAGACTCAAAGCTTGAAAGAATTCATTTAATCACAAAACAGGATTTGTATAATATTGAGCGTAGTTTTAACTTGAGCTCTAAATCTGTCAGACATCAGGAGGATGGTACAAGTGTTGAGGCCTAGGTCAATGAAGTTAATTCAGGTGACAGGCCCTTGTGTATTATTCTATAAACATCAGGGGACTACCAGTGAAAAGCATCCAAACCTCAGAAGTGATGACTTTATTTTAATTATTATGAACAGTGCTCAGAGTGAAATATTAAAGAAATATGGTAGTGACTGTATATGCACTGATGGAACACATGGGCTTAATAGCTACGGGTTTGAGTTAATAATGCTTTTAGTTCTGGATGACTTGAGAGAGACTTTCCTTGTGCATTTTTGATTTCCAATAGAAGTGACCAGAAAATATTGTCTCTGTTTTTCACCTACATTAAGAATGAGGTTGGTTGTGTATCCCCAAAGGTCTTCATGTCCGATTTGGCAGAAGCCTTCTACAATGCTTGGAATGCAGTCATGGGACCTGCAACCATGAGATTATTTTGCTCATGGCATGTTGACAGAGCATGGAGAAAGAATATTCAGACCAAAGTAAATGGGAAGGAAAAACAAGGAAATGTTTATAAAATTCTGTGAACAATAATGCAACAATATTTAGATTTTTGTGAATTAAATAGGGGTGGTCTTGCACACCTAGTAGCTATGTCAGTGAGTGTATGGCATCATGAAACATTTGATTTAAAGTGGCTATGAACATTGTGCTTTGAGTGTTTCAGATCAAAAGCAGTTGTTATTTCAGTTAGGAATGAGTAGTTTGGATTGTTGTGATATGATGATGATGATGCTTGTTTAAAGGGCCCTAACATCTAGGTCATCAGCCCCAAATGTTGTGATATCAGTGTTAGATGAGATATGTGTTTGTGGCCTGTTGTAAAGAAAAGGGTTTAGAATGTTTTGAAATATATAGTCAGTATGTAGGTAAATAATACACAGAATTAAGCAATCACTGTTTTCAGGATTTTAATGCAAAATGTAGGAAGTTATGAGCATCACTGTAAAATTCTTGTTTGTAACATTGATAATTAATCCTATATGGACTACACACACACAAAAAGAAAAGAAAGAAAAAAAGGAACATGTGATACAAATTTGAGGTCCTTTATTTAATCATGAATAAACGCATTTAGGCATATACAAACTACTATTTATTTCTTCCTGAATTGAAATCCTCAGAAGTATTGTTCTGAAGGATCACTAGACGTTATGATGGAGGTGGTGCATAACTTGGTGGGTATAATTATTTTTAACTTACTTGCTTTATAGTTGACCTTTCATTGCAAGTTGGAAAAGAGGTAAAGCTTTTTTGTGAGATCTACTTAATATTACATTTGAAAATTTAATGTGATTGGACCTTTTACAATAGACTCGTGGGCTGTACCACTGTCTGTTAAGAGCAAGAGATTATCTTCAGGGTGCAGGAGTACAGTACTGTACCATCTTCCCCTACCAAAGTCTTTCTCATCGAAATCAACTGCAATATATCCTATTATGAATACCTAAGTATTTTAGAATAGGTATTCTAGTTAAGAAAAGTATAAGTGATGTTTACATTTGTTGAAAGAATCATACAAGGAACAGTATCAAAGTCATGATGGAGGAAATTCAGGAGACAGAACACTTTAAGTCACTTAATAAACAACAGCAGTCATACTTGGCAGAGGAAGGAAAAACTTATCAGCAGCTCACTGTCGGACCTGTGTCTGGAAGTGAGTGAATAATCTGTACAAAACTCAAGGCTGCCCCTCAGTATTGATATACTAATTTTTTCTAAAATAAAACAAAAAGAAACACATTGCATATCTTCTTCACAAAACAATCTTTACATCACCTCTTACAGCAGTCTGTCATTTGCCCTTAATTTCTAATTTTTATCAGAATACTACCATAATACAATAAAAAAGTACTATAATCTGAATATTAGATCAATAACTAAAAAGGTTTACTATGAACCATTAAATTGCTATTTTTTCTGGAAAATGTTTGTTATAAGATAAGACATCCATCTAAGTTCTTCTGCATGCATTCTACTTCTTTATATACAAGCTTTCTCTTGTTTTAAAGTTATCATTCCATGAAATTCATTCCCTGAGCAACCTTTATATTGCCAAGACCATTTATTACACAGCTTTCTTTAACTTCAATTTTACTTCTTCAAAAAGCTTGTCACTAGTTGCCATTTCTTCACTTTTATTTCTTAAGTTTCTTGAAATCTTCAAATTCTTCAATATTTGAGTTGCATTTCTTATTTACTTTTCCAATTTTGATGCACTTTTCTTCCTCTCCATCAAGTTCATTTGGTGCTCATTCTGTCCTTTCTGGATGAGCAGTGTAGCAAGAGTGAGCAGATCTTGTCACTGTCAGTTGCTTCGTTGTGACCAGATCAGTTGTGGTTTGTTTTACTGCAGTAATTTTTAAAAGCATCCTGAATATTTGTTCTTGTATTTAATATTCCTGGTGACATGGGCGATGCTTTGTCATTGATCAAATCTTGGCTCTTCTGAGAGAAAGCTCTCTACATCTGCACTCCTACAGGATAGAGTGAAACATATCTTAATTGTATTTCTTACTTCAGGATATTTCCTTTTCCCACATGGAAGTTTTAGATTGATATGAGGTTTCTGGTTCTTTTAACTTACAGATTTTTAATTTGCCTTAACTTTCTCAAACTTAAATATCTTCCATTCATCTTGAAGGGTAATACTATCCATGGAGGAAGACTGTAAGATTGACTTAATTGGAGACGGCGCGAACAAATTCGTTATCTTGGAATTACCTTCAGGGATACTCCAGTGTTCGACGAGACTGCTGTAATGAAAAACCTTCACAATCAGCTCCAAATTCTAACATCGTCGCCACTGCTTAAGGAAGACCAAAAACTCATAGTACTGAATTCCTCAATCTGTCCCACCCTGATGTACCCTTTCCTGACATGCAGTTTCAAGAAAATCGCACAGAAATTCTTATCCGATAGCAATAAAATGATTAAAAGTGCAACAAAGGAGATATTGCAGTTACCGACGGATACTCCAGATGGCATGCTGTACACCGAAAAGAAATACAAAGGACTCGCTCTTTTTAAAACCTCGTGGGAAGTTTACCTTTAATGTATTAATGCCTGTAACATCTTGCTTAAGACTAAACGCCCACTCCGCGTCGCTTCAAGGGATTCTCATGCGGAGAGTCAGGAATGCGTAGAACGCCTAAAACTAACAAACGCTGATATCCAGAAAATAAGCGCCAAGAACGGTTTGTACGATACTAAGAAGATCCGGCAAGAGCTACGAGAACGGGAATTCACCTCCTGGTATTCACTGCCGCAAAAAGGACTCTGAGTACAACTGTACAAAGAGTACACACCAGCAAACTCTTGGGTGCGAGATCATACCGGACTGTATTGTAACGAGTGGAGAGAGGCTATAAAGATGACTGCTAATGTTTGTGCGGTGCGTTCGGTGCCAGGCAGGTCCCTGGACAACAACCTCTGTTGGCATTGCCACAGAGAGAAAGAAACTCTTGGTTATGTCCTGGGATTCTGCACACGCAGGGAGCTCCTAATAAACATGCCGCACCACCAGATCAGATCCCTCATTGCCGAAGAACTCAGAAAGAAGGGATTCAATGTACATGAGGAGATAAACGGACTGGCCATAAACAGTAGTTCGCGGAGAATTGACATCATAGCCTTTAAAGATAGCAGCTCTCAAGGATTCATATTAGATCCAACTGTCAGATTCGAGCATCATAGCGGTCAGCCAGAGGAGGTTAATCTTGAAAAGATTAACAAATACAAATCCACTATCCCTTACTACAAATCTAAATACCACCTTCAGGAAATAGAAATACAGTAATGGTCGCGTTCGCGGTACCGTACCTCGTCATTTCGTCGCCATATGGAAGCGCTTCGAACTTCCAATGAAGCTCATCCCTGAAATTGCGACCCTCGTCCTCAGAGGCTCCATCAAAATCCTGAGGCACCACCTCTACAGCTACAGCTCTGGAATGCCACACTAATTATACTGTACCTTTATAATTTAGAGTTTTCTTCAATTAATAGTTCTGTACAGAAATTTGATATGTTTTAC
Source organism: Anabrus simplex (assembly GCF_040414725.1). Taxonomy (NCBI): domain Eukaryota; kingdom Metazoa; phylum Arthropoda; class Insecta; order Orthoptera; family Tettigoniidae; genus Anabrus; species Anabrus simplex. The sequence goes on from NC_090269.1 coordinate 405,550,753, forward strand.
CTTGTCCATAGTGGCAGATTGTAAATACAGGACGTTGTTCCTAAATAAATGGAAATGGAAATATTATTATTGTGAAGAATATAAGTCGATATATCAATGGGAAGAACCTTTGCAACCTTCACCATATCTACACAGCAGTGATGTGAATTTTTCTCCTTAGGTTGTAAAAACAGGTATGTATTAGAAAATATGCAGAAGTAGATTCCTCCCCCCTCCCCCACAAGATGTTTGCAACTGGTGATATAGTGTTCCTGTACACTTTTCAGAAGAAAAAAGGGCTTCTTTTTCTGGCAAGTCTTTCACAAAGTGCATAACTGAAATATCTCCTCCTTAATCCATGCTGTTTTCAGCCTTCATAATACATCAGTTTTGCAAACCTACAAATGATATAGTAGCCAAGATTCTTCAGCTCATCATACAGAAACTTGAATAAACATTCTCTCTTTTTTTGGAAAGTCTCAGAGTAATCTAAACACCAAGCTTGATACTTGCTGTCGCTTAAGTGCGGCCGGTATTCAGGAGATATTGGGTTCGAACCCCACTGTCGGCAGCCCTGAAGATGGTTTTCCGTGGTTTCCCATTTTCATACCAGGCAAACACTGGGGCTGTACCTTAATTAAGGCCACAGCCGCTTCCTTCCCATTCCTAATCCTCTCCCGTCCCATCATCGCTGTAAGACCTATCTATGTCGGTGCAGCGAAAAGGAACTTGTAAAAAAAAAAAAAATCAAACAAAGCTGCACTAGGCATAAAACTCAATTCACCCTTGTATGTTACATTTTTAAAAAGGAAAGTATCGATTAATTTGTAGTTTTCCAGTTGATGTTACGGATCCACAAACTGTACTGGTATGTTTGTGGTAACACTCACAAAATATTTTTGAAGAGCGAGACTTAGTTCTGTCTGTTAGAACATGGTAGAAATTATTCAGTTCTCATGATGCTGTATGCATTTTTTATAATTTTTGAGTCAATAGTTATCAAAGTTCAAAAGCAAAATAATTTTCAGAAAATTTCAGCACTTATACTTCAAACTGAATATGGCTGTTGGCAATCCCAGTGAAAACTTACCTTATTTAAAGTCCACCATTAATGGTACCACATTCAATGAAAAATATGTGGCTTAATTAATGGGAAGTTTGTGTATGTACAGGAGAGTACAGTCTACACTGGAGGTGTGCTCAATGGGTTTGCTTAAATTATCAGCAGCAGCAAAAACTGTTGTGGCATCTTTAGTGCCTCTTTATTTATTTCACTTTTTTTTGTATCTGTCTCTTGGCACAGGCTAGAGCAAAGTGCAGCTTCTACTGAAGTCCCAATCTCATCCATGGCTGTGACAATATGGAAGCTGCTGGGGTATGGGTTGTGCTGAGTAATGACATTTGGAGCACAACTAGTGTTTGAGTATTATGAAAGGTGTTGCTCATAGGATCAGTCGTGCTACAGTAGCACCTTCTGGTCCAGTGAGGAAAGCAATGGCAAACTATCTCACTCCTCATCTTGCCTAGTATGCCTCATTTGGACTCTGCAATTTTTTTTTGCAATTTCCATATAACTGCATAACCTTTGGTGGTCCTAATTGAGGATCCAACCAGCCTCTGGGCTGATGACCTAACAGACAGAAGCAAACTTTATCCCTTACTCCTGCAAATATCACAGGTAAGGACCTAACATCCTACGCAAGTGAAGCCTGTTGTAACATGAGGGCTTAAAATTTGTGTGATAATAGCAGACAATAACAGAGTGAACCATGTAATGTTTAAGGACTTGTCAATATCTGCAAGTTATGAGTGTCATCTCTCAAACAATTTCAAAACTTTCATTTTTGACAGTGTGTATATTTTAAAAATTATCATAATCAGCTGAGCTTAATCAAACAGACTCTGCAAAAAGCTTTAATGTTTCCATCATTTTATTACCATGACAAATTAACAGCTGCCAAGTTCTCAGATATCAGAAGCGTGTACCCAAAGAAAGTGGTTGTTTGCTGAGAATGGCTCCCAAACTAAACTTCAGAATAGTTTTTCCACATAGGTACTCTTGAACAACAACTCTTGTGCATTTAATAACTTTTATGAAACTACATTTCCTGTGATCAAACAAGAGTGTAGAAAGGAGTAAAGAATTGCACATTTTCTGCAAACTATGTCTCGGTAATGGAAAATAATGAATATTTAAAAAAGTTATTGCATTTCCCTCTGGGAAAAATCAAATGGGCATAAATACTTTTCAATAAAATGTGTGGTGCTATGTTGTCTAGCAACCATGCAGACTGTGATCTGAAGTATTGATGGAGAATGGACCATGACATTAAGATCCATGGTTTGTGCAGCTCTCAAGGTAATGTCGCCAGCTAACATAATGTCACACATTTTGTCACAAAACAGTATTACATTACACAAATGTTTGAATAACCCTCAACTGTTAAGTCCAAATGTGTGGTTTATGGTGAGTTACTGTAGACATATCCTAGTGTGTGAACCATGGGCAACGGCTGAGTGGCAAAGTTAATCGTCTTCAGAGTTGGGATACTCATTGCTATGGAATTGGGGTGGACATTTCCGACATGTTCCAAGCTAGGACCCTCCTGTTGTTCTGGCAGCTAGAACTATACAATCAACCGGTGGTCTCTACCCTATAGGAGAGATTCTCACTGTGATTATGTGTAAGTAAGGCAGCATCCTGCTTCACAGAATGTACCAAGCTCAGAATATTTTAAACAAGCCTTGAACCTATGGGAGTAACTCAGTCCCACTTCTATTTGACAGGGGAGGGACCCCTTTTAAACTTACGTACTTAGTTATATCCTTTTACTCTTTTGGAGAGCATAGGGCTTTGACAATGAAGCGCCAAAGTATCCTATTTTGAGCTAGGGTTTTCAGTTCTCCAAAGGTCTTCCCTTCTTGTTTTGCCTCCTCCATCACACTGTGTCTCCATGACTTTCTGGGTCTACCTCTCTTCCGTTATCCTTGGGGTTCCAAAACAGAGCCTTTCTCTCCACTGCATCCTGCTGCTTCTGCAGTGTGTGACCGATCCATTTCAATTTCCTCCGCTTTATTTGTATGCCAATGGGCTCTTCTGTTTGTTTCCAGAGATCTTCCTTTGAAAATACTTTTGGCCAAAAATGCCTTAATTCTCCTTTAGCATCTATTTATAAATACATGTAGTTAATGAGTGATCTCTGAGGTAACTTTCCCGGTTTCACAACCATGTAACAGTACTGTTTTTACATTTGTTCGAAAAATGCGAAGTTTGGTTTTCATTGAGATTTCTCTGGCCCTCCATATCGGATAGAGTTGTATGAATGCCACATTTGCTTTGTGGATTCTCATTTTGACATCAGCAGCTGCTCCTCCATCCTGAGTAACCATACTGCCAAGATATGTAAACTCTTCACATTGATATTCATTGCTTTTGTTTTCTGGGTATTTACCTTGGAAACTACTTGGCAAATAAAATGGAATTCAATGCGGATCCATCAATATCAATGAGGCTTATGCAAGAAAGAAAGTAGAACTGGCAGAGGTAAGTGGAGATAATGAGGAAGAGATAGATTAGAAAATGTTCTTAACAGGTGTTAAAATGGGAAGGACTGTTAATCAGGAGTTCTATTGCACACAACATAATTTTGGTTAGGCTCGTAAATGAGGAGATGACTTGGGTAGATTTAGCCATTGGAGGAATTAGGATGAGAACTGTCTGCGTGAACCGTGGCAGCTAATCACACTAACCACTACACCACAGAGGTGGTCGATTCAATACTATATCATACAATAAAACTTTCACCAAAGGAACAATATTACGCATTGAGCACAATTAAATAAAGTACGGTGTGATTATACAATTAAAATCATTTAGTATTTGACTACACACTAAGAAACTAACAGCTACTAAAGAGACTGCCAGACTGAAGAATGCACGCGGTAAGCGGGTGAACCATACCTCAGTACCCATGACCTAGGCAAAAAATATACCCTTGCTACCCTTCCTCATAGCACATGCAGTGTCCACTACTTGCTGTGGCGGTATACAAATCGGTTATCCGGGACGAACGACATTCTGTGCGTATTTCCTCTAAACATTTTGTTAATAATTAAATAAGATGAGGGAAAAATTAGCCGATAAGACAACAGGGCTTGTACAAATTGCTTTGTTTAAAAATAATTTCTATAATTCCTAGTTTCAGATGGCTAAAATGGAATAAAAATGTAATCTTTTATCCACAAAGTGAGGGGGCAACTGCCCCCTTCCCCACAATCGCCGCTACTGCCCTGTATAAAAAGGAAGACGGGAAGAAATGCAGAAATTATAGGGGCATCACTCAACTTTCTAAATCAAACTTTTGGAGATCATTTGAATATGAATTAGGAATATAGTTGAACCGTTATTGGAGGAGGAGCAACGCAGGTTCAGGAACAACTGAAGCACTACAAACCTGATATTTGCCATCAGAATGATAACGGAGAAGCACTGGGAATAGGCTATGTTAAGAACTTAGTGATAGTTTTTATGGACATCGAGAAGGCCTACGACAGTGTTCCTAGAGAGATAATCTGGGAATACCTAGAAGGTATAGGTCTGCCAGACATCCTGATTGATAAAGTAAAGATGCTCTATCAAAAGTGCTTAAGCTGTGTCCAAATATTGGATGGAAGATCAGATTGGTTTGAAACCAAAAGAGAAGTCCAGCAGGGAAGTGCCTTGTCACCACTCCTGTTCATCATTGACATGGATTGGATCATAAAATCCAACAAAGAACATTGCAAAGAGCCTAACACTCTAATATTTGCAGATGATGTTCTGATCTGGGGAGAAAATGAAGCAGACGTACAGGAGAACCTAAATCCCTGGAATAGCAATTTAAAGAATATGGACTAAAAATCAATAAAACAAAAGCTCTTTAAATGACTATCAACAGTAAAGGCACAGATTCAAACAATTTCCTGCAGGGAAGTCTATTGCAGTCTGGTTCTAACTTCAAATAGGCTACCTTGGAAGAATCACTTCAAAAGATAACCCATTAAATTAAGAAATACTTAACAGGACTCAGAAATCTTCTCAATTTCATTTTCAAGTGAGAAACCTACTCTGGGATGATAAAATACCCCAGAAAGCAAAACTGACCATGTTTCATACCTACTTCATTCCATTTCTCACATATGGACTTGAAACATCTACCCTGCATAACAAGGCAAATAATAAAATCCAGTCAACAGAAATGAAATTCACTAGAACAATGAACCAAAAGACCAGGAAGGACAAGATTAGAAATGAAGCAAATAGAAAGGAGGCTGGCATCAAAATGCTTGTTACCAAGCTTTTAGGAAGAGGCAGGCTACAATGGTTTGGACATGTTATGACGATGGACAGAACGGGAACAGCAAGGAATTATTTTGACAGAGAAGTGAAAGGGGGAGGCCAAGGAATTGATGGACAGAGACAGTGAAATCTGAGGTCAGCAAGAGGAATGCCAAGTGGGAAGATATAGAGGAACAGAAACTAAACTGTAACAGGATGAAGTAGCAAGCGCTTGTACTCCACACCTGGGAAACTGGAACTTGAAGATGATGATGTATGGATGTAAGACATTTATAAAATTTACTTTGCACAGGAATCCTCTGGAAGAAAATTTGAGTTATGCAAATGACACCTCACTTTTCTTTCAATTTCTGATCATGGCTTAACAGTTGCAGAACTCTTAAGTTGAGCCCTGGCACACTAATGACTGACACTTTCAGCAGTACTACCATGTACCAGCAGGGAAGCTACAAACCAACAATCTTGAGAACAGATTTAGCTGTTACCTGCAGCTTTCAGGAAGGTAATTATCATATATCAGTCACACAGTTCATGGAGTGTGATTAAAAAAATCATACCATAGTACATCATGCTCGAAAATTTCATGTGATTTGACCTTTTTTTACAATAGAAACAGGAGTGTACCACTGACCCTTTAGGATGAGAGATTATCTTTAGTGCTGTCGCCCAGGTGGCAGATTATACTTTAACTAGAAATACTGTTATAAGTCTCAATTAATACAGTATATGGTATTGATAACAGTAGCCAAGAGATTAATTATAATACAAGGTAGTGGAACTGAGGCTGTACTTGTATTTCGGTATTGCTGATCTTGAAGGATAGCCTATATCCATTACGGTAGTGGTTAGCGAATTTGCTTGAATCTTATTATCTCATGCTTGGCAGAAAAAAAAAAAAAGAATACCCTTCAATATCAGCTCACTGTCAGTTCTGCCTACGGAATTACATAACCTCTTCTATAACCTAGAGGTACTGAGTTTGATGGGATTATATTCAACCTTCTCATTGTCACTTTCTTCTGACTTTCTGATATAGATTCAAGCAAACTCACCAACCACTAATGGATATACCCATCAAGATCAGCAATACTGGAATAAAAGTACAGCCTTAGTTTCAGTACCTTGTACTATAATTAATTATCTTTTGGCTAATTTTATCAATCCCGTAGGTCTATACTGTATTAGTTGAGACTTAAAAGTGAAAGTATAATCTGCCACCTGGGCAACAGCACGTAATGCAGATCACTGATTATTAGTGCAATTCTTATTGATTAATGAAACTGTATATCGGTATCTAAGGTAAAATAGGGCATTCATTCCAATATATAATTTGAGGTTATAATACTCGATGCAATATTGAACTGAAATATACAATATAGACGTCAAATATAATATTAAAAAATACACAAAATGTTTTTAAATACATTTATTTATATAAAGCCTGTACATTTTAAAAGACTGTGCTTGCTTTAAACGGGTTGTAGATCACATGTACCACTCGGAGATATAACAACAAACAGTAAAAATCATTGAACTCCAGAGACCGAAAGCACTATCCAGTATCTTCTCACAAGACATTCTCAACACACGAGTCACATTTATGTACACATATGCTAATACTCTGAGCATAAAATAATAGAAATAGCGCTGACCATGTGAAGCTGCAGTAGGTGAAAATAAACATACAGCAATGGTCTTCAGAATAGTTCAGTTCAGAGATCAGTTAGTGATTTGAACTACTCGATTCATGATGACGGCGTACGCCATTCGGAGAGCTTCGGCTTGCTCCGTAAGGCTTCGGTAAAGCTTCAGAGTGGAGCCGTAGTACGTCCCGTCAGGGGCTAACGTCGAGTATAATTGTGTGCTCTGTTGATAGAAGTACGTACACAAGACTAGTTATACTGTTCGCGAATGGATGTCGTCAGAGTTCGCTTTGCCGTCTCATGTAATACACACACAGGCAACACGGAGAAATGTTTCAGAATAACTCGATGACGATATGCTACAATAGTCTCATATGACATGAGCAGAACAAACGTTGACAATGTCTCATGCACCTTACCATTTAAGGTTGGCCGTGCTATACAGACACGTAATGTAATTATACGGCTTCTCGAAAAGAGTTAGATCCCAAATATATATATATATTGAGCTATAACGGCTGTATCATTTGCCGGAATGGATCGTTCGTGCTGCGTACTAGGTTGTAGATGCCGTATATCAGTTTTTAAATTCCCAGAATATACGGCTTTTAGGAAGACATAGATAAGGAATACACACCGGGAAAATTAAGTGAAAGGCCAAACCGTTCAACGTACTGAACCAAGATTTGTGGTTAGGAACCTTCTTTTTCCAACAGAAAGTGGTAGTATTTTAGGGAAACGAGTTGAATTTTGCTAAGATTTGATGTACTTTTGATGACTTCAGAACAAACTCCTGGTTCCACTTAACGTGGATGATAGTGCTATTTTTATTAAGGCACACGATGATGGTAGATTTGACAATATCTTGTCTAGGAAAACCTGTTTCGAAGTGTCGAGTACTTTGAATGTGTTTTATACGAAAATAGGCTTATGTCAACCGAGATATTCTGTGTAACAGCTGGAATAAGCTGTACAATTTGGTGAGTCAATTTACAATTACGAACATCTTTCCACCTCCAATAGGATTTATCTCCTGGTGAATATGTTTAAGGATGCCTTCATTCCTGATAATGTATGGATGTAATAAGGTGTAGGAAAATAACACTTGCTTTGGAATTACATTGCAGTTATTAGTTTCAGCTTAGGGTACAGTGTCCACCCGAGCTTATGATATGGACTCCTACAATTTCCCACACATATCCAGAAGTCTACCAGTTGATACAGAAAACTAGTTTCTTACAAATACTATTTAAGCTTGATCTAAATTTGACCAGGAACTCCATGTATCCCACAATTATAGAGAGAAAGTCGGTCTAGGTATTAGCATTATCATATCATAACAACATATCATAAGATTTTACGTAATAAGTGTACTGTTATTTCTGAGGGCAATATCCAATTTCTGAATTTAATACCTAAGTAGTGGATTAATTGAGGTAAATTTCCTACCGTAGCAATTCTGTCTTAATATTTCCAAGACTGCTCGGTTAGGATTGCATTGATGGATATCGTCAAATCTACCGCCATCGTGTATGTTAATAAAAAGAACGATACCACCTTTATAACTATGTTAAGTAGAACCAGTTGTTTGTTAGATAAAAGTATTTATTGCATGTAATATTTACTTAAATATTTCTTTATGCCAGTGTTGTGTTATTCATATTTTAAACGATGCTAAGGTAATGCATTAACCTAACTAATATATTCGTTCGTAATCCTCTTCTTGTTTATTATGCATCATTCCAAGTATTGTCTACAAAGCACATGGTTTTGACATTAATCTTGGAGCTCCTGGAGGAAAGAAATCTAATTTACGAAGCTTTCGCATCGAAATTAAGTTATTTAGATCACTCCCTAACCTTGAAGAGTAGGCAGTTAATCTCCCTATGATGCCCACCATTTTGGTTTTCATATTACGGTGTGATATATTGCAGTCGATCTTGGTATGAGGTACTGTAGTTGGTCTTGGGTTGAGCCATTTAAGTCCACGGTGTAGGAAGCCATTTTCGGTTCTCGACACGAGGAGCCATACTCAGTTCGTGATATCCGGAAGTTTTCGTCTGTGGTATGCGTGCGATGCCCAACCATATCTATGGCACGCAGAGATCAGAAGTAGGTTTTTTGGATAGGCGTGTTCTTAGGTGATTATTTACACAGGTAAAGACGTTCCTTCATTAATTATTTATATTAAGTTACATTATCGTACACATCAGGTATCTATGCGAGATAAATTTTCAAAAAGTACCCTCGAACATCTTGTAGCGGACGATTGTGGCATCTTCGAATGTCGGCGTTAGTCCGCTCATGCACGTAGTGAGAAATCGGTACGAGAATATGATCGATCGTATTGTGTATAAAATCTGTGGTATTGGCTAGATTGTATATATATCGGTAACTGAAAAGTAATGTGCTCTAATTTGCTGGTAATAATGAATGAATCAGTGAAGGTGTTCTTCTTGTAAGGGGTGGTGGTGGTGGTGGTGATTATTGTTTTAAGAGGAAGTACAACTAGGCAACCATCCTCTGCATAACACTAATCCGAGGGAAAAATGGAAGGGGTCCGACACTTCGAAAAATTAAGATATCGGTCAAAGAAAGACAAGGGCCACGAAGGGCGTGAAAATTAAAGACTCCCTAGCCCTCGCAAACCTAATAGCGTACAGGTCGGAAAAGAACAAGAGTTGACCAAGAGAGGTCGGATAGGATAGATGAAAGTGAGGAGCCGGGCGCAAGTGGAAGCAATGCCAGGACTCAGCTTACGGCCTCGTGGTCGCCAAACCACGCTCCAAAGTTCAGAACCCCTGAGGCCTCTTGTTGTAACCAAAAGATGTAACACGTAGGCCCTATTAATATAGAAATTTCAGAGAGTATAAGAAACTGTCCTCACAACAGGATTTTCGTTATATGACATACTCGTTATAGCGGGCTTCTGGTTTATGTACTCACACTTTTCGTATGGCAATAAACTTTATGAAATTGGATTATCCGTTTTTTTTAATTTTTTCGTGCACGTTCTCCCCTACATTAACTCGAATAATCCGGAGTAGTCTATATCCAACTGGATTAAAGCAAATACTGTAGCAAAAATGAGCAGATCCAATAAAATGTGCAGCTATTAAGTGATTCATTACTACCCATCCATACTACCGTATCGCAGCTCAATAAAGTGAAAGGTAGTGTTTCTCTTACCGCCAAGTTGAAAGCCGCATCAAGGTATGTGCTTTCCAGAAGTAGCAGCAGTAACAGTAGGAGGTGCATATTGTTCGGTAAATGAGCTACAGTGACATTCTGTTCTCAATACCCTGTCCGATGTATATAACAGTGAAATCAAGGTTATAGGACAATAACATAAAACCCCAACGGAAATATACATGATTGATTCTTTAAAGTCCAGCTTATTGCATAGTCGTTATCACCACAAAATGCTCAATGATTAGTTTTTAACGAGAAATATAGCAAGCAATCTGGGGATGAATCTCTTCTCTGTCATCTCTAGCTCCGCCTCCATGTGTCATTAAGAGCCAATATCAAAATCATGAGAACAAGGTAGAGAACGGATGTCTTTCGGTTCATTTGAAGTAAAATATTCAAATAATTGTAAATATACGTCTACCCCTTCGGTCCGTTTCTGATATGACATTGTGGATGAGGTGAGATGAATTGATATGATATGTTTGTTTGCGGCCGGATGCCCTTCCTAACGCCAATCTCAGTTGATGAGCTAAGGAAGATATAATGAATCATGGTGAATGAAATCGACTGTGGCCTATGAACAGGAACTGTCCCGGCATTTACCAGGGAGTGAGAATTGGAAACCACGGAATATCATTCTCAGGACAGCCGACGGTGGGATTCGAACCCACGTGTTCCCCAAATGAAGAGCTTGGTCCCATATCCGTACCGCGTCAACATGGTAAAATATCGGAATAATTTGGTTACAAAATCATATGGGAAGTGTCACCTGAAACTGTTCCCTTTAATCCACATAAACACACACACATGTACCGTACGCGACTCGGAAATGTTCAAAATGTGTACCACCACGAGCCGCACATTGTTCATAACGTTTCTGAAGATTACTGATTATTTACACCTTCTAAATCATGAAATCACCAGCGTTTCACTCCAGTGTAGCAGTGGACTTATCAGTTGGACTGTCGCACCTTTCCAAGATGCAGGCGGCTAGCGCGCCGTTGATATAATAGCTGAGGGCCTAAATGTTTCTAATTGAAAATGAATAATGGTTCCCTTAATATTTTAATATTATTATGCCTTTATTTATATGGCATGACTCAGGCTATAAAGTCTGCTATTCTGCCAAACCATGCCTTATAGTTAGATAGCGGGTTTTAAACAATACCTACTTTTTTCTTAACACCTACATGCGTCACCTTTTAAGTTTATATGTTTCACGAACGTTTAGGTCTATATAAAGCAGTTTTATAATGCCTAAAATGCCTATTTTGACGTTAGCGCCTAGTATCCATTCTAAATTTATTTGTAGTGCCAATATTCCAGATTGACTAGATTTTTGTTCGTTAGATTTGAATTTCATTTTTAATTTTGATACTTTAAGCTATTCATAATAATGGACTACTATACCATTACTTTTAAAAAGCTTGTGACTAATTAATTTCGTGTGGCTATTTCTAGCCGAGTGCAGCCCTTGTAAGGCAGACCCTTCGATGAGGGTGGGCGGCATCTGCCATGTGTAGGTAACTGCGTGTTATTGTGGTGGAGGTTAGTGTTATGTGTGATTTGCAGGGATGTTGGGTACAACACAAACACCCAGACCCCGGGCCAATGAAATTAACCAATGAAGGTTAAAATCCCCGACCCGGCCGGGAATCGAACCCGGGACCGTCTGAACCGAAGGCTAGTACGCTGACCATTCAGCCAACGAGTCGGACAGCCTGTGACTTAAAGGTCAACTATGATTCTTATGAGCCTGTATCGTTAAACACTGCAAGGACAGATAGCAACCCTTTCCTCCTTCCCAGCTTTGGTAAGCCCAGCAATTAGTGACACAATACTAACGTCCCAGTCTCTTTACCTTTATAAATAAAACCTTGTCATATCTTGGAATTTAATCTTTCACTAGAACAAGAGCTGCACATATGGTACGTGTTGGTCTTTAGAGCTCAACGTGTTCACTTGAAGAAAACGTAATGCCGAAAATAAACTCATCTAAAGTGAAAGGTGAAAGTCAAATCCCAGTTCATCATATTAAAAACTTAAAATATTGCCCTGTGCCTTCAGCTGACGTAGAACGCCCTTTCTCAGCGTACAAATTAATAGTTAGTGACAAACGCCGTAATTTTTCCATGGAAAATTCAGATTAAGTGTTTACTATTTACTGTGAAGCCAACTACGGACATGATGTTTAACCTCAGTCTGTAATTGTGAGTTAGGCCTATATGTGCCGAGTGTGAAATGTATTTGGTTTCTTTTAATACCGATATTGCACATTAAAATTAAGTTAAGGTCTTTTACGTCACTGTTTTAATGCTTTCTGGGTATCTGCTCAGTCATATATCTGCCTATTATTAATTCTAGTGCCTAAATATAGCAGTTAAGGAGCCTATTTTAGGCGCCTAAAACATTACCTCCTCGAGCCTAAATTTCCGCTGTCTACATTTACTTTAACATATAGTACATATATCCTATCACACAAACTCACACTATAATACTAAACTAAATTACTAATTAGTACACATAGTTGTAAAAGTGCATTAAAGGAAACAAAAATAAACCTATAAAAAATAACCTAGAATAAAGAAAATTATTCTAATGCATGAATAGAAACAAATTTAGTGACACATGGAAAGAAATAACAAAACAGAAAAATGTAATTAATGTATTTACACTCAACTTTATCAGTTCAAGTACTGCTGCCTACATATCTTTCTAAGCACCGGTTCAGAAAGGGTGTCCCTTAGATCATCGGGCAACGAATTCCATGTTCGGATTGCACTGACAACAAAAGAATTATTTTAGAGGATGGATCCGTGATTTGGTATTTTGAGCATTAGGTTAACTGCAGCTCTGGTCGGGATATTACGAATGGATGAGAGCAACTGGAAAGAATATATTACATGAGAGGGTGGCTGCTTGTATATTATTTTGTGGAGTAGAAGCAATGAATGATAACTACGACGCTGGTTTAGTTCAAGCTAATTTCGCTCATGAAGTGCAGGAGTTATATGATAGTTTGGAATGTTCAGTGTAAAGCAGACGCAAGCATTCTGAGCTCTCTGAAGTCGATTAGAGAATTGACAACTTGTTGGCGAACATTACATGACATGTTGACGAACAAAGTTTGCTGTAAGGACACAAAAACATGACGTCATCTTCTCGCATGAATCAGGAATATTTTGTAGGTGAAAACCAATTCCTTCTGTTCCTGAGTTCAGTGGAAGTAGAGGGAAAGAAACGGGAGGTCGTAGACTCCTGGACAAACGGATCACATAGAAGATTTCAAATTTTAAATTTTAAATATATTTGCTAAATGATATTCCCTTTCTCTTAGTTTACTTTTTATTCCTTTTTCAAAGCACAAGCAAAAATAAATATTATTAGAAGGTACAATTGTTATGGGTGACATAAATGCTAAAATAGAAAAGGGTAGAATAGGTGAATTTCTTGGAGATATGGGTTTGGAAAATTAATGGAAAACGTGGTCCGGGGAGAAGTAGGACATCATGGCTCGGCAACTTGAGCCAGTGGTTTGGGGTGACAAAGCTTACTCTGTTCAGAACAGCTATGAACAAACAACAGATCATGCTACTGATCTCCAACGTTCTGCGAGGACATGGCACATGAAGAAGAAGAATGAGCAATGAACGAGGGGATCGGTGAAAATATCTGATGAGGAGGAGGAATTAATACTCAGCACGTTCTTCAAGTTACCACAACGTCGACCTTATGCATGGATAACGCCACAGGATGGACCTGGTTATACAATTAAGAATGAAATTTACTACAGTATATTCTTGCGAATAAGCGATATAGAAAGAGTGACTGCCAGTTAAGGCATATCCAGGTGTTGATATATCATATGAACGCTCTCATCTCGTTGGGAGGTTCAGAATAAAATTCCAGATTGTACTGAAACTGCCAATGTATTCACGATCAATCAATCAATACTGATCTGCATTTAGGGCAGTCGCCCAGGTGGCAGATTCCCTATCTGTTGCTTTCCTAGCCCTTTCCGAAATGATTTCAAAGAAATTGGAAATTTATTGAACATCTCCCTTGGTAAGTTATTCCAATCCCTAACTCCCCTTCCTATAAATGAATATTTGCCCCAGTTTGTCCTCTTGAATTCCAACTTTATCTTCATATTGTGATCTTTCCTACTTTTATAAACGCCATTCAAACCTATTCGTCTACTAATGTCATTCCACGCCATCTCTCCGCTGACAGTTCGGAACATACCACTTAGTCGAGCAGCTCTTCTTCTTTCTCTCAATTCTTCCCAACCCAAACATTGCAACATTTTTGTAACGCTACTCTTTTGTCGGAAATCACTCAGAACAAATCGAGCTGCTTTTCTTTGGATTTTTTCCAGTTCTTGAATCAGGTAATCCTGGTGAGGGTCCCATACACTGGAACCATACTCTAGTTGGGGTCTTACCAGAGACTTATATGCACTCTCCTTTACATCCTTACTACAACCCCTGAACACCCTCATAACCATGTGCAGAGATCGGTACCCTTTATTTACAATCCCATTTATGTGATTACCCCAGTGAAGATCTTTCCTTATATTAACACCTAGATACTTACAATGATCCCCAAAAGGAACTTTCACCCCATCAATGCAGTAATTAAAACTGAGAGGACTTTTCCTATTTGTGAAACTCACAACCTGACTTTTTTGCACATTATAATGCAAGCATCGGACACATTGTTCCATTCGAGAAACTTAAAAGCAGTGAGAAAAAGCATCGCACATATTTCTGAGAGCAAAGCATCGGACACTGATATTGCAGTCCAAGCGGTGCGTCCCTCTCCCCTCGAATCCCCTCGCGCGGCTTGCAGCTGAATGTCCGCTGGGTGTGGAGACCGGCGGGATAGGTGTGCTAGGCTTCGCTCCATCAGATCGCCACTGCTATCAACCATGCGTTACTCGTCGTATATACTTCCCCACCTCATACTCATGGATAACAGAGTGCTGGTATTTCACTCCCGGTTACTTCTACATTCTTGTAGGAAGACACTGCAGGGCTCCTGTTATAGGAGTAGTATAGTTTTCTTTTTATAGGGGGATCTGATAAAATGAAATGCAATCTTTCAAGTTTAGTGGTCTCTTTTACTGGTTCGATTAGAACCCGTGGTCATGGGTTGGACACCACCACTGATCTCCCGAGGAACCTAATAAACCAGGGAACGATGGGTACGACCGATGGTAATGCTGTAAAATTTGAAATTTTAATGTAATAATAATAATAATAATAATAATAATAATAATAATAATAATAATAATAATAATAATAATAATAATAATAATAATAATAATAATAATAATAATAATAATAATAATAATAATAATAATAATAATAATAATAATAATAATACATAGTATTCTCATAGGCTTTGTGGTGATCTAATGAGGATGAAATGAATGGCGAATACATCATAAATTCACAGTCCTGAAGGTAGAGTAATTTAGAGTACTAGGGGGGTTGATTGTGAGAATTCAACCGGGACCATCGGACCAAAGGCCACAAAGTCGGACTTTAACTTGCTAAACCTTAGGCTACTTTCTCCACTGCTCAGGTGTTCATTATTGACAGTAACAGAGGCCAGGGCAGTATCTTGTGAAACAGATTTCACTACACAGCCAACTACTCCGTTGGCTATTGGCTGCAGCTCAAAACACTTAAGACTTGACGTTCACTAAAATCAACCACCGAAAAGGGATAACCCACATCTAGTGGTAGTCCACGTCTTGATCCCAGCGTACGCCACTGATAAAGTTGAATTAGATCTGTACGAACATCATGGTCTCTCTGGCGACGCAGTGTGGAGCCTAAGTTACGGAGAATCAGAGAAAATATGATGAAACGTGCGGTCACTCTGCTGTAGTTCGCGGTAGTGCATCACACACACCGCAGCGTAGGTTTCAAGAATTGATACTGATGGCACACGTGGAAGCACATGTCTTTGAACATAGTGCTGGATTATAGTGTTGTGGAGATCACTGTTATTTTAATATTTTGTGACTATCATGGATTATTTATTTTTTCATTGATTTATTAATAACATGCATCAGGAGAACTAAAGGGAGAAAGGGAGAGAGGTAGAGATTAATGCCTGAATTATTTATAAACTATAAAACCTATGGCGTAACATCTAAGAATCCAGAGTTTTTCTAGGGTAGGAAGACGGCAGGTTCACTGTCCCACACTCCACATGTGGGCTGAAAGCAGATCTCCGTGAGTCTATAGCTGGAACTATGTTTAGCTGAAATTTTGCCATTTCCAATACATTATTTTCAAATCAGTGTCCACATTTAAACTGACCGTGTTCACCGCGGCACAACGCGGTATCTAATGATCGTAGGAGTCGAAAATTTCGTAGCTATGGTAAATAAGCAATGCGCTTACGAATTATGCTACAGAAATTATTAGTTCCAAGTCTTGCCACCTGGCGAAAATGCCGCGCTGTAAGCAGTGGTAGGGTCGCAGAAGAAAAGGCACAAAATATCAAACACGTGATGACGCTGGTTCTGGCACGTTTGTTAGGATTTATGGTTACGAACACTGTTCAGTATTGCTGACCCTCCAACTCAGCAATATGCTGCATCCGTGTGTAACACCGCATGGTCGACAGTTGCCAGTGAAATCAGAGCGAGAGATCAGAGATCAAGCAGAGACCGGGCATGTCCCTGATAGACAAGATCCTTCAAATATCCCCAAAACGAGAAGTCACATGGTGAAGCAAATTCTGTAGCCGAGCACGGTCTCTCTTCTTAATAGCCAACGAACATTCACTCCATAATCGTCAGCAGATTGAGAGTAGGTTTCGGCCTATGGTCTGCATTCCCTCAGACCAACCGAGCACAGGAGGGGTGGCCAAGGTTCTACATCTCCGTATTCGGGAGACGGAAAAGGGGCCTATCTCCACCGTCAGTTGTCCTTAGAGTGACTTTCCGTTGTTTTCCATTCCCCTGCATTAAAGTGAAAGCGGAACAGTTCCTAGTATAGGCCATAGCCAACAACCCTCTCACCTTCTCCGAGCAACTCGTTCACCGCTACAGGTTTCCTGACGTGAGAGACGGCGTTACCGTCTGGGAAGCCCACTGTGCTCTCCTGGGAAGGAATGAAAAGTTGTTTAGACACATACTTCGCAAAACGAATCAGGATTCGTCACCAACAAAGGAAATGACACAACGCAACTCCAGCGAAAGAACAGTGTGACGTCAGAGTTACGGAATTTTGCACGTTCTGACTCTTTACAGCGCCATATTTTCGTTTGGTGGCAAGACTTCGAACTAATAATTTTTATGACATAATTCGCGAGCGCATTGCTTAGTTAGCATATCAGCCACTCTTTCGATCCTTACAGCCCATACTGTGCAGCGCTGAACACCGTCAGTTTATTTGTGGAAACCTGATACAAAAGCAAATAGAAATCTCACTGATACTGTTCATTTTAGCTAAAGATCATTCCAGCAAAGTCCAATAATGAGACAAGTTTTTCTTCGCATTGTACTTATTTAGAAGTCAAAATAAGTCACCCTACACACAGCCAAAATACAGACTGCGGACTCACGGGGTAATGTGCATGTGGACTGTGACCCTTAAAACAAAACAAAGAAATACAATTTCCATGGAACCGTGAGCAAATCATAGCAAGAGTATTCAACCTTGAAAAGCTAACAATTCCGCAGAACTGCTGATGAGAACTTTAACTTGTTGTGTTGTGGTGAAATGGCCCTGTCGTAAGCTGTTTTATCGTAATAGTACGGAGATCGCTTACATTAGATGAAATAGTTTCCCTGGTAAATTTGCCAACGACCCCTCATATCCAGCCATTTTCTAACTTCAAGGACCGTGAAGAAGACATATACCAATGCACCGGCTCATCGTCCACAATTCAAAACATGAGGATACTTACCTGGCCCTCAACCTCACGCGACCTGAATCCTATTGAGCGCATCTGGAATGCTGTCGAGACGGATGTACGATCCCCGGACCCTATTCGAACCAATCTCTGTGTGTTATGGCGTTAGTATGACCCCAAAAAGCTTCTGATGTCTTGTAGTGTCCAATGCCTCGCGCACCGGTGAAGAGACGTGCTACACGCTACACGGTACTAGCCAGGTATCTCTAATTCAATTGTTAATCATAACAGCCAACTGTGGACTTGCGAAGAAACATTTTTGTAAAAATCTACCCCAGAGGTCCACAGCTCACAGCCTAGGTGAAAATAAAATAAAACAAACAAACAAAAACAAAAGGAACTAGCATTGAAATACTTTTTCATCTGAAATATTTATACAGATGATCAAGGTATACCCAGTGCTACATTATAGTTCGATTTAAGAACTGAATTTGGGGGTGACATCTTTAAGTTGTAGGTAGAAGATGAACCTGGTAGGGAACATTAATCGACGACGACTGTTGTCATCAGTGGCACACCTTAAGTCTCACGTGTCTTCTGGGCTTCGGTTGTTCTCTTCGAGGTGAATGTTATTTAGCACCACCCAGAGTACAAAGGCAGACCAGGAACGTAATCTCTCGTCATAATTACCTTAGTATGAACACAGTGCAGGAAGAATGCTCCCTTCAACCCTTTGCTGCATAGGCAATACATTACTTTTCACCAATGTAAGCTAATACAGATTGTGGACAGAGGTAGTTTTACAGCATACCTTGAACAGTCAATCAATTACATATGCCAGCGATGCCTTGATTTTTTACATAACCGACGAAAAGACAGCCCAAAGGTACTCCTTCCACCCCGTCTACACACACGTGTACCAACCACCGTTTATTTTCCGTGGGCCTCCCCATTATATTACCACAGGCTTCATCTCAAAGACATTACCAACCTACGGTCGTGCAAGTGTACTTGCGCCTTACAATACGTAGCCACGGTCAGCGTGATGTGAATATAATGGTATGTCGGTAAGAGAGACGAAAATGCGTTGTTTCTGCGCACGTGACGTCACGCGGGGAGCACTGCGAGAAACTGGCTCCACGGCCACAAGGCTTGACGCTGTTGTACATTTTGTGTGATAAAAACGCGTTATCTAATGAAATACGCTCTCTTTTTAATGCTATTTGTTCGGGGCGTCGACCTAGAAAGATCTTTTGCCCCTACTTGCACCATATGTTATGAACCTCCTTGTATTTGGATATTGCGGAAGTGTAAAGTGTTTAATGTCAGGAAAGGAACGTTAAGGACGACACAAACACACAGTCCCCAGACCAGGGATATTAATAATTTACACTTGAGACCCCCTGACCCGGCCGGGAATTGAACCCGGAGCCGCCGGGTGACAGGCGGACGCGTTGCCTCCTACACCGTGGGGCCGGACTGACGCTCTCTTAGTATTCTCGTTAATGTTGACGGATCACACTTTTGAGAATGCCGGGCTGTGCAGTAGCAGGCTGTTTAAGCTACTACAGGAAAACCAAAGGATCAGACATAGAGTATTTTTCATTCCCGAAAAATGAAGACCTCGACAGGCTGTGGGAAAACGCTTATGTATGTATAAGGCATTCATTACATAAATGTAAGAGTAAAATACTTAGAATATGAATGGCATAATAATAAAGTGACTGTAGTAAACATATTTGCGGTCTCTCGATTATAAATAAATACATTTTGAACGGTGCGCCGTCTTCACAGCGCGGGAAGTATTACCGCCTTCCTTGCTTTGCTAGCAGCGTGACGTCACCGCGGTAGACTGGATGCGCACCGACACACCACTGATGGCCAGTAGGCAGAAATGTTTGGTCTTTGAATGTCAAAAGCTTAGCATAAAATCGCAAAGATATCGTATCCACCATAGCTTTCCACATTACATACTAGTGTCAAGGTATTAGCCGCAGTTAAGAAATGTTGGCAAATCTAAGACACTGAACACTAGTTGAAGTTTAAAGCTTTAAATTTTTTGTCACCAAACGCAAAAGAAAAATATTTCATGGAGTAGAAGTTTAAAGAGGAAGACAATAGAATCCTTGGTTCTAGTATCCTAAATATTCAATTAAATATAGGAGATATTAAGTACATGTATAAAATGACAGTTTGTGGACTTTGGAATAGTGAACTAAAGGCCACATTTCATTTAGCCGCACTCTGAGAAGATTGCCATGGGTTGTGCTGAGTGTACTAAACATTTTCCGTGACAGAAATGAGGATTTCGGTATTACCTTGATATTCTATTTCCTGTTTCTCGTAATTATCGTTTTTCAGAAACATCACATCTCCATCATGTATAAAGAGGTATGTGAACGTTGGTATTCGGTTGTTTTTATTGAACGAGGGGTCAGGATATGCAATAGTAATTTAGAAGCAGATGAAATAAAATAAAATCCTTAAGTGTCGAACATACAATTTGTCTTACAAAACGTTTTGATGGGACTATTGCCTTTTTTTAACAATGTGTTATACGCGGCACCGACACAGATAGATCTTATGGCGACTAAATATGTCTCACAACAGAAAGTGAGTGTCACGAAATGTGGTTCTCAGGTCCGTGGCAGTTACTTTTCAAGAAGAAGTAGTACATTTAATGAAAATGTGCCGTTGCATATGTTGGTCCTTGGACTACACGTTTCATAGATAAACTGTTCTTAATGACGTCATTAGGACGCGTGGGGAGCTGCACCGCGAACCTCTGTTTTAGAGTGGTTCAGTACACTTCGAAACGTTGCAGTGAGAGAATGGCTCAACTGATTGGAGCAATGCTAGTGTCAGTTCGTGCGTAACAGGCTAATATAATACAATAAATAAACAAATAAATAAGAAACTCGCGTAGTGATTTAAATACGTACAATTTTATCTTGATGTTACAAGCCTAATCGGTGATTTGACCACGGAAATATACATTTTGATACTCACATAATGAGTAATTTTCCTTACTGTGTATTTAGCCCAATCTCCACAGTAAGCAATGGTAGAATTTAGCATTCTTTGCCACTAAAAATAAGAGAGTTTAAGTTCATGATGCCCTATTTGGCCAAGGAAGAACACAAAAGTGATTAGCTGCCACCCCCAGAGGTCCGGGTTCGATTCCCGGCTCTGCCACGAAATTTGCAAAGTGGTACGAGGGCTGGAACAGGGTCCACCCAGCCTCGGGAGGTCAAATGAGTAGAGGTGAGTTCGACTGCCACCTCAGCCATCCCAGAAGTGGTTTTCCGTGGTTTCCCACTTCTCCTCCAGGCAAATGTCAGAATGGTACCTAACTTAACGCCACGGCCGCTTCCTTCCCTCTTCCTTGCCTGTCCCATCCAATCTTCCCATCCCTCCACAAGGCCCCTGTTCAGCATAGCAGGTGAGGCCGCCTGGGCGAGGTACTGGTCATCCTCCCCAGTTGTATCCCCGACCCAAAGTCTGAAGCTCCAGGACACTGCCCTTGGGGCGGTAGAGGTAGGATCCCTCGCTGAGTCCAAGGGAAAAACCGACCCTGTAGGGTAAACAAATTAAGAAGAAGAACACAAAAAGTATTTACTGTAAATTTAGTTCCCAGAAAAGGGCCATAATTTAATTTCATTGATTGCAAATTAAATTATTGTTCGCTTTTGGTAAATGTTTCAACGACGCACTAATTTCCAGCATCTTGGCAAGATGTGGCAATCCGACTGGGAACGTTGGTAATTTCACAATTGGACCTGTGAATCACATAAGAAGTATTAGCAGGCTTAGATACCTTCAATAAGTTGCGATTTTTTAAAGTTTCAACGGGGGGTAATTTTATCTTTGTCACCAATCCATTGTTAAAGATTGATCAAAACTTACCATTTGGTCCTTGTATTTAATTCAATGTAACTTAATTTTTTACTCTATCGAAAAACGAAATACAACACTTACATTTCCTGTTTCAGTATTCGGAATAAGTTAGAAGTTACATTAATGGCCGGTTTCTGAAACACCACAGTTACCTGCGAGTTACCTAAATGAGCTTATAACTTTCACTGTGCTGTTAACTTTAATGAGTTTTCGGAAACTTAAATCCAGATTTATAAGCCCTAGTAATAAACAGAACAGATATAGTCATGTTTAGTATCTCCCGTCAACTAACAGATGTCTCTACGCAAATGTTTTTAATGTTATTTTGGTAATATCTAGTTACTTCTACTAGCAGAAGTTTTCTATAATGAAAAACTGGTCGGCAAACACGTACACATCATATCAATCAATCTGATTCAGCATGTAATGATCTCTTTGCTGGCGGGACCTGGTGGTTACAGTCCACTATGTCTTCTGGTATAGGCTAGAGCAATTCTGTTACTTTCATTGACCTGTATCAGTCTTATCCTTGGCTTTGACAATATGAAATTGACTGAGGTATGAGTGATGCTAGTAATGCCATTCCTTATGCAGCCAGTCCCCGCTATGAATGGTGTGAAAATGTTGCTCATAGGGTCAGTTGATGCATGCATTTCAGTGGACTTGGCAGACTAGTAATGACTTATGTAAGAGCAACTTCTGGCTCGGTGAGGAAAGCAACGGGAAACTACCTCACTACTCATTTTCCTAACACGCCTCTTCAATGATGCCTTGGCCATCTATGACAGCTGATAGCAGAGCTGTTGAGGATCCAACCAGCCTTAGGGCTGACGACTGACATACATGAAATATGAATATAGCATACATGATCTAATAATGAAACAATTAAACATATTTTCCCTCCTTTCTAATTCACAGTACGCAGACATCGTCTTAAATTTCACCTTGATCGTTGTCGTCCGTAAGATTATACACATACAGCGTAATTACCAAACAGGTCACTTTTCACTGACCCAGAAAGCAACAAGCTTAAACAAAAATAATCATATGAATGAAAACGTACAGCGCACTTTGGAACCTATCATTCCGGTACTGAAGTTCTGCACTGATGGCGTGATATTCATGTCTTTGATGCAACTGTTGCAGATTTTTTCAGTAGACTGCAAACAAGCAGGCAACTCCCACTTAAAACATTCACATGCAGTTTTTTCCTTTAAAGATACTGGACATGTACGGCAAGATTGCTGTCGCTTCAATTTTTCTTCTGTGTCTTGGCTCCGAGTTTTGTGAGCAAACATTTTGCTTATTCCTCCTCGTATCTCTCCGAGAACTCGCCAATTTATCATTCTCCTTTGACATAGAATTTCACCTGATCAGTTGCCAAACACTTGAAGAATTCCATTTTTGTTACGCGGCCTTCCATGGTACAACTTGAACAACACAAAAGCGTGACAAACTGCGATCTCCAAAAGCCAAAAGGAAATAGCCATATCACTATATTTTTTCATTATTAGTTCCCTAATGCATTTCTTGAACTGAGGATTTGTGGTTCTTAATAAGTGCAACGGACCAGTCATTTGAGATGTTTTAATTACGCTGACCACTCTACATGCATTGACAATAATACTCTCGTAATTGTCGTGATGTCTGGCAGTCCTCTTAAGAATTTCAATCGAAGGTAGCCAGCTAATCCTGACCCAGGGTGTGAAGTGTGTTGACACAGATATGAAGATAACAAACTACAGCTTCCTGCAAGATTTTTAATTAAACAAGTCCAGATGTTTTATGTTTCTTGTGAGTCTTTGAGACACGTTACCGGTTAAAGGATATAATAAAATTTAAAATGCAATGAAAAATCGGTATTTATTATTCAACAGGCTTATATGAAATGCATACCGGTACCGAAGATGTTCATTATTTAGTACAAATGTAAATATTAATGGCAAATATTCCATAATTTGAGATCGGGTTTTCACTAACTGTTGGTGGGACTCATGATTCAAAGTCTGACGAAAGAGATCTGAACATTGTAGCTGCACTGAAAGATAAATTTGAACCCGATGAAAATCCGTTTGATTCGAGTTCTATTTTATTTGACAATTCTGTATTAGAAGATACGAAATGATTTTAACTGAAATAGCTGGGACAGATGACACCATAAATATGAAATAAGTAACTAAAGCCAGTGGTAACGTAGGAGTAAACGCACTGCCTAAAATATTGTCGACTCCAGCACACCAAAGCACGTTAAAACTACAGTGAATAACTGTGTATATACTGTAATCAGTTCATTGTCACTTACTGATGTTTACGAATCCAATATAAGACCTTGTTCGAAACAGTAATGAAGTGGCGTCTCATATCGATATTTGTTGGAATCATTTCTAACATAGACGTTCAGTCGTTGCCCAGATAAATGTGAAGAAGCCGATAACTGTTATTTCAGAAGCTCATTTTAAACGTATCGCCATGTTATGCCACTAATAACTACGCACCTACAGATAACTGTCATTCCATAAACCGGCCATAACTGCGTTAATCCTGTAAAAATAATGACTTTTCCGTTAACAAATTATTCGGCCAGTCCGGAAAATCACCAACCACGAAACGCAAAACACTTGAAATCAAAATAATTAATTTTGAAAAATAAGTACGTTGCATTCAATAAATAATATTTAGAATTAAAGTTCATTCGCAAATACGTAGCCTCAAAATCAACCTTAAGATAAAATCTCAACATCTCCATGAAAACTGTGAAGGATGAAAAACGAAATAAAATTCGCATTTTTAAAAGAAACGGGAAACAGGCTAATGTTACGTATTCTTTTAAATCTAAGACGCATTAGGCATCCCACTCAATGGAAATCCAATCCTGATTTTTAACACGGTTACTTTGAAAGGAAAGCAATCTAAATGCAAAACCATTGACAACAAAATCAGTAACCTAAGCCATAAACAAACTAAGTCAGAAAGCAATAACCATGACAAACTGATAGATGTCAATAGATCCAACACAGCATTTTCAAACAAGTAAATAAATTTGCTAGGAAAGGCTTTCAACTTCAACTGCTATGAACGTCATAGAGAAAATAACATAAAGGAAATAATCACTACCGTAGAAATTACGTTAAACAATAACCATATCACAAAGAGAAGTCATTAAAAATGTAGCCACCAACAGAGCCCATAAATAATTAATTCCTTCAATAATAAGTGTGTTAAGAGTGTATATGACGCTGTTCATGGTGATTCGTCTGAGTATGGAGACGTTATGCCTTGAGCAGATCCTTAGGTGCTATTCTACAGGAGTAGGCTACGTGCCGGCATCGGGTTTCACCCTCTCCCTTCCTACTATAATATATCACGTCCTTAATTTCATCTCATTAACTCCTCTGATAAAGTTAAAGTTAACGTCAGGGAGGGCATGCGGTCAGGAAAACCCGCCAGGATAGATTCATCTCACGTCATACTCGACCCAGTAAACAAACAAACAAACAAACAAACAAACAAACAAACAAACAAACAAACAAACAAACAAACAACTTTCCACTCGTAAGTGTCCAATTGCGCAATACATTTGAGTATGACTACTGGGATAAACA
Source organism: Anabrus simplex (assembly GCF_040414725.1). NCBI lineage: Eukaryota > Metazoa > Arthropoda > Insecta > Orthoptera > Tettigoniidae > Anabrus > Anabrus simplex. The sequence goes on from NC_090269.1 coordinate 405,576,282, forward strand.
TCTCAATAACAAAAATCCGTCGTCACGCTTACGATATACGAACTAGTGCATAATGACACCGGCTTCCTGCGCGCATGAATAACTAACAATAAAAGATTGCTTTGAATAAATGTGCGATAGTCAGTCAATCTTAATTGTAACTTACCTGTGTAGTACGGATGACAGCATGAGCCAGTTCAAAACACTTCTCTCTTCTTGTGAATAAGAACGGCAAACCATTCTTATGGAACAGTTCGACTACCTGCAGACAGCTGTTTTAAATTCGACAATTGTTGATGAATTCTGTTTAAGGAATGTTTTATTCATTTTCCTAAAGGTACCGTATTCGAAATGAATAAATAAGGGGAATATACTGACTCTTGCAGAACAGTACGGATATTTGTGCGTGGTTTTGTATTCCTGTGGAGTAGCAGTTTTCGGTAAGATTAATGAGGTTGCTTTGAATATTATCTTAAGATACCCTTCTTTTGAACGGATCTAATTTTGACTGCAATTATCAGATTAATAATAATAATAATAATAATAATAATAATAATATCTCCAACTACCTTTAGTACCATATCTGAAGTACATATTTCACCAGTGGCGGCGCGTGACTTTCATCACTGGGGGTTCAAAAGAAGGAAAAATTGCCTCCCCCCAATCTCTCCTCTCCCCATCTCCACCAGCTTCTCTTCCATCGTGGGCCGTAACCTCCTAAACTAAGATGACATAAGTTCTAGAAATGTGATCAAATACGAGAGGAGCAGAAAATACGGTAGGCGTACATGCCGAGTTTTACAACATGCAAAATAAGAAATAACTTCTTCATTGAAGTCCGCAGAGTTTCGAACAAAGTTCCTTTCAATTGACAACACAGCAAGAGCAATGAGTCTATCCTCGGTCATTGTGCTGCACTAGAAAGTCTTTATTCTCTTCAGGGTAGAGAAGCACCTTTCTGCTTCCGATGTCATGGGAATAGTAACAACTATATTTAAAAGTTTTCATTGGTATTACCTTGCGGCTATTCTTTCTTTAATTAACTTTTAAGTATTTATAAATATTATTATATATTTTTATATAATGAAAATGTATTGTTTTATTTAAACTGTATACTCGTAAATTGAGATATGTCAATGAATTAAACCATTAAAATAAAAAGTTAGCAGCTTTAATTTGATCAACATATTTCTTTAATTGGAAATACATTTCAATAATATTATTAACAGTAATATACCTCTATTTTGGTTTCAATTAAGGTAATCATTGCCTCAATGATTTTTGAGTTAAGTTTCTCTCCAAAAGGTAATTATTCCAAAGAAGGTAAATTAATAGATGTTTAGTAAGTAATGATATATTTGGGACACGATATTAATTGGAATTTGACAGTTTAATGTGACTTTTGGTAGTAACGATGCTTTTCATCACTAGCGCTAGTTACGTGCACTATTCTCTGTTGCCTAGTCAAATTCCCGTAAGGCCAACAGATGGCAGGCACATACCCCAACCCCAACAACACGACTAGCTAGTCTTGATACAGTGGCCTATTGCGCATGCGTAAAGAACAGAGATCCGTTTCTGCGATATCCTGGTCTTGCCTTAGTGCTGGCTTTCGTCCCCCCTCACCTCGCCACTTCCTTCGCCTATGTACGGACGGAGAGATCGCCTTTGCAAGGGGGTTCATTCCACACAAGTATCCAGCCACAGACCTTGCGCAGCTCACATGAATTGAAAGCCAGTACGAGTATATTACGGATAGAGGGACTTAGCAAGAGCTTCGAGATTGACAAGGGAGTTATGAAAATTACGTAGTTGAGTACAATTTTATATGAACTGGAGGTTCTTTGCTCCATTGCGCTATACCAGAAACCGCCACTGTATTCAACCACTGATTGCATGAAGGAGCTATAATCAATTGAGCTATAGTAGCTCCTGTGTACAAAGAAAAATGCGTTAAAGTGATACGTTCAACAATTACAGGCCAGTAAGCTTGACATGTGTTGCATCTAAGCTCTGGGAAAGCAGATTTCAGATTATATTAGACACGTTTGCGAAATTACTAACTGGTTTAACAGAAGATAATTCGGGTTGGTAATGGTTATGCGATTGAGGCTCAATTTATAGGATTCCAGCAAGATATAGCACATATTTTAGATTTAGGGTATCAAATGGACTGTATAGCTATTGACCTAACCAAGACTTTTAATCGGGTAGATCATGGGAGATTACTGGTGAAAATGAGGGCTATTAAGTGTGGTTGAGTGGGTGGCTGCATTTCTAGAAAACAAAACTCAGAGTAGGTGAAGCATTGTCTGATCATGTAATCATTAGAGGGGAGTTCCTCAAGGCAGTAATACTGAACCTTTTTTTCTGACATGTACTGTACAAATAATATTAGAAACGAACTGGCATTGCAGATAAGGTTTTTTTGCGGATGATTTTGTACTGTAACTTATAGAGAAATAAACAAATTACAGGATTGTCAGCGATTGGAAAATCAACAATGTTGTGAGATGGACAGCAGACAATGGTATAACGTTAAACGGGGTGAAAAGTCATATTATACGTTTCACTAAGAGGAAAAGTCCCCTCAGTTTTAATTGCTGTGGTGATGGGATGAAAGTACCTAAAGGGGAACACTGTAAGTGTCAAGGTATTAATGTAAGGAAATATATTTATTGAGGTAATCATAGGTAACAGACATCTTCATATGGTTATGAGGGTATTTAGGGGTTGTAGTAAGGACGTGACGGAGACGGCATATAAGTCACTGGTAAATAAAAAGGGCATGTAACCTCCGCAGAGGTCTGGTGTTGGTCTTTCGATATGATGAGCAACCTGCGCGTCTGTCAGGATGGGGCCCTACGTACGATGAACTCTAATATTGAAGACGGCACAAAAACCCAGTCCCCGTTCATAGGAATTAAGTAATGAAAGTTAACATCCTTGACTCTGATATTTCTTTTATATTTCTCCGCGTTTAAGAGCAGAAATGTTTTGTAAAATCTTGATATACAATTCCCCATAAGAAAACCCTCCTGCTGAATTGTTTTAACATCGTAGAACAAGATCCTACTCATCCTTATCATAAACTTGAATACCAAGTTCATGATCATATACTTCGTGATGCTGTAACAGGAAAACAGTTAAAAATTGAGGGGGGACGTGCACCAAATGCTTCAAAACTATGATTTTTCTTTCTGGAATTACTAACTTGTTATATCGGTAATCTAGTCCCAAAAATATTTGATGGAATTGTGTACCAAAGTGCACTAAAATTTTAAATTCCTAACGCATGCACGTTGGGTCATGTGCCCCATTTTTCATGCATTGCTATTTTTGGGGAAGTTAATTAACTTTTAAATATTTATAAATATTATTATATATTTTTATACAATGAAAATGTATTGTTTTATTTAAACTGTATACTCGTAAATTGAGATATGTCAATGAATTAAACCATTAAAATAAAAAGTTAGCAGCTTTAATTTGATCAACATATTTCTTTAATTGGAAATACATTTCAATAATATTATTAACAGTAATATACCTCTATTTTGGTTTCAATTAAGGTAATCATCTAAGATCAGGTCGAAACTGATTGCAATTTATCGCTTCTTATTTAAGGTAGATTGAAAGATCAATACTTTTTTTTTTTTTTTTTTTGCTATTTTGCTTTGCGTCTCACCGACACAGATAGGTCTTATGGCGACGATGGGACAGGAAAAACCTGGGAATGGGAAGGAAGCGGCCGTGGCCATGATTAACGTATTTGCCTGGTGTGAAAATGGGAAATCACGGAAAACCATCTTCAGGGCTGCCGACAGTGGGATTCGAACCCACTCTCTCCCGGATGCAAGCTCACAGCTGCGCGGCCCTAACCGCACGACCATCAATTCTTTTTGAGTGCAAATCAAATGTTATAATTAACTACAACCCTAGTATGCTCACTCTAAGGCACCTTGATTTCATTCATGATATAATCCTATTAGTAAAATAAATAGAAAGAATGTACTCATCATTGCTGAACTTTTTATCCGTTTGGTCAGGCACTTGACGGTATCACACTTAGGAGTATTGAAGAAGGCTGTGAAGCGCCATTTCCGCTTGGTCAAACTTGGTGATAACCACGGAAAGTTTCTTCAGATTCGAGAGGTACCGTGCAAGTTTGCGTGTTGGGGAATTCAACCGGCATTTCCCTGACTTTTTACATGAATAACGCACTTTTTTCTTTCCAACTACAGCAAATTCCTGATTACCCGGTGCAGATTATCCGGTTTGCGGGTTATCCGTGCAGCCCCGAGGCTTATTTTACTTCCTTCTTTTTGTCACGGCATTTTGAATATGTGTGAATTTTGCGCTCTATAGTGCAAGTGTGCTGGCAACATGTTCTGTACAAGAACCAAACACTAAAAAATATACTCTATAGCAGTTCTCTTTTGGTGTTATGTGATAAAAGCCATGGCTAAGAAGCGAAATAAAGTGCTTTTAACTTTAAAACAAAACTTTGAATGTATTCGGGAGATAGTGGGTTCGAACCCCACTGTCGGCAGCCCCTGAAGATGGTTTTCCTTGGTTTCCCATTTTCACACCTAGCAACTGCCGGGGCTGTACCTTAATTAAGGCCACGGTCGCTTCCTTCCCACTCCTAGGCCTTTCCTCTCCCATCGTCGCCATAAGACCTATCTGTGTCGGTGCGAAAACCTTGAATTAATAAAAATGTTTGAGGAAGGAGAATCAATAAAGAAATTAGTGAATGACCGTGGGATTGGTGTTCAGACAATTAAGATACGTTCAAAATAGCAAACATAAACTCTCAGAATGCACGTTTTATACCTCAAGTGTTTTACGTAATTTTTAAGTTGGCCTACTTTATTGCTAAAGTTGGTTGTGGAATGTGTTAAGTGTTTGACATTATTGCATTTTCAAACCGTATTATATGTTCTGTAATATTATAAGTTCTGTTGTGCATAAAAATGCACAAAATTCGTATTATCCGTGTTTTCCGTTATTCGTGCGAATTTATCCCGTGATTAGCTCGGATAATCGGAAGTTTGCTGTACTAAAGATATCAGTCTGAAACTTGACAGACAAGCAGGCTAAATTCTGTCACAAATTTTACTGCAAGGGAATTACAAAATAAGTAATTTTATGGACTTTAGAGTTTCATAACATGCATTTTTTGTGAACCTTTTAAATTGAAAAGGGAATTTTTGAAATCGAAATAGGAATGAAATTGAAAACGCCTGCAGGCATTAAATAATTAAGGTATTATAAATTACTAAATTAAATTAACAGGTCCAGGACCACACTTTTCTGATAAAAATGTACATCAGTATGACCAAAATTCAAAATTGAAAACATATTTATCAATTTTTTATTTGATTTAACTGGTTAATATTTGTAGGCACAAATGTATTTTAAATTAGTGTACAAAATTTCATGGTTTTAACTCAAGAAGTTTCAGAGTTACAGAGAATGTAGGTAATCAATGAATTTTTGTGCTCGTCTCCCCTTAAATAAAACCCGACAAAGGTCTTTGTTATATCTATGAGGTACAGGAACCAAGTATGAGGTGAACATAGAAAAAGCACAAGCAGAAATATTATCTTATACATGTAGATTTATAACTCAAAAATATAACACCTATTTACTTAACACATCGCAGGTACTCTCCTAAAATTGATAGCGATTACTGGTAAAAGTTTCGGAGTGACTGGATGAATATACATAAACTTTCACATTTCAGTCGTACCTATAATCTTGCAAAACCGTAACTTTGAATATATTATTTGTAATGAAATTTTTTCATTAATTTAATACTATGTGCAGTACTTGGCATGAATAGATTATTAGAATAAGCGTTTCTGTGTAAACTTATTTTTTGGCGTATTGAGATCTACTTCTGTACAGCACCGCGCCGCAGTTGGGATCATTACTCTTGGTCGTCCAAGGCCTCCACGAGCAGAGTGAAGAACGAATATGACACTTGAACGATCTGCAAATAAAAAAGAACAACATCACAAAATCACCCATACACTTGTATCGATACATGCTGCAAGCATCGGTGTATTAGCAACAGTTTGCATCGTTGTGTGTCTCACTGTTGTGAAACGTGGATACCTCAAGCCTGCAAATGAGATGAATTTTTTATTTTCAGATTATATGTAAATCTCTGGGTAGCATGCTTACAAAATAATTAAATCTTGTCAATTAAACTATTAAATTTTAAATAATGAATAACTCAATAATTGACTTTGTCTTGTTATTGGTTTTGTTTATTACGAATATGGCTTTAAAATTTAAAATAAATTTTAAACTAAAATCATACCCGTATTTTTACAGGTATGTTATAGTGTTATATGTGTTATAATTAGTGATTTTTGAACAGATTGAAAAACCTTAGAGTTACGTTAACTAAGTCAACAATGAAAGCTACGGCTTTCTTCTTAACAAAATAAAATAAAATAAAAAGTATATACATTGCGAACTCACTTGTCTGCCTGGTCGCCTAGCGACACGGATCGACAATTATATAGCCCGGGGGTAGGCTATACATGAAAATTATGAAAACATAACCCGATGAGTTCTGATATTGTTGAGATTTACTTACACATTCATTTTGAAATGTAACTTTCGCTATAGAATAACTAGCACAAGATGAAATTATTCCTGAAGCAGAAATCACATTACAAGCACGAGGATAATTGAAACACCTACGTTTGTAATATAGCTCCCTACCACCCTTAAATTAGCACTTTAATTTTAGTTTTCTGTTTCTATTTCGGGTATTTATTACCGAATAACTTTATTTTTTGAAGAATCCTTCAGGCAGTGTCATATTAGGCAAATGACAGCAACACAATAAATTTTTATCGAAGATAACCTGGACACAGACATGTAGGAAACATCACTATTATGACAGTAAGGCCAATGTGTGAAGCTGAGGTGTTACCTGTTCAATAATCAGTTTACCAAGTATTCACTCCAAATACCTTTCCTTCAGTCAATTTTTATGTAAAATTCTACTACAAATTATGAATTTCACACCCCCTTCCTGACAGCAGCACTTGAATAATTTTAAAAGTCTAATTAAACAAGAGCGGTTAATCTCAAGCTTAACATCAGAAGACAAAAATTGTTGAAAATATCATTTTTGTGGTAAGTTCTAGTATGCATCTAAATGCTGTGGATAATAAAAGTCTTTACATACTACGTATTCCTCACAGTTGAGGAGCGTCAGCTGGATTACTCTATCTCTCCGCAGCTTCATTTCACGACATTATTTTGGCAAATATCAACTAAAGTAGCCTTGAGAATTAATAATTTTAACAGTATTAACTAATGCAACATCCCCTATATCTCTGAATAAAGATAAATAGGCAATCAAAGTCAATATAAGATTATCTTCCACAGAGGAAAATGCTTTTCTCCCGCACAACCTTAGGCTGCCAGCGCCACGTGTCGAGCTATGAAACTACTCCGATTACAGTGCGTAGACTCGATTGCCAAGGCCAGTATGAAGCTAGCTAGAGCGACGCATGAAGTCGTCCGTGGTCTATTTTCTGTAGTAAGCGCTTTGCCACTCAACTGTCAGACTGAAACTCTGGAAGAAAAAGGAGGATAGTAATCTAATCACAATGCAGAACAAAACATAAACAATAATTCTAATTATAATGTAGAGATTTTCTTGGACGTAGATCTTGAAGGGTGGGGCTATCTTGTGACAAGGCATGGGAGTGTTGTGTGCAGGACCAGCTGCCACTTTGTTGTACGTAGATCATGATGCTGCATATTTCTTTCGATTTGTCGGAACTCTTTATTCCCCCTCTGGATGGAGTTAAAGGATACATGTTCTGTACCCCCTGGATGTCGTAAGAGGCTACTAAGAAGGGGACAACCAAATAATCTGTATTCGCTCTCTCGTCTTCTAAGACCAATAGCATATCCACGATTCAGTGCTTTTCCGTATAGGCCCTACATATATTTTCTTTGTTCCTATTGGTTAGCTGTGACCAGCTCCGAAGAAGGCAATGTTGTCTCCGATAGAGCTCGCGTCACAAGTTTACCACATTCCGGGAAAATACGTAGGTCGAGTCATAAGTCATGGCAACTATTTTTTTTCTCGCGAACAGGAGACAACGCGGAAAATCTAAGATGTGCATTTGGAAACGTACGGTATGTACTTGCGTATGATGCCACTAGATGGTATATGTAAACAACAGTGTGGGTCTAAGCATGCCCCCAAATTCAGTGTGTGAGTGAGAGCGTCACAAAATCGAAGTCAACAAGCAGGAGCAACTATCGTATATTAAAATAGCAGTTCTCCGCGGCAGAAATGCACGCCAATGCCATGCAGAGCTGCGGGAAGCATTAGGTGTGCATGCCATGCCCTATAGAACAGTGGCGAGGTGGGTGCAGACGTTCAAACGGGGTAGAGTACCAACTGCCGATTTGCCTCCCCAAACCGTCCAGTGTCCATGGACAAAGAGGTACGGATAATGGTGATCGATCAGTTTTTACATGACGAAAGGCACTGGATTCTAGTGGAAGTGCAAAGGCAAGAAGCCATTGCGTGGACAACGGTTTGTTAACAAAGAGGACATCGTAACAGCATTTCGGAGAGAGGTGTCACACGTTAGCAATACACATGTAGCTAATGGTATTCAGCGCCTACCCCACCGCTTGCAACGCACAGAAGAAGCCTTGGGTGATTATTTCGAAGGTCTGTAACCAGTGGAGACCTGTCCTTTGTACGTAGTCTTGTGTATTTGCTGTCTAAACCATAATAAAACAATGTATACCAGTGGCCTGTGTTATGTCGCTTTCCTACGAGAATCTCTTGAAGTCCGAATTTGTCTTTCGGCACTATGCATAAGTACATGCCCTATATTGCCAAATGCATACCTTAGATTTTCCGTGTTGTCTCCTGTTCGCGAGAAAAAAATAGTTGCCATGACTTATGACACGAGCCTCGTAATTGATGAGCGGCATTTCAACTAGTCATGGCATATTATGGGTGCGATCACACTACATTCGATGTTAGTGTTGTATAACCTTACTTTTGTCCACTTTAGCTGTATTTTAGGGGATGCTGGAAGTTTTGCGGCCATAACCTGGGGTTTCACGCTTCCAGACCGCCTTTGTTTGCCCCCAATCCAATGGTCTTTTCACTAGCTCGACCTAACCTATCCATACCAATGGTCTTGGACATTGGACTTAAACGGAGTCCAGAATGTCACAATTCATGTCAGCGACCCAGAAAACTATGCGTTCCACACTAACATTGGTCGTTTTCAATTATTGACATGTAAAAATCATTTGCGAACAGTTGTCCACGAAAGGAGAGATTCATGCATATAAGATAGAAAACTGGATCGAGAAATTATAGAAACCAACACTCAGTTAATGCGACACGCGAAATTTGTAATAGGCTAAACGGTAAACAATATAGATTCAGCTTTAAAATTGATTACAACAGTTATTCATGTTGCAAGTATCCAATCCAGGCAAAGAAAAGCAGAACCTTGGTTTTGTCAGTGAATGTTTTCAACTCAGGAAAATGCAGTTCGCGAAGCAAAAATTTCAAAGTCAGAATATATTCTAAACCACTACGCCAAACAAAGAAAGAAATACAAGGACCTGGTGAAAGTTAAAAATGCAAAATACTTAGAAAACATAGCAGTAGTATAATTGGATGGTTCTGCCGCACCTCCGCCGCCGCACGCCTCCGCCCGCCTCCTCCTCCCGCCGCCTCCTCCGCCGCCGCCGCCGCCCGCGGGAAATTTGAATTTTGGCGGGAAATTTGAATTTTGGCGCGAGATTTGAATTTGTAAACAAAGCCACGTGCTTTTTGACAGCTGTCATCGACAACAACGCAACGCTAACCTCACTGCTGCCATCTTGACGGGCCTAAACCTCACTAGTGCCAACTTAACCTAACTAGCGAGAGGTAAACAAAGCCACGTGTTTTTTGACAGCCACGTGCTTTTTGACAGACAACAACGCATCGCTAACCTCAGTACTGCCATCTTGACGGGCCTAAACCTCAGTAGTGCCAACTTAACCTCACTAGCGCGAGATAAACAAAGCCACGTGCTTTTTGACAGCCACGTGCTTTTTGACAGATTTGTAAACAAAGCCACGTGCTTTTTGACAGACAACAACGCATCGCTAACCTCAGTACTGCCATCTTGACGGGCCTAAACCTTAGTGGTACCAACTTAACCTAACTAGCATGAGGTAAACAAAGCCACGTGCTTTTTGACAGCCACGTGCTTTTCAACAGATTTGTAAACAAAGCCACGTGCTTTTTGACAGCTGTCATCGACAACAACGCATCGCTAACCGCAGTACTGCCATCTTGACGGGCCTAAACCTTAGTGGTACCAACTTAACCTAACTAGCATGAGGTAAACAAAGCCACGTGCTGTTTTGACAGCCACGTGCTTTTTTGACAGCTGTCATCCGCCATCTTTAAACCACAGTGCACTGTGCTGCCCTCTTTCGTCACCTGTCATCGGCAGTGCTGCCATCTTGACGGACCTAAACCTTAGTGCTACCAACTTAACCTCACTAGCTCGAGATAAACAAATCCACGTGCTTTTTTGACAGCCACGTGCTTTTTTGATAGCTGTCATCCGCCATCTTTAATCTATAGAGCACAGTGCTGCCCTCTTTAGCTACTTACCTTTGAAATGTGGTGGCGGATAATTTGAAAAATGCTTTTCGACAAGCAGCCATCTTTAATCCAGAGAGAACAGTGCAGCCCTCTATGTGGTGGCGGCAAATTCCACGTGCTCTTGTTTGAAAACAAACTCACGTGCTTTTTTGACAGCTACCATCCGCCATCTTTAATCTATAGAGCACAGTGCTGCCCTCTTTAGTTTGAAATGTGGTGGCGGTAAATTCCACGTGCTCTTGTTTGGAAACAAAGCCATGTGCTTTTTTTTTGACAGCTGTCATCCGCCATCTTTAATCCAGAGAGCACCGTGCTGCTATCATGCGGGCAATTTCATCACCTGTCATCCGCCATCTTTAATCCACAGAACACCGTGCTGCCCTCTTTACGGCTACTACCTTAAGCATGTAGTAGCGGGCAATTTGAAAAGTTCTGTTAGCTGTCAGCCGCCATCTTTAATCAAGAGTGCACCGTGCTGCCATCTTTAGTTGAAATGTGGTGGCGGCAAATTCCGCGTGCTCTTGTTTAGTAAACAAACTCACGTGCTTTTTTGACAGCTACCATCCGCCATCTTTAATCAACAGAGCATAGTGCTGCCCTCTTTAGTTTGAAATGTGGTGGCGGCAAATTCCACGTGCTCTTGCTTGGTAAACATAGCCACGTGCAGCTGTCATCCGCCATCTTTAATCCAGAGAGCACCGTGCTGCCCTCTTTATCGTAGTAGATGTAAATTCGTCACCTGTCATCCGCAGTGCTGTCATCTTTAGCTAGATACCTTTGAAATGTGGTGGTGGATAATTTAAAAAGAAAAATTCTACAGCAGCCATCTCTCGGCGCTAATTGCATAAGATGGCGGCTATACATAACTCCTTAAGTGTGCTTACGCAAGATGGCTGCTATACACAGGTTCTTATGAGACGCCCTTGGGATGCTTGCGCAAGATGGCAGTTATACATGGCTCCTTATGAGATGCCCTAGGGATGCTTGCGCAAGATGGCGGTTGCTCTTATGAGGCGGCTTAAGGGTCCTTGTACAAGATGGCTTGAGACGCCCTAAGGATGCTTGCGCAAGATGGCGGACACAAGATGGCGGCTATACACAACTCCTTATGAGACGCTTTAAGGGTGCTTGCGCAAGATGGTTGCTACTCTTAGCTTAGAGGCTAACGTGTCGTGCTAGTTCGATTCATTAAATTTAGGGCTTAAATGCAAAATGTTAAATATATCGAAAACGGTGCACCGTAGAGCAAAACGGACAAAATTTTTCTGCCTAATACCTAGGTTCGCAGTATGAGGAACAAGTAAAACATAGTCTAATGATGGGATCAACGGTTCGGTTCCTACTTAGGCCCTTTGGCATTTGCTCTGTTTTAGCTTGTATTGAAACGAGTCTTCGTAACATGATCAGGTCTAGCTATGGTAGAGAGTATAACGTACCGTGCTGGTTCGATTCATTAAATTTGGAGGCTTAAATGCAAAATGTTAAATATCTCGAAAACGGACAAAATTTTTCCGCCTAATACGTAGGTTCGTAGTATCAGGAACAAGAAAAAACATAGTCTATTGATGAGATCAACGGTTCGATTCCTACTTAAGCCCTTTGGCATTGGCAGCTATCTATTTCTACAAGATGGTGGCTGCTCTTATGAGACACAAGATGGCTTGAGACGTCCTAGGGATGCTTACGCAAGATGGCGGACACAAAATGGTGACTATACATAGCTCCTTATGAGACGGCCTAGGGGTGCTCGCACAAGATGGCGGCTACTCTGATGAAGAAAGCTAGCTTAGAGGCTACTGCGCAAGATAACAGCTGCTGTTATGCATGCGGTGGAAGGCAATTTGAAATTCTATGTGCTTAATCAACAGAGCACCCTGCTGCCCTCTTTAGCTGAAATGTGGTGGTGGATAATTTGAAAAATTCTTTTGACAGCTATCATCTTTAAAAACAATGGCGACTATACATAGGCTGTTAAGGCCTTATCATTCTCCTCCTCCTCCTCCTCCTCCTCCTCCTCCTCCTTCTCTACCTCCTCCTCCGCCTCTTATGTCAAGGCATAGCTTTATATCGAACAAGTTTAAACCTGCATCGCGAAGGCAAGCGTGTGCAGCGATAACATTATTGTACATGTTTAGACTTTCGAAACATAAGAAGAGTAGAATCAAACGCTGTACTCGATACGACATGTGATCAGAACATTGATTGATGCGTTCAGAAAACAAAATAAGTGATCAAGACTAGAATCGAACACTGTACTCAATACATCATGTGTTTAGAATATGTCATGGGATACCCTTGTTCTAAGAAGATCAGATTGAAACATAACAAGACTAGAATAGAACACTGTAATCGATGTTGTTAACTTCAACATGTGATCAGAACATTGATTGATGTGTTCAGAACACAAAATAAGTGATCATGACTAGAATCGAACACTGTACTCGATACAACATGTGATCAGAACATTGATCGATGTGTTCAGAACACAAAATAAGTGATCAAGACTAGAATCGAACACTGTACTCAATACAACATGTGTTTAGAACATGTTAGGGGGTACCCTTGTTCTAAGAAGATCAGAATGAAACATAACAAGACTAGAATCGAACACTGTAATCGATGTTGTTAACCTCAACATATGATCAGAACATTGTTTGATGTGTTCAGAGCAAAAGTACAATTTTGATGATTTGCTTAGTGTAAAATCAAAAACTATGGAAACACACTGTGCACATATCGCGTAGCTAACTCGCTCAGTAAGCAATATTGCAAAACTACAACTTCAATGATTTGCATAGTGTAAAAATAAAAAACACACTGTACCCATACTGCGCAGCTAACTCGCTCGGTAAACGATATAGCCAAAGTATAACTTCAAATTATTTACCTTCTATCATTCGTCTTGTGTGTGAAAATCAGTCGAACAAGTTATCGCATAAACATGGCTGAAAAAAATCGTGATAGGGTATGGAACCCAGGGGTTACATCTTATCAGAAGGGGCAAAAAGGATGAAAGGACTCTTCCTCCTCCTTACCGCACATTCCTTGTAGGGCTAATTGGCTGAAGGGCTAATGGGCAAAAGGGCTAATGGGCTAAAGGGCTAATGGGCTAATGGGCAAAAGGGCTAATGGGCTAAAGGGCTAAAGGAGCAACAACCTCATCGATCGCTATCAGCAAGAACGCTTGTACTTTGTTAAGCGTAGAAAATTAATCTTTATTTGTAAATGGTTTCATGTTCATAACAAGGAATGGAACCTAGGGGTTACGTCTTACGTAATAAAATCCCCGAGGTGCGACGAGTTTTGTTTTTTTAACTATTGTTTGGAACACTGAACTTTTCAAGATGGCAAGAGTGAGGTTAGCAATGTTCTGTTGTTGGATTATAAATTCCGCGCTACAACATGCATAAGGTGGCAGCCTTGAGGTTTACTGCCGTAAAGATGACAAGAGTGAGGTTAACAATGTTCTGTTGTTGGATTTTAAATTCCGCGCTCTAACATGCGTAAGGTGGCAGCCTTGAGGTTTACCGAAGTAAAAATGGCAGCAGTGAGGTTAGCGACGCTCTATTGTCCTTCAAAGTGAGGTTAGGGTTCGTCAAGAAGACAGCTGTCAAAAAAGCACGTGGCTATGTTTACCAAACAAGAGCACGTAGTCGTGACGTCACGGTCACGTAGTATGTTGCCTCAGCATGCAAAGTTCAATGTCTAGACCTACGTAGTAAACATTCTGCTGTGTTCACAAGATTTTTTACACATAACTATTCTTTATGCTTTAAGTTCATGCACATAGGCTTTGCTAAGATAGCAGCACAAACACATGCGAACTTTGTACATTCTAATAGAATAAGTTTAGTACTGTGTGCATCATGGATACATGATGTGTGCACGCATTTAAACTTGACTATACGTAATGCTGCTGCTTTGTTTACAAGATTTTTATACATTGCTATTCTTTATGCTTTAAGTTCGTGCTCACACAAGCGATACTCGTACGCTCTGACAGGAGAAGTTTAGTACGATAGTCGATACATACATTATCGATAGGTGATGTGTACACGCTTTAGAACATAACTCTTCTTTGTGCTTTAAGTTCGTGCACATGGATTAGGGATACACAAAAGCGATTGCTACATGCTCTAGCGGAAGAAGTCTAGTACGATAGTCGTTTCATGCAAAATCATTAAGTAATGTGTACACGCTTTGAAACAAGGCTATTCTTTGTACTCTAAGTTCATGCGTACATGTTATGCTAAGATAGCAGCACAATCTAGCGCAAGAAGTTTAGTACGATATTTGATGCATGCAAAATCGATAGGTGACGTGTACACGCTTTGAAGCATGGCTATTCTTTGTACTTTAAGTTCATGGGTATAGGTTATGCTAAGATACCAGCACAATCTAGCGGAAGAAGTTTAGTACGAGATTCGATGCATGCAAATCGATAGGTGATGTGTACACACTTTGAAACATGGCTATTCTTTTTACTTTAAGGTCATGTGTATGAGTTATGCTAAGATAGCAGCACAACCTAGCGGAAGAAGTTTTGTACGAGAGTCGATACATGCAAAGTCGATAGGTAATGTGTACACGCTTTGAAACATGGCTATTCTTTGTACTTTTAAGTTCATGTGTATAAGTTATGCTAAGATGCCAGCACAATCTAGCGGAAGAAGTTTAGTACGAGAGTCAATGCATGCAAAATCGATAGGTAATGTGTACACGCTTTGAAACATGGCTATTCTTTGTACCTTAAGGCCATGCGTATAGGTTATGCTAAGATACCAGCACAATCTAGCGGAAGAAGTTTAGTACGAGAGTCGATGCTTGTAAAACCGATAGGTAATGTGTACACACTTTGAAACATGGCTATTCTTTTTACTTTAAGGTCATGCGTATTGGTTATGCTAAAATAGCAGCACGATCTAGCGGAAGGAGTTTAGTACGAGAGTCAATACATGCAAATTCGATAGTTGATGTGTACACGCTTTGAAACATGACTAATCATTGTACTTTAAGTTCATTGGCATAGGTTATGCTAAGATAGCAGCACAATCTAGCGGAATAAATTTAGTACGAGATTTGATGCATGCAAAATCAATAAGTAATGTGTACACGCTTTGAAACATGGCTATTCTTTGTACTTTAAGTTCATGCGTACAGGTTATGCTAAGATAGCAGCACAACCTAGCGGAAGAAGTTTAGTACAATATTTGTTGCATGCAACGTCGATAGGTAATGTGTACACACTTTGAAACATGGCTATTCTTTTTACTTTAAGGTCATGCGTATTGGTTATGCTAAGATAGCAGCACGATCTAGCGGAAGGAGTTTAGTATGAGAGTCAATACATGCAAATTCGATAGTTGATGTGTACACGCTTTGAAACATGGCTATTCTTTGTACTTTTAAGTTCATGTGTATAAGTTATGCTAAGATACCAGCACAATCTAGCGGACGAAATTCAGTACGAGATTCGATGCATGCAAAATCGATAGGTGATGTGTACACACCTTTTTACTTTAAGGTCATGCGTATAGGTTGTGTTAAGATAGCAGCACAATCTAGCGGAAGGAGTTTAGTACGATATTTGATGCATGCAAAATCAATAAGTAATGTGTACACGCTTTGAAACATGGCTATTCTTTCTACTTTTAAGTTCATGTGTATAAGTTATGCTAAGATAGCAGTACAATCTAGAGGAAGAAGTTTAGTACGATATTTGTTGCATGCAAAATCAATAAGTAATGTGTACACGCTTTGAGACATAGCTATTCTCTGTACTTTAAGTTCATGCGTATAAGTTATGCTAAGATAGCAGCACAATCTACCTGCAGAAGTTTAGTACGAGAGTCGATACATGCAAAGTCGATAGGTAATGTGTACACGCTTTAAAACATGGTTATTCTTCGTACTTTCAGTTCATGCATCTTAGTCATGCTAAGATAGCAGCACAATCTAGCGGAAGAAGTTTAGTACGAGAGTCGATGCGTGCAAAATCGATAGGTAATGTGTACACGCTTTGAAACATGGCTGTTCATTGTACTTTAAAGTCATGCTAAGATAGCAGCACGATCTAGCGGAAGAAGTTTAGTTCGATGGTCGATGCATGTAAAATCGATAGGTCATGTGTACACGCTTTGAAACATAGCAATTCATACTGCTGCTCTGTTCCCAAGACTTTTAAGCATAGCTAACCCTAATACTGCTCTTAACGACGTCGAGCTAAGGATTGATTACGTGACCGTGACGTCACGACTACGTGCTCTTGTTTGGTAAACATAGCCACGTGCTTTTTTGACAGCTGTCTTCTTGACGAACCCAAACCTCACTTTGAAGGACAATAGAGCGTCGCTAACCTCACTGCTGCCATCTTTACGGCGGTAAACCTCAAGGCTGCCACCTTACGCATGTTAGAGCGCGGAATTTAAAATCCAACAACAGAACATTGTTAACCTCACTCTTGTCATCTTTACGGCAGTAAACCTCAAGGCTGCCACCTTATGCATGTTGTAGCGCGGAATTTATAATCCAACAACAGAACATTGCTAACCTCACTCTTGCCATCTTGAAAAGTTCAGTGTTCCAAACACTAGTTAAAAAAACGAAACTCGTCGCACCTCGGGGATTTTATTACGTAAGACGTAACCCCTAGGTTCCATTCCTTGTTATGAACATGAAACCATTTACAAATAAAGATTAATTTTCTACGCTTAACAAAGTACAAGCGTTCTTGCTGATAGCGATCGATGAGATTGTTGCTCCTTTAGCCCTTTAGCCCATTAGCCCTTTTGCCCATTAGCCCATTAGCCCTTTAGCCCATTAGCCCTTTTGCCCATTAGCCCTTCAGCCAATTAGCCCTACAAGGAATGTGCGGTAAGGAGGAGGAAGAGTCCTTTCATCCTTTTTGCCCCTTCTGATAAGATGTAACCCCTGGGTTCCATACCCTATCACGATTTTTTTTTCAGCCATGTTTATGCGATAACTTGTTCGACTGATTTTCACACACAAGACGAATGATAGAAGGTAAATAATTTGAAGTTATACTTTGGCTATATCGTTTACCGAGCGAGTTAGCTGCGCAGTATGGGTACAGTGTGTTTTTGATTTTTACACTATGCAAATCATTGAAGTTGTAGTTTTGCAATATTGCTTACTGAGCGAGTTAGCTACGCGATATGTGCACAGTGTGTTTCCATAGTTTTTGATTTTACACTAAGCAAATCATCAAAATTGTACTTTTGCTCTGAACACATCAAACAATGTTCTGATCATATGTTGAGGTTAACAACATCGATTACAGTGTTCGATTCTAGTCTTGTTATGTTTCATTCTGATCTTCTTAGAACAAGGGTACCCCCTAACATGTTCTAAACACATGTTGTATTGAGTACAGTGTTCGATTCTAGTCTTGATCACTTATTTTGTGTTCTGAACACATCGATCAATGTTCTGATCACATGTTGTATCGAGTACAGTGTTCGATTCTAGTCATGATCACTTATTTTGTGTTCTGAACACATCAATCAATGTTCTGATCACATGTTGAAGTTAACAACATCGATTACAGTGTTCTATTCTAGTCTTGTTATGTTTCAATCTGATCTTCTTAGAACAAGGGTATCCCATGACATATTCTAAACACATGATGTATTGAGTACAGTGTTCGATTCTAGTCTTGATCACTTATTTTGTTTTCTGAACGCATCAATCAATGTTCTGATCACATGTCGTATCGAGTACAGCGTTTGATTCTACTCTTCTTATGTTTCGAAAGTCTAAACATGTACAATAATGTTATCGCTGCACACGCTTGCCTTCGCGATGCAGGTTTAAACTTGTTCGATATAAAGCTATGCCTTGACATAAGAGGCGGAGGAGGAGGTAGAGAAGGAGGAGGAGGAGGAGGAGGAGGAGGAGGAGGAGAATGATAAGGCCTTAACAGCCTATGTATAGTCGCCATTGTTTTTAAAGATGATAGCTGTCAAAAGAATTTTTCAAATTATCCACCACCACATTTCAGCTAAAGAGGGCAGCAGGGTGCTCTGTTGATTAAGCACATAGAATTTCAAATTGCCTTCCACCGCATGCATAACAGCAGCTGTTATCTTGCGCAGTAGCCTCTAAGCTAGCTTTCTTCATCAGAGTAGCCGCCATCTTGTGCGAGCACCCCTAGGCCGTCTCATAAGGAGCTATGTATAGTCACCATTTTGTGTCCGCCATCTTGCGTAAGCATCCCTAGGACGTCTCAAGCCATCTTGTGTCTCATAAGAGCAGCCACCATCTTGTAGAAATAGATAGCTGCCAATGCCAAAGGGCTTAAGTAGGAATCGAACCGTTGATCTCATCAATAGACTATGTTTTTTCTTGTTCCTGATACTACGAACCTACGTATTAGGCGGAAAAATTTTGTCCGTTTTCGAGATATTTAACATTTTGCATTTAAGCCTCCAAATTTAATGAATCGAACCAGCACGGTACGTTATACTCTCTACCATAGCTAGACCTGATCATGTTACGAAGACTCGTTTCAATACAAGCTAAAACAGAGCAAATGCCAAAGGGCCTAAGTAGGAACCGAACCGTTGATCCCATCATTAGACTATGTTTTACTTGTTCCTCATACTGCGAACCTAGGTATTAGGCAGAAAAATTTTGTCCGTTTTGCTCTACGGTGCACCGTTTTCGATATATTTAACATTTTGCATTTAAGCCCTAAATTTAATGAATCGAACTAGCACGACACGTTAGCCTCTAAGCTAAGAGTAGCAACCATCTTGCGCAAGCACCCTTAAAGCGTCTCATAAGGAGTTGTGTATAGCCGCCATCTTGTGTCCGCCATCTTGCGCAAGCATCCTTAGGGCGTCTCAAGCCATCTTGTACAAGGACCCTTAAGCCGCCTCATAAGAGCAACCGCCATCTTGCGCAAGCATCCCTAGGGCATCTCATAAGGAGCCATGTATAACTGCCATCTTGCGCAAGCATCCCAAGGGCGTCTCATAAGAACCTGTGTATAGCAGCCATCTTGCGTAAGCACACTTAAGGAGTTATGTATAGCCGCCATCTTATGCAATTAGCGCCGAGAGATGGCTGCTGTAGAATTTTTCTTTTTAAATTATCCACCACCACATTTCAAAGGTATCTAGCTAAAGATGACAGCACTGCGGATGACAGGTGACGAATTTACATCTACTACGATAAAGAGGGCAGCACGGTGCTCTCTGGATTAAAGATGGCGGATGACAGCTGCACGTGGCTATGTTTACCAAGCAAGAGCACGTGGAATTTGCCGCCACCACATTTCAAACTAAAGAGGGCAGCACTATGCTCTGTTGATTAAAGATGGCGGATGGTAGCTGTCAAAAAAGCACGTGAGTTTGTTTACTAAACAAGAGCACGCGGAATTTGCCGCCACCACATTTCAACTAAAGATGGCAGCACGGTGCACTCTTGATTAAAGATGGCGGCTGACAGCTAACAGAACTTTTCAAATTGCCCGCCACTACATGCTTAAGGTAGTAGCCGTAAAGAGGGCAGCACGGTGTTCTGTGGATTAAAGATGGCGGATGACAGGTGATGAAATTGCCCGCATGATAGCAGCACGGTGCTCTCTGGATTAAAGATGGCGGATGACAGCTGTCAAAAAAAAAAGCACATGGCTTTGTTTCCAAACAAGAGCACGTGGAATTCACCGCCACCACATTTCAAACTAAAGAGGGCAGCACTGTGCTCTATAGATTAAAGATGGCGGATGGTAGCTGTCAAAAAAGCACGTGAGTTTGTTTTCAAACAAGAGCACGTGGAATTTGCCGCCACCACATAGAGGGCAGCACTGTTCTCTCTGGATTAAAGATGGCTGCTTGTCGAAAAGCATTTTTCAAATTATCCGCCACCACATTTCAAAGGTAAGTAGCTAAAGAGGGCAGCACTGTGCTCTATAGATTAAAGATGGCGGATGACAGCTATCAAAAAAGCACGTGGCTGTCAAAAAAGCACGTGGATTTGTTTATCTCGAGCTAGTGAGGTTAAGTTGGTAGCACTAAGGTTTAGGTCCGTCAAGATGGCAGCACTGCCGATGACAGGTGACGAAAGAGGGCAGCACAGTGCACTGTGGTTTAAAGATGGCGGATGACAGCTGTCAAAAAAGCACGTGACTGTCAAAACAGCACGTGGCTTTGTTTACCTCATGCTAGTTAGGTTAAGTTGGTACCACTAAGGTTTAGGCCCGTCAAGATGGCAGTACTGCGGTTAGCGATGCGTTGTTGTCGATGACAGCTGTCAAAAAGCACGTGGCTTTGTTTACAAATCTGTTGAAAAGCACGTGGCTGTCAAAAAGCACGTGGCTTTGTTTACCTCATGCTAGTTAGGTTAAGTTGGTACCACTAAGGTTTAGGCCCGTCAAGATGGCAGTACTGAGGTTAGCGATGCGTTGTTGTCTGTCAAAAAGCACGTGGCTTTGTTTACAAATCTGTCAAAAAGCACGTGGCTGTCAAAAAGCACGTGGCTTTGTTTACCTCGCGCTAGTGAGGTTAAGTTGGCACTACTGAGGTTTAGGCCCGTCAAGATGGCAGTACTGAGGTTAGCGATGCGTTGTTGTCTGTCAAAAAGCACGTGGCTGTCAAAAAACACGTGGCTTTGTTTACCTCTCGCTAGTTAGGTTAAGTTGGCACTAGTGAGGTTTAGGCCCGTCAAGATGGCAGCAGTGAGGTTAGCGTTGCGTTGTTGTCGATGACAGCTGTCAAAAAGCACGTGGCTTTGTTTACAAATTCAAATCTCCCGCCAAAATTCAAATTTCCCGCCAAAATTCAAATTTCCCGCGGGCGGCGGCGGATGAGGAGGCGGCGGAGGAGGCGGCAGGAGGAGGAGGCGGGCGGAGGCGTGCGGCGGCGGAGGTGCGGCAGAACCATCCAATTATACTACTCATAGCAATCAAGGAAGCAGAGGAAACTGTGAAAATCCTTTCATTGCTCTAAGAAGTCTTTTGACGAAATAGCCGGGACAGATCACATACAAGTTTGGAAAAAGGCACTTCAATCTACTACTGAGCGAAGATAACAGAAATAGCGTTCGACAAAGAAATATATGAATACAACCATGAATTTACCCTCATCAGTGTAGAAGAAGTAAAAGCAACCATTTTAAGCAGGAAACACAAACAAAAAGCAACTGGACCTAACGGAATAAGTAACGAAGTATTGAAAGAATCAGCAAAACACCTTGTAAATATATAGACCTTAATGTTCAACAAATGTCTAAAAACTGGAGCAATCCCCGAGGACTGAAGGAAATCTAGAATAAAGACATTACATTAAGGAAAAGGACAAGACGACAACCCAAACTCATACCGACGGATTGCTCCAGTATAATAACGAAAATTCATATGAACTTCTCTGACCATCAAATACCAGAACATCAATTCCGATTTAGAAGGAAACGATCAACCTTACAGACAATAAAATGTCTGCAAGAAGACATTCTGGGCGGCTTAACCCATTCCAAAGGCAAATACTATTCAGTCTTCATAGACTTTACAAAGGCATTCGACACGTTGGACAGGAACATACTGATGAATAGACTGGACTCCATGGTAGAAGACATGGCAGTTGTAAACATCATAGGAAACTTCCTATCACAAAACAAATTGGAGATAAACGACGGGATAAGTACATCAAAAGAATTCCTTCAAATAAATGGAGACTTCAAGGTGATCCAAGGACAGTCTTCTCCTGTTTAACATTGCCATATCTGATGCAGTAAAATCGATTGAAAATCTGAAATCGGTGTCACTCTATATGTACGCTGATGACATGGTCCTAGGTTCGCAGACTTAAGCTGACCTACAAGAACCCTTAATCAAACTGACCATTTGGGCTGAAAACAATAAATTCGTCATAAAACAGGAAAACCAGTATACCGAAAAGGGGGCAGGGTACCAACCGAAGATAAGATATTACGGTACTGAGAACAAAACAAATAGATCTGGTAAGTTCATTCAAATACTTAGGAATACCTCTGCAGACATCAGGAACATCATACTGGATCCACATCAGGGAAAGAGCAACTATTGCAATAAAAGCCATGTACGATCTGAAGAATGTAGCGAAGCTCTCTCCCTCTCTCTCTCTCTCTCTCTCTCTCTCTCTCTCTCTCTCTGAATACAGCTATAACTCTGTTCAACTCTAAAATAGTACCAATTATCATGTACGGCTTGGGACTGATCTGGTAATTCCTAACTACCAAAGACATAGAGACAAGAGAAAAAGTAAAAGCCCGTTACCTAAAAAGAACACTCGGTATAGCAAAAAACGTGCCCTCAAGGCTTGCATATGAACTTGAAAGAGAAACCTTCTTCACTGATGACTTGAGATGTCACTTAATGGTGCCATCTACCAGTCAAGAGAGAAAAATAGTGACCCTCCGACGAGACAAGCGGATGAAAATGGAAGCAAATTTCTACTCTACAGATGCCATGAATGATAGAGGATGTACGAAAGAAAACCACCACGAACCTGCTACGCAGGCGTAGCAGGGGGAGAGGTGATACTCCCACGTGGCGCGTCCCAGGTGGCGGATAGGGGGGTCCTAACCGGCTTGCCGGCGGATTTGAGGGAAATAAAATACCTCTCGCGGACCAAACACACTACCCCCTGCGGGTGGGGGACGCACATGTAGAATACACCCGCGGTATCCCCTGCCTGTCGTAAGAGGCGACTACAAGGGGCGACCAAGGGATGATTGAATTGGAACCTTGAAACTACTCTTGATTCGTACCATCATGCGGGGAACACCATGGGTTGCATTTACTTGCGAGTAGTATCACTAAATTGGTACGAAATAGGTTTGTGATTAGTTGCAGTAAAAAGCCTGGCCTGGTGGATTCCAGTACCCGTGCATCGTACCCATGTGGGCAACACCGCGGGTCTGGGCGTAGCCTGTGAGTTGTACCACTATATGAGCGACACCGTGGGTCTGCGTTGCCTGTGATTAGTACTCACTATGTGAGGAACACCACGGGGCCCTTGGGACCGGCACCCGTGACTAGTACACCTAGGTGAGGAAACTCATCGGTTGGTGTTGGCTGTAAGTGGCGCCATTGTGTGCGAAACACCATAGGTCTGCGTTACCTGTACGAAGTACAATACTTGTGAGTAGTACCATCTTGTGTGGAACACCGTGAGTCTTCGCTACTTTTGATTAGTACCCCAAAATGACAAATACCATGGTTCTACTTTACTCGCGACATGTACCATTCTGTGGGGCCTTAGTCGTGGATTTTGCACCCCTATTGACATCAAGCATCATTGTGCTTTATAAGTGGTCTCTTGGTCAGTAATACTATTATTCACGGTTTTTTTTGTGTCTGATCCACTGTTTTTGTTTTTTGTTTTTTGTTTTTTTTGTAGGGTTCATGTCCATCCATTCATTCTTCATGACATTTTTTATTTCATTTTGGCCAGTGGATTAATCTGAATTTTTTGTTATTTCATTTCGTACCATTAGGGGCGAAGACCTCGATGTTAGGCCCATTTAAACAACAAGCATCATCATCATCATCATCATCATCATCATCATCATCATCATCATCATCATCATCATCATCAAAAGAAAACCACGACATACGTTCTGCACTGACAAGGCTGGCACTACATGGATTCCACATAACAAGGACTGTTTATGTAGTTTGTGTGATCAGTTCTGTGACAAATATTACTTCTCCTGGTACGAGAATCGTAAGAAAACCCTACTAGTTTATAGCAGAGACTAAGCACCCACAATTCTCTATGTATATTTGTATGCTCTTATTAATTAGTAATAGCAATAATCGACAATAATGTATAATCGATAGTTTCTGGGGTCGCTAAGATGAATATAGACACTCCGTCCAAGTTCATCCCTAGCGGCATGGGGGGTGAGAAAGGGTGAAAATTATCCTAAATGACCGATATTATGGATGCATGTTCAGCATAGCTCTAAACCAAACTTGACACACACACGACTCATTATCTGAAAGAAATAAGGTGAAGGTAATATAACCCTAGCACTCTACCCGCACCCCTTAGATTGTTATGGTGTCTTACCCCACATTACTTCTTTTCAAATAGTAAGTAATATCTGTGTCAAGTTCGGTTGAGAGCTATGCTAGAACACACATACATACGTAATCTCGGTCTTTCTGGACAATATGTTTTCGACATTTTTCACCTCCATGCCGCTGGGAGCTGAACTTTTACTCAAAAGGCATCCAGAGTATCACAATTCACCTCAGAGACCCAGAAAGCTCATTACTCACTAACACTGGTCGTTTTCAGTTATTTTTGTTTGTCATTCCCTGTTCACGTCCAGCCCTAGGAGTGCTTTGGGGAGGCTCCTTCCGTGTTACTGAAGGCGGTATCATGAAATCATACTTTCCTCACATCCAAGTCAGTCTAAAACTAAATTTATATTTAAATCCATATTTTTAACAACTATGCTAACAGGACATGGTCATATCAAGTCATATTTATAGAGGTTCAAAATTATAGGCAACCCAATGTGTCCTTATACTACAGGCGAATAAACGATAGACCATATTATTATATTCGAATTTAAATTAATAAGAGATATGTTAGTCGGAGTAATACTGAAGGAAGAAAACTGGCTAATACATCAAAATAGATAAGTAAATACAAGGACAAACTCTTAAAATTTATAACCAGTGTAAGGGACAAAATTATGTCTAATTAAATAATAGATTAGCATTATTTTTACATATCCCATCTTAAAATTTTATAAAGAAACACAAATTTTATAGAACATAGATTAAGAAAATGCTTTTACATGGAGCATGTCGAAAGAATTTCAATTAAATTATGCATACATTCAATGAATGATCAATATTAAGGTCAAGGGAAGGACGAAGTGCCAGAAGAAAAGTTTGCAGGGTGTGGTTTGCGAGAAAGCATTGTGCTTCAGCTCACTACACCTTTATGGGGCAACGAGGAAAAATGTTCATTAACAAATATTTTCTTCATTAAGTTTGGTAGAACGTCTGATTATGGAAACAACATTGCTATGTGGGATAATTAGATCTACCAGAAAAGGTGCATCGAAAAATTTGGCACAATGTAAGACTTTTAAGAGGGATGATTTCAGATATTCTAGTTCTGATATTATTATTATTATTATTATTATTATTATTATTATTATTATTATTATTAGTTAATTCTCCCAACATTGCAATACGTAAAGGAAATAACTCAATCAATTCTTCTGTGGGTTCTGCTTGTTACTCCAATAGGCTTTCATTCTTTCCGGGAAGGCTTGTTTACGTTTTACCCACCACTTTGTTCTGTACTGTTTTTGTTGAGGTTGCTCTGATGTAGCTTCCCAATTGTTTACCTTGTGTCCAAAGATGTCTCTCTATACAATGTCTCTTGAACTTATGTTAACGTTTCTGAGGTCCTTTTGAAGTCCGTTAAGCCAGGGTGTTGTTCTTAAGTGAGGTTACATGATCTATTATCCTTTCTTGTAAAACGATTTTCTGGTAATCTAGTGAGATGACCTAAGAATTTCATTCGTCTTCTCCTAATGTCAGTTCGAAGTTGAGAATTTTCCTGTTGTTTCGATTGATTGTAACTTGCTCCCAAGATTTTCCTAATTATCTTTTTCTCTTCTATTTTGATTTCTTCAAGTTCTTGTTTTCCGTTTAGTGCCAGTGTTCCACTTGCTTAAAGGACTGTTAGTTATATGACTGTGTTGCAATGCCGAATTTTTGTAAGTCTTGACATAGATTTTTTATTGTGGATGTTTCGGACAAACCCTAATGCTTTTAATTTTTTCGGAGACGAGTTTGTTGTGAGATAGTGGGTTCGAACCCCACTGTCTGCAACCAAAAAGGTGGTTTTTCGTGGTTTCCCATTTTTACATGAAGCGATTGCTGAGACTGTATCTTAATTAAGGTACTTTAATTTGCCGAAGTAAGGGCTCTTGGCCCACACTTACACTTAACCATAATATAAAAATACAATTATGATATGTTGCAAACAAACAAGAATTAAAATTAACTACGAAAATAATTTTATACAGATGCAGCTCAATTAATTTAACTACTGTAGCCATACCTTTACACTATCATTTAAAATCTTAAGTACAACTATAGCCATTTAGTCACACAATCATACATCAATCACTCAGG
Source organism: Anabrus simplex (assembly GCF_040414725.1). NCBI lineage: Eukaryota > Metazoa > Arthropoda > Insecta > Orthoptera > Tettigoniidae > Anabrus > Anabrus simplex. Next base: position 405,603,113 of record NC_090269.1, read on the forward strand.
TGGTTCTATAGTTTGGGAAATAATCTCGGCATGTAGTTCTGAAGGTGTTCAAATTTGTACGTTTTCTAATGTTCACTGGAATATAGTTCTGGTACGCGACACGTGGAACGGCCGGTTGAAAATACTAGTTTTGTTGTTGGGAATAACAATGATATGGGATCTGGAACATGTATTACGGTCATGAAATGAGGGAAGTGAGTAAAACAAAGACGAAAGTTAGCGGGGATGGGATTCATTCAACAGTTTACACACTAGAGTATGAGTGCCTGAACCAATCTATTTTATAAATTTAGTGTGAGATACGATTGCAGATATTTGAGAGGATTAAGAGAAGCCTGTAATCCCGTGGATACCCTCGATATGTTTTCATTCCAATTTACATTTTCAATACTTCAAATGGATGGACAACAGAGCGGTTCATTTTGAATCCAGATTTCATGGTTCGGAGGAGACTTCAGATCTTCGTATTTCCAAAGACGGGCCCATGCCTTACGGCAGTTTCATCGTACAATAAATACATGGGCTTAGTGGATCATGCTAAGGAGCCTCCACAATGCTGAAAGGAAATCGAAGAAATGGTGGCATTGATTACTTCGAGGTTTCTTTGATCTTGTACTTGTCAATAGCTTTGTAATTTACTGTTCCATGTCTGAACAAGCTGGCCTTCAAACGGTGAGTAGCTTGAGGGCTCATGGCTCAAAGAGCTCCATTAAGCACAAGAGGACGACCAATCAGTTACTTCAGGCAACGGCGAACTCATCAAAGCGCCGAAAATCTGGATACCCTTTGTGGTCACTGTGAATTATGTAGTTCTAAGGAGATTCAATCTGCCCTCATTCAAAGTGCTACCACTGCAAAGTATGCCTGTGTGGAAATGTAAAGAATGAATTGTTTACTGAGTACCATGGTGTGAATTTGTGACAGCCAGTCAATGGTTTTACTGTGTGCTGTATAAAATACTGATATTTATCTTTTATGCTTGTGTATATTATATCATGTGCAATAAAATAATTAATTTGGACCTCGTCATTTTCTTACTCATTTTGTTTTTATGGGTTGCAAACTACTGACAGTACTTCTAAGCACGCCCTGCCATAAGGATACTCATTTTTTGAAAATTACCTAAGACCATAATGTGCTATTTGAAGAGTGCTGTTAACAAAAAATAATATTGAGTGTTAATAGTTCAGGTTATAACATGGTAGAATAATAATAATAATAATAATAATAATAATAATAATAATAATAATAATAATAATAATAATAATAACATGCCATAACCGACGTCACGCTCAACAACAATAGGCCATATATTCTTCTCATCGATAAATCAAATAGATCCGCATTCCTTATATAAATTGCTTGTCCAAGCACCTCCAATCTGCAAGTAACAATAGCAAGAAAGATATCAAAATACACAGAACTGGCAATAGAAGTACTATGCCTGTAGGAATCAGCCTTCACAGTTCCAATAGTGGTATCATGTACTGGTGTTTATCCGAAAAGCTTGAACACCTCTCTGACCGCATTAAACCTGCATCACGCCACGAACGTTTAACTGCAGAAAGCCACCCTCCCGAGCACCTGCCACACTGTGAGAAAGTTTATAGGAACGACTTTTCCCTTGAGTGGCACCAAACAGCATGAAGATACAAGCCGCAGTAAAGGTGATATTGAAGGACAGATTCCAAAAAAGGGTAGATAAAAGTATTTTAGGTCTGAGCCTTTCAGGGTGCATGCACTGATACATTGCGCGGCGTAAGATGCATAAGACGACTTTGATAGGTTGACCAGAGTGCAGACAGCCCGACTCCTCGATTTTGAGCAATAGTTCTGTCCCTCTCTTTCCCTACGCCTGTCTCTCTCGCTCCAACTGTTTCCCCCTTTCTCACTCGGTCTGCAGCGCTCCACCATCCGAGCCGAGTTGAGTCGAGCTTAGCCGAGTCTCCCCGACACAAAACGCAGGTCCGAATCGAGTCGAGTCGGATCAATGCACGGTGCACAGAATCTCTGCGCCTCGGTTTGCACAAGAGAGATTTTGGACGTTGGAGAAGCCCTGGTTTAGGGACGTCATTTGTGCACATTTGTTGCATATATGTATGTTGTAATTGTTTCTCTTGTACATTTTTGTTGACATCTGTGTAGTTTTGTAATGAAGAGGCTGACTCCCAGCTTAGGCCGTGTCTGCCCATTATGGTACCGGCACAACCTAAGCCTTTCTAAATGGATGTAAGAATAACAGTAATAATAGCGGGCCAGGCTGAGTAACTCGAATGGCAGAGTGCTGGCCTTCTAAGCCCATCTTAACAGGATCGATCATGGCTCAGTCCGCTCGTATTTGAAGGTCCCTGATAGACACGATCCACATAACCAGAAGTCACATGGATTTAGGTCGGGGGATTCTGAAGGTCATGCATCTGGGAAGTGCCCGGAGATGATGTGGTCATCGCTGAAGGTTTCTCGCTGTAAACCTTTCTCCTGGAGAGCGACATGTGGTGTTTTCCCATCTTGCATGAAAATAACGGTGTGATCACAGTTGCGTTCTTGCAAAGTTGAAGCACACGTTCCACAAAGAGGTTCCTATAACGTGCAGATAACGCTGTACACCTAACAGGCCCATGAGGGGTCATCTCAAAGAAAAACAGACCAAAAATGAAGAAGCTTGTAAAACCACATCAAACGGTCACGTAAGCTGAATATAATGGTTGTTCCTACAACAACCAAGGAATAGATACAACGCAGTTCCACCGGCAGAACATTCTGATTTGAGAGTTACGGAAAATTGCACATTCTGACCACTTGCAGCTCCATATTCTCGCCTGTTGGCAAGACTTGGAAATAATAATTTTTGTGGCATAATTAGCGAGCGCATTCCTTAGTTAGCGTATCTACCAAAGTTCATACTCCTATGATCATTACAGCCTGTGTCACGCTCAACACCGTCAGTTTAATTGCGGACACGTGGTACAAGCAGATCCCCCTTCCCCCCTCCCCCCACCGCCCCCGACCAACCACTCTTATCTAACATAATTTTTCCAGTTGTTCCCAACCATTCATAACATTTCGACCAGTGCTGCAGCTGACTTAATCCTTAAAATAGAAAATCACAGTTCTAGCGTCTACCATAAATCTTATGTTGTCTGTACAATTCGAACATGACATGCTTTGCCAAATGATCTCAAATTGAAATTAATCAAATTCACTTCACTTGCAAATATGGTGTCTACCTCGGTGGCTAATTTTAAACAAGTAAATATTATTATCAAGCACTAAATTTTAAATTAACGAGAAAAGACGACAACACTAGTTGCAAATCGAGGATTGTGGCGACGTTTAGTAAATTCACAGAGGCTTGCAGACTGAACGCTGAAAGGCATAACAGTCTATAATGATAATGTATGTATGTATGTATGTATGTATGAAAAGACGACATTTTCCTAAAATGCAGTATTATACAATTTACTCTTACAATGTTTCTATTAAACGCATAGCTCATCTTTAATTTTTCTATTAAACGCATAGCTCATCTTTAATAAATGTATATTAGTTACAAAATTCTACTCAAAATATTGTCTGTACTTACAGACATAATTAACTCACATAGAGCATGTGGAATTACTTTAAATAATACTATACAACTGTTATAAGATTAATATTTACATAGCACCCTTTTTAAACCCATTTTGGTACCTAACGTGCATAACAACCTGCTGCGTCTTAACCAGAGTCCCTTTTGCCACCGCTTTTCAGAATTCCTGAAGGGCCTTCACAGCTACCGTAGCAGTCCCAGGGCCCTCGAAGTCCCCACTGTACTTCAACCCTACAGGCAGTCCCCTACTTCGGTTGTCTAATCGCCATAGACAAGAGAATGGAATTAATATATTCACAAAAATTCTTTATTTAAATAACCTGCACAGGTTGAATGCCCTCTAGCATTTATTTTCTCTCTTGCTCTTTATTGTTTTCTTGAATATGTGTACAGATTTTGGAAAAAGTTAAAACACTTCCCCTGGTAAACTGTTCCACTCCTGCACGCCCTTCCCAAGAAATGAAAATTTACCCCAACCGCTTCTTTTAAAATCCCCTCTAATGTTATACTTGTGGTCAGCCCTGTGGACGTAATTGTTTTCCAACTGGAGCCTCTCACGAATTTCCTGCCCCCACCATGATTCCTCTCCTGTATAGACTCTATATAATCCAATACGTATAGTTTTCTCTCCTCTCTTACTTGAGCTCCAAGATTTCTCTAACATTTCTGATACACTACTTTTTCTCCTGAAATTCCCTGTTACAAATCTTGCTACTTTCCTCTGCACGCCATCTGTTTCTTTTATTCCAATAATGGATGAATCATATCTCAATCGGTATTTAAAAAGAAATACTGGCAGCGGTAAGTAGACGGATTAAGTTGAGTGCAAATACATGAATTCTGGGTTCCTATTTTGTTATTTCATTCCGTGTGTTATCAAATTTATTTTTATTGATAAATTAAAAATATCTGTATCCATTATCGTTTTTAAATACAAGTTTCTTTTATAATTATGTACGGTTTTATTATAGTGTATAGTAATATGTGTAATATAATGTTTAACTTCTGCCTGTTGCCATTTCTTGATGGATGCAGCACATTGAACTTTTAAGGACGTTTGTAATATATCTTTGAGTATTCACCTTGCCCTTATCCATACAAATCTGACTTATGTGCATGTTATGTATTCTATTGCGTACATAACCTTAACAGAATGCCTTCCCCGTTGCAGGATGGAGAAACGAAACATAAGAGCCTTCCTAGAGCGATTAACACTTGTGGCATGTTTTTTCAGTCAGTTGAAGTTTATTATTTTGAAAAAGGGTTGAGGTTAGATGAAATTCCTGCACATATACCAGTATTGGCACGCTTCCTGGCAACCGGAAGCAACTTCAATAATGTCAGAATTTTAATAATTTTAATATTTTAAAATAAAATGTTCAAAATTGTTAACAATATATCACTGTTTCCCTTATAAATTCCAGGTTTATAAGAATTTTCGTACTTTACCTTTTTTAAAGTGTGTATCAAACCTTCAGCTATCTCTCAGCTTAAATTGCATTATAGCGAAAAGTAAGTAACGGAAGTATAACCTCGTATTACTCACAGAGGGTGATGTCTTCATTATGAATACCAGGGTCCGTCCAGCCAGTCCAAAGAAGTACGTTTAATTTTATAACCTAGGATCAGTAATCGTTCATCACCTTCCTGTGGCTACTACCACTGCAACTGGGTGGAATTTTCGTACAATAAGATATCACTTCTGGAAAGAAACAGCGCTATATTTCCTTTCCAACCACCACAGAAGAAAATATCCTATAATCCTCACTTCCTTCGAAAGGCACTTTGATAACCATTCTAGGCTTGTTAGACAAATGTTAGACAAAGGACTTGTGTAGACCAATAAAGAAAGCTGCCGCACGAGAAAACATCTATAGAATGTAGTCCAATGGCTGACACGAAATAGAACCCTCACAGTGTGGGGGTTCACTCCTTTCGAGAGGTTCTCTTCTAAACATCCCTGACTTGCTAGACAAATCGTTTTCCGTCCCTAGCCAGGAGTTGCACAGACCAATAAAGAAAAGCTGTACCTTAATCATGGTTGCAGGATTATTAACATGAAAACCGTTGTTTGCAAATTAGAAAGCCCATGTGAGTACTGCATGTGGAGCATCTTATTCAACAACAAGGGAGCATCTAAGAATAGTCAACAAAAGACAATCATGCACTGGTATGCCACGGTGATTTGTATGCGTTGCGGATGGAACATCTGGCAGCTAGCGTGAGGGGCCCTTATTCGACTTATGGCTTCAAAACTAACCATCAATTTCGACAGGTTTCTAGTAGTAATTTTACTTACGGATGTGAAAGTGCCCATTGCCAGCACGGTGAAATTTCCAGCAGTCAACGACAGAGGCCTCTGGGCGCGCAATATCACCAACTGGAGATCACGTCTGAAAGAGGTTGGACCAGACAGCCAGTTACAGTCGTACGCTGCATTCGCCACGAAACTACTCTGGAAGGACAGAAAAATATGAGGCAATAAACCAAGACCGTAAATGTAGATGATGGGTACTTTAAAGACAAATTTCCAATTAAGAAATAACTGAAAACTTCATTATATTACCTCACGTCGTGTTTAATTGTGATAGCAACAACATCCACATGTGAAAACCTGTTTGTCGATTTGTAAGAAATCTTGGGGAACATAATATTAGGTACATAATACAAAACTAGAACAGCTGAATCATAATAAGTCTCAGAGTTGGGAAGTAATTGAGTGAAAATAATGGAATTGTTATGAATATTTTGAGAAATGTTTTCTTGACATCAGCCTCCGTGGCTCAGGCGGCACCGCACCGGCCTCTCACCGCTGGATACCGTGGTTAAAATCCCGGCCACTTCATGTGAGATTTGTGCTAGACAAAGCGAATGCAGGACGGGATTTTCTCCGGGTACTCCGGTTTTCCCTGTCATCTTTCATTCCAGCAACACTCTCCAATATCATTTCATTAATCATTCATTAACCATTGCCCCAGAGGAGTGCGACAGGCTTCGGCAGCCGGCACATTTCCTATCCTCGCCGTTAGATAGGGGCTTCATTCATTCCATTCCTGACCCGGTCGAATGACTGGAAACAGGCTGTGGATTCTTTCTTGTGATCGTTTCTTTTTATACATTGCCTTTATTTACTCATAATTAGAGCCCGGATTTCCATGCACTATGAAATCTCAAAATATGCATGCATTCATGCACTACCATAAAAACCAAACATGCACAATAAACTGAAAAATATGCACTATCAAAATTCAGTTCCTCTTGAAACATTGTACAACCACCGTAATTTCTAAAAATATTCTTGATTTAAGCTCATCCGTTTATTTGTCAGCATTATCTTAAACGCAGATCTTTCTACGTCACAAGAATAGACAAGTGCATACTTAAATGAAGATATTTGGGGCAAAGTGATATCAAATTGTACGTCTTTTGTATTTTCACCACAATACATAGGGCTTTCTTAAAAGAACAAATTTGCTTACTTCAAACCTTGATACAGGTATTAGACAAATGTTTTTGCAGACTTTCGTTTGGAGTGTAGCATTGTATGGAAGTGAAACATGGACGATAACTAGTTGAAGGAAAGAAAAGAAAAGAAAAGAAAGAAAGAAAGAAAGAAAGAAAGAAAGAAAGAAAGAAAGAAAGAAAGAAAGAGAATAGTAGCTTTTGAAACGTGGTGTTACAGAAGAACGCTGAAGGTGAGATGGATTGATCGAATCACGAATGAAGAGATACTGAACCGAATTGGTGAGAGGAGGTTGTTGTGGCTGAATTTGATGAGAAAAAGAGATAAATTGATAGGACACATCTTAAGACACCCGAGACTTGTGCAACTGGTGTTTGAAGGAAGTGTAGGGGGTAAGAATGGTACGGGAAGACCAAGGTATGAATATCACAAGCAGATTAAAGCAGCTGTACTTGACGAATTCAAAGTCAGGATTTGAACGGTTCAGTTTGTTCTAGCTATCTCTAGCTGCCGCAGCTACTTCTCTGTGCGATGATTGCAGACACTTTTGAATGTCCTCGATAAGTGGTAACGAGTGTGTGCTGCAGTAACAAAGACGAGTGACGACTGAGAGTTCCGGGTAGGAAATTGCAGGTTAACAACTGAAGAGGGTTCAGTGCAAAACCAAGTTTTGTAAGCTGCCATCTCAGTAACACGAAGCCACAGAAGTGTGGTACAAGTTTAGTTTTGTTCGTTTAACATAGACGAACAAATGAGCCGCCAATGAGTAATGCACAATTTAAGGTTGAATTTATAGCAATGTATAACTGGGACACCTTATTTCTATGAATTACGGAGATCGACGTGGGAACTTACGGCTTACGTCGATGTTCACTCAAACAACAGATGAGAAAATGCTTCGTTAATTGGATTATAGGACTTCTACCTTATGTACTAATTTTGGTTGTAACATAGAATGCCAGGAATACATTCTCTCCATCTCTCAGTATTATACATACTATGTAACGTGAAAAAATGATCCCAAATTTTGAACACCAACATTCATAAAAGGCACACTATCATGCAAGTTAACATTATATATGCGCCCAAATAAGAAAAGTCATATAGTGCAATATTATACGTACAAATATTCGCTATTAAATTCAAAACCTTCAAAACATGTATTATGCATGAATTTTCTCCAAAATAGGCCAAAATATGCAAACATGCAGGGAAAAAGAAGGGTTATTTCGAATTGTTAAGCCATAAAACGAATATCTGCAAAGTTTGAGAAGTATAACTAGCTTATTTTAGAATATTCATTTGGATGGAAATCCGGGCTCTACTCATAATTTTCTACTTGAAATAAATTTGTAATCTTTACCTTCTAGTAATGGATGGAAGCAGAAACGGGAAATGAATAAGTGATGATGAATATAACTTTTTCAGATCCAGTACGTTCACATGTGCTGGATGAGGTACTTCCTTACTTCTCCAGTAGTTCCAAAGACATCAAAATTATCCTACAATGTTTTTAAAACCGAGCACATGCATTCTTTCAAATGGCTCAGGTAGAGTAGAGTGTCTTTTAAGCAGATATTATTATTTTATCAGAGACTGCAGAAGATCTGTTGATGAATGGTATGGAGTACAATATGAAAATAAGTACGTTCAAAACACAAGTAATGGAGTGCAGTTCTACGAAATCAGGTGATGCAGGGTACGCCTCCGTAGGGTAACGTTTAGCACTATTAGCTGCCATCCTCTGTGGCCCGGGTTCGATTCCCGATACTGCTAGAAATTTAAGAATGTCAGGAAGACTGGTATTTGGTTGAAATGGTACATGCAGTTCACCTCCATTGGGGATGTGCCTCAAAAGAGCTGCACCACATCGGGATGAGGACACGAGTTTACTTTACTAGGTGATGCATAAAATATTAGATTAGGAAATGAAGTCTAAAAGGAAGTGGACGAATATTGTTACTTGGGTAGTAAAATAACTAACGACAGCAGAAATAAGGAAGACATAAAACGCAGGCTAGCGCAAGCAAGGAAGGCCTTTCTTAAGAAAACAAATTTGCTCACTTCGAACATTGATACAGCAATTAGAAAAATGTTTTTGAAAAAAATGTTTGGAGTGCAGCATTGTATGGAAGTGAAACATGGACGATAACTAGCTCAGAAAGAAAGAGAATAGAAGCTTTTCAAATGTGATGTTACAGAAGAATGCTGAAGGTGAAATGGATAGATCGAATCACGAATGAAGAGATACTGAACCGAACTGGTGAGAGAAGATCGTTGTGGCTAAATTTGACGAGAAGAAGGGATAAAATGATAGGATACATCTTAAGACACCCAGGACTTGAGCAGTTGGTGCATGAGGGAAGTGTACGGGTTAAGAATGGTACGGGAAGACCAAGGTGTGAATATGACAAGCAGATTAGAGCAGCTGTAGGATGCAGCAGTTATGTAGAAATGAAAAGGTTAATACAGGATAGGGTGGCATAGAGAGCTGCATCAAATCAGTCTACGGACTAATTACTCAAACACACGAAAAGATATACATCAAGAGTTATCGGCCAACACTATGAAATGCGGAATTGAATCCTGGATGTCACGAGAGCTGCACTCGCCAAGACTTGCGGAGTATTCGCTTTCCAAGCGTGGCTTCAGAAATGGAGAATCAGAATAAGTGAAAAACGAGGAGAAACTGACAATATACTGATGGTGATGATGATGATGATGCTTGTTGTTTAAAAGGGCGTAACATATAAGGTCATCGGCCTCACAAATAAATTAAACAAATATTCAGATACATAATTGAAGAAAAAAACAGATCTGTTGAATCTATTGGATTTTAGATTGTAAACTGGACATACAATTCACTGTAAAACTATTGACCTTGATCGTATTCTCCTTGTTCTGTTTTTTAATGTAAGATTTTTAGTGTATGTTGATACTTAGATTGTTAATGTGAACCAAAAGTTTCATAATTCACTTGTATCAATGTCGTTATATACACGCGTCATACATGCGCGCACCACACACGCACCTCTATTATGTTCTATCAGCAATTTGTAAGTATACCCCCGCCATAATCGGCCGATCCTGGCTACGCTACAGTGCTAATCTATTCTCCAATCGCACCAGAGCCAACCTCCAACCGGTGGTCTTTTTCGGCGAAGTGATCGGGTGGTCAAATGTTATCAAATTCCTGGGTTTAACCTTGGACAAAGGATTGACATTCAAAGATCATGTCATTCGAATTTCAGCCCAGGCTATTAAGTGACTCTAAGAAATCATTCCATTAATGAAAGCCAAAAATGGGCCAAACCTAGAAAAACGGTTTACGCTGTACAAGTCCTCCATACGGCCAATCCTTGAATATGCCCCATCTGGGGGATTGCAGCCTAAACTCATCTTGATGGTATACAACGCATCCAGAACAGAGTCTTACACATGATCTCTGGCGCACTATGGTTCGAACGGAATCGAGAAATCCACGACTTACACATTGAAGAAATTTACACCAAAATCCAGAAGATAACCCGGAAATTCTATTCCAGTGTAAATTCCAATCCCAATGAGCTTATCTCCTCATTGGGAAACTACGGTGCCGAAAGTGTCAGGTACAAAATGCCTAGTTCCTCACTCACTTAAATATCTATCGCTAGGGTCCAGGTCACTATATGACCAACTCTATTCCGTTACAAACGTTTCACCACTTCCACATCCATCTATCCAGCATAGTAACGGAGATATTCAGAAATTGCACTCAAGATCCTATAAATTTCTGTGTTGTCAATAGAGAAGCAGTATCAGGAGAGCTCACAGTCTTCGAACATGGACTAGTAATAGGATGTCACCTAAGTAAGAAACCCATCAGGGACATTGCAACCCTTCTAAAGTTGCCCAAGTCGATTATAGTTGATGCGATTGTGAAGTGGAAACGCGAAGGAAGAAACGCAGCTAAACGAAGAGCAGGCGGACTTCATTTACTGATTGACAGAAACCGTCGAGCATTGGGGATAGTGGTTACTAAAATCGCAAGATATCAGAGGAACAATTCATTTGTGAGTTCCAATGTGTTACCAACAGTCCACCCAGCACAATGACTGTGCGTCGGGAATTAAAAGAAAGGTGTAAAATAATAAGCTACTGTTCATTAGCCAAATATTTCTGTAGTCAATGCTAAGAGACGCTTGAGGTGGTGAAACAAACGTCTCCACTGGGCAGCGGATGGCTGGAAATGAGTGATCTGGAGTGATGAATCACGCTATACCCTGTGGCAATCCGATGGAAGGTTTTGGATTTGGCGAATGTCTGGAGAACGTTTTGTGCAATAATGTTTATTGCCAGAAGTGAAGTACGGAAGAGGTGTTGGTATGGTTTGGGTGTTCTTTTCGTGTTAGGGCGTGGTCCCCTTATTGCGCTCAAGACAACTCTAAATGCGGAGTGATATGAATACATTCCAAACCATGCGTACAGTGTAGAACGAGTTTGGAGACGATGATTGTTTGCACCAGCATGGCAATGCACCTTATCACAAAGCCGCATCTGTGAGGCAATGGTTTGTGGACAATAAAATTCCTGAAAAGGCCTCGCCTCCCCAGAGTCCCGACCTGAACCTTATGGTACACCACTGGGATGAGTTAGAACGTCGACTTCGCTCCAGATCCCAGCGTCAAACATCACTACCTTCTCTGGTTCAGTCTCTTGAGGAAGAATGGACAGACATTCCTCCACGAAGAAAGACCTCACTGAAAGCGTCCTCATCATAGTTAAAACCATATTAGGGAATGTGATAGGGTAAAGTCTAAGTGAAATTTCCTATAGGTTTCCGGATACTTTTGATAATTATTATTAACAAATGCATAGTAGATTGGGAAGTACCCGGTGGCAACTATCGCCCACAGTAGTGTGATAATAAAGTAAAAATTAAAACCACCACAACAACAACTACTACAGTATTACAACAAACAATTCCATGGAAAGAAAATACAACAAGGAATATTACTAGTTTAACATTCTAAATCCAGCATCGTCGTACCACACACAACTGAAGACGATATTTTGGAGATAAAAATCGATATTTTGGTCATTTTGGCGATTTTTATGACTGAAATTTAAAGGATTGGGTTTTTTTCCTGTCACGAAGTTTTTCCTCTGAATACAAACATATTATCACTGTAATAATGCTTTGTTTGCCAATTGTTATTTTACATTTACAAAATTTGTATGGTATATGTATCATAGCTATGTCAAGAATCTTACTTATGGAATCTTTGATTGCAGAATTTTTTCGAGTAGTAGGGATTTTTAAGTCCAAAATTTTAGAACGTAAAAATTGCACAAACTTTAGCAGGCATACGATATATCTCCTTATATAAATTATGTGCAGAAAAATCGATACGTAGTGCTTTTAAAAGAAGTATTTTTTACCTAATTACGAATTTACATTAACATGTTAATTAAATTTCATGAAATAATGGAATTTAAAATTTCAAAAATAATATTTTGGGAAAACTATTAATTGTATATGAAAGACATATTCTGGATATCTCTACTTTTATGTAGGCCACATTCCCACAAAATTTCGTGAAAATCCATGCATTAGGTAAAAATATAGTGTCGCGTTAAGTATTTCCAATGCTTAACACTACTATAGGTTGAGCTTAACAACTTAAATAATTCGGATGTCTTACTACTAAAATTTAGTGATTTGAGCGTTGCATTAAAATATGATACCATCACTTAAAAATTACACGCAATTTAGGCAGTGTACTTTGATTTAAAGAAAAAGCAAAGTCACCTCCGTACAGGCCATGAAGGCCCTTGGAGGAGTGGAAGGTAAAGGCTTCCGCCATTGTTAACCTCGGCACGTGATGGGGTAGAGTGGTTAGCTTTACGCCCGGCCGCCTTTGCACCCAGGAATTAACCTGCTACTCATTTTTGGTGTAGGCTGAGTGAACTTCAGGGCCATATGCACCTCCGGAAGTGGAAGTCTCGTTTCTTAAATTTTACGACTTCCTGACGGGGATTCGAACCAACGTCCTTCCGGGCGAGCTGAGCACGCCTTTGCCGCCTCGGCCAGGCAGCCCGTAGTGTACTTTGATTTAGAGACAATTTTTTAAAACCGTAAATTAAGTAGCAAAAAAGATCTGAAATACTATAAGTCACTAAATAAAATATAAATTATAGAAAAATCGTTTTGAAAGTTCCAAGGTAACAGCTTCAGCTTCGCTGAGTGAAGATAGCTACTTAATATTGCTTTGTTAATTTTTTATGAAGTATGAAGCCATTTTTCGTGTCCACTCAATTAAAGAAACCTATATGATTTTCAATATGACTGGGAAAATATTTTTCTCATTATATTAGACACATTTGTAAAATTAATAACTGGTTTAATAGAAGGATGTGTAAGCTCCTAGGATGGAATTACAGTAAGTAAAATGTTATTGCACTGAGTTCTCAGTTGAGATCAATGGTATTCTGTAGGAACGAAGTGAATTCTCGGGCGAAATATTACTTACGCTGATCTTCTTTCAACATAATTTTACTGTACGAGAGTGAACACTGGAGAGATTCAGGGTATTTTATTCATAAACTGGAAGTGACATGAAGGTAGCGATGATGATTCGTGGTACTGTGGTGGGTTATCAGGATCCTCAAAACTACGTTACTACGTAGAAAGGTACGGTACCACTAAACAAGTGGCCGTGCGGTTAGGGTCCCGCAGCTGTGAGCTTGCATTTGGGAGACGGTGGGTTCAAATCTCATTCTCGGCAGCACTGAGGTTGGTTTTCTGTGGTTTCCCATCTTCAAACCAGTCATATGCTGGGGTTGAACCTTAATTATGGCCACGGCCGCTTCCTTCCCTCTCCTAAGCCTTTTCTATCCAATCGTCGCTATAAGACCTATCTGTGTCGGTGCGACAAAAAGCAAATTTTGAAACAAAACGAAAGAAAATAGGTACCGTAACTTGTTTCAATATTCACTAAATTTTTTGAATTGCCAGTTCCGGTTATTGCATGTTCACTGGGCTTTCAGTTTTCCACTCGCGCCCACCTCGCGTTAGTAAACCTCGTTTTCGAACGCACTCCTGGTATTTGGTACAGTTGCTATCAACATAGCTAGTGCGCTCAGCAACAACGAACACACAGCCATAACTTTAATCTATGGAGAATCTGGTCGGAATGCAGCCGAAGCTCGCAGTCGGTACACGGAAGAGTTTTCAGATAGACGCCTGCCTTCTATACATGTATTTTAACTAATAGATTTGCAATTAATAGCTCTTGAATTGTTCCAGACACATACAAGTACGTTTTCGGTGTAGTGAAATAACTGCTGTTTATCGCACGTTGTAGCGCTCTTCTTTAAACCAACGATTAGGCATCCCGTTCATGACTGGTGCATGCGGGACACTAATGAGTAGAAAGTAGGGCGTTGGCGGCCACCTGGTATGTTATAGAATTAGTTTCCTAATAATAATACTATTGTTTTACGCCCCACTAACAACTTTACCATTATTCGGAAGCACCGAGGTGCCGGAATTTTGTCCCTTAAATCTATCGACATGATACTGGCGTATTTGAGCACCTTCAAATGCCACCGAACTGAGTCAGGATCGAACCTATCAAGTTGAGCTCAGAAGGCCAGCGCTATACCGTCTGAGATACTCAGTTTCCTTTACAAAGTGTTGAGACTACTTTTTGGTTTACGTACATATCAGAAGAATTACGAATTTAAGTTTTGTTGTGTATTAAACGTTCTATCCCCCTTCAACTGAGGGTCACTGTTGATCTGACCATTCTACCAAAAATAGATGACACATTTATATTTCAAATTATAACGTTGATTTATATTCTATAACATTGAAACTTCATACACAGACAGCTTACCATTCGGATATATACTTGACTTTAAGACATGCTCAATGTCCCCTCCAATACGACGAACAAGATCTTTAAGACGAGTACCCATGATTGTGACGCGCAAATCTTCAGTAATCTTTCTGTACATTGCAATTATCCACGCATGTTTTTGGATTACAATATTGGATATTACATAAAATACCTCTTTCAAGAGACCCCACTTAAATAAATCACAAGGGGTTAAATCAGGGCTTAAAGTGGGCCATTACGTCGCTATGTATAGCGAGTGGTCAAGGCATGGCCAGATAATATCATCAGGACGTGTAGCGTCTCACCGTCCTACTTAAGCCACTGCGTTTAGATTAGCACTTCAGTTGCGAGAAGTTGAGCCAAACAGTCATTCTGCAACATATTCAAGTACCGCTTCGAATTAACTGAAGATAAAGGGAGTAATTTATTCCATGTCTGGATAAGGTAAGGCAAACGATGACTTGATCACTGTGGTCGTAATTGACGCCAGCAATCTGGAAATGTATTGTCGATATGGTAGTGGTCTTGATTCTGGTTTCCTTCCGCGGAATCGTATTCTTGGCCATCCTCGGCTAGAAGATATGGTGCCTGGCCTGCTGGGGGCTTATCGATCCGTTGTGCATTCATCTGAATATCGCTGTGGAGTTCCTGGTGGTCTTCCTTGATGAGGTTCGATTTTTTTTTCTGACATTGGTTGTGTGTTGTAGATCTGATGCATGATATCGTCTAAGTCGTCGTGTGATTGAGATGCGACAGAAGCAGTTGTACTGGAAGTGACGCTTATGTCTTGTGACCCGTTTTTGACTTGCGGGATGAGGTCCCGTAACAGGTGTGCCTGTTGGATTCTTCGACCTCTGCTTGACTTCCTTGATTGGAGGCACCGGCAAACTCCGACGACGGCCGTTGCGTGGGGTTTGCCCTGGAGTCACTCGCCGGTGTTTTAGAGGTTAGTTGTCCGCTCCCAGCTCTAACAACGACAGATAATGTGCTCTGTGGATCCGCCCTTATATACAATTCTTTCATGGCGATTGTTTGGTTTTCTGAGCAACTAGTTCCAGTCAGAGCAACTCAGAGGTATTCTGGATCTCAAGGAACATGTTATGCATGCCCGAGAAGTAAAGACCACAGAACCAAAGTTCTCTGTGTTTGTGTGATGTTTGTATATCAGGAATACAAAGTGATCTGGAATAGGTGAATTGCCTGAATTTTGTGAAAGAAATAATTTCTGAAAAGTACATTTTAAAACATTCTTTTGTGATCAGTTTAGTTTGTGTACTGGATCTAATTTTCTTTGCATTAAATTGGTAATGTAATGCTAGGTTATTAACTTCAATGTATTAAAGGAAAGTTCAACATGTTTCGGCTCATTATATTTAAACTTCAATGTGCGGGGTCCACATACACCCCAAATTACTGTAACAACTGCACCTTGTACACCCAGAGTTAAAAGTTCAGCCTTAGGCGATGCCCGCAAACTGGAATGGTCTTTTCCTTATGGATTCCACAATTCCTTCCATTTCTTTGGACAACTCATTGTCTGATCTCAGTCTCCGTTGTCCGTTAACATATCTAGACCCTGGAATATACCTCCCCTTCCTCTCTAATTGTTTTATCAATGCTCCGCTTGTTAGATTCAGTGTTTCAGCAGCGTACAACCCTTCTGGTTTAATCACTATAGTAAAAGGTCTTAGTTTTGTTCTCAAAAGAAAACAGATTTTACTATTTGAATACTACTCTAATGAGCAACCTGTATATTGACAGTCATAACAAGGATTCGAGCAAAAACCCTGTGAATACAAGAAACATTCGAGTAGAAACAGGCCGCAGTATCGGCAATGAATCAACTACTATTTTCGACGTCTGACTCTTTAGGATCGATAATAAAATGAATATTATTCCAATGGAATTCCCCAAATTCTGCAGGGTCAAGTTCAGGGTAGTAAAAAAACTCTTGCATTACTACTTCCCGTGCATCGCCATCTGGATGCCATAGGAAACGAAAGAGCTTCGTTGCAATTTAGTGAACTGTCGTTCATTGTAGAGTTCCAGTTTCATGAACAAAATCCAAATCAAATATTGGTGTGATAAATAACTCACATGAAATCCGAATACACTCTAATTTTAAAGGTCCGCTAACAAACGGAGGAATAAATTATTTATAGGTTTGTGTTGTTGCAGCCTAATATTAATGTTTCTTTGCTATAATAGTTTCTAACAACCTTGTTTTCGTATCCATGTTCTTAAGAATGATATCCTACCCCGTTGACCTTAGATCCAATTAGAAATAGAAAATCTTGGCTTCACTAACCTGTTCGATCAGCTGTTCTCCACACCAAGACAGCAAGAACAGTTCGGACGTCACACTGACGAGATAACACACCCTGCCAGTGAACTCAATTCCTTCAGAACGTATCTGAAAACAATTGCAGGTTATTAATATTATTATCACACTCACGAAGTAATAAGGACATCTAAAATAGGAAATTATCTCGTCTAAAATGTCAGTTCTACATAAAGACATGTGTAATTTAAAAGATTTGGTAGAAGGGGGATCTTTCCATTTTCATGGGAGTAACAGTGAATGCTTCCAGTTACTGTGACACACCGGAGGGTTTAAGGTCAAAAATTCACAGAATATGACCTGGACTTCTGTAAACAGGCGGCACGATAATGCCAGGCAACACGCAGCCAACGGCACATGTGAATTTTTTGGTGCTTCCAGCGAGAGGTCCTGGACCATACTCCCAACATCGCGGACCTGGCAAAAAGTTATCGTTGAATAATTATCTGGTTGGCAAGTGATTCTACAACGCTACGGACATTCAAGATTCAATCATAACGTGGCTTCAGGAACAGGATGAAGATTTCTTGCACACAGGCATCTATGTCTTGGTCTACCATTGGAATAAGTGCTTGAACAAGAAGGGTGACCATGTTGACTATTTATCGTATGACTACACATTACAATCAGGCATGTAAAATTAAAATACCCATGGCGCTACAGCCCTTGAAGGGCCTTGGCCTACCAAGCGATCGCTGCTCAGCCCGAAGGCCTGCAGATTGCGAGGTGTCGTGTGGTCAGCACGACGATTCCTCTCGGCCGTTGTTCTTGGCTTTATAGACCGGGGCCGCTATCTCACCGTCAGATAGCTCCTCAATTGTAATCACGTAGGCTGAGTAGACCTCGAACCAGCCCTCAGGTACAGGTAAAAATCCCTGACCTGGCCGGGAATCGAACCCGGGGCGTCCGGGTAAGAGGCTGACACGCTACCCCTACACTGGAGAACAATATTCTGCCACTGATATAGATCAATCAGAGTGCAGAGATGGGCAGTGTGTCGGTGGTGGCATCCCATCTAGTGCCACATAACTTATGGAGGACATTTTTTCTGTTTCTTAGTTTGGCTGCGGTATTTTCCAGATTCCTCTTGTAGGAGAGCGTTGTATTTGAAGCAATTCCAAGGTACTTGGGGCGAGTATTGTGCTTAAGTTGATGGCTTTCAAAGTACAAAGAAATTGTCGGTTTGCTAATCTGCTCCTGAGGTGGAAGCATGCTGTTTCTGTCTTTACAGGATTCAGTTGCAATCTCCACCTTTAAAAATATGTACCGAGGTCTGATAGACGAGATATTGATGTAGCTTCAGTTGTCTTAAAATTCTGATGTCCTGTTGCTAAGGCCCAGTCGTCTGCAAACCCATATTTTCTTGAGATGAATAGCAGTGGAGCCAACACACATCCTTGCGGTAAGTCGTTACTAAGAGTTTTAGAAACACCTATGTAGTATCCATTTATCAACTGAAAGGCCCTGCTAGTTAACACATTGTTGATAATTCGAGCCGTTCTTTTGCAAGTTATTGCTTTCATGAATTTGTAGAGGAGGCCATATTTCCATATCGTATCGTATCGTATGCAGCAGACAGGTCTATAAAGGCGGCTGATGTATTAAGCTTCCTTTGTAAACCTGATTCTATGTAGGTTGTTAGTTACATCTCTTGATGTGAGATGTAACTCACATCTTTGGGTGAAATACAGCTTGCTACACAGGGATTTGTTGGAGTATCGAGCAGTTAATTCTGTTATAAAGAAGTCTTTCGAGCAGTTTGTCAATAGTGTTTAATAATGCAGTTAGACGATAGCTATTAGCTTAGTCACTCGGTTTTCCTGGCTTGAGAATAGCAGCAGTTTTGGAGGGCTTCATCTCTTGGGGAGTTACATCTGTTCTTATGACGTCAGAGAAGAAATTTGCCACCCACTTCTTGGAGTATTTGCCACAGTTCAAAAGAAATTCTGGATGAATTCCATCAGAACCTGGTGCTTTACCTGCCTTCACATATTTAAATCGTCAATATTTCATCAACAAAGAACGGACAGGAATGTTCATTTTGTTCTTCACTGGTAGTTCTCTGTACATTGCGAATTTATTCGGAGATATTGGAGGGTCAATTCAAGTTCTTGTTTTTCTCTTACCCAGTTCTTTCAGGAGAATCCGGGCTTTTCTACTGGATGACATGAAGTCTAAAATGTCTACTGCCTCGATCCACTTCTCACGTCGTGCAGCATCGAGGCTAGTAATTCATCAGCTATTTCTGGATCTTCATTCTCAAGAAATTCCTGATACTGTTTTTCGCAGGCATCATTCCAACCTGGAATGTATGACTTCCAGTACCCTGTTGGAATGAACTTTTTGCTGTACTTATTATTGCTTATTATTGCTTATTATTGCTGTCAAAAATATCTTATAAGTGTTTACAGCAGGAGGGATCCAGGCGAGACACTTACCTAAGTTGTTCGAGAAGGCTTCCCAGTTTACTTACTGAAACCTCCATCGCGGGTGAGGGAAATATGTCACCAAAGGGATCTGTAACAATGATGGTCAGTGTTGACTACGTCGGAAGTCCACTAAAATCGTGGAAGCTCTTACTAGTAGGTGGCATTTGTCGTCACGAATCGTAAGTCAGGATTGTATTCCCGGACCATTCTTCTGTAAATAATACGTGTTAAAATTTTGCAGGTGTGAGGTACTAAACTAATGATGCGGTAGTTTTTACACTTATTAGCACCGGCTTTCTTGGGAATAGGTATAACAACATTCTGCCGAATATCGGAAGCACTATTCCCGTAACATACATATTACGTACTAAACGGAATAACCTCTCCACGCTGGTTTCTCCTAAGGCAGTCATTAATTTTGACGGCATTTCATCAATTTCCGGTGCCTTGTTGCTACATAGGTGTCTCAAAGCTCTGTCGAATTATGACCTCAAAATTGGGTCTCCCATGTCATCAGCATCAACAGCCTCTTCTTATTCCAGAACCCTATTATCTACTTCTTTATCTTGATACAACTGTTGGATATGTACCTGCCATCTCTCTGACTTGTCATCTTTCCTAGAAGTGGTTTTCCATCTGAGATTTTAATATTCATACACTTAGTTTTCCTCACTCCAAAGGTTTCCTTATTTTCTTGCATGCAGAATCTACCTTTCCTGGGACCATACAACCTTCAACATCTTTGCACTTCTCTTCCTTGGCTGTCCTGCACTTTCTATCTACTTCATTCTTTATTCGAATATATTCTTTTCTGCCCTCATTTTTTTCATTCTTGTACTTTCGTCGTTCGTCAATCAGGTATAGTATCCCTTGAGTTATCCATTGCTTCTTAGTTGATCTTTCCTTTCTTTCTAACTTTTCTTCAGCAGCCTTACAGATCTCATTGTTCGTGACTGTCCATTCTTCCTCTACTGTGTTTACTTCAACCTTTCATTTAGTCCTTGTGTTACATGTTCTTCGAAACAATCCCTCACACTCTTTCCTTTCAACTTGTCTAGATCCCATCTCCTTGCATTCCTTCCTTACTTCAACTTCTTCAGTTTCAGATGGGATTTCGTGACCAACAGCTTGTGGTCAGAGTCCACATCTGCACCTGAGAAAGTCTTGCAATCCAACACCTGGTTTCTGAATCTCTGCCTAATCATAATGAAGTCTATTGGATACCTTCCAGTTTCTCCAGGTCTCGTCCATGTATACAGCCTTTGTTTGTGGTGTTTGAACCAAGTATTGGCAAGGACTAAATTGTGATCGGTGCAGAATTCGACCAGCCGGCTTCCTCCTTCATTCCTTTGTCTCAATCTTAATTCTCCTACTGTATTACCTTCTCTTCCTTGGCCTACCACCGCATCACAGTCTCCCATCTCAATTAGATTCTCGTCACCTTTTCGTTATTGTACTAGATCTTCTATCTCTCCGTACATTCATCCGATTTCTTCATCATTCGCTGAGGTAGTAGGCATATAGACCTGCACTATTGTGGTGCGCATTGGCTGGGTGCCTAACTTGACAACAATAATCCTTTCACTATGCTGGTCGTACTCGCTTAATCGGTTCCCTATTTTCTTACTCATTACTAAACCAACTCCTGCATTTCCCCTGTTTGATTTTGTGTTGATAATTCCGTAGTCGCCTGACCAAAAATCCTGCTCTTCCTGCCAACTTACTTCACTTATACCAACTACATCTAACTTTAGTCTATCCATCTCCCTTTTCAGATTCTGTAATTTACCACAACGATTCAAACTTCTAACATTCCACGCTCCGACTCGCAGAATGTTAGTATCCATCTTCCTGATGATTGCCCCCCTCTCGTGAAGTCCCCATCGGGAGATCCGAATGGGGGACTAGTTTACCTCCGGAATATTTTACACGGGAGGAAGCCATCATCAGTACATCATTAATACACAGAGAGCTGGATGTCCTCGGGAGTTAGTTATGGCTGTAATTTTCCGTTGCTTTCAGCCGTGTAGTAGTATTAACATGTTAAGTAATATTACAAGACGATGTCAGTCAATCATCGAGACTGCCGCCCTTCCAACTTCCGAAAGGCTGCTACCCCCGTTTCGATGAATATGGAATATGGAACCAGAAAAGGAAACAACAATAACTCTATCAAATCACACAAGGAAATCATAGATACAACCAGAATGAATAACAATATGCTTACAAAGAACTTTCTAAACGTGACACATGCTGGAAAAGAACTTTTGGATAATGAAAATACAATATATTGGTATTAACCTACAAATTAATCAAGACAGATCAAAATTCGGAATTGTAATAAGCAGTCATTAGTTTTGTGAAAAACCTTAACGGAAAGATACAGCATGGACAGAACAATACATAAAGAAGCTCCGCAAACGGATGAAAATATAATTGGAAGAAGAGTGTGCTACAGAAGTTCAAACGAGCACCCTAGTTGGGTGTAAAATTGTACTCGTCATCCGTCAAAGGGCGATAATTTTGGGATACTACCTTAAATTTTCAAAACTATTTTCTGGAAGCCGTTCCAGGATATATACTGGAATATACACATTACTTCAACAGAAGCTAAAATGTATTTACTCACCGTCAGAATTTGAAAACCTGTTAGACATATCAGCGCCAGACTGGCCACGAACTGAACCAGCATCACAGGGCTAAAAATGGTGTTCATCTCATCTACGAAACTGTAAGAAAAACCATGAATTAATAGTCGCAAACACGCGCAGCCTGTGCTTTAAGTTAAAGAGCAAATTTGTATACTAAAACTTAATTAAAATTTGGACTAGAATACAATGAAATGAAATGTCGTATGGCTTTTAGTGCCAGGGTATCCCAGGACAGGTTCGGCTCGCCAGGTGCAGGTCTTTCTATTTGACACCCGTAGGAGACCTGAGGGTCGTGATGAGGATGAAATGATGATGAAGACAACACATACACCCAGCCCCAGTGCCATTGGAATTAACCAATTAAGGTTAAAATCCCCGAACCGACCGGGAATCGAACCCGTGACCCTCTGAACCGAAGGCTAGTACGCTGACCGTTCAGCCAACGAGTCGGACTAGAATACAATGATCCAGGGGCATCAAACACACAGCTCGCGGGCCGCACGTGATCCAGGAAGCCATTCTAGATGGCCCACGGCAAAAAATATGGAGTTTCCATTCGGTTTGGCCCTAATTTATTACATTTTACAATGCCTCTTCATTGGTAGATATTAGTAGTTTCATATAGGGTTAAAGTCAGGAAGTTCATCCGGCCTTAAAACTGGGCCAAATTCACACGTGCGACACAGTTCGCACCCGCAAACCCATAAATGTGGGAAAAGCGGTAGAACAAGACTCACTCACGAATGTTACTCAACTATTACGTAAGGGAATATCGAAAGGCACTATTTTGGCCAGAGGTTAAATATCAATTTATTAACCAAGAAACGAGTTTAATGTTTTTGTTAGTTTCATAATATGGAACACTAAGCTCATCAACTCATCTTTCTTTCTTTCTTTCTTTCTTTCTTTCTTTCTTTCTTTCTTTCTCTCTTTCTTTCTTTCTTAATCTGTTTACTCTCCAGGGGTGGTTTTTCCCTGGGACTCAATGAGAGATCCCACCTCTACCGCTTCAAGGGCAGTGTCGTGGAACGTGAAACTGAGGGTTGGGGGAACTGGGGAGAAAGACCAGTACCTCGCCCAGGTGGCCTCACCTGCTGTGCTGAACAGGGACCTAGTGGGGGGATGGGAATATCGGAAAGGATAGACAAGGAAGAGGGAAGGAAGCGGCCGTGACCTTAAGTTAGGTACCATCCCGGCATTTGTCTGGAGGAGAAGTGGGAAAGCACGGAAAAGTACTTATAGGATGGCTTAGGAAGGAGTCGAACTTCCATCTACTCAGTTGACCTGAGGCTGATTGGACCCCGTTCCAGCCTTCGTACCACTTCTCAAATTTCGTGGCAGAGCTTGGAATCGAACCTGGGCTTCCGGGGATGGCAGCTAATCACAATAACCACTACACCACAGAGAAGTACCTCATCAGCCCACACTCAGAGAAATGTAAATACTCTGGAAGAAAGCTGAGGTTTAATCATAGTTAACGTACCGTAGAACAATAGATGAAGAGTAATGGCCTCATAACGTTCCATGTTTGTTGTCTTTCGTCTCCTTTATAATATTGTGTAAATTATCTTGAAACATTAATTCGTTAAATTTTATTTTGTTTGTAATTTATTTGGAAACAGGAAGCCTTGAACTTGGGAGTATGACATAACGACAGAATGCTCAATTAAATACATTTACTTTGAAATCAGGTAATATACGATGTGATCTTTATCTGCCTCTCTGCATTCCAACATCTGAATATCTGACGACCCCGAACTGAAAGATTATACCATTGAAACAGTTATATCTAGCAAAAATGTTTAGAAAACTCCAAACACAGTTTGACAGTTTCCTTCTACTATGTACTTGTCAAGTCGGTTTTCCCTGTCATTTGTCATTCCAGCAACCCTCTCCAATATAAATTCATTTAATCTGTTAGTCATTAATCATTGTCCCAGCGGATCGCTACAGGCTTCGGCAACCGGATCAATTCCTATCCTCGCCATTCTCGACCGGGTCAAATGACAGGCTGTGGATTTTCTTTTTCTGACTTCAGATATAAGCACCGCTAGAAAATTTTACTTATATCGGATATTTCTTACATAAGTTGTATGAATTTACGTATATCGAATGCACGTAACTCGGGAAAATGACGGACAAAATACGAATCGCACTATATTTTGTCGATAATCGGCAGCAACTCCATAATTCCAAGAGGTCGGCGGAGTCGGCCCACAAGCGGCCACGGCTGGTCCGTGGTCCGACAGATCTGCACCCTGACCGGTCAACCAAACAGAGGAGGGGTGGCTCTGCGCGTCTGTATTCGGGAGATGGGAACGAGCAGGTCCCCACCGTCGGCTGTCCTGAGAATTGTTTATCCGTGTTTTCCCATTCTGCTGCACTAAGGCGAATGCCGGGACAGTTCCCAGTATAGACCACGGACACAAACCCTCTCACCTTCTCCGCACATCTTCTTCTTCTTCAATACAAATCTCCTGGCCTGAGAGACGGAGTCACCGTCTAGTAGGCCCGCCTCCCCTTTCAGGGAATGTACAGTGCATAACAGTCTTGTTTGTACACCCCATTTAACAGATATAATGTCTTTATAATGTCTAAATAGTACATAACCAATGCACAAGACTTGGATAAGTTATTGCACAAGGTGTTGAGAACTTGATTTTAGCGATCAAAAGTCTCGGTATATCATTTTTAAAGAATAGGAGTGAAATATGTTTTGTAGTGGCCTATTTGCTTGCAACAGTCTTGTTTGTACACGTTCACTACCTCGTATTCGCTCGGGAACATTCCTAGTTAGCTGGTGTGTATCTGTGCTGTGCTAGTGTGTATAGTTTCACAGTTAGTGCACCAGGCCGTGTGTTACACAATGGATAAAAGAACAGAGTTAAATGACGAATTGAAAATGTAATTGTATCTCTCGGATTGCAAGGGTATTCTCTGCGTGAAATTGAACGCAAAGTAAATAAACCGCATTCCACAACAATACACTATGTGCTGGACAAATTCAGATATAGAGGAACCACAAGGAATTTGCCAAGAAAAGCAAAAGAAAAGATACTGAATAGGCGAAATGAACGATATATTGTGAAACAAGTAAAACAGAATCCACAATTAAGTGCACCTAAGATCCGCGTAATGCTGGAAGGAAGTATGAAGAATAAAATATCAAGTCAGACAATTCGTAAGGTATTGTGGAAATATGAGTATCACGGCAGACGACCATGGAAAAGGCTGTTTGTTACTTAAAAAGTCGACAAGCCAGAATGAAATTTTGCAGAGAGTATGAAAACAAGGATTGTACGTTCTGGAACAAAGTTATTTGGTCAGAGGAGACCAAAATATCTCTATACGATTCGGATGGAAACAGTTATGTATGAAGAAAAGTAAATACAGTCAATAAACCTGCAAATGTCCTACCCACCGCAAAACATGGAGGTGGATCAATTCTGATTTGGGGGTGCATGTCGTCTTGTTGAGTGAAAAATATCGGAATCATCAATGGCATCATGGACAGATGAGATTATTTAAACATTTTAAAGACGGATGTCATACAGAGTGCAGTAAAAATGGGGTTGGGGTCTCGCTACATCTTTCAGAAAGACAATGACCCCAAGCACACAGCTAATTTTTGCAAACAGTTGCTGATATAGAACATACCAACGCAACTGCGAACTCCTGCCCAATCCCCTGACTTAAAACCCACAGAACTTTTGTTGGTCGACCTAAAAAGAAGGGTACATGCAAGGAAACTTCAATAATTTGAGCAGTTAAGAAGTACAGTTGACGAAGAAGGGGTAAAACCGATAAAGAAAGACATGAAAAACTGGTTCAATCCATGCAGCAAAGGTGCAATGCAGTTCTCAAGGCCAGAGGATACTCATCGGGGTATTAAATACAAGGAAACAAGTGTTTTTGAGTGAAATTTTCATTTTCTTTTGCAAGTGTACAAACAAGATTGTTGCACGATGAAACGCCCGGTTTTGATACATTGCTTGTATTAGTGTTAAATTGTAAGATCACATATCTGTTTTTTATTATTTAAATTGTTTATTAATGTATCTATTACGATATGGGTAATAAAATACATCACAATAATTGTAATACAAAATTTTAACCATTATTTCGTTGCAATAAGCTGGTGTACAAACAAGACTGTTATGCACTGTATGAAAACATTTAGTAGTAGTACGTCCGACACCTTCTGACTGATCTTCAATGTTCGATTGTTGTGCTTGTAAGTTTTTCGTTCCGATCGGATATTTATCAAAATAAGGTCAATGTAACTGATGGCGTTTGTCTGAAATCGGCGATCATTATACAAAATATAAGTCAAATATAGTTCGTGTACCCAATTTGCAGAAACTCTTGTGGTTTCTTATGAGGCTGAAAGCGCTCATATTAAAGGAGCGCATTGACTAATGCATCACAAAGGGACAGAGTTCTGCTGAACTCATAACAGCGAGAGTTACAAGCTGCTCTAAATTTCACTTATTCTTGTATGGCATTTATTTAAATTTTTGAGATCCAATCTATATTTTGTTACCGAGCTCGATAGTTGCAGTCGCTTAAGTGCGGTCAGAATTCCATATTCGGGAGATAGTGGGTTCGAATCCCATTGTCAGCAGCCTTGAAGATTGTTTCCCGTGGTTTCCCATTTTCACACCAGACAAATACTAGGCTTAATTAAATCCACGGTCGCTCCCTTCCCACTGCTAGCCATTTCCTATCCCATCGTCGCCATAAGACCTGTCTGTGTCGGCGCGACGTAAAGCAACTTGAAATAAATAACTAAAATCCCAATCATTTTTGTTAATGCAGCCAAGTCACTTTCAAAATAGATATTTTGTATACCAAAACCAAACGAAACCCCATGGCACTACAGCCCTTGAAGGGCCTTGGCCTACCAAGCGACCGCTGCACATCCCGGTGGCCTGCAGATTACGAGGTGTCGTGTGGTCAGCACGACGAATCCTCTCGACCGTTATTCTTGGCTTTCTAGAGCGCGGCCGCTATCTCACCGTCAGATAGCTCCTCAATTCTAATCACGTAGGCTGAGTGGACCTCGAACCAGCTCTCAGGTCCAGGTAAAAATCCCTGACCTGGCCGGGAATCGAACCCGGGGACTCCGGGTAAGAGGCAGGCACGCTACCCCTACACCACGGGGCCGGCAGATATTTTGTATGCCATGTCAAAATAGTTTCCTGGTTTTCAAATCTCCCTTATTTTCAGCCCTAAAATCTGCAAAAATTATCAACACCCTTCCCTTCTTTAGTCAATGTTTTCATTCGGCCTGAGATAAGCCTTAGGGCCGAATTCATAGACAGCACTTATATATAAGTGCCCCTTATAAGCCAGGTTTAATTTCATATTACCTACTTAAGTGTCTCACTTATGTTGCAGCAAGATGGAGGATAATTATTTTGCCGAATACGTTGCATTTCATTGCATTTCGTGCACACAGTAGAGATGGAAAATCCTGTCGAAATGTAATGTGACCAACAATTTAAAGAATGTTTCGTTTTAGTAAAGTGAGAGTTATGAATATTGTTGTTCCTTTGATTGAGTTAACATAACATCTAGAGGACTCGCTATCTCACCATTAGTGAAGATATTGTTTTGAGATTTTATACCACCTCTTAATTTCAGGTTATTAATATTTTTGTTGTTATTATTATCATCAGCATCATCATTACCGGTATTTCGCTTAACTAATTGGAAACGTGTTATAAGTTGATAAGTTATCAAGACTGTAGGCCTACGGAATAGTAAAGAACTGTACTGAGTAATAAGAAAAATGAACGTGTTGCACCGCCACCATTTATTTTAAGGTTGATCTGTGCTAATTATATCAGGTTAGTCAACGAATCGTTTGCCGGATTATATCAGAAGTTTCTGAAATTATGGCATCACACATCAAAACATACTATTTGCATTTTATGGGGGAAGTAATCAGGCCTATTACAACATAACGGCTACGGATATACTTGTGAAATCATTACAAGCGTTGTAAGGCTGGATATTCTATATTCCGATGAATATTTGTATAGGTTCGAGTACCTGGATAACTATAAACATATTAAGAAGAAAATTAGACTCTGGGCATTTTCGTAGTTTGCATTGTCCACAACAAGTTTTTCCCACGTCATTCATATTCTGATGAGAAACTGCGTCGGTCTGCTTGTTCTATATTATGCGCAAGTTCTTGCAGGTGTCGTCTCAGCTCGCTGGTTTGTTATTCATTCGCGGTCGTGCGATGTCCTTCGATAAACAAAGCACATTAGATCATTCCACTATTCGGTAGCCAGAACTGCACGATCCAGGAAGCATGGGCATATCTCCAGTGATACTTACTGTATCAATGAGTGTGCTCTTTAAGTGCTGTCTATGAAATGTAAGCTCATATAAGTGAATACTTATTATAAGTGATCCCTTATTACTTAAGGGTTCCACTTATGTATAAGTACTGACTATGAATTCGGCCCCTATTCTCCTTTGTTACCCTTTCACCCAGCCGTCACTACTGTAATCACTCCTCCTGCCGCTCATCACTGTCACCATTATTTAAAAACCGACACTTTAATGACGGCTGCAACAGACATCATCATTATCATCATCATCATTATCATCATCATCATCATCTGTTTACCCTCCAGGTTCGGTTTTTCCCCCGGACTTAGCGAGGGATCCCACCTCTACCGCCTCAAGGGCAGTGTCCTGGAGCTTCAGACTCTTGGTCGGGGGATACAACTGGGGAGTATGACCAGTACCTCGCCCAGGCGGCCTCACCTGCTATGCTGAACAGGGGCCTTGTGGAGGGATGGGAAGATTGGAAGGGATAGGCAAGGAAGAGGGAAGGAAGCGGCCGTGGCCTTAAGTTAGGTACCATCCCGGCATTCGCCTGGAGGAGAAGTGGGAAACCACGGAAAACCACTTCCAGGATAGCTGAGGTGGGAATCGAACCCACCTCTACTCAGTTGACCTCCCGAGGCTGAGTGGACCCCGTTCCAGCCCTCGTACCACTTTTCAAATTTCGTGGCAGAGCCGGGAATCGAACCCGGGCCTCCGGGGGTGGCAGCTAATCACGTTAACCACTACACCACAGAGGCGGACTGCAACAGACAGCGGAATATAAGTCATATGCAAATGTATTCACGAATGAAAAACTTGACGCAGTGTTTGAAGAAATAGATTAAATATTCGCAAACAATACATCGTCAAACGTGAATCTAATCGAAAACTCATGCTGTGTATAGTTCGATATTCATAGTAAAGAAGAGGTGTGATTTGGCATCAGTGAACCCCACTGTCAGCAGCCCTGAAGATTATTTTCCGTGGTTTCCTATTTTCACACCAGACAAAAGATGGGATTTTTTTGAGAGCGAGTACATCAGAGTTCTGGGACGAAAACTATGTCCCTCTACTCATCTGTTTCCGCGATAGCCGATTAGTCGGAAAATCCCCATCATGTGCACTGGCGGGGGAAAATGATCTGTCGTGGAGAAACAGGTGTTTCTCCACGTCAACAAAGAAACCCCCTCTTCGCTACTCCCTTAATTATTCTAGTAAATGGATCTGAGTAAAATTCAGAGTGAAGAAGAAATTAGAAGAGGCAGAAAACTTCCTTCTTAACAAACGGGCCTTTTCAGGGGGTTTCCGTACATCTGCTGCCTGTGACTGTGGAATGGAGGACCAAACCATACAACACATTGCATTTGACGGTGGTCTGAAGACTCTACACCAAGTGACACAATGTGCTTTGGAATGGTTGTCAAATTTGGATATTTCCATTTGATTATTTGTAAACGTTTGTGTACTTGTACAACAATACGATACATATAATTTTGAATTTTGACGGATTTAATAAAATAATAATAATAATTTCGTGTGGCTATTTCTAGCCGAGTGCAGCCCTTGTAAGGCAGACCCTCCGATGAGGGTGGGCGGCATCTGCCATTTGTAGGTAACTGCGTGTTATTGTGGTGGAGGATAGTGTTATGTGTGGTGTGTGAGTTGCAGGGATGT
This sequence comes from Anabrus simplex, assembly GCF_040414725.1. Taxonomy (NCBI): domain Eukaryota; kingdom Metazoa; phylum Arthropoda; class Insecta; order Orthoptera; family Tettigoniidae; genus Anabrus; species Anabrus simplex. The sequence continues at coordinate 405,633,491 of NC_090269.1, forward strand.
TGGGGACAGCACAAACACCCAGCCCCCGGGCCATTGGAATTAACCAATGAAGGTTAAAATCCCCGACCCGGCCGGGAATCGAACCCGCAACCCTCTGAACTGAAGGCCAGTACGCTGACCATTCAGCCAACGAGTCGGACATTTAATAAATATATGTCAGATAAGGCCGAAAAAGGGGGGTGACCAGTTAAAACAGGTCGTAAGTTAGCCAAGGACTGCGATACTTGAAACGGGTGTTCGGCTTCTTGGTCCTTACAACCTGTTTAAGAGTAGGATGGCTGGGTCGGTGAGAATGACTTAGGAGGATTGTAGTCTTAGCCATCTTAACTATTTTGTTTATCTGAGATCTAATAAGCGGAATACTAAGTTCAGTTCGTATATTTTTTATTAGATCTGATAATAGATGCATTTGTCATCCGGCGAGGGTTTTGTTTTGAAAACGTTGAAGGGTTTGCTGTGGGAATGTAGCACCTGGGCCTGACACTTGCTAGATATAGGTTTCTCTTTATACGCTTAGAGAGGTGCTTATTATATAGCGGAAGTCCCAGGGCTGCCACCCGAGCCGCGGCGCTCTGTAAGGCCTCTTCTACACTGACTGACAGAGCAAATGCAACACCAAGAAGGAGTGGTTCGAAAGGGATGAAAGTTGGGGGGAAAAAACAGAGACGGCACGGACGAATAATTGATGTTTATTTCAAACCGATATGCAGGTTACACAATGCGCACGGCATCGACTCAGTAGGATGTAGGACCACCGCGAGCGGCGATGCACGCAGAAACACGTCGAGGTACAGAGTCAATAAGAGTGCGGATGGTGTCCTGAGGGATGGTTCTCCATTCTCTGTCAACCATTTGCCACAGTTGGTCGTCCGTACGAGGCTGGGGCAGAGTTTGCAAAAGGCGACCAATGAGATCCCACACGTGTTCGATTGGTGAGAGATCCGGAGAGTACGCTGGCCACGGAAGCATCTGTACACCTCGTAGAGCCTGTTGGGAGATGCGAGCAGTGTGTGGGCGGGCATTATCCTGCTGAAACAGAGCATGGGGCAGCCCCTGAAGGTACGGGAGTGCCACCGGCCGCAGCACATGCTGCACGTAGCGGTGGGCATTTAACGTGCCTTGAATACGCACTAGAGGTGACGTGGAATCATACGCAATAGCGCCCCAAACCATGAAGCCGCGTTGTCTAGCAGTAGGGCGCTCCACAGTTACTGCCGGATTTGACCTTTCTCCACGCCGACGCCACACTCGTCTGCGGTGACTATCACTGACAGAACAGAAGCGTGACTCATCGGAGAACACGACGTTCCGCCATTCCCTCATCCAAGTCGCTCTAGCCCGGCACCATGCCAGGCGTGCACGTCTATGCTGTGGAGTCAATGGTAGTTTTCTGAGCGGACGCCGGGATTGCAGGCCTCCTTCAACCAATCGACGGGAAATTGTTCTGGTCGATATTGGAACAGCCAGGGTGTCTTGCACATGCTGAAGAATGGCGGTTGACGTGGCGTGCGGGGCTGCCACCGCTTGGCGGCGGATGCGCCGATCCTCGCGTGCTGACATCACTCGGGCTGCGCCTGGACCCCTCGCACGTGCCACATGTCCCTGCGCCAACCATCTTCGCCACAGGCGCTGCACCGTGGACACATCCCTATGGGTATCGGCTGCGATTTGACGAAGCGACCAACCTGCCCTTCTCAGCCCGATCACCGTACCCCTCGTAAAGTCGTCTGTCTGCTGGAAATGCCTCCGTTGACGGCGGCCTGGCATTCTTAGCTATACACGTGTCCTGTGGCACACGACAACACCTTCTACAATGACTGTCGGCTGAGAAATCACGGTACGAAGGGGGCCATTCGCCAACGCCGTGTCCCATTTATCGTTCGCTACGTGCGCAGCACAGCGGCGCATTTCACATCATGAGCATACCTCAGTGACGTCAGTCTACCCTGCAATTGGCATAAAGTTCTGACCACTCCTTCTTGGTGTTGCATTTGCTCTGTCAGTCAGTGTATATTCTGTTTCCACATTAACCCGCGTTCCATTATCAGACCTAAATATTTAATTTTATTAGACCAAGACAGTGGGACATTGTTAATAGTAAGATGGCTAAGTCTAGGAAGGCAAAGAATAAGACACCTCCGTACAGGCCATGCAGGCCCTTGGAGGAGTGGAAGGTAAAGGCTTCCACCATTGTTAACCGCGGCGCGTGATTGGGTAGAGTAGTTAGCACTACGCCTGGCCGCCTTTTCCCCCAGGAATTAATCTGGTACTCATTTTTGGTGTAGGCTGAGTGAACCTCAGGGCCATATGCACCTCCGGGAGTGGAAATCTCGTTTCTTAAATTTTACGACTTCTTGACGGGGATTCGAACCCACGTCCTTCCAGGCGAACTGAGCACGCCTTTACCGCCTTGGACAGGCAGCCTCTTAAGTCTAGGAAGCAGCTGATGAAAACAATTACCTGCGTTTTTGCAGGATTAATTTTCACCTTGTTCCTTACGCACCACTTCCAGAAGAGTGATATCCATTTCTGCAGCGCTCTGACGGCGTAGCCATTTTTCTGCTGAGTGGTATAAATCGCTAGTATTCAGCGTACTGTCCGACTCGTTGGCTGAACGGCCAGCGTACTGGCCTTCGGTTCAGAGGGTCGCGGGTTCGATTCCCGGTCGGTTCGGGGATTTTAACCTTAATTGGTTAATTCCAATGGCACGGGGGCTGGGTGTATGTGTTGTCTTCATCATCATTTCATCCTCATCACGACCCGCAGGTCGCCTACGGGCGTCACATAGAAAGACCTGCACCTGGCGAGTCGAACCCGTCCTGGGATTTCCCGGCACTAAAAGCCATACGACATTTCATTTCATCAGCATACTGCTGGACTTCAGCACCTTGTAGGGTGGGAAGATCGTTCACATATAGGTCGTATAAAATCGGGAAGAGGACTCCCCCTTGGGGTACTCCAGCTTGGAAGGCCCTTGGGGTCGATTTCTCCCCCTCACAGGAGACGTAAAAACTCCCATTAGTTAGATATGATTGAATAATTTTGACCAAATGGGCTGGAACTCTGTATGTTTCCAGCAACTTGATAATTAAATTTTCGTGCCTGACAGTGTCAAAAGCCTTTTCCACGTCAAAAAATACTGCTGGCACGCTACGGCGGATATTGAACGACCTTGTGACGTACTGGACCAGGCACAGCGCTGCAAGTGGGGCACTGCGCTTGGAGCGGAAGTCAAACTGTTCCGGTCGCATAATTCTGCGCGGGTCGAGGTAGGCATTAGGCCGCGTGAGGAGAAGTCTCTCGAATATTTTTGAGATATGCGATAATTTTGCGGGAATAGTCTATTCTCCCCTGGTTTTGGAATGACGATCATTTTCCCCGTCTTCCAAGTTCCAGGGAAGTATTCCATTTTCAAACAGGCCGAAAAATGGATGACAAAAATAATATTGCCTTACAAGGCAGTGATTTGATTTCTTTATTCGATACCTTGTCATCACCGGGAGACTTCTTCTCATTTAGGCCTTTAATGACCCTGCGGACCTCTTGAGGCTTGATGTCAGGTATGTCTTTGTCAGGTCTCCATTGTTTCTAGAAAGTTGATGCTTTTCTGTGTATCTCACGGGTCAGTCGTTCGTTATCGTAGTCGTCATCGTCAGAGATATCGTGAGTTACACATTGACTCTCGATTGAGTCTGTAAAGGCCTCAGCTTTATCGTAAAGAGAGTATACTAGTCCTTGGCGACCGTGAATTGGTCGCGGGGGGGAGGGTGTTAGTCAGATTACGAGTAATCCGCCAAAATTCGCGAACTGACTCCTTTTCTGAGAGATTACGGCAAAGTTCCTCCCATTTTTAAATCCTTCTCTCGAGTAATCGATTTCGTACCTCCTGAGCTCGGTCGGTACGGTCTCTAAATCTTTGCCATCTTTTCCTGCAGGCATTTTTAATATGGATCAAATCCTTAAGGAGATCCGGCGTGGTGTCGTTTTGGGTGCTTTGGTGGTACTTCTTTTTTTCCCTTTCCCTGCTTTTTTTTCATCTGCTTTATTTACATGTAATAGGTAATACATAAAATGATTTCAACTGTTTAACAAATGAACACACAATTAGATTGAGAAAAACACAACAGGAAACGTCGTTACAACTTCGTATTGCCTAATGTTCATTGATTATTTGAAGTCTCAGAATATCACAATAATGCACATCTGTACTTGACAAGAATTAACAAATAACAAACGAATGAATCACACAAACGTATTGCACCCGCCCACCTCCTGAGTCCCAGACTAGCATTTATCTCAGGGGTGATCAGTTCGAAAACGAATAAAAAAAAATTTTATATCAAAAAAAATTATATATATCGGCGCATCAAATGAACACAGGGATGAACGGGGCATGAAAATTTAAGGTTACGGGGGACGACTCATTCATGGATACAAAATTCTGACTCCACAATAGGACTGGGAAGTGACAACTTAAATTCCATGGGCATACTGGACTAACTACAATGAAAAGATATGGAAGCTGTTTCCTATTGAAATTGCAATGAGGAGCAATTTATTCACTTATTTTGCATACTACACATGATGACAAATTTACATTGGGACACTTTTAATCCTGAAAAATAAATGACATAATATTTGGATTTTACCTCACTACTCTGGTAGTGTAAAACATCTGGTGAATTCGTCCCAATTGGTTACTGGGGATCGAATTCACATCCGTATGATTGGACGTTTCACCGCTGGAGATATTCTTTCGGCGACGAAGGCACGACAGTAACTTTTTACTGTCGTCTCCTCGTTCCGTTTGGACATGAGACACTTCCGGTATGTACATTCTGGTGAGCCGGACACCCACCGTAGAAAATGTTATCGCCTCGAAAAAACGGGAATTTATAATACGGACAAACTCTAGCCTATTATTTCCAGATTCACAAACACACCAGGTAGAGTTCATTAACTCAAAAGCTACTTTAATATTTACACTTGTCAATACGACAAGACGTACGGAAAGGTTCATTACTCTGCTCTGACCCTGCAAACATGTGCCGTCCGTGGGTTATTTACGGATCTACCGCTATCTCCCCGTGAAAACCCAACATGTGGTTCGGAGCAGTTCGACACAGGATGACTGTCCCTAGCATACCCTCCTATGATTATCAAATAATATCATTACCATTCTCTGTCTGATCATTAGCATATACTTTGACTACCATCAATTAATTTATTATTATCATTAATTTCAATTATAATCCGGTATTTGATTATTATCATTTGTCATCCGGGATGATTATATGCCAACCCTTGCCGACGTTTCAAACGAAGGTTAGTTCTTCCTCCTAAATTATCCGCACAATATAATGATCAGCTTCCTCATAAATATTATTATTATTATTATTATTATTATTATTATTATTATTATTATTATTATTATTATTATTATTAATAGTGGAAATCGTGATTATCGTAACCCGTAATCAACCTCGCTATAATACTTCAACTTCTCGCTCTTAATTAAATTCATCAAAAAAAATAAGTTTAAAAAAAAGTACCTTCATTGGTTATTCTTCTTCTCCTTTTTCAAATATTTTATTTATTATTATTATTAGTTAAAAATCTCAAATCTTTCATTTCATCTCCCAACATCATTATTATGTCCAAAATATAAAAAAAATTATTCTTCAAAAAAGTACTTTTCTTAATATTTATTATTATTATTATTTTTTTTAAAAAAAAAACTTAAATTCGCCTGTTACACGGTAGTTCACTCTTAATATGTTTAACGCATAACCCCTTTTACAATTCCGATTTATCTTGGCACTAAGCACTTGATTTAAGACAAGATTCACTTGGAGTATGATTATTGTTATTATTATTATTAAAAATGGAAAGATGATATTTTAATATCCACTCTTTAGAATTTAGTCACATATGTTAAATCCCGTTATGAACCACTAAGATCTGCTTTATATTAGTCGGGACAACATGGTATTCGGGACCGTACCTTCAACTTCGTACTGCCGTTAATTTTATATGGGGACACCTGTCCTCCCAAGACACATCTCACAACCTATGGCACATCGCGGCTGGGCAAATACCTCCAATGCCGGCGATTGCTAAACTATTCCTTCAAATTTGAAGTCCATTTCCTTTCATCGGAACTCTTCAAACATTTAATTCATAAAATAATCCTCGGTGCGTGGATTCTACCACTAAACACCGGCATATGCATTTATATCATCTTAGGCCTTGAGATTCATCTATTTCATCATTACAAACAATACGGCTCAATTTATTTCACGCCGGATATTCGTCCCTCATGACTTCCAACTCTAAATATGGGCTCAAATCATTCTGGGCTTTTAACATATCGTGACCATTCTAATTCACGTGCCTATATCGCTCTTAAACAAAATTTTAATGGTTAAATTAAAGTCCAAAAACGTAAAATCAAAATTTTACGTAAAATCAAACTGATTACGCGAATGAAAGTCTTTAACGCTACATGTCATCTCCACATTGATTATTATATCTGCACTGGCTAACTCGCGAAGCACTGCCATTATTATTATTATACTTTAACTTGCACACGCCCAAATATTATTATTATTTTACTTTCCTTTGTCGACTCACAAACATGATTATCATTAGTATTTTAATGACCTTCCGTACGCAACACAAATCTTCCATACTCTGGCTCTTTCATAATCTGGCTGTCTAATAGAAATTATTCCTAATTAAATTACAAATGATCACCTCAGTGATTGAAGATCAAATAAATGGGTTAGCACAAAAAAGGAATTTAACACTTGAAATGAACTTAAGTCAAAGTATTATAAACAGCATGCATTAATTGAAAGAAATATATCCCATATTTACATTATATACAACAAACAATTACTCAAATTAATTAATCTAACCCATTATTACGTTAATATAAATTAGTTCGTCCGTCTAACAAAAAAATAAAAATCATGGACTCGGGAAGCGGACCATGTTAAGTAACCATAATTAATTTACACTGAACCCCGTTTAGTCGCGATAACATCCCCTAAATATCAAAATTGTGTACTCATTCCTGTGTAGAATTCCATGGTCTCGTAGCGGAGGAGATATAGGCTTTACGGCCCCATAGTGATTTACTCGTTCATCATGTCGCACAATACAAATTTTACACAATAAAACACTTCTGGGTGACTACCCATGATTAATACCTTATTACACTATTTTACACAAAAAAACACTTATAGGTGCTCCTAGACCCATGACACTCGCACAATATACTCTTCATATACGCCCGAAACACACGTCGTGACACATTACGGCGAAATGTCGTTCATTTGAACCGGCGCGTATCGCGTCTTCAACCGGCACTTCCTAGTTTATTTTCAAGCCATCTTGATCATCGCCTAGCTCCTATAATTCCCTGCTCGGATAGTTATTCACCGTCTATCTTGAGGTGTTTACTTCAGGCTCCGCACACTGCCTTCCAAAGGTACTGTCGGCGTTCCGTTAGTTATTTATTATTTAAACACATGACATTCATTAAATTCAACATACAATTGTACTGATTATACACACTCGGTACTATGGATAATTTCACTGTTCGTATTCATTCTCCTAATAATTCACGTACTTTCAGCTCTAACTGACTTCGAATGCGTCCCGAGGTACTGACTTACAGAGTCAACATGTCAGAGTCTCAACTACTTCATTACGACTGACACGACTGGTGACCGATAACGACTGGTGACTGGTAAGAACTGAGTGATGTGAGGTCTGCTACTGGACTTTTATGGACGATCTGATTTCCCGCCGGGGTCATCCGCGGTCAACTTCTGGAGAGGGGGTTGGTTATCCTAAATCGGCATATGCAGGCGGAGTTGGATCTCTTGCTTTATCCTACTTAATACACTGGTGATACACATTCATGTGTCGTATTCTGAACTCATATCGTTCGGTGATCATGGAAATATCACTTAATTTCTGTCCTCCACCTTTCGCGCGCTAACTCGGCGTCCCTGATGGCGTGCTCATCTCGACCAATGGCGAGATAGCGTGGGTCATTTCCACGAATTCATTACTTTAATTTATTACGATTACCATTATTCAACATGGGAACGATATCACAAAAATCCCCTCTATTCAATCATGTGGTTGGAATAATTTAATTATTGTTATCGGAGAAGCTAACTGGAGTTCACTCTGAGTTTTTCTTATGTTGGTTCATCTGCGGCCTACGATAAATTTTCTCATTGGTCAACACCGCTTTGGTTAGTTTTAAATCTCTCCCTGTTAAACGTGGCCACACCAAATGCCTCGGGCGTGAAAATACCCGGTACGTCATATTCTCGGTATTGGCGATACACCTGCTCGGCCTTGGTCCGAAATATATACTCTTTCACTTCCTTGTAGTAATTATTCTGTTGTTGTGAGCTCTAGATTTTAATCCTCTTATCTTTTGACCAGGAAATCTTCTTCCCCTTAATGACAAGCTTACGGTGGCGCCGGACTGTCGCGAACATGTGGAAATTCTCCCGTCCACACAAAACTGACACTGTATTTATTTAATATTCCAATATATCTGTATTTCTCATATCAAAATCAAATCATGAAACTAGGGCCTATCTCATCAGGGTACAGTATATCAGATTTTTATACAGTCTATCTTAGTTTGTTTCTAAATTTAGTTTAATTTACTCTTGGCACTTCCAGCACTTCACACTTACATAACACTACTTAGCTGCTCTACATATTCTCCCAACCATCGCTTCCTTTGCGGACATTGAATGCGCATTAAAACATAGTCACTTATCTCGGACATTCTGTCGAGGGCATTGTAAGGCTCAGAAGATTTCAGCACACAGTCGACGTAACAACCTAACAGTAACACGACAGCACTGTTCAGTTGCGGTGGTTGGAAGCTAAATACAGGGCGGATCACCCATTCTGGTGCGATGTATGTATTCGGACGTCCGATGATACACTTTAGCGTCTGTTTAAATTTATTCCATGTCAGTCGAATCTGCGTACAAGTTGTAAGTTGGTGTTGGATTGTATCTGTATGTTGACAGAAGTTGCACAAGTCCGTCTCCAGCATATGAATGTGATGAAGTCTGCTGTTTGTCGGTATAATGTCATGGATTACTTTATACCAGCTTTCTTTTATCGCGTCTGGAAGGATGCGATGGGAGATATTCCTCCGTACTCTATTCCAGTTGATTACCATAGCTGCTTTCGTTATGTGTGGGGCTAAATACTGTTGAGATAGTATACAGCGATAAACGTTTTTCGTTGATACATCTGGAGATGTGACGACGTCTTTTGGCATATAACTCTGCGCGACTCTCAGATATCTTGCGTGAGGTGCATGATGATGGATGTCATAATACGCTGGTGGGTTAATGCATTGTGGAAGACTGCACCATCTCATGAGGAAGTTCTTCGATTTATGATTCCCTGCTTTGTGAAAGAGCTTTAAGTGTCTTGTTAGAAACAAGGTTTTTGCTTTCTCTTTGACGTCAATTAGTCCCAGCCCACCCTGGGATTTAGGTATGGTGAGTGTACTTCTGGCAAGTCGCATTGGTGATCCTTGCCAAATGAACCAACCAACAACCGAAATTAGACGTTTATCAATCATCCGTGGCATGGGAAGAATTTGGCTCAGATACCATAGTTTGCTTAAGCAGTACATATTCACATACATTATTCTTTGTTGCAAGTGAAAAGATCGATACCTAACCTGTTGCAATATACCCCTGACTGAATGCAAAGCATCGGCCCAGTTCTTTTTGATCATCTTGTACACACTGTTAAAGCAGGTTATTCACAGAATTTTAATTTCTTGTGTTAATGTTACACACTCTGGAAGTGCCGATTGGACTCGGCCGAGTTTCCCAATCCAGCTGAGCCCCGGAATATCTCCCGTAATCCTCAATTACCTTGAACAAATGGTGGATATGAATGGTTTGATCGAATATTATAGTAACGTCATTTGCGAAGGCGACAATATCCAAATCGCTAGGACTGAACGTTTGCTGTATATTGCTAAGAAGGGTTTCTAGAGAGAGAACGAAGAACAACATAGACAGCGGACACCCTTGCCGTACTCCTCTGTGGATGTGGACTGGCCTTGTTAAATAACCATTTGTGTTAATCTTTGAAGAGCCTCCATTAAGAATTTTGCCCACGAGAGTCGTGAATCGAGTGTCAAAGCCAAGGGCATGGAGTGTTTCAATGGTATATTTGTGGTTTACCCTGTCAAATGCGTGGTCAAAATCTAGTGATATTAGCAGTTTCTTTTTATTGTTGACCAATGACTCGCTTATAACATCCCGAATGACACATAGAGAATTTATTACACACCTTCCTGGTATCGCACCAGACTGGTGTTCGGATGTGGCGTCCTCCATAAACGCAGTTAGTCTCTTTTTCACACATTTAGTTAATAGCTTATAGTAAAAATTTAAGAGCGTTATGGGCCGAAAGTCACATAACTTGGTTGGATTTGTCATCTTGGGAAGAAGAACCACAAGGCCTTCTTTCATCTTGTCGATGTTCCTTTCTGGATTACAGGCATCATTCATTGCTGCAACAAGTTCGTCGCTAATGATGGACCAGTATGTCATATAAAAAGCTCTTCCTAGACCATCGGGACCAGGAGATTTATTCGGTGCGCTTTGCAATATTGCCTGCTGGATTTCTGCTAAGGTGATGTCTTGGGTCAAACTTTCTTGTTCCCTATGCTGAATTCTTCCTCTTATACCATCAAAGAAGGGGTGTTGGTGATTTATGATGGTGGGAGGCTCATCGTTATACAAGGACTGAAAAAAGCTTTCCGCCATTTCTTTTATTATTTCGGGGCTATTCGTTATTTGTCCATTAGTTGTTTCGATGTCATGGATGTATTTTTGACGTCCTTTCCTGCAATTTCTTATAAGGTGGTAACTGGAAGGAGACTCGTTGCCTAGAACTTGACGGTCTTGCGCTTGAATTTTCAAACCTTCCATTTCTCGTCGCTGTATCGTTAGTAGTTGTGCTCTTGTTTTCTTTATTCGTCGATAGGTGTCAGGGTTGGTAGGATCCTCCTTATGTAGCTGTCTTAAGCATTTATAGTAGAATTCTGTCGTGTGGTTTAAGTGCCTTCTCCTCTCAGCACTGTATGACTTCAATAGCCAGATTGTGCGAGGTTTAGCGTATGAAATCCACCAATCAAGAGTATCTCTATGTCGGGGTATGTATGTTTTCCATTTTTGCCATTCAGCGAAAAATCTTTCTTTTAAGTCCATGTTGTTCAAAATAGATCATTTAACCTCCAAATTCCTCGTCCGCGTCTAGGTCCCCACTCAGGTTGTCGGATCTTACAGATAAACGCACAATGGTTTGAAAATTCCACTGGGCAGACATCTGTTTCCCTCACGTGTTCTTTCAGTCCCTCGCTGACATATATTCTATCTAGACGAGAAGCGCCACCTGGGTAATAATACGTATATCCAGCTGACCTATGTTGCTTCACTTCCCATGTATCTTTTAGACGTAGCCCTCTTATTAAATTAGATAGCGCGGGACATCCCTGGAACTGTCCTGTTTGGTCTTTGGGTGATAATACTGCGTTAAAATCACCTCCAAGAATCATATTGCCTCTATGTCTGTAAATAAGTGGAAGGATGTCTGTGGTATAGAACAGCCGTCTTTGCGTCCTTGCTTGTGAGCCGGGTGGGGCATAGATGTTTACAATTAGTAAGTCCCGAATACGTATGCTGACACCTCGAGAATTTGGCAGGAGCGCTGTGTCCGAGTATGGTATACTGTCCTTAATGTATATGGCTGTACCGCGTTTGTGCTCGTTAACATTAATAATTTTATCGTATCCAGGAATGGGAGCAAGATCTTCGGTTGCCACTTCTTGCAACATAACGATATCCACGTCCTGGTCACGAATAATCTGTTTAAGGAGCGACTGTTTACTTGCAGTTTGAATACAATTTATATTTAGTGTCGTCAATGTGTATGTTAACAGCATAATCGTGAATATATACATGTTTCTTCTCCTAATAAATTCAACGGGGATGGGGGGAGGGACTCTATCGTCTATTTCCTACTCTACTCCCCTGTAGCCGCGGGTCTCTGCTGTTGTATGGCTTCTGTGTTTCCTCCCTCGAGGGTCTATGTGTTTTATACCTTTGTTTTGCTTTTCGAAAGTGCAACTTCTTGGGTTGATGTTTCGTTTGTCTTCAAGCTGTCTTGATTCCCTGACCTCGTCTCTTCTATTTCCATAAGATTCGAGGTTTCCGCTTCGATCTCATCAGCCCATTGCATGCTATTAGTCGTAGTGTCTAGCATAACGCTCTTGTTCAGTGGTTGAATACCTATGTCCCTCTCTCCTTGTTTCTCTAGTGTCCTAGCATTTATTGTATTCTCCGCTTCAGTGTTGACAAGTGTGTTTACAATTTCCTGTTCGTGGTTTGTATGAGAGCAAGTTCTGTTCTGACATGACCTTCATTCTTGTGTTGACTACTATCGAATGGTTGTTTTTGCTCTTGTTCGTCTTGTGCTGATAGCTGTATTTGTTGCGGTGTGGATATGTCGTCCGGTGAGGTTGTCTGGCTGACTTGTGTTGGCGATAAGGCATTGGAGTGAGTAAGTGACTCATCAACTGCGTGTTGGTCTGCATCCTGTGTTGGTACTGGGGCAGGTTTGTCCGTGGGAGGTATGCTTGTGGGTACAGTATCCACCTCTAACACAGCGGGTGAATCAGTGTGTGTTCCCTTTCCGCAACGATATCACTGAGTAACCTTGGCCCTGTTTTGTTGTCGTTCCCACCTCGCCGTATAGGGCAATCTTGTCTAAAGTGATCCGTAGCGTTGCAGTAAAAGCAAGATTTAGGTTGCCCTTCATATATTACCTGCGCTTTATATCCCTCTATGGACACGATGGGTGGTATGGCAGTTTTAAGTTCTATTCGCATAGCTCTGATACCACTGTAAATGTTATAGATGTAAGTTGAAGACCATCTTTCATTTCTAATTTCCATGACTTTCCCATACTTGTTAAAAAAGGACATTATTTTCTCGTCCGGCATTTCTATTGGTAGGTTCATTATTCGGACCAACTTACTATCAACATCTGCACATGTAATAACAACATCAGAGAAGCAACCATTAAATTTTCGTACCTGTGATTTTCCGTTTGTAGTGAGTAATATCTTCTCCATCAGTAGTTTGCTGGTTAGCATGATGTAAACAGCGGTTTCCAGATTATCGAGTTGAATGGCTTCCAGTTGATCCACGGTAAGTTTTAAGGTTTGCTGAATCCACTCATGAATTTCTGCTGGCCCCGGTTTATTTGTCTTGTCGGTAAATGCACATTTTATTGTATTTCGCCTAATGCTATTGGTTGCTATTGCCACTGTACTGTACTTTACTGAAAAATATTAACGCACCAACTTCACACGCAAGGAAGGCAGAGTACAGCGAACCGCTCTCTGCCACAGCTCACATCGGACTGGGTACTGAACCCGTGGCCGGGTTGTATTCGTAGTCATTACCCGGCCAGGACCCGTTTCCAGCGCAGTCCCCGCATTTCGACGACGGTCCAGAACATATTATTATTATTATTAGGGTGGTTGGTATTAGTTAAATTTTGGTTATAATTATTATGATTATTACTATTCGTGATGTTCTGGACCCCACTGCGAGATGCAAGACCGCTACTTGGCGGGAGATGTCATTCCTATCATTAATTTCAAATGTGTTTAAATTTGTATTTATGTGTCGGGAGAATTTACTATAATTCAGATTTAATTTCTCCAGTGGAAAGGATGGCTCCTGAAAACGAACCCAGGTGAGATTAAAAATGATCGGTTTGTGATCAGAATCTAGTACTTTATGGACAGTGAAATCAATAGGTCTATCATAAAATTTTAAACCGTAATAACAATGACGTCGGTTCGACCATATGCTGGATATATGGTAGGTTCAGTTGGAGTATAGACGCCGAGGTCATTATCTCTCATATGTTGTTGGAGGATTCTTCCCTTAGGATTTATAGTCCTGGAGTTCCAATCAGTGTGCTTTGACTTGATGTCTCCTGCTATGATGGTTGAAACGCGCGACGAATTTCTTAATAAAATATCGATTTCCACCGTATTTAGCAGAGCACTGAGGGGTAAATACGCCGAAAAAGTCGATAATTATACTGTTGATGTTCAATCTCGATACCGAGAGACTCAATAACGCCAAGAGGGAGAGGGTTAAGCTTTTACTTAATCAAAACAGCCACATTCCCGCCCTCTTTATCAACTCTGTCTTTACGATGAATCGTAAAGTTCTTAATTTTGAATGACTTATGTGGTTTAAGCCACGTCTTTCCCAGAAGCAGGATATCGATTTTATAGTCAGAAATAAACGCTTCAAGTTCGTATTTCTGACTAGAAAGTCCCTGACAATTCCAAGCATAGATCGTAAGGTCCATTGTCAGGCCGAAAGAAACATATCATGGTTCTGTAAAGTACTGCATAGCAGCATTTATCAGAACTCCAACCTTATCTATCGTGCTCTGACATTGCCGTAGCTGGGTAGCGGTCTCTTCAAAATAGACAGGAGCCTAGAGAAATTAATTTGCCTCAAAAGGTCTATGATATCTCCCATACCCGAGAGCGCTTGTAGGAGATGCCGTGCCAACCGGCTCAGGGTTCGATTGTGGGAGGGGTGCGGGGGCACCTCCAAGCGCTTGAGCGAAGGAGAAGTTGGGGTCTAATTCTCTGGAGGTAGGCAGAGTATTGTTATTTTTCTGATTTCTCAAGTACTCATTTACCAACTTGGCCTCCATGATATTACGGAATGTATCACATCCGCGCCAGGAGGCCGGGTGGGTGCTCTTGCGATTAACACACTTCGCCTGTGCTGTCGGCTCTAGTGGACAGGCAGTAGCCGAGTGGTTCTCCCCGCACTTTACACTCCTTAAAGGCATGGAACAATAGTTGGCCGTGTGGCCCCACCTCTGGTATCTGTAGCACTGTGTGGGTCTTTCATGACCCCTACAGGCCTCGATAGTCACCCGAGACCCGCACAGGTACTTGACGTCGTAGATTGTCTTCGAGAAATCACTGTTAGGAAGGGTGACATTCATTACGTTCAGCGGTACTAGCTTTTTGGACATACTGTCGATTCGAGTGAATTGAAATATGTCCTGTGGCTCATAACCCAGAGTCATGAGGTCCTCCTTGACCCATTCCACGTCTACAGCGGAGACAATGTTTCGGATAATTACCTTCAAGAGTCTCTGACTCGGCACCTGGTGAGTGTAGAAACTCATTCCAGATTCTTCGAAATACGGTTTTACCCGAAGGTAATCCTGTTCGCTACATTAATTTATTCCATCAGCACTCTCCAATAATCAGTGTCTCCGGTAGCCGGCATAATTCCTCTCCTGGCCGCTTCATTAATTCTATTCCTGGCCCGGTCGAGTGATTGCTGCAATTTTTGGGAATAGAAACCCCAAGCTCAGATATCTGTCTACGCAGCAAGTATTAAGGACAACAAATGTGTCGCCGCTGCACATCAAGCGACAGTTAGCTGACTTGTGTTTCCTTCGCGGCATCCTAACTGGCCATTACCGCTCGGAATATCTTGTCTCACTCTTCTCTGTGTTCCTTCCCGCTGCACCAGAATCGAAGACTTTCTCCACATTCCCCACACTAAGCATTCAATACTTCAACGATCTTTCCTAATCCGCCTCCAAACTCTCTTTAACACTATTAATAATAATGTTATTGACTTTACGTCCCACTCACTACTTTTACAGTTTTCGGAGACGCCGAGGTGCCGGAATTCAGTCCCACAGGAGGAATTTCACATGGCGGTAAATATACCTACACAAGGCTGTCGTATTTCAGCACCTTCAAATACCACTGGACTGAGCCAGGATCGAACCTGCGAAGTTGGGATCAGAAGGCCACCGCCTCAACTGCTGAGCCACTCAGCTCGGCCTTTAACCTATTAATAGGAGACAAGAGCTTGCTATAGCAACAAGTAAAAGCATATTCGAGGACGGGTGAAAATAACCTCTTAAGGATAAGTTGATGTGAAGGGATTACATCGCCATTCTGACCACAACGACTTGGTTTAGAACATGGACGTTCTCACGGTTTTCGATTTGGACAGTTGTTATTAGTAGGCTGTGTACATATTCTTGTTATCTTATGTTTGTTATCGTACAAGTGAAATTTGCTCAGTGTAGCTGTATCTTGTGCCTCGTGAATAAATAAATAAATAAATAAATAAATAAATAAATAAATAAATAAATAAATAAATAAATAAATAAATAAATAAATAAATAAGTTGAATAGGCTGTGGATATTCATATTCAATGGATCTTTGAAGTGATGTATTGCTCTATTTTATCCTATATCCCATTGATCGCAGAATGGATCTTGATTCATCAATTATAAATTGTAATCACTATTTAAATTTAAGTATCAAATGTTGACAGTGTTTTGAGGTATGTGGGTAAGTAGGTCCGTTCGTTTCACCATTCAAAACGCCTGGAAGGTATGCAAAGCCACCTAACGGTGTGGCTGAACTCCTTCCAAATCCTGTGTTCTGGTGTAGAGCGGGTTATGGCTTCCCCAGGCTGAATGTCCCTGTTGAATAGATTACGACACGTACGAGTTGCGTCCGCACAAAATATAATTTCCAAACAAATTTACATAGATTTAGAAATGTCGTGGAAAATTCAAATCATTTTCCTTTTATAACTTAAATTTTTCCTGAAGGTAGTGAGGTTATTCCTACAAACATTGATTCCAATGAACAGGTTTGCAAGCAATACTGTACCTACCGAATGAGGGATTCGTGGTGTTCGATGGCTTGCACAAGTCTCCTGTGGTGAGAATTGGGCCGGTTCTTGCTCACCAGATCACCTGGTCCTTTCACAAGGTACTCCAAGCATTTCTTCAGCCGGTGTACTTCAGAATCGTGATCGGTTACTCGGGAAATCTTGTCTTTCAGCGCAGCAGAAGAAGTTATCTGCCTTTCTGTAAAGCCTGTTTCAACGAAGATATCATACATAGCTGATTGCAATACTTTGAGTTGTCCGCAAACAAGTAACGTGAGGCTTACATAGAACCCATCGAAGCATGCAGTTATATACCCCATGTAGACTGAATGATGGCCCAATAAGAAGTACATTATCACATAGACAGGAGTCTCATTCGTGTGAGGCATCCAGGTTTTGAAAGGAAGTTTTCTTTCCGAAACTGTCACGTTACTTTGCCTGGACTCATCAGTTAAGTAAAAGCTATCCAATAATGGGAATGTCAAGAAATTTACACCTGTAAATATACACAGTGAGAAAAATGTGATACTTAGCCATCTTGCCCTAAATGCTGCAGTTTTTAAAATTTTATTCTCACTGGCATAGCTCAAAGTTATATACTCAACGAGAATTTTTATACTTTTCATGTTCCAGAGGATGTTATACACCTTTAAACTGGCAATCACATTCAGAGAGAGTATGTACAAGCCTTCGGCTATTTCCATGAACGTCTGGGCCAGGATCATGTAAATAACTAGGGTGATGGCGACGAAGTGAACAATGGCCATGTGCAAGTAGAGGCTAGATCTTGTTAACCGGGAACCAGGCCAGATGCCAACTAGTCGCAGGACAGCCACGGAGAAGGACATCACCATGATGGAAGTCACTCGTCAGTGGTCAAGCGGACCTGAAAGGAAATTTCATGGATTTTACTAAACGTGTATATTGAACAGGTTGTAAAAGATATCAAAGAGTAAGTTGGAAAAGGAATCGCAATTAAAGGAGAGAAAATGAAATCTCCAAGGTCTGCCGCTGATCTGTACATTAAAAGAGTTTACTCTAAACAGATTTGGCTAAACCGTGCGTCCGTTCCACTGGAGCGATTTGATTAATTTATGTATTATTCTCTCCGGAATTACCTGATGGTGAATCATGAGACACTGATAAATCTCTATGTTCACCCAACTTTGAGTAATAATAAAATCAAGTCATTAAATTATCACTCCAATAATAGCAGGCGGAGGCTTACCCTAACCCGCAATACATTCTGTAATCAACAGGTTGCTAAGCGACTAACACTTTCGTTAATATTCTGTTATATTATGTGATTTTCATCCTAAGTAATGTCATTGCATGCAGCCATGTTTGATTATTACCTGTCAAGTCAGAGAGCATACACTTCCTCTGATCACGGAAGAATACTATTCCCTGCCAGATACTCTTTGACTCTCTAACCTCTTCTTGCTTCCAAATATATTCAACAGATGGCAGGGCGTTCATAATAACTCACGTGCTGCTAAGAGAAAAAGTCTACGTGCAAACATACCCCATCATGACATAGGCTTTAAACATTATGTGGGAACACCTACACTAGAAAGAGTGAAGACCATTGCATCTTTAAACGTTTTAATACCTAGAAATAAACGCTCCTTCAAGACTAACGTATGAGCTCCAAGACAACCGTTCTATATAGAAGAACTGCGATTAAAAGTACCAATGCCTTCTACGACACAATACCAAGCTTTACATAAAAACTGATGGATAAAAAAAAAAAGCAAATATACGGATAGATTTTTACCAAACATACGGCATGATGTCGTCAGAATGGATAAATTCTGACTACGTACTGCGGAATACCATAATTAACTTCTCATTAAATGTTCATAAAACCATTCAAAAGGGCAAGCAAAACAATATGACCACGGCAGGCATGTCAAGAAGACTTATCTGAACTATTTATAACGAATGTTGCTGAGCATCACGGGTCCTCAAGTATTATTATTATTATTATTATTATTATTATTATTATTATTATTATTATTATTATTATTATTATTATTATTATTATTATTATTATTTTATCTGAGTCTACGGATGATCTGGAGAAATTGCTGAATTGTATGGGCACAGTCTTAAAGAAGGACTACAAGATGAAAGTAAATAAATCTATTTTTTTTGTTGCTATTTTGCCCAGGAATGGAAAGAAAGTGGCCTTTGCCTTAATTAAGGTACATCCCCAGCATTTGACTGGTGTGAAAATGGGAAACCACGGAAAACCATCTTCAGGGCTGCTGACAGTGGGATTCGAACTCACTATCTGCCAGATGCGAACTCACAGCAAATATATCTAAAACAAAGGAAATGGAGTGGTGTGGAAAGAAGTAAGGTGATGCAACAAATATTAGATTAAGAAATGAAGCCTTTAAGGAAGTAGATAAATATTGTTAATTGGATAATATAATAACTAACGATGGCAGAAGTAAGGAGGTCATACAATATAGACTAGCACAAGCAAGGAAGACCTTTCTTAAGAAAATATATTTGCTCACTTCGAACATTGATATAAGAATTAAATTTTGTGTGTGTGGATAGTTTCATCTGGAGCGTCCATTGCAAGAAAGTGAAAGGTGGACAAACCAGTTTAGAAAGAAAGAGAATAGAAGCTTTTGAAATGTTGTGTTATAGAAGAATGCCGAAGGTGAGATGGATAGATGGAATTGCGAATGAAGGGATTCAGAATCAAATTACTGGGCGAAGAATGATTTGGCTAAATTTGACCAGAAAATAGGACTGAATGGCACCCAGGTCTTTATCAGTTTTTGAGAAAAGTGTAGGTGGTAAGAACGGTAGGGGTAGAACAAGGTATAAATATGACAAACAGGTTGCAGTAGATCTAGGATGTAGTAGTTATATAGAAACGAAACAGTTAGCACAGGATAGAGTGGCGTCAAAGCAGTCTATGGACTAATGACCCAAATAACAACAATATGTTCCGTACAACAGCTCTGAAAAGAAAGTTAACATGAACTTTAATGGGTTGTGTTCACCGATTTTCAGAATGCTTTCCATGGCATCATACAACAAGTTAAAATACCCTTAAGTTCTTTTTTTACCGCGTTTACAAGAACATACGTTTCTCTTTGAATTTAATTATACATTGGTGTAAGGCAATTGAAACATGGTGTATGTAACTTTGAAGATTTTCTGTCTGTCTAGAACACCAATTTTAACATTATAACATACCTGCAAAAGGAACACGCACTAATAACCAAAGAATGATACGTTTCATTCTCTAACAATATCCTCAGATTATGCCAAATTACATTAAACCATGCATATAAAGAGTGTATCCGCGATTATGTTACAAACTATCAGGGATGACGGAGGACGGAAAATTGATCAATTTGAGGTTAAGGAACCGTAGTCCAGAAAGGATCGAGTCAAAAGTTACTAATAATCCAAGTTGTTTAACGTCGATCCATTCTTAAAAGACGCCGGGGTGTCGGAATTCCGTTCCGCAGTAGTCCTTTAACGTGTCGGAAGCCAACGACATGGGGTTGTCACTTTTAAACACCCTTAAAAACCACCGATCACAGTCGGGTTTGAACCTGACCCTGTTCAGACGACACTGGGGATATTCGAACCTGTACGACAGAATTTTGTGCGGCGATACAATGCCTGCATTGACGCAGTGGGACACCATTTCGAACGTTTGTTGTAAATGGAGAAAGTTGTGAAACTTGTGCAGGTAAACGGACTTAAACGAGTAGAAGTTTGCTTAACTTTTGACTCGATCGTTTCCGGAATATGGTACCTTGTCTTACATTGATCCATTTGCCACCCTTCATAATTTCTGAAATTTTGTAACACCATCACGGGTACACTCTGTATATTATTGTTTACGTTGCAGAAACTTGTCAGTGATTATGCCTTGGTGATTTTATGAACAAACCAAACTCCATGGCGCAACAGCTCCGAAGGGCCATGGCGTACTAGACGACTGCTGCTCACCCCGAAGGGCTCCAGATTCCGGGATGTCATGTGGCCAGCACGACGGATCCTCTCGGCCGTTATTCTTGGCCTTTTTAAACCGGGGCCACTGTCTCACCGTCAGATAGCTCCTCAATTGCAATCACGAAGGCTGAGTGGACCTCGAACCGGCCCTCAGATCCAGGTAAAAATCCTAGACCTGGCCGGAATCGAACCCCGGACTCCGGATAACAGGCAAGTACGGTATCCCTATATCGCGGGGCCGGATTATTTTATGAACAAGTGAGAGAAATTATGATTTTACTAGTCCTCCGCTGTCACCTTAGTAACTTTGAGAAAAGTTTTGTTCATAACTTCAGCTTTTCATGTAACAAGCTTTAACAGCTTCATTTCAAGCAATACTAATCCCGTATTGACTACAATCAAGTAGTGAATTTTTAAGATAAACTTAAATATTATAACCAAGTGGTCCGCCTATTCAATACAATATATAATTTATTATATTTAGTACAGGCAGTTGTCCGCAGAGAGCGGAGCGAGTTAGACGTGACAGTTTTGTCTTACGTACAACAAGAACACCGCAGTGATAAGTGCACTTTTACCAACAAGTCTTGATAATATTCTCTGTGATTAGCGTTTTAGAGTTAGTAATTGTTCAGTTTGAAAGTAATCATGCAAAGCATTCGTAAAAATACGCTGAAATGCAGTTTTCAGAGGAATTATACAAGGCCAACAGCAGCGGAAATGCACACCTGGGTTTCAGAAACACTGCAAGTGAACATCGACCAGCTAGCAGCTCTCCAACTGGATGCCCCGGCTAATGCAGTATACATAAAGGTAATTTCATCAACCATTATGGAGAGAATATTACATACATTTGAAACAGGTTGCAAACTCAAAGTTTTTAGTGGAGAGACAGTACCGGTAGTTATTGAAGGAGCTGGAATTGAGGCGACTAGAGTTCGTCTGTTTAATATTCCTCCGGAATTGCCGAACGAAACAATCAGGAATTATTTCACGAAATACGGTCATGTTAAAGACATTTATGATGAATCGTGGTCTCAGCTCTACCGTCTACCAGTTCCCAATGGTATCCGACAAATAAAAATTCAGTTAAAACAGCAAATTCCATCCTTCGTAACCATAGAGGGGTACAGGGGACAAGTCACATATGAGGGGCAAGAAAAAGCATGTGCTATATGCAACGCCTCGGATCGCCTGCGTATTGACTGTCCCCGTCGTGCGGGCAATGTTTTGAGACAACCGACATCACTTGCCACACTATTTCGTCCCTATGTACCCACAACAACAGCCACCACTCTCCCATCTGACTTACAATTGACGAGTGGAGCCTTTCCTCCCCTCGTAGACAGGTATACCACAGATGATCTCGCCATACTGGTCTCCCAATCGCAACCTGTTGTAAACACCTTACTTGCTGGGGAACAACTTGACCCTGAGAGCGAAACAGCTGTTCATGTGTCAACAGATGATATGCACACACTCACCACATCAGAGCCGGCTCCAAGCCACGTAACACAACACACTACAGACCAACACATTGAGGTTACAGAGCAACCAGATTCACAACTGAAAGTAGATCAGTCCACAATACAGGATGATCCCGTTAATATTGACAATACTGCCCAGTTAAGTAAAGAGCACGTCACACACAAGGAAGTTAACACCCCCAAGATCGATACACCAGCTGATACATCAGAAGATTCCGATAGCTCTCTAACAACCAAAACACGTAAATGCCAATCGCAGCAAGTTAGTCCTAAAGACCCGAGGTTGTTTAAGGGAAACCCAACTTCCGGGAATCGAAATAAACCTAATTCCACCAAAATCCTTTCGACCAAGGACACGCAAGCATTGCAGCGTAAAGAGAAGATCGGTCATTGAAGAACTAGATACAGCTCTTAGTTGCCAATTTACAGTATAATCTCCTTTCAATTCATCACGGTCGCACTATGTTTCGGATCTACAGCTTGTTCACATTTTTTAGTCTCCTGGCCATTGTGTTCAAGCACCAGCACTCCACCAAGACCGATTCACCATGTCATCCTGACCTTACCCGTGCACAGAGCACATGTGACACCTACTTTCCAGAGATGATTCTGCGTACTGTTGCTACGGCAAACATCTGTGGCATTTTGAGTATCACGAAGTGGGCACTCGTTAAGAAGTTTATTTGAGACAATGACATTGATATTTTATTTCTCCAAGAAGTGTGTACCTACAATTTAGATATATTAAGCCCATGTGAATACTATGTTAACTTACGAGAGGCTACTCGAGGAACAGCTATTGTATATAGACCTGGTCTTGACATTCATGACTTTGTTGCACATCCAAACGGTAGAGTGCTCTCCGCTCGTTATGAAAACTTCATACTCATTAATATATATAGTCCATCAGGAGCGCAAAACCGATTAGAACGAGAAAAGTTTTTTCTCGAAGACCTCAATATTCATCTCACGCGAGGAACCAACATTGTACTTGCAGGTGATTTCAACTGCGTCCTCCACCCGAAGGATCAAACCGGACCCAACATTAACAACTCGGTAACGCTCTCAGAACTAGTCCAGCAGCTCCGTTTAAGAGATGCTTGGGAAATGAAACACGGGAATTATGTTGAATTCACATTTTTCCGCCACAATTCAGCATCTCGACTAGACAGAGTTTATCTCTCTCATTCAATGTCCACAATTACACACAGAATATCCGTCATCCCAGTTCCTTTCTCTTTTTTTTTGCTAGGGGCTTTACGTCGCACCGACACAGATAGGTCTTATGGCAACGATGGGATAGGAAAGGACTAGGAGTTGGAAGGAAGCGGCGTTAATTAAGGTACAGCCCCAGCATTTGCCTGGTGTGAAAATGGGAAACCACGGAAAACCATTTTCAGGGCTGCCGATAGTGGGATTCGAACCTACTATCTCCCGGATGCAAGCTCACAGCCGCGCGCCTCTACGCGCACGGCCAACTCGCCCGGTGTTCCTTTCTCTGACCATCAAACAGTACTCCTTCAATTACGTGTTGACACGCATGTTCTAGTGATAGGAAGAGGATATTGGAAGTTGAACAATAACCTTTTAAAGACTTCAGATGCTATAGAAAATTTTCCTACGATGTGGGAACGATTAGTTGACAGGAAACGGCATTATTCCTCACAACTCCTCTGGTGGATTCACGCTGCTAAACCTGCCATACGACGTTTCTTCAGAAATTTGTCCTTTCATAAAGCTCTGGAACGAAGACACACACAGCAATTCTACGAACAAGCCTTACACGACTACAGTCACGCGCAACAGCACGGATATGACGTGCAGCATTAATTAACAGAAATTAAACATGTACTCTGTCGGCTGAAAGAACATGAGATACAAGGTGTACAGGCACGCACACGTATTCCTTCCTTAGACGAAGACGAAAGGACGTCGTTATACCATATTGCCAAGGAGAAGGGTTTGCATATTTTAATTATTAGATCAGTATAAGGTGTTAATGTGCCACAGACTACTTAAGGAACCGACAAAGTTAAAATGTGATCAGTGTTTGACAACATTTGTTTAGCATTAAGGAACTAGGACAATGAACTTCAGAAAGTGTATGTCATCAGTTTTTGTGTATACATTATACATGTTTATTGTAAAAGGTTAATAGAGTAATAAAAAGGTGTTTGCTTAAAAAACAAAAAACAAAAAGTACATGTTTTGTCCGCTAAGGGACATCATCAGCTATGATAAATTAACATTAATATATCAAAATACAAAATATATATTATTAAAATTGGGAAGTCACATTAAAATATTGATATATGGTATGACATTTAAAATAAGATCTTAGAAATTTTGTTAAAATTGTAAGTCATGTGATCAATAAAAACAGTTGAATTGTCCATTTTACTGTTGATAATATTCTTGGAAAATAACAGTTGTGCTTTATAAAATCTTAAATGATCAATTGTTGTGAATAGCACACTCGATTTATATCTCTTGATGAAAGATTTGTTAGATCTTTTATATGATTCATAATTTAAAGTCAACTCGGGGCCTTAGTGGTAAAGTTCTTTGTAGTAATGAATATTATTTTATTCCTTATTATTGGCCCCGATGTACGGAGAAGGACTCACTTTTACTGAGGTGTGTTCACACTAAGGAATGCATATCAAAGATCTAACAAATCTTTCATCAAGAGATATAAATCAAATGCTCTATTCACAACAATTGATCATTTAACATTTTATAAAGGACAACTGTCATTTTCCAAGAATATTATCAAGAGTATAATGGACAGTTCAACAAATTCCTCCCCAGTTGTATCTCCTGCCCCGAGTCTGAAGCTCCTGGACGCTGCCCTTGTGGCGGTAGAGGTGGTATCCCTCGTTGAGTTCGAGGGAATACCGACCCTGGAGGGTAAGCAGATAAACATGACATGAGATACTAGGATGTAAAGCCAATCACATTGTTATAAGAAACGACAAAGGATAACTCACTTTGATTCTGTCTAGAAAGATGTCTAGTGTCCAGAACGTAAGGTGACTATCACGGTACTTTGGCCGGTATTTATCCCTGGTGAATGAAAACATGAAAACCTACAACCTGTTTTCCAGTCATTAACCGGATCAGGAATGTAATGAATGAACCATATAGGCTATTATTACAATGGGGTCGCCACTCCCAAGGTGATATTAATGAGTGATAAATGCTATGAAATGATAATGGAGAGTGATGCTGGAATGAAAGATGACAGGGAAAACTGGAGTACCCAGAGAAAAACCTGTCCCGCCTCCACTTTGTCCAGTACTAATCTCACATGGAGTGACCGGGATTTGAACCACGGTATCCAGCGGTGGGAGGCCGACGCGCTGCCGTCTGAGCCACGAAGGCTCTTGTCCCTGGTGAATATTCTTCGAAATTTACACTGGACTGATGTACTGAGTTTATTTTCTCCGGAACCTCAGTAGAGCAATCAAACGAAAATTTAATATGCCCGAGGGCTACTTTTCAAGTCGTTATGAACGACGTTGTGTACTATGGATTTTATCGCTTTCGGAATTCCCGACCGCGATGAAGATCGAACTCACGATATTTAGCTACAGGAAACTAACTGCTAGACTACTGTGTTCCACAATAACATTAATAACATATTTACGATTCAGAGTTTGTTTGTTTTGACTGCTTATTTGTTAAAGAGGAGGTGTGGTTCTTAACAAAAACTATTCCACGGGTTGTTCTGTGTAAACCGGGATTAATATAGATGAACGCAACTAAACTCAAGACTACTTCTAAGGATGTACAGTGACTAGAGCGAGCTTATAAAGTTGAAGCATGTACATACACACTTGCCTTCTGCCGATTAAATATTGAAGTTCTTTTGCAAAGTGAGCTAATGATATTTGATGCCTAAAACTTCGTGTAGTTTGAGTTCTGTAATTTGAAATGTTTACAGGTTTTTACATTCGTTGGAAGTCAGTTCGGGCTAAAATCTCTCTCTATTTGATGCCATTGATAGTCATTAACACTTGGTGCTGAGATACAGTAGTGGCGATTGTGAATTAAAAGTGGGGGAGTAGACAGAAATTTGCAGTCAACAAAAAGTACCCTGGCCTCCTTGGGATATAGCGGGGAAGGAGGTAGACATCAATTTTTCTAAAGCTAAAAAATCTCTGTGCTAATTTCGATAGAACGTAATGGTTTACAGTCTGCCAACTTAAGTGTGGTAATAATAGTACTATACCACAAAACTTTCACCAAAGGCACAACAATTAAACATGTATGGCTTTTAGTGCTGCGATGTGTCCGAGGACTTGGGCTCGCCACGTACAGATCTTTCGATTTGACATCCGTAGGCGACCTGCGTCTCATGATGAGGGTGAAATTATGGTGAATACAACATATACACCCAGTCCCTGTGTCACGGGAATTAACCAATTAAGGTTAGAATTCCCGGCCCTGCCGGGAATCGAACCCGGGACCCCTGTGACCAAAGGCTAGCACGCTAACCAATTATTCATGGAGCTGGGCAATTAAATAGAAGTACGGAGTGAATAAAATGTCATTTTGTATTTGACTATAAACTAACGAAGTAACAGACAAATTGACTGACAAGGGGAGGTCGCCATGTGGTTTCCTACAGAAGTGTTCAAATTTTGAGGATTTGCCCTTCATTAAAATATACTTTATACCGTTGCTGGGAGGACCTAGTGTTTACAGTGCACTATATCTTCTGGTGTAGGGTAGAGCAATTTTGTTACTTTCATAGATCTGTCTCTGTCTTATCCTTGTCTTTGACAATATGAAAGTGACTGAGGTATGAGCGATGCTAGTAATGCCAATCCTTATGCAGCCAGTCCCTGTTACGAATGGTGTGAAAATAATGCTCATAGGGTCGGTTGGTGTATGCATTTCAGTGGGCTTGGCAGACTGATATGTAATAGCAAATCTGGCTCGGTGAGGAAAGCAACGGGAAACTACCTCACTCCTCATTTCCCTAGTACGCCTCTTCAGTGATGCCTAGGCCATCTACGACAGCTTATGGGAGAGCTGTTGAGGATACCACCAGCGTTAGCGCTGGCGGACTGAACATACATACAATATATTATACTTTACAATTTTCGAGCGATTTTGCCACTGGGACTTATTTTGTTCACAATTTAACTTTTAAAATCTATCAAATATTTGTAGTCATATTCCTGCAGATGTCCGCCTCTGTGGTGTAGTGGTTAGTATGATTAGCTGCCACCCCCGGAGGCCCGGGTTCGATTCCGGGCTCTGCCACGAAATTAGAAAAGTGCTACGAGGGCTGGAACGGGGTCCACTCAGCCTCTCGGGAGGTCAAATGAGTAGAGGTGGATTCAGTTCCCACCTCAGGCATCCTGGAAGTGGTTTTTCCATGGTTTCCCACTTCTCCGCCAGGCAAATGCCGGGATGTTGCCTAACTTAAGGCCACGGCCGCTTCCTTGTGTATCCCTTCCAATCTTACTATCCCCCCGGCAATGCTCCTGTTCAGCATAGCAGGTGAGACCGCGCGGGCGAGGTACTGGTCATCCTGCCCAGTTGTATCCACCGACCCAGAGTCTGAAGCTCCAGGACACTGTCCTTGAGGCGGTAGAAGTGGGATCCTTCGCTGAGTCCGAGGGATAAACCTATCCTGGAGGGTAAACACGGTTAGCCTCGGGAGGTTAACGCCCTTAGGCCTGGGGTCAAACCCGTGATCTGTAAGGTTAAACCTCGACACGTAGCCAGCATAAGGTAATGTGAGGTTAAGAGCGCACTCTTAGCAAAACGCCCTCCTTTTCAAGTGTGGTCACACGAGGTTAAACTTGCATTCTTTGTCGGGATATTCCATTAGGTGGAGACCTCTCCCAGGGGCGTGTGGAGGTGGCGGCTGCAGAAAACCCCACTTTTATATTACTTACTCTCTATGTGTCAGCATGTCTGTCCAAAATCAGTGTTGTGGAATCGTGCACCAAGTTCCGTGCGGTTCGAGTTTCGACCCAAGACGCCGGTCGATCTGGGAGGCCAGCCTCATTCATTACGGACAACAACAAGCAGGCGGAGGATGAGGCTATTAGGGCGGATCGGCGCATAACCTTATCTCTCCCGATGCGATTTTCACGCCTCCGATCCCATGAGAAAGGCATTGAAGTGTGGACAGTTCCCGTCGGATGAGGATACGCAGCAAGCGGTTGCGGACTTCCCACGCAGCAATTCACGGTGTTTTTGCACACGGGGATCTTCAACGTGGTGCGTCAGTGGGATGAGTGTTTCAATGCTCACGGCGACTTTGCCTGATTAGCGTCCTGATTCAGGACCGCACGGCAATCCAACGTAAATTCTTGATTGCCCCTTATAGTAGGCCTACAGTAAAACCGAGCGTGGTAACTGACGAACAGTCAACCAAATGGCGTCCAATCAGAATGTTTCGTCATTGCACTTTTTGCCATAGTTGTTCTTCTCTTAATCTCAGGAGTACATCTACCTGATTTGGAAATGACTGAACCAAGGTATAACATTATTGAGGCGTTCTCCATTTCCTTGAAGATGCCCTTGCTACCTAATTTCTCGGCTCTATCAACAACCATTATTTTGGTCTTGTTTGTGTTAATTTGAGCACTGCCATTTTTGACACGAGAAATGAGTTCTGCCATACTTCTCTCATCAGTGACAGTGAGCACAACATCGTCTGCATAATGGAAGTTGGATATTTTCTTACCTACAACACGAAATTTGCCATTTCATTCCTAAAATGCAGCTCGCATTATGCACTCACCATAAATATCGAAGAGAACTGCTGCCTGGTGCTCGATTCACCCAGAAGGACGTGGGTTCGATTTGCCATCAGGAAGCCGACAAATTTAGGAAACGAGATCTCCACTTCCGGAACTACACATGGCCCTGATGTTAACTTAGCCTACACCAAAAATGAGCACCAGGTTCGTTTCTGGGAACAAAGGCCGGCGGGTGTAGAGCTAAACACACTACCCCACCAAGTGCCGAAGTTTCGGATAGTGGAGGCCTTTATCTCCCACCCCTTCCAGGGCCTTCTTGGTCCTTATGGAAATTACACGGGAGATAGTATATAACCCTACTGGACACTTTTATGGATCTTGAAATTCACAGCCAGTTTGCCATTTAATTCTAGGATAGCGTAAATTAATGCACACACAAATATGGACACACAATGAATAACTACACTTCACTAACTGCTGTCTATGTACAAAGTCTCTGTTCTCTTCACAGCAGGTAGTCCGGATCGCTTCAGTTACGTTAGATAGGAGACAATCCTGAATGATTTCCCCTTTTACTTTCGCTTCCAAGACCTGTTACCCCGCACAGCAGCTCCAGGCGGACAGATATGAACACACGGCTACTGGCCACCACAAAACACGACTGTTCTTTGGATGGACTACGGAGATAGTCCACCAATCTCACATTCAACACAGTGAACTACCCAACACTGACAACTAAACAGCAATAGCTCAGGAGTGTTAACCAGCAGGACAGTACTCCTCACAACAACGACCATTAACACTACTCACGCCAGCTGTTCAAAACACTGACCGTCCTCGCTAGTACACACACAGTAGCCTACTGCGTACTCCAGTACGACGATACTCTGGCACTGGAGGGGCACTGACGGCAACCAGCACTAACGCTCCAATCACTCCACTTCTTCAAAACTGACCGGATGTTCGCGGCTACCCTCCTTTTTACATTCTGTTGGTGCGGTACTATATTATTCGGGGCTCGGCTAAAAGGAGAAGGTTCTCGTTCCCCGTTCCAGAAGGCCCATGAGGAAACAAGACGTAAGCACAATACACGGAAGGACCAGCCAGCCATGCCCTCCTCTCCGGTTGGAAGCTTCCGGTCAGACTCACTCATCCCTTCCAAGAAGTACAGAACAGGGCTACGACATGGTTGAGACGTAAAAATATCTTTGTTAAATGCAATAAAAGGCAGTCGTTATTTTTGGTAGAGAACAAAATGAAAATGGGGAAGTTTCAACACCCCGCGCTACTACTATCGCTACAAAGATAGATGCGACTTCTGAGGGTTATTGCATCAACCAGTGAAAATGTAGCTTTGGTTATGATATGATGGCTTTTTCCAAATATTGCGTCACCTCTGCACACGAGGAGTACTTCCTGGAAACATTTACACGTTCACTTCACACATGGACAGTCACCAACAATACTTGCCGTGTATATGTGGCGATATCCCTTCTGTTGTCACAAAACTTCAGCAGGAAATATGCATGTATTTATCTCATGTACCAGAAAATAACAAATAAAACGTGAAACGGTGAAAGTTAAATTAGCTGTTGTCTGAAAGTTGCTGATAAGATGAACAGGAAATTCGTCACGTTTGTGGCACTTGCACGGAGATGGAATTTAGAGCCTGTTCTTGAGAAATCTGAGGCGTGGATGATTCAGATAGTGACACTTGCTCGAGAGCAAAGGTGGAGAGATGGGGTTGCTCTTATTGTGGTTCCAGATAATGCGAAATCATTTCGACTGTGGAACTGCCAAATATAAGTGGAAGGGTAGGTGATAATTTCACTTAACGTTACTGTTTTCTACTCTGTAACCGCCAACGTTGTTTCCAAGTAAGGTTTTCCTTTCTTACTCTCCTGCTGTGACAGGATGAATGGGTTCCGCTGTTCCCTGCACAGGAGCAAGAAGATGGAAACTGATAAGAAAATTCTTCAGATATTTTTGATGTAGAATAGGTGCATAGTTTCTTTCAGAGATAAGCACCACAAAATCACGGAAGTTTAAAACATCGAAATAACTTCTAGTCAATACGTGCGACTAGTGTTCAGTATCCCATTGTGAAGAGAAAGGTTCAGTG
Organism: Anabrus simplex; assembly: GCF_040414725.1. Taxonomy (NCBI): domain Eukaryota; kingdom Metazoa; phylum Arthropoda; class Insecta; order Orthoptera; family Tettigoniidae; genus Anabrus; species Anabrus simplex. Next base: position 405,664,657 of record NC_090269.1, read on the forward strand.
TTTCTAGGAACAAGAGATTCATCTCAGCGTATCATTAATGACTAATACAATGGGGCCGCCATGTCGACGTACTAAATTAACCGCACTCTGTAGCTAGCAGTCAGTGTAGCTCTGGACTAAGGCGTCGCGCGAGGTGTCGCATGATTCGCCTCAGTGAGTTGTGCAAGTATACGGTGAAAGCCAATCAAATAGTGAATATTTGAGAAATAATAATGTTAATTATTTTACAACTAATGAGCGAGATAGCCATGCGTTATGGGCCGCGTAGCTGTGAGTTTGTGTTCGAGAAGCAGTAGGTTTGAACCCTACTCTCGGCATCCATGTAGATGTTTTTCCATGGTTTTCCATTTTTACACCCAGCAAATGCTGCGTCATTCCTTACCTTAATTAATGCCAGGGCCACTTCCTTCCCAGTCCTAGCCCTTTCCTATCCCATCGTCGCATTAAACCTACCTGTGTCGGTGTGACGTAAAGCTTAATTGAAAATAAATAAATAAATAAATAAATAAATAAATAAATAAATAAATAAATAAATAAATAAATAAATAAATAAATAAATAAATAAAATAAATATTTTAGTTCCCACTAATCACTACATTTTTACGGTTTTCGGAGACGTGAATGTGGCGGAATTTTGGCCTCAACTGTTCTTTTACGTGCCAGTAAATTTACCGACAAGAGGCTGACGTATTTGAGCACCTTCAAATATCACCGGACTGAGCCAAGATCGAACCTGCTAAGTCCGGCTGAGAAGGCCAACGCTCTACCCTCTGAGCTACTCAGCCTGGCACGAAAAACAAAAATCTACAGCCTGTTTCCAGTCATTCTACCGGGTCAGGAAAGAATGAATGGAGCCCCCATCCACCGACGGCGATAGGAATTGTGCCGGCTGCCGAAGCCTGTCGCACTCCTCTGGGGCAATGATTAATGACTGACAGATGAATGATATTAGAGAGTGTTGCTTGAATGAAAGATGACATGGAAAACCGGAGTACCCGGGGAAAGAACTATCCCGCTTCCCTTTTATCCAGGACAAATCAAACATGGAGTGACCAGGATTTGAACCGCTGAACTCAGCGGTGAGAGGCCGACGAGCTGCCGCCTGAGCCACGGAAGATCAATACTCAGCCATGCACATTTGAGAAAATTCAGTTGTTAAAGTGCGAAAATTTTCTTCCTTTCAAAAAAAGAATTAAAAAAAAGGCGCAACATATGAATAATAAGTGGCTTTATCTATCTATATCTTCTTCTATATATAATTATAAAAGGAAGTGTTTGTCTGTCTGTCTGTGTGTCTGTGCGCGATGCCCAGCAAAATCTACAGCACGCAGAGATCTGAAATTTTGAACATAGGTAGGTGGAAATGGGTCCGAATGCACCTCGAAGCGGGAATTTTCATTTTTGCTTTCGTTGGTGAGTTATGAACGAAAAACCATCGGAAAACGTGCATTGGGATATGACAATCCAACGTGCTGTCACCAAGATTAAATGTATCGAATCGCTGTCGCTAGGCAACGTACATAAAATAGGTAGAGAACACAATATTCAAGGAGCCATTTTACGTCCAGGGCGTAGGAAACCGTTTTTGGTCTTACATGGTGTGAGGGCGTACGACGCTGTTGATGCTCTGCAATAAACACGGCTCTGAAACTAATGACGAATATTATTGAAGCCACCATCATGATTGAGCATGCTGCGGGCGAAGTAGTATTCCTCGGACTGTAAGTCCATTGAGTAGGAAGCCATTTTCTCTCCGCGACACGAGGAGCCATCAGCCCGTTATATTCGGAAGTGTTAAGGTGTATGTGCGCGAAGCCCAGTCAAATTTTGACATAGGACGATCGCTTAAAGTTGTAGGACTCCATCTTCGAAAACGGTGCTTTTGCCATTGTCAACTGTACGTGGATTGTTCAAGAGTTCGAAAGGCAAACACACTACAGATTATATCTTACCTCCAAATGGAAGGACATTAATATAGTTTATTCCGAAGCTCTATAAGGAAACAATATATTTTGTATTATATAACATGGTCTTTTACACGGTTTTAATATTATTTGTACCATCCATCAACCCGGTATCTTAAGCATTGAAAGTAACAATATAATAAAAATAAGATGTGAGTTAATAAATATAATGTTTTAATTTGCTTTTAAATAAATAGTTTAGAAACATTTAACGGTTGAATTAATAAACGTGGGCAAAGCCGCGGGCACATGCTAGTTCAAAGTGTGTGTCCAGGGGCGTATAACAGATTGCATAGGCACAGACTTGTCATCGAGGCGACCGTGGTTCGAATTCCAGCGAATGAGAATGTAAATATTCTCTTGGTATTCGGATACATCTTCTCTATTTCTTCAAAACATAATTGAAGATTTCGGGGGTTAATAATGTCAAATCACACTTTGTAAGTTCTGAAATATAAATGAATGAATTTTCACAAAATGTTTACTGCTAAAATGTTGAATCTTTGAAATATCTTATTCAATACAATGGCATATGTAATCCTTCTTTATGTAACATCCTGAGAAAATTGCACACAGAACCAGTATTATAGGTAATTAGAGCATATTAAACACTGAATGTGCCTATCAATTTGAGGGTTGTAATTGTTTACGTGCAATAATAATAGACGTAGTGAACTGACAATGCAAATAAACATCTGTTTCTGAAGTTCTGGGTTGAAGTACTTCGTTTACCGCCATAGATATAGAATAATAGAAAGGAACTTCATGTTGGATATAACCGTTTACAACAAACAATTGAAAAGTCAAAAATATTAGGGTTATCACTTTTTACCGCCAGGTCTTCAATTATTACTCTCTGTTCGATATGGGACACTTCAGCTCAGTACACTGAGGTTTTTTTCGAGCAGGGGTACGTTAGGTGGCACGCATGCGTGGTTGTCGGCGTCCCGATATGATAAGGGAGGAGGACGTGCCGTCAGGTTCATAGTGGCTCTCCGTATGGAGTCTCGTTTCGCGGAAGTACTTTTAGGTTCCCCTCTTCAGCTACTGGTCCTCCGTGGAGAGTAAGTGGAAGGGAGAAGGAAGAGAGTTGTCCCTCCAAGTCACTGCTGAGCCGCGGAGGGAGGGGTAAAGGGAGATGGCACCCAGGCAAGCGTAAGCACAGTAGAACAAGACTTTTTCTTACAATCTGTTTTAAGTCGCACCGACACAGACAGTCTCATGGCGACGGTGGGATAGGATAGGCCTAGGAGTGGGAAGGAAGCGTCCGTGGCCTTAATTAAGGTACAGTTCCATCACTTGCCTGGTGTTGAAATGGGAAACCACGGAAAACTATCCTTAGGGTTGCGAACAGTGGGGCTCGAACCCACTATCTCCCGGATGTACGGCCAACTCGCCCGGTAGAACAAGACTAGAGTAAGCAGATTTCCTTTTTATAGGGTGTTGTTTGTGTGTATTTTTGGAAGTAATCTAATCTATAAGGAGGCAGCTCTGTAAGATTATGGGTAATAAATTCAAATTCAAATATTATTCTCTATTCATTTCAAAATATTTTTCGACGTGTAGAATCTACTGAAAATCAAGTCCTGACGGCCCCTATTCTTCTTCTAACACTTTTCCCACTCCTTGGTGGGTCGCGGGTGCGAACTATGTCGCCAATGAGGATTTGGTCCAGTTTTGCGGCTGGATGTCCTTTCTGACGCCAGCCGTAAGTGTGGGGGGCGGGTAGCTCTACCCCTTCGTTCCATTTCCTGCTACGGGATCGAGATGAGGTGAGATGAAAGATAAAGGTGATTATTATTATTATTATTATTATTGTTATTATTATTATTATTATTATTATTATTATTATTATTATTATTATTATTATTATTATTATTGCTTAATGAGGCCTAGCATCTAAGTCTTCGGCCCCTATAATCACCACGTAATGGTAAAAAATAAAAATAAATGAAATTATGTTTTAAAAACTGGCATACAAAAATTAAGAAGAATCCAGTATATCAGGTGTGATTCAAAAGTTTCCATTTGAGGGCGTTCCTGCAGCGTACATGCAACGTAGCGTGACTCCGATGCGAGTATATAAGCACGGACGTGTACAGTAGATAAAGGGATCCATGTGACAGTGGTGGCGTGCCGAGGTGCGTGCGTTAAATGCGGCCACGTGAATTATGGCGACGTTATTACCAAATGCGTCCAAACAGGACCAACGTGCTGTTATTCTGTTCTTAGCTGCCGAAGGATAATTACCGGTGGACATCCATCGGAGAATGAAGATTATGTATGGGGCAGCATGCCTTTCGAAAACCACCGTTCTCGAATGGTGCACCAAGTTTTCTCCGGGTCGCGTTTCGACACAAGACGCTGGTCGATCTGGGAGAACAGCCTCATCCATTACGCCAACTCAAGTGGGAGACACTCGAGCACCCGCCCTGTAGTCCTGATCTCTACCCATGCGATTATTACGCCTTCGGTCCCCTCACAAAGGCCTTGAAGCGTCGACGTTTACTATAAGACAAGAATGTGCAGCAGGCGGTAACGGACTTCTTTACGCAGCAGGACACGGGGATATTCAACCTGGTGCGTCGGTAGGATGAGTACCTAAATACTCACCTGACTGGCATCCCGATTCAGGACTGTACGGCCGTCGAACGGAAACAGTTTGATCGTCCCTTATAGGTTATAGACAATTTGTCCAGTATGGTATAAGATCCAAGCATCAGGTTAAGTTTTAAAAAGTACAGACAATAGGTCTATTTTAGTTTCAATTAATTACTAATGCTAGGTAGCGTATAACTGGGTAACATTGTCTTTGGAATCTCAGCAGGCAACCAGCAGTCAGTTCGAAGCAATATATGTGGGATTTTCTTGAACCGAACCGTCACATCACTGCTCTTTACATTCAACTTAAGAGTACAAACACTGTATCAACAAAAACGTATAAATACAAGGTAGCTTATTGAACTAGAAATGTTTCCGTAATGTATTGGGAAGGAAATAGCTGTAGTTTCCACGGAAACAGTTCTTATTCTTTGAGTAATATTGTTATTGATATAGTGTTTATTTTTCGACTATGAAGATTCTGAACTAATTAAATTTGCTTAGCCTTTCGTGGAACTTAATAATGTATGATCATATGACAATTATACTATGAGAAATAGTAACGTAAGAAAAATGACACTTAACAGTAAAATGCAAATAAATGCCGAATAGATTTACAGTAGATTCAGTTTCAATGAAAGTCCACAATGTTATGTATTTATTGATAGTATTTACTGCATAGTGGCATATAATTGTTCAGAAATAAAAGAAATGCCTGACAGACAAAATGAAGGAACCCTTGAAATACTTCCTTCTCTGGGAACATTTTACGCCCGAAGTAAATAATAAACTTATTACTGCCGTGCGGTTCTGTTCACTATACGGTCCGCACCCTGGCTTTATAAGGAGTAAGATTTTCAACAACGCAAGCCAATAATGTTATACGAAGTATTATACATACATTGAGTGCTTATGGGCCTTCTCCATATCGGAAGTTACACTGCTGTTAGGAGAAGGTCCATGTCAGCGAGGTAGTTTCATTTCTATAACCGAACTCCTATGGTAGTAGGACTGCTGTATGCAACCAACGTCCTCGCAAGTTATGACCAAGATGGACGTAAAGTTGACTGACGATGGACATCATCAGAAGATCTTGAAGTCACCACCTGGCCATCAGAAGATTTTGGAGTCGCCAGTTTATCAGTAAGAAGATTTTGGAGTCGGTACATGACCATCAGGAGATTTTGTAGTTGCCAGCATATCATCAGAAGGTATTGAAGTCATCAGCCGATCATCAGATGATTTTGCAGTCGCCAGCCGATCATCAGAAGATTTTGGAGTCGCCAGCGGAACATCAGAAGATTTCGGAGTCGCCAGCGGAACATCAGAAGTTTTGGAGTCGCCAGCTGTCCATCAGAAGATTGTGAATTAGGCTAAGATGTGTGTGTGTGGGGGGGGGGTTGTTGTGTGTGTGGGTTTGTGGGTGTGGATGGGTTTGTGGGGTGTGGGTGGGTTTGTGTTTGTGTGGGTATGGGTGTGTGTGTGGGTGGGTGCGTGGGTGTGTGCTGGGGTTTACCGGTTGTAATGTACGAATGTCATTATGTAACAAATTTCATTTCATTATTGGGTAAGGGAGAATTTATTATTCGGTTAGAGTATCTGGCTGTTGTATGGGTGGTACTGAGTTCAATTACGAGCCCTGTACAGGGTTCTTCTCGGCTAAGGTGTTGCCTGCTGTGCAGGACTCACACAGCCCAGAATAAATAATTGAGGTACTGCTTGATACAATCGGTGCAGAGCTCCAGGGGCGAACAGTGTAGAAGGGTATATTTATTTGGGGCTGATGACCTAGATGTTAGGCCCCTTTAAACCATCATCATCATCATCATCATGAAGAATACCGGCGGAGGATAGCTGCAGTACAGCGGAGATCAGCTTTAAGAATTACAGAAGATGGCTTACGGCAGACGAATGGAACGATGGCAGCAAGGATGGCAGGAAGATCCACGAGGGAAATGGACTAAACGGCTGATACCACTGGGTAGCACGAGCACGCGTTACGCAGCTCTTGACAGGCCACGAACACTTTAGAACATTTCTACATGGAACAGGCAGAGCGAACAATCCATTGTGTGTTTATTTTAATGATGCTGACGATATACTACTGCTGTACTGAACTATGAGTTGTCGCACAGATCTTAGAAGACTTAAACGAAACGAAATGTAATATTGTCAATAAATCTAATGTTGTTTTTAAATGTTTTACATTGTGACAATAACATTGATTTCATAACTTTAACAAAATGTATTTTTATTTTGTGCGTAACAGATTTATGTGTAATTAATTCATATAGAGAGGATCAATCAATCAATCAATACTGATCTGCATTTAGGGCAGTCGCCCAGGTGGCAGATTCCCTATCTGTAGCTTTCCTAGCCTTTTCCGAAATGATTTCAAAGAAATTGGAAATTTATTGAACATCTCCCTTGGTAAATTATTCCAATCCCTAACTCCCCTTCCTATAAATGAATATTTGCCCCAGTTTGTCCTCTTGAATTCCAACTTTATCTTCATATTGTGATCTTTCCTACTTTTATAAACGCCATTCAAACCTATTCGTCTACTAATGTCATTCCACGCCATCTCTCCGCTGACAGCTCGGAACATACCACTTAGTCGAGCAGCTCTTTTTCTTTCAATTCTTCCCAACCCAAACATTGCAACATTTTTGTAACGCTACTCTTTTGTCAGAAATCACCCAGAACAAATCGAGCTGCTTTTCTTTGGATTTTTTCCAGTTCTTGAATCAGGTAATCCTGGTGAGGGTCCCATACACTGGAACCATACTCTAGTTGGGGTCTTACCAGAGACTTATATGCACTCTCCTTTACATCCTTACTACAACCCCTAAACACCCTCATAACCATGTGCAGAGATCGGTACCCTTTATTTACAATCCCATTTATGTGATTACCCCAGTGAAGATCCTTCCTTATATTAACACCTAGATACTTACAATGATCCCCAAAAGGAACTTTCACCCCATCAACGCAGTAATTAAAAATGAGAGAACTTATCCTATTTGTGAAACTCACAACCTGACTTTTAGCCCCGTTTATCAACATACCATTGCCTGCTGTCCATCTCACAACATTTTCGAGGACACGTTGCAGTTGCTCACAATCTTGTAACTTATTTATCACTCTATAGAGAATAACATCATCCGCAAAAAGCCTTACCTCCGATTCCACTCCTTTACTCATATCATTTATATATATAAGAAAACATAAAGGTCCGATAACACTGCCCTGAGGAACACCCCTCTCAACTATTACAGGGTCAGACAAAGCTTCACCTACTCTGAGATCTATTTTCTAGAAATATAGCAACCCATTCAGTCACTCTTTTGTCTAGTCCAATTGCACTCATTTTTGCCAGTAGTCTCCCATGATCCACCCTATCAAATGCCTTAGACATGTCAATCGCGATACAGTCCATCTGACCTCCAGAATCCAAGATATCTGCTATATCTTGCTGGAATCCTACATTACACATCTACAGTTTAAATAACGTGGTTGCCGACACACAATATAAATGCAAACTTTGAAACCTTGAACGAATATCGCTGGCCTACTTCTAATAACACGTATCTGAGAATGCACTTCCTATCTTTACGCTTCCTATCCATATATATCTATGCAGTATATCAGAACAATTTTCGTTGTGTTCCTTTTTCTCTGCACACGTGGAAATCCTTGAAATTATACAGGTTGGGAACCAAAAATCTATAGCACTCAAAGTAAAAACAGGCGTAGTTCAGGGTTAAGTTACAGGACGTTTTCTCTTCCTCGTGTATATAAATGCTATTGTGAGCAATTTAACCTGCAGGTCAGCACTCTATGCAGATGATATCGCTGTCGTAACAAGTGGTAAGGAGTTAACAAATGTGGAAAACGAAAGGTTACAGCTACTACAGAAATCATTCAATCGTAAGCAGGCTGATAAAAACTATTTTTAAATAGTAACAAGACGGAAGTTATTTATTTTCACTTAATTAAATGAACTTAAGATGAGAATGAGCATAGTTCTGTCAAGTTATTGGGAATACATTCGGATTACAAGTTAACCTGGTATACTCACGAAAGTTATATAAAAGACTGTCTAGAGGGTTATCCTTACTTCGAAGACTGAAAGAGTCATTTAATAGTAATCAGATGTTTTGTGGATGCTATGCTTTCTTCCATTCACATTTATCATAGTGTACCATATAATGAGGAAATTCGACAGACGCACAAACATTAAGTGGCAAAAGATAGCAATATGATGAATGCTATAAAAGGGAAGGCCAACAGGGAGTCATGCAGGCCTATGTTTCAAGAACTTGCTATTATGACTCTCCCATCACTACACATATTTCATTGCATTCATTATTTTCAAATGAAATCTCGATGATCTGACATCCCGTAGAAATATTCACTCATAAGATACACGGAGAAAGAACGATTTAGATTTTCCACATGTTAAATTGATGAAAACACAATAAAATGATAGATATAATGGGATTAAATTGTTCAATAAGCTGCGTACCCAATGGAAAGATATGCCCTAAAGTAACTACAAAAAAGGTCATGGGTTCAATATCTCAAAAATGGCTGTTATTGAACAGTTTCTATTCACTATCAGAATATGAAGAAAAAATAACGCTATTGTCAAGCGGCGAAGTCAACACCTGTTAATAGATAGATAACACTGGTAGTTTTGATCAGCTCCAAGGTTACTATTCAATAGACAAATAGCCCAGAGTATCATGATAAGCTTTCATTTCACTTTCCATATTCGCCGCATGACAATGGCATTACTGTTGCCATTGATGCTTTCACGGCCCGTACTTACAGACATGATGTAGGCTTTTGGGCTTATGCCGTGTCAAGAAAATAAGGTGAATTTCTTTACGTTTCGCAGAGAACTGTGCTCTGCGTCATCAGAAGGAAATCTCAACTGTCTACGAGAAAGGCTTCTAAACATGAGCTTTTGAATTTAGACGATATAATAAAAAAGGAAATGGTACGTTCATTCGTCACCTGATGGCTTCCCGGGCGCGGTACAGCGCTGGCGTTCAAAGCGGAAGCTGACGGAACAATCAGAATCAGTCTAAGAGGGTTGCATAACATGTGTGCGTAATATAGGACATACACAATTGTATGACATAGACACAAGCCTGGAATGGCCTTACATTCACAACACCACAGACCGAATTGCCAAGGTCCTCCGCAAACACAATATAAAAATCTTGTCTACATTATATGTCAAAAAATTAACATATTAGAGACAAGAAACTTGGTATTTGGAAAGTCCTGTAAAAATACAAGAACCTGTACATTTTTGTTTTCGGAGAAGGCACTTAACAGGGGTGAAAAGAAGTGAAAAATTGTTGAATTATTTTTTATGAGGATACTTATATCTTAGAAACTGAAGATGTTACAGACGTGAAAATTCGTATTTGGAATCTCCTTTTAAAAGTAAAGGAACATGTATTTATTTTTTCGACATAAGAGAAGGCTGTTTCTCACATGTACAGTTCTATGTCGCATGGTCGTCTTAGCTCCAAAAGGTAATATCACAAACATGGTTTAAAAAGAATTTCTGGTGTAAATGAAACTCAATTTTTGGGTGAGTTTTTATACTTCAGGAAGTTTCAGGTAATGTCTTAAAACAATGCCGAGGAACGATTACTTTGATCAAATTATAAAATCCACGCGAGTGAAGCCGCGGGTAACTGCTAGTATATAATATTATAAAAGGAAGTGTTTGTCTGTCTGTCTGTCTGTCTGTCTGTCTGTCTGTCTGTCTGTCTGTGTGTCTGTGCGCGATGCCCAGCAAAATCTACAGCATGTAGAGATCTGAAATTTTGAACATAGGTAGATGGAAAGGGGTCCGAATGCACCTCGAAGCCGGAATTTTCATTTTCGCTTTCGTTGGTGAGTTATGAACGAAAAACCATCGGAAAACGTGCATTGGGATATGACAATCCAACGTGCTGTCACCAAGATTAAATGCATAGAGTCGCTGTCGCTAGGCAACGTACATAAGATAGGTAGAGAACACAATATTCAAGGAGCCATTTTACGTCCAGGACGTAGGAAGCTGTTCTTGGTCTTATATGGTGTGAGGGCATATGACGGTGTTGATGATGATTCATCCGTCGGATCTGGACGTTAAGTCTTGAGCTATTCGAGAGGAGTGGCATATGTGCCGGCGCCGGGTTTCATCCTCTTCATTCTTGCTATCATATATCATGTCATTCATTTCTTTCAACAAGCAACTTTTACAAGAATTATCCGATGTTCTACACAGTTACAAGTCTATCGACTACACGGCAGAGCTTCGAAAGACTTGGAGTCAACTGGAGTACCCTCGAACATCTTAGAGCGGACGATTGTGGCACCATTTATCCTTCTTAAGAATAAGAATCCTGCCCTCTGCAATGAATACGACTCGGAAACTGATGACTAATATTATTGAAGCCATTCTCATGATTGGACATGCCGCGAGCGAAGTAATATTCATTCCTCGGATTCGAATAATTTCTTCGGATATACAGTTTAAGTTTAGATCTCTGCAGTGCTCAAAATAAAATTTCTCTATATAATAAGAAAGCAAGCATAATCTTCTTCTTCTTACTATATATAAAAATGGATGTATGCATGAATGTGTGTGTGTAAATGACACATCTCCTCCTAAACCACTGGAGCAATTTCATCCAAACTTGGTACTTTATGACTTACTATCTGGAGACAAGCACTGTGGGGGTAAGCTATCCGTAGCTCTCTTAGGGGTGGGGGGTCGGGGGGGGCAAGGTATAAAAATAATCGGAAAAAAGTGCCGAATCCACAGTTTTCGGGGTCGCTGAGATGAACAGTGACACTCCCCATTTTTCAAATGCCCAAAGTTCAGCTCCCTTTCGCATGGGGGGCGAGGGGGGAGTGATATATAAAATTAAACGAAAATAATGTCGAATACATAGTTTTCGGGGGTCGCTGAAGTGAATTGTATACTCTGGATTTTTAGTATCAGGAGACAAACAACGTGGGGGTAAGAAAGCCCAGGAACCCTTAGGGGCGGGGGGGAGGGCGAGCGGGGTCAGATAAACAAATTAACGAAAATACTGTCGAATCCATACTTTTTGGGGTCGCTGAGATGAATAGTGACACTCCGGATTTTTTTAAAGTTCAAGTTCAACCCTCTTTGGGGTGGGGGCGAGGGAGAGTGATATATAAAATTAATAATAATAATAATAATAATAATAATAATGTTATTTGTTTTACGTCCCACTAACTTCTTTTTCGGTCTTCGGAGATGCCGAGGTGCCGGAATTTAGTCCAGCAGGAGTTCTTTTAAGTGCCAGTAAATCTACCGACACGAGGCTGTCGTATTTGAGCACCTTCAAATACCACCGGACTGAGCCAGGATCGAACCTGCCAACTTGGGTTTAGAAGTCCAGCGCCTTAACCGTCTGAGCCACTCAGCCCGGCGATATATAAAATTAAACGAAAATAGTGTCGAATCCATACTTTCCAGGGTCGCTGAGATGAACAATGACACTCCGGAATTTTTTAAAGTCCAAGTTCAGCCCCCTTCGTGGTGGGGGGGGGGCGATGGGAGAGTGATATATAGAAATAATAGTGTCGAATACATAGTCGCTGATGTGAATAGTGACACTCCGAATTTTTAGTATCAGGAGACAAACCACATGGGGGTAAAACACCACAGGAACCCTTAGGGGCGGGGGGGCAAGGGAACTGAGATATACAAATCATCGAAAGTAGTGTCGAATCCATACTTTTCGGGGTCGCTGAGATGAATAGTAACATTCCGATTTTTTAAAACCCCTTTAGGGTGGGGGAAGGGGGAGTGAGATACAATAGTAATCGAATATACTGCCGCATCCATAGTTTTCCGGGTCGCTGAGATGAATAGCAACATTCGGGATGTTTGAAGTCTAACTTCAGCCCCCTTTAGCATAGGGGGTGAGAAAGGGTGAAAAAATAAATTGACAGAAATTACAGAGATGATGCTCGTGTGTATGTTCCAGTATGACTTTCAAGTATGACTTACTACCTGGAAAACGTACTGTGGGAGTAAGACGCCCCTAGAACCGCTAGGGAAGCGGGTAAAATATTATCCACACTAATAAATGGAAGTCTGTTTGGCGCGATCTATATATACTGTACTATATCAATTAAGGCATAAAAATGAAAACAGACGTAAATTAGTGAGACGATTCTAGGCATCTTAGAAATTTAAAACTTGGTACCAGACAACCTGATGACTTCAGGATCCCTACAAAAATCTCAAATTCTCATAATTCTCTGAGGGGTACATGCTGGGAGTTTCAAACCTGCATAAGAACACAGTCGGTGATATTTATCCGGAACCTACAGGTTTTATGGGCGAAAAGTTTCCTTTAAGTCCTGATTTTTAACCCACTCCCCCATATCAAGATCGCAGCACAATCTCCCAGACAAGTTAGAAAATTGAAATTTTGCAAAATTATAGCTTTTAGCATGTAACCAACGGAAAATTTACGAGATGTTTAAAAAATTTATTTTTTACAACCCGAAAAATATCGAAATATGGAGGCAATTTTAATGACGGTGCAGTCCTTCCTTTCGATCTATTTCGTAGTCAAACGGTAAGTCGTATCACAAAACGGATGGCACAACCTCCGTTCAATTTGGAGTGATCTACAACTTCGGTCCTATGACTTTTGTCGTATCTCTATTCCTTATACATTAAATTTTTCTCTATTTCTGGATTTACCTAAATTTTGCACTTTGTACACGTACAATTGATGGTTTGATTCACTTATAGGAAAGATGGGATCGTCAAATTCTACACGAATATTGGCCCACCCAGTAGCCATATGTGAGCCAAATTCTATGTTTGAAGCTGTCGCGTAAGTATCTGAAAAATAATGCACTGTGTGAAAATCTTACACAAATTTCACCCTATTCAACGTTTCTAAAACACAATGAATTGTGGTAGACGAGTGCACCTGTCGTTATCATCACAACTCCACAACTCGCACTTTACATTGGAAACATCGTCTGCGGACCTCCCTATGCTTTTTCTCGGATAACGTCAATTTACATGCAATTTAAAAATGATTATTAACTTCATGTACAGTAATTTACTTCGATATCCGTATACAATCTGGAATACCGTAGCGATGGGATAGGAAAGGCCTAGGAGTGGGAAGGAAGCGGCTGTGGCCTTAATTAAGGCATAGCCCCAGCATTTGCCTGGTGTGAAAATGGGGAAACCACGGAAAACCATCTTCAGGGCTGCCGACAGTGGGGTGGGGTTCGAACCCACTGTCTTCTGGATGAAAGAACTTTAAGAGTGTAAAATTTCAACTGCAAATTCGTTTTATCATTTTTATTATGTTCAAACGCAATAAGTGCATTATTATACAAAGTATTCTTGTTAAAACGTTTGCAGTTTAAGAAATGTTCTTGAAAAGAGGATTTATTTAGTACTTTTTGGCCGTGAAACTCTACATCATCCCTGTACAATGCGGCACCCGCGGGTTCCATGTCTCCCGCGATACATTTGAATGGTGCCATTCGCAATTAAATTCAAAATTAAATTGTAACTAATATTTCAAAACAGTCCTTTTGCATTTAAATAAAGATTCTTACATTTCGTCTTAAAACACCGTCCTCAAGCTCAGAAAACTTGTGATATATATAAAGAGCTTTGAGCCCAAAACGCCATAAATCTGATCCAGGACTGACTAGTGCTCGCAGTTATTGAGAGGATGATGCGTTAGAGCAGCCTATTCCACTTACATACCTCTACTTACAGCGAGAATGCAGTGCCAAATTTGACATCAAATATGTGAGTAAATATTTCATATGTTTGTTAATTCTTGATTTATTATTATTATTGTACCGGGCGGTACACCTCCACGCCGCTAATTTAAAATTTGCGCCAGTTGAAACTCCTCTGCTGGAGGAAGTCTGAACTTTATCTACGCTATCAATTCTCTACTTTCTCTGAAGATGTCACCACATGGAAAACTTTGAGTTTTTGAACTGTGTCATTTTTGATGTGTTTTTGTTTCGCTTGAAGTAAGAAGTGTGAACTTTCTCTTCTAGAGGACACTACTGAAGATCAACAATAGTGCAACCTAGTGCGGAGTCAAAGAACTATTTTGTTGGAGAAATTTTTATTTCAAATGTTTGTTCTTTGCTAAATTTCTTTCTGTTATTGTTTAAGTTGGCTGTATACCCCTCTTTTTCCCCTTGTTTTAGATTTATCCAATCCCGAATTTCTTTGAGTTATTTCCGACCAATCCGATGTATCTACCCCCAACTTGGATATGTTTCTGTACCCTAGCCAATAAAGAGTTTGTGGGAGGGTGTTTTCATTCCCCTGACACCTAGAACCTTCCGCGAGAGGATATAAACTGCTGATTTTTGGGTCTCCGGGCCACTTCTGTTCCATCTTTCAGTGTATTAAGTACATAGCAGGAGGCGGGAAGCGCCTCTTTCCTCGGCAGCGGTCAACAACAAGGTAATGGCCGATTAATAACTTCATTCTTTGCTTGCTCAGCAGTTTAACTCTCGGGGCGGGTTCTAAGCGTTCCACCATGTAACCTTTCCTAAATGTAACTACTCTTTTCATATATTCTCTTTTAAAGCTACATACTGGGATAGAGAGTGCTAACCCTCTTGAGCTCCCACTCATATTGTTTTGAGGTGAACTTATTTTTCTCTACCTATTCTTCGTTAATGTAAAACCAATTGTTCTCTTCTTAAGTCACCTCTTTAGTATGGGATTAGCCCTTGTATTAACGGCCTAGTGCCAAGTAGGTCTTAATCAAAGTGTATTAGGAGTGCAGGTTCGCCTCCTTTCAAATTGTTACCTTAGAGGTCATTTAATTAACCTTCTTTTCATTTTATAGACCTCAGTAGATTGGGTATTTTACCCCTGTGTTTATGTCCGTTGAGGACAACTTGAAGGTGGAGTTTGGTGTGGCCTGGGAGAGGCTTAAATTTGAGAGCGAGTGGCTCTTTTGAAAATTGAGTGTTGTATGCCTCGTGGAGGCTTTTCTGTGTAATTTGGAGCTAGGGTTCCTAGGCATGAATGGGGTTTTCTGCCCCTCTGTTAAAACTTGTGTTTGGAGGTAAAACTGAGCTGATTGCCCAGGCATTGTGTTTTCAGGGCTCGAAGCCCAAATCCTGTAAATATTGTAACTACCCTTTGACTTGCTACTTTGTACCTGCCATGCTTGTTATTTCCTTGTTTTTGAAAAGAAAATATAACCTGGTTAAATTTTAAATTAATTTTACTTTAGTAGCTTGAGACCCGTTCACCACCCCGCACCTTCTTTCACGCATAACTACCACAAAAACTCGGTAACAAGTGATAGCAGAGCGTGGTTGAATGGGTCTCAATTTAGCCCCTTTTGACGGCTAAACATTGTTTTGTTCCGAACTCTAACTATTTTCCCAGTTGCTGGAATCTTTTGAGTTTTTCAAAATTGTTCTGTCACCATGCCCGGCCCTCGCGATGTTCTCCATCTTAACTATTTGCGCAAGGAGGAGTTGATCTATGAATTGACTATTAGAAATGTACAATCTGGAGGCACGGTTGCAGTAGACACAAACAAGCTTAGAGAGTCTCTAGATTTGCCCATTTCCATCCCCAATTTGGGAGAGAAAGAAATTGACGACTCTCTTTCCACGATCACGGAGAATATTACTGGGATAGCTTCTGTAGTTAGTTTTTTGATGAAAATGATCCTTCTCCTAATCAAATTAAGCGTGTGCAAGCTAGGCTGTTTCATTTTTCCAATAGAGTTAACGATCTGTTGTCTCTAAAGTTGAATGACGTTCAGAAGAAGGAAGCTAGTACGCTGCTTGAAAATATGTCTGAATTATCTAGCAAGGTCACTCAATTGTTAACTGGGGAAGTTCCTCCCAAATCTGATCAACCCACCATAGTGAATGTAGGTAGTGAGGAAGAACCTCCTAAGGGAGAAGTAAATAGGAAAACCATCGCCGCTCAAACTATCTCTGCCCCATTGGACAACGAGTCTGAACGCCGTGCATCGTTGAGTAACATCCGTTCGGAATTAACTTCCTTGCCATTGAAACCTTTACCTACTATGTCACCCGGGTTCAGTAGCTTGCCTCATCCATTGGCAATGTTGCTCAGAGGTATCTCTAAATTTTCGGTTAATACCACCAGTGACGTAATTTCATTTTTAAGATTTCTAGTTGAATTTCAGGATCATGCACTTGTGTTTTCTCTTTCTCCATGTCAAATTTTGCAAATTATCTATCCGTATGCTATTGGTATTCTCTCAGATAAAATCGTAAGAGCCATTGCCGAGCAATCATCTATTGAGGATTTCCATGCCCATTTGCTAGCTAACTTCATCCCGGCTAGGGCCAGGTCTTCCCTTATTCAGAAGTACTATTACCGTGTACAACGCTTGGATGAAAACTTGGCTGATTTCATACAGGACATTAAGTTTTATACTAGGGTGTTTGCTCTGCACTTCCCTGAGGACCAAATTGTACAAGCTATTGTGGAAGGTATTTCACCATCTTATAGGTCATACTTGTGTTTCGCGGCGTGCCCGCAAACTTTCTCTGAACTTGAAGCGTTGGCCGTCTCAGCGGAAGGAGTTAGGTACGCCGATTCTTTGCGTGTGGCAAAAGAACCCCCTCCTTCGTTTAGTAATACTCGGCCTCCACCTCGCCGACCAGTCACACCCCGTAAATGTTATGCTTGCGGGTCGCCTGACCATCTTCGCAATAAATGTCCATTGGTCAAAACTAGTAGGGCAAATAATGGAGCTGGTTCAGCACAAGGCTGTTTTAAATGTGGGGCTTTCTCACATATCGCCAAGAATTGCCCAAACTCGAATAGCACCCCCTCCTGCTCAACTTCTGGTGCAAATTCTACTTATGCCAATAATAAAAAGTGACTAGTGGCTTCGGCTGAGTCGACTAATCCATCTTCCCGAGACTCAGCCCCTGGTAAACAGGTTGTAAATTCAGGGAACGAGCAATTTTCAAATTTATCTTTTGAAGGTCCCAAAGAGTGTCTTAGGATTGCGGCGGATTCCCCCGCACCTGTTCCTTTTCTTAAGATTGAGTTAAATAACGAGCCTATTACAGCTCTCTTAGATTCAGGCAGTGTTTGTTCGATTATTTCGGCTGAATGGTATTCTAAATTGAAATCTGTTTGTAAACTACCTGATTATGTCTCATCTCCTGTTCAATATGTTTCGGCTAATTCATCCCCATTAGAAATTCTAGGTTCCTTATATGTCAAAATTCGTATTTCTAAATTCACATGGAAAGTTAAATTGTTTGTGGCCAAGCACTTGTCTTGCCCCATTATATTGGGAGCGGACTTTATTTCTCACACTGGTCTTGTGCTCGATCTTCAGAGTAGGTCTTGCACTTTCAAATTTGCCTCTAATTGTAATATCCCTCTATTAAAGTGTAATTCTGCATCATGTTCTTCTATTTCGCCTACCCAGGATGAGATGTTGTTAGACCTTAGACATCTACCTGAGGAGCAGGCTGATAGTATTCGCAAATTGTGTCAGTCGTTTCCCGAGGTGTTCTCTGATACTCTTGGTGTTACTGACCTGATCGAATACAAAATTGAGGTCACGGATTCGATTCCTGTCCGTTTTCCACCGTATAGGCTATCTCCACCTAAGATGAAGGCTCTAAAAGAAATCATCGATCAGATGTTGAAGGATGGTATTATTAGGCCCTCTAAGTCGGCGTATTCTTCGCCTATTTTTCTAGTTCCGAAACCCCAAGGAGGCTTCAGGCCTGTAATTGATTATAGGGCTCTCAATCGGAAGGTGGTGTTGCAATCTGTGCCCCTTCCTGACCTTCATTCTTGTTTTTCATGGTTTCGTAAGGCCAAGTTCTTCACTATCTTGGACTTGAATCAGGCCTATAATCAAATTCCCCTTGCCGAAGAGTCTAAACACCTTACAGCGTTTGCCACGGACTGGAATTTATATGAATACAACCGCGTGCCTTTCGGGCTCCCCACGGGAGCAGCTGTACTCACTAGGCTACTAGATAGGGTCTTCTACGACATCAAGTTTGAGTACTTATATCACTACTTGGATGATGTCGTCGTATTTTCAGAGACTTTTGAAGAACATCTAGATCATCTGCGAGAAGTTCTCGATCGCCTTCGTAAGGCTGGGTTAACTGTTAATTTGTCCAAGGTTGCCTTTGCTAAGCCCTCTATGTCATTCCTAGGGCATATTGTGTCACCTGATGGTGTAGCAGTCGATCATTCTAGAACACAGGCCATCCGTGATTTTAAACCTCCCAAGGACATTAAAGGTATCGCCAGTTTCATTGGTATGGTGAATTTCTTCAGGAAGTTTATTCCTAACTTCGCTAATAGAGCGGCGCCCTTAAACCTTCTTCGTAGGAAAGGCATCAAATTCGAGTGGGGACCTTCTCAACAAGCCGCTTTTGAAGACCTTAAATTAGCTCTTTGTAATGCCCCTGTACTTGCTATGCCTGATTTCTCGAAGAAATTCATTGTCCAAACCGACGCATCGTCGTCAGCAGTAGCTGCAGTCCTTCTTCAAGAGACTGAACTAGGGAGGCGACCCATCGCCTATGCGTCTAGGACATTGTCGGCTCAAGAAGCCAAGTATTCCATCTATGAGCTCGAAGGTTTGGCAGTCTTATTCGCCTTAGAGAAGTTCCGTCTCTATCTAGAACATGTCAAATTCGACCTGGAGACAGATAATCAAGCCCTAAGCTGGGTCTTAGGTAGGCCGCGTCGTACTGGTCGTATAGCCCGCTGGGCCATTCGTATTTCTGCCTTCCAGTTTGATGTTAGACATATCAGAGGTACCGAAAATGTTGTTGCTGATGGACTCAGCCGTATGTTTTCTAACGACGTCGAGACCCATGAACCGGTCGACAGTTCATCACCTTCCGAGTCCATACTATCTGAGGTTAACGCCATCCTAACAGATGCTCCCATGCTCTTTAGGGATATCGAGAAATACCAACGTGAAGATCCGACGCTGGCTCCGATAATGGAAACCCTTTCTTCTGGGGAACATGTTGTCCCTTATGTTCTGAGGAATGGTGTTCTATGTTGCCCTTCGAGGCATGATAAGATGATGAAAGTTGTTGTTCCAGCGGTTCTTGTACCTATGATCTTCAAGTATTATCATGAGACCCCATTAGGAGGGCATCTTGGTATCTTTAAAACTCGTGAAAAGATCGTGAAATGTTCATCTGGAAAGGTATGGACGGTGAAATCCGTGAACTAGTAAAGGCTTGTAAATCCTGTTTGCTTAGTAAACCGACCATGTCCACCAAGGTAGGCCTCTTGTCTTCTCAGCAAGCGTCGCGCCCCATGGAACGCCTGTATATTGATTATGTAGGACCCTTCCCCCAGTCAAAGGGTAATGCTAACAAGTTCATCCTTGTATGCGTAGATGGTTTTACCAGATTTTCTTGGTTATTTCCGACTAAGCTGGCTACCGCTCAGTCCACCATTACTTGCCTAAATTCTATTTTTGCTTCTTTTGGTCCGTGCCAATATATTGTGTCTGATAATGCTAAGGCGTTCACATCAAATCTTTTTCGTAAATTCTGTTTTGACTTATCCATCTCTCATGTAACTACTTCTGCTTATTACCCTCAACCATCTCTGGCTGAACGGGTTAATCGTAATCTCAGGTCCGCACTTATTGCCTATCATCATGAAGATCATTCTAGGTGGGACACGTTCCTGCATTGGTTAGCTTTTGCTTTGAATTCGGCGGTTCATGAATCTCATAAGTTCACTCCAGCTTCCTTGATGTTCAAGTTTGTTCCCAACACGCCGCTCTCTAACCTCTGGTCTCTGAGTGACATTCTACCCGAGACAATAGATCCGGATAACATTAAAGATCTTTGGAAGAAGGCTAAAGCCAATCTTAAAGTGTCTCATGAAAAGGTTAGGGAAAGGTATGATCGTGGACGGAGACCCACCACTTTGAAGGTAGGTGACCAGGTGATGGTCAAGAACTTTGCTCCCGCGGGCAAGCTTGCCCCCAGATTTCATGGGCCATGCATTATTCTGGATTTCCTTACGCCGGTTACCTTCTTGTTAAGTAATCCAGCCACCGAGAGGATATTTAGAGTTCACCTGTCCCAGGTGAAACCGGTGTAATTTCTGTGTTAACTTGCTTCATATTATTTTGAAAGGAATATGAAGGTTATATTTTTTTTTTTTTTTGAGTTTCACTTTTAAGGCATTCTGCTCCTTCTATTTTGTTTTATATGTAAGCATTTGTGTGAAACCTCCCCCGATTTGTTAAACTGCCATCCTGTCCTTGCCACGGCCATTACCACGCTCCCGTCTCCTGCTCCACTACACACAGTGGCTGGCTTAGACGAAATGCCATGGATATCTGTACGCCGCTGGCCCCTCAATCTCTCTACATGCCTGTGCCCTCAAAAGAAACATGATGGTCCAACACAATTCTGTCGCCTAGCTTTAATGTTTCAGTGCCCCCGCAGCCGCGCGGCGCCGTGCAGCAACTGGGGCAGAGGACGGGCCCCCTCTTCTCCAGCGAGGACGTCAGGTGCACGGCGAGCCGGAGCTTCCTCCCGGCCAAGGCTGAGGCGCGGCGCACGACCTGCTACTTGCCCGCAGCCTGTATATGTTCACCGCGGGCGCGGCGTGTTTCAACACCTCTGCTCCCCTCATAGTGCGGGCGAGCGGTATCTCAGGGTACTTGAGGGGTCCGAGCGGCCTCCTTTGGACGCAAGCTGCAACGGCCGGTCTGGCCATCCAACTTCATTAACATCAAGCACATGAACAGTTACGATAAGCAATGACTACACTTGGGAATTCAACAGTAATATTTGGTGGCAATTGCAAAATTTTTCTTCATCTCTAAGTATTAAAAGTTTATCTTCAGAAATTTAACTTCTACAAATATAAAGACTTTACTTCACCTGCAACAACAAATTTTGAAACTGAATCTAACCAAATTAGGAAAATCTTATAAATTTTTTGGCAATTAATCTCCATATCTACATCAAAACTTGGACCTTGTTTTCAAACAATTTCATGTGTCACCCCTGGAGGAACTTTTGGGGGGGGGAGGTCTGTACCGGGCGGTACACCTCCACGCCGCTAATTTAAAATTTGCGCCAGTTGAAACTCCTCTGCTGGAGGAAGTCTGAACTTTATCTACGCTATCAATTCTCTACTTTGTCTGAAGATGTCACCACATGGAAAACTTTGAGTTTTTGAACTGTGTCATTTTTGATGTGTTTTTGTTTCGCTTGAAGTAAGAAGTGTGAACTTTCTCTTCTAGAGGACACTACTGAAGATCAACAATAGTGCAACCTAGTGCGGAGTCAAAGAACTATTTTGTTGGAGAAATTTTTATTTCAAATGTTTGTTCTTTGCTAAATTTCTTTCTGTTATTGTTTAAGTTGGCTGTATACCCCTCTTTTTCCCCTTGTTTTAGATTTATCCAATCCCGAATTTCTTTGAGTTATTTCCGACCAATCCGATGTATCTTCCCCCAGCTTGGATATGTTTCTGTACCCTAGCCATTTCATTCCCCTGACACCTAGAACCTTCCGCGAGAGGATATAAACTGCTGATTTTTGGGTCTCCGGGCCACTTCTGTTCCATCTTTCAGTGTATTAAGTACATAGCAGGAGGCGGGAAGCGCCTCTTTCCTCGGCAGCGGTCAACAACAAGGTAATGGCCGATTAATAACTTCATTCTTTGCTTGCTCAGCAGTTTAACTCTCGGGGCGGGTTCTAAGCGTTCCACCATGTAACCTTTCCTAAATGTAACTACTCTTTTCATATATTCTCTTTTAAAGCTACATACTGGGATAGAGAGTGCTAACCCTCTTGAGCTCCCACTCATATTGTTTTGAGGTGAACTTATTTTTCTCTACCTATTCTTCGTTAATGTAAAACCAATTGTTCTCTTCTTAAGTCACCTCTTTAGTATGGGATTAGCCCTTGTATTAACGGCCTAGTGCCAAGTAGGTCTTAATCAAAGTGTATTAGGAGTGCAGGTTCGCCTCCTTTCAAATTGTTACCTTAGAGGTCATTTAATTAACCTTCTTTTCATTTTATAGACCTCAGTAGATTGGGTATTTTACCCCTGTGTTTATGTCCGTTGAGGACAACTTGAAGGTGGAGTTTGGTGTGGCCTGGGAGAGGCTTAAATTTGAGAGCGAGTGGCTCTTTTGAAAATTGAGTGTTGTATGCCTCGTGGAGGCTTTTCTGTGTAATTTGGAGCTAGGGCTCCTAGGCATGAATGGGGTTTTCTGCCCCTCTGTTAAAACTTGTGTTTGGAGGTAAAACTGAGCTGATTGCCCAGGCATCCTTGTTTTTGAAAAGAAAATATAACCTGGTTAAATTTTAAATTAATTTTACTTTAGTAGCTTGAGACCCGTTCACCACCCCGCACCTTCTTTCACGCATAACTACCACAAAAACTCGGTAACAATTATCATTATTGTTCGCCTCCGTAGCATAACGGTTAGCACTATTAGCTGCCGTCCTCGGGGGCCCTGGTTCGATTCCTGGTACTGCCAGAAATTTAAGAACGGAAGGAGAGCTGGTATGTGGTTGAAATGGTACATGCAGTTCATCTCCATCGGGGGTGTGGCTGAAAAAGCTGTACCAGCTCGGTATGAGGACACGAGTTTACCTTATTATTAATATTAGTCCCAGTAGAACAGGAAGAAGTAGGGTGTGTGTGTGTGGGGGGGGATTAGGTCAGTGGTTTAACTGCTGGCTTTCCACCCGCAAGGCTGGGGTTCGAATCCCTTATCATGTCAAGAAAGGTCATCTGGCATTAAACCCCTAGCCAAAATTAAATTTAGCCTGGCTACCCCCAGCAACCCCAGAAATAACTGGGATACGTGTCGAAATAGTGCAGTCGTAACCTGGCGTTCGCGTACCCTTCGTTATCATGCGGATGTACCCCAGCGCAAACGAACGTTGGACAGCCCTGCTCTAAATACTTCCTTCTGAAAGTCATAAATTTCACTTCAGTCGTCTGTACAAAGGTGTATTTAAATATACAATGATCAACATTAAGTTATTTACAGTTAAGGAACTGATTAAGTAATATTAAATGAATCATATAACACAATAATTTAAATTAAACGGAGTGTTCTGTTGCCGCTGGTAGCGTGCCCTGCAAATAGCTCCTCATTGATTACATTTTTTTTTTGCAAATTCACCTACTGGGATTTGGTACTTATGCTTTAAAGCTTGGTTTTTAACGCCCTGTTTGACATATATTTGGGCCGTTTTGAAGGTTTATTTCTCTTTCATATCATGGAGCTTATGTTTTACACCATTTTCTCAATTTTGAATCGTTTTGGATCTCATACTTTTCGGAAATAAGCTTTTCAATTGGGTTCCCAGCCGAGAACATTCGCTGTCAATCAACAATCACTACTAATCTGCATTTAGGGCAGTCGCCCGGGTGGCAGATTCCCTATCTGTTGTTTTCCTTGCCTTTTCTTAAATAATGACAAAGAATTTGGATATTCATTGGACACTTCCCCTGGTAAATTATTCCAATCCTTAACTCCCATATCTATAAACGAGTATTGCCCCGATTTGTCCTCTTCAATTACAACTTCATCTTCATATTGTGATCTCTCCTGCTCTTAAAAATACCACTCAAACTTATTCGTCTAAAAATATCATTCCACACCGTCTCTCCACTGACAGCTTCGAACCTACCACTAAGTCGAACAGCTTGTCTCCTTTCTCCCAAGTCTTCCCAGCCGAAGCTTTGCAACACTTTCGTAACGCTACTCTTCTGTCGTAAATCACCCAGAACAAATCCTGCTGTTTTCCTTTGGATTTTGTCCAGTTCTCGAATCAAGTAATCCTGGTGAGGGTCCCATACACCTGAAACCATATTCTAGTTGGGGTCTTACTGGAGACCCTTTACATCCTTTACATCCTTATTACAAACCCTAAATACCCTCACAACCTTGTGTAGAGATCTGTACTCTTTATTTGCAATACCGTTTATGAGATTACCCCCAAGAATATCTTTCCTTACATTAACACCTAGGTACCTACATTGATTCCCAATGGGAACTACCACAATGCTGGAAATATTTTACAGTCGCACTGACTGGATTCCTTATTTCGATAGTCGCCGCTGTGTCAAAACCGCGAATGTGGCAATGCTCTTCGTATCCATTCTTTCCCTTAAGACTGGTCACGCCTCCCAGCCACATATTGATTTGCAGTGCATGGAAATATTTGTTCTGTTAATTTTCTATGCTGAAGTGTAAAGGAAAATGAGCCTTACATACATCATACTCTAGAGTGCATGAGTATGTAATGCAAACATACATTCCTAGAGTACGGTAAGTTTCATTTTCCTTTACATACACGTATAGGAAAATGAACTGAACGTAAATTGTCCTGATGAACTGTATAACCATACGTTGCTGACAGGGGAACATCGGCAATGGTTACGTCGCAGATCGCGATGAAACTTGGAAAATACATTGAAGTACACGTAAAAACGATGTCGGCATCAATTTTGGGTGCCAACATTCATTAGGGAATTAACTACGGGGCCTAAAAGGTGCGACATTTCAAACTCCGCGCGATGAGCAATGAATACCTGCTGGCCAATGCTAAGCCGTCACACTGCGTGCTTGGAAACACGCCTCTGCACTCCTCTCCTACACACCTCGCCCTCCTTCTGGTTCGCCTACGCACGTTTCCCTTCTCCCCGTGCCTGCCCGTCTTCTTAGCTGTCGAAGAGAAACGGTGCTATATTTTGCGTACTGGAGCCGATGACCTTCGATGTTAGGCCCCTTAAAACAACAAGCATCATCATCATCAACACCTTGCGTACTCTATCAGCCTTCCTCATATCTCTCCTTTGTAATTTCCACATTGTATTAGTCAGTTTACGTTTTCTGAAATGTTTATGAAAACGTTTGCAGCGGGCGAGTTGGCCGTGTGGTTAGAGGAACGTGGCTGTGAGCTTGCATCCGGGAGATAGTGGGTTCGGATCCCACTGTCGGCAGCCCTGAAGATGGTTTTCCGTGGTTTACCATTTTCACAGCAGGAAAATGCTGGGGTTGTACCTTCATTAAGGCCACGGCCGCTTCCTTCCAACTCCTAGGTCTTTCCTATCCCATCGCCGCCATAAGACCTATCTGTGTCGGTGCGACGTAAAGCAATTAGCAAAAAAAGGTGTGGTGCCTGTTGTTAATTGTGTTTTGTTTCGGTTTTCTTTTCACTATTTTTTCATGTTTCGAATAGAGCAAAGATTGTTTTTGTTTTTCTATCAGTTATTGACGGGGTGTCCGCCCGATGTAATGTATACGGAGTCATTTATTGTGTTGCGTTATTAATTGTTTGTTGTTGTACCAGTTCGTGCAATAGCCATTCAACTTTTTGCGTATGTAACTGCCATTCTACCCAAAAGACTGTAGTGTGATACTTTAATATCGGTACTTGTTGAATACATATACCTTCGTCAGCTGTAACGCAAAAGTACCGGTACAGTAAGACTACAGGTCTGCCTGTGATTACCGTATATCTATTGCATATATAAATGCAATTTTTATTTTATTTTTCAAGGCTTTTCTTATTACGTCAAACTTTAGTACATTCCATGTCATACTCATATCAAAGTTACCTATGCATTAATTTATATTCGACAACCATTGCTGCAGTTGAAATGTGCTGTGCCTATCACTGCAAAACATGAATAAATCTTTCAGTACAAGCACAAATAAAAACATTCTACCTAGGCTATAGGCCTATTCCTTATACCAGAGTATGCAATACGGAAAATATTAGTAGTTTCAAACTCGGAGTTTATAATTGTTGTTGTTGTTGTTGTCGTCGTTCGCGATGTCTTTTCGTTATGAAACAACTGATAGCGTACACACAATGGTTGCGAGGAAGGGGACATGAAAAGAATATCTGGATCTATAATCAGGTTTGATATCCCGAGGTACCGAATCTCATCACATTCATTGAGATCCTCTACCCGGGCACGTAATTTCTTTACATAAAAAGGTATTTAACGTTGTTTAAAGGTGGGAGGTCGGACTCGTTGGCTGAACGGTCAGCGTACTGGCCTTCGGTTCAGAGGGCCCGGGTTCGATTCCCGGTCGGGTCGGGGGATTTTAACCTTAATTGGTTAATTCCAATGGCACGGGGGCTGGGTGTATGTGTTGTCTTCATCATCATTTCATCCTCATCACGACGTGCAGGTCTCCTACGGGAGTCAAATAGAAAGACCTGCACCTGGCGAGCCGAACCCGTCCTGGAATATCCCGGCACTAAAAGCCATACGACATTTCATTTCAAAGGTGGGAGATATTTTTTGCTATCGGCTTTACGTCGCACCGACACAGATAGGTCTTATGGCGACGATGGGACTGGAAAGGTCTAGGACTGGGAAGGAAGCGGCCGTGGCCTTAATTAAGGTACAGCCCGAGCATTTGCCTGGTGTGAAAATGGGAAACCACGGAAAACCATCTTCAGGGCTGCCGACAATGGGGTTCGAACCTACTATCTACCGAATACTGGATACTGGCCGCACTTAAGCGACTGCAGCTATCGAACTCGGTGGAGATTTATTTAGTGGTGGGTGATTTAATTTAATTAATTCCATATGTATATCCATTCTAAAGGACACTACCGACAGCTTTAAGGCGTTTTAGAAGTAAACAATAATTTAAGCGTAGGTAGGACGCGGTACCCCATCCCACGTTTGACCACGCCCGGTGGTACTTAACTCGGAGTTGTACCCACGAATGTGACAACTCACCGGAATTACCAGGAATGAAAATATAACATTTGAATAAAATATGGGTATATTAGTGTAGGTTATTTATTATCATTATGTGTGAAACGGAACGTTATTTAAATGAGTTCAATAATTATAGTACGAAAAGAAGCAGAGTATAGAGCCGGTCCCGTTCAACAGGTAAGCAGCCGGCAAGCGCGGGAAGAAGGAAAACGTGCGGCGGCGAACCAGTTGGAGCGGGGAGGGGTGGAGGTGCAGAGGTGTGTCTCCAGGTACGCAGTGTGCCAGCTTAGCATTGGCCAGCACGTATTCATCGCTGATCGCGCGGAATTTGAATTTTCGCAACTTTTAGGCCCCGTAGTTAACGCTGTAATGAATGTTGGCACCCAAAATTGATACCGACATCGATTTTACGTGTACTTCAATGTGTTTTCCAAGTTTCATTGCGATCGGCGACTTAACCATTGCCGATGTTCCCTTGTGAGAGGCGTAACAAGTCTTAAGGGAAAGAATGGATTGGAAGAGCGTTGTCATATTGACAGTTTTGGCTCAGTAGGGACGATATAACATATGACCGATATTCTACGGCGAAACTCCAATATAGCCCCTTTCGAATTCGTCAATCAATCAATCAATCAATCAATCAATCAATCAATCAATCAATCAATCAATCAATCAATCAATCAATCAATCAATCAATCAATCAATCAATCAATCAATCAATCAATCAATCAATCAATCAATCAATCAATCAATCAATCAATCAATCAATCAATCAATCAATCAATCAATCAATCAATCAATCAATCAATCAATCAATCAATCAATCAATCAATCAATCAATCAATCAATCAATCAATCAATCAATCAATCAAGTCACCTCTGAACAGCACTTAGGGCTGTTCCCCACGTTGCAGTTTACCTTACCGTTCCTTACATTATTTCAAAGAATTTGTGAATTCATCGAACATCTCCCTCATTAAGTTATTCCTGTCCCAGTTCTTCTTACTATAAACGGATATTTGACCCAATTCCTCCGCCTGAATGTCAACTTTATCGTAATATTTTGACCTTTCCTACATATGAACTCTGCTCAAGCTTAATAGTCTACTAATATTATTCCACGCCATCTCTGCACTGACAACTCGGAACATACCTCTTAGACGAGCAGATCGCCTCCTTACTGCCAAATTTTACCAGCCCAAAGTTTGCTACATTTTCGTGTGCCAGTGTAAATATTGGTACATAATGTTGTCATAGAGTAAATACATAACATCTCCAAAATAATATCGTATAATGATATAGTAAATTATTACTGAGCATTTTCCAGGAATGAGGAGTACCGTTACAAACTGTATTATGACTACCCACAGACAAAATTTATTTTGATGCAGAGGAGTGCTCTTTGACGTCTTCTTTTTGTGGCAGTCAGGTATGCCCTGATGAAGGACTTGATGAAGTAACTAAATGAAAAGTTATATGGCTTGGTGTTTGCTGATGATGTTGCTGTTTGGGAGAGGAAAAGAAGTAAAAGTCTGGCTCAAGAAATGGGTACCAAAGTTCAATGATTTTAAGATGAAAGTGAGAAAAACATAAACCGTTGGCATGAAAATGAGTAAAGATAATACTGGTTGCCAAATACAACTTGATGGTCAATACATTACAACAGCGCAATAATTCAAGTACCTTTGGAGTGAGGTCTTAAAGAAGGATGGAGCAGAACAAGAAATACTTTAATAGACTAGCCAATGGGTCTAAATTCTATAACCTTTAATCTCCTGATCTGGGAAAAGTGGGTTAGGTACCTCTACAAAGCAAGATGTGCTGGTATAAATCGTATCTTATTCCCATGCTCACGTAAGGCCTAGAAACCTTCATGTCGCGGACTAGAGAATTTAGTAACTGCAGGGTTTTGATTCTAATCTCTTAGGAATACCATGCAGAAAACACGACACCATCATATGAGGAATGAGGATGTCAGATTACCTTTAGTTGTGAAGCACCCTCTGGAAGAAGGACTAAGATCTGCAATACTCAAATGGTCGGGTATCTAAAGAGAATGCCAGGCAGTCGAACACCCCATGCACACAATGGACAGATAGTCGGCGGAAGGAGGCCTGCTGGACGACCAAGGAAACGATGGCTGGACCAACTGAAGATAGACCTAAGGCGTAGAGGAAGAGACTAGAGAGTGATCGTGGAGAGAGAGATCTACATGGACAGATAACTCTGGCGGATGCTCATTTACCATCACTCTACCCGGCATGCTGGAAGGGTTAATTGATGATGAAGATGATGATGACAGTTTCATGTGGTACTTAATTGGCTATTTCATAGTGCAAGATTAAATCTTGTCAAAGCGAGTGTGGTTCCATTGTAAACGAGGCTTCAAACCTTGTTTTGTCCACCAAATTACCCAGAGCATACCATGTTATGTACCACAGACGTATTTTGTCACTTTGGATACCGAGAGAGTTCGTTGCATTCTGATGTTGGACGTTCTGAAAATTAGGCGCCATTCGATTACAGCAAATGAGCCTCCGTGGCTTAGGTGGCAGGGCGCTGGCCTCTCACCGCTGGGTTAATTGATTCAAATCCCTGTCACTCTATGAGAGATTTGTGCTTGACAAAGTGGAGGCGGGACAGGATTTTCTCCGGTTACTCCGGTTTTCCCTGTCATCTTTCATTCAAACAAAATTCTCCAGTATCATTTAATTTCATCTGTCAGCCATTAATCATTAGGCTAGAGAAGTACGACCGGCTTCGGCAGCCTGCTCAATTCCTATCCTCGCTTCTAGATGGAGTTTCATTCATTCCATTCCTTAATGACTCGAAACAGGCTGTGGATTCTCGATAACAGCAACACTGGACAAAGTGAACTTACTGCGGTGTGGTGATGGAGCAAAACCTCAGTGTTGGGGAACATGAAACATGGAAAATTGTCATTTCACACACGTTTCTATCTATAATATGCAATATTTCTTGTAAAAGCATAACGTCGTTGCCGGGACAAAACCTCCTATGTGATAGTATTTTTGGATATATACTGACCCGCAGCACATACATTATGAAGAGCGAGAATGCCTTGGCGATATTCACGCAATATTGCACCTTAGATGACAGAACCTTATCGGCCAAAGTTCTAAGCTAAAATATTTCATATAGGAGGTTTTGTCCCGGGAGCGACGATAAGTTTCTCTAAGTTAAAATAAAGTTCCACAATTCAAGTAAGAATCAAAAGAATATGGGTGAGAATAATTAAATGTGCTGATGATCAAGCACTTTTGGCTGGAAGGCGATCAATTTACAGTGTATGCTGACGAGACTAGCAACAACAGGGAAAACATACGGTATGAAAATCGATGCCTCAAAGATTGTTCTTGTAACACAATCACGCAGTAATCTTCACCTAAAAGTCAAAGGAACAGATACTCTAGGAAGTAAAATCAAGAGGATTAATCAGGACTATATTATGATATGCAGCAGAAACTTGGATAAGGGCGATACCAGCAGACTTACGGTATTTGGAATGTGGTGCTTTAGACCAGGTGTTTCCAAATGGGAACCCACGAAGCCATATTTTGGACCAGCGAGGGCTTTAAAATGTATTGAAATGCGAAGAAATTTTACAATAAATATGTCATAGCTCGTTGAAAATTCTATTATTTTTTATACCCCTCATAGGCCCAAGTCAGAACTGATTCATTCATTAATATTATTTCCTGTCTTCAAGTTTTCAATTGGTCTGAATAGATTGTTTAAAAAAATTAAAATCCGAACTTTGGAGGAAAATGAGCACTCAGAAGTCCCAATGCTGGTTCTTAGCCATTATAAAAATGGCAGTGGGATGCATACCAATTCTTGAACTCGATGCCAACCTCACTGTGGACACTTTATGTAACGTAGCGTGCAATGAATACCAAGAAATAATTTAATCATTATTGGTGTAAGTAACTGTTTCATTTCTTCTCTCACCGGGCGAGTTGGGTTAGGCGCGCGCAACTGTGAACTTGCATCCGGGACATAGTGAGTTCGAACCCCACTGTCGACAGCTCTGAAGATGGTTTTCCGTGGTTTCCCATTTTCACACCAGGTAAATGCTGGAGCTGACCTTAATTAAGGCCAAGACAGCTTCCTTATCACTCCTAGCTCTTTCCTATCCCATCGTCGCCATAAGACTTATCTGTGTCGGTGCGACCTAAAGCAACTACAAAAAAATAGGTTTTTTCTTCCCTTAATGGTAGTACTGGCTGGTACACAGCGTTGCACACTCGAAGAAATATTTCGGGAACTACTCCTGGAAGTACATTGCTGTGTTTATAGGCTCTTACAACTGTATATCATTCTTCCCTTCACACTACTCCCACTAACTTGTCCTTTATGTTTTGACTACTTTATTAATTTCAGTTTGCCTTTAGGTATTTTTCTTATTTTACTTTTTTATTTTCTGTCATTTGTCAAATATTAATTCAAATCAACTGAAATTGTTAGATTCTCTTCTGCCAAATTCAATTGTCCTGGGTGAATAGTGTTCCTTTTTAATTTCACCTTTTTATGCAATTGTAAAGTAGTGTTCTAAGCAATTCGAATAATGAAACCTTCACTTAAATTGAACTATGCACATTATTTCATACTGGTCCTTATGTTCTATTCGCAGAATTTTATTAAAATTGGCCTACTGTTAGTGTGCAGCCCGAGATCATGTCTAAGGTTGTCAATGTGGCCCTCAAGCCGTTACAAATTGGAAACCCCTGCTTTAGACGAATGTTTAAATTATTATGGACAACAAAAATAACAAATTCTTAAGTCCTACAAATGAAGAATCAGAGGAAATTATTGCTCAAAATATTAAAAAATTACGCTTATCATGGTATGATGATAACCTACGACACTCATTGATGACAAATCTTATAGCAGAGGGCTTCATAACTGGAGAGATACGGAGAGAAAGACGAAGGAAGGCGTTTATAAAAGAGATCATCGAGGACACAGGCACAAATATTAATCAATAACTACTGATCTGCATTTAGAACCGTCGCCCAAAAGGTAGATTCCCTATCTGTTGCTTTCCTAGAATTTTCGTAAATAATTGCAAAGAATTTGGAAATTTAAAGAACATCTCTCATGGTAAGTTATTCCAATCTCCATCTCCATTGCCCCAATTTTTCATCTTGAATTCT
Source organism: Anabrus simplex (assembly GCF_040414725.1). Lineage (NCBI taxonomy): Eukaryota > Metazoa > Arthropoda > Insecta > Orthoptera > Tettigoniidae > Anabrus > Anabrus simplex. Next base: position 405,697,206 of record NC_090269.1, read on the forward strand.
AACTTTATCTTCACATTGTGATCTTTCCTAATTTTAAAGACACCACTCAAACTTATTCGTCTGTTGATGTCATTCCACGCCATCTCTCCACTGACAGTTCGGAACATATCACTTAGTAGAACAGCTCGTCACCTTTCTCCCAAGTCTTCCCAGTCCAAATTTTGCAACATTTTTGTAACGCTAATCTTTTTTGGAAATCATCCAGAACAAACTGACCTGCTTTTCTTTGGATTTTTTTTTCAGTTCTGGAATCAAGTAATCCTGGTGGGCGTCCCATACACTGCAACCATACTGTGGTTTGGCTTTATCAGAGACTTATATCCCTCTCTTTTACATCCTTACTACAACCCCTAAATACCCCCATAACCATGGGTAGAGATCTGTACCCTTTATTTAAAATCCCGTTTACGTGATTACCCCAATGAAAATCTTTCCTTATATTAACACCAAATAATTACAATGATCCCCTTAAGGACTTCCACCGCGATCAACGCAGTAATTAAAACTGAGAGGACTTTTCCTATTAGTGAAACTCACAATCTGATTTTTACCACCATTTATTATCATACCATTGCCTGCCGTCCATCTCACAACATTGTCGAGGTCATTTTGCAGTTGCTCACAATCTTGTAACTTAAAATTCGCCAGCGATCGCGCCATCTGAAGAAATGTCATGGGTTCAGATCAGTGATAAAACTGAAGACAAAAGAGAGAAAAATAAAGAATTCAAATAATTTAATGTAATTTTACAAATCCCGAGCTCGATAGCTGCAGTCGCTTAAGTGCGGCCAGTATCCAGTATTCGGGAGATAGTAGGTTCGAACCCCACCGTCGGCAGCCCTGAAAATGGTTTTCTGCGGTTTCCCATTTTCACACCAGGCAAATGCTGGGGTGTACCTTAATTAAGGCCACGGCCGCTTCCTTCCCACTCCTAGCCTTTTCCTGTCCCATCGTCGCCGTAAGACCTATCTGTGTCGGTGCGACGTAAAACAACTAGCAAAAAAAAGGTTACAAATACCTGTTACTAAACTCTGTGGCCCAAATCGTATTAGGTCCGAATTATCGTTCAAATTTTCCCAATATTCAATTATGAAATGATTTTATTTTCCACGGTTCCTGGGTGCAGCCATAACAGAACACTTGTACGTCATCACTTGACTGGATTGGCTATAATAAGTTATTTTCACCTGTAAAATTTCGTCCAGTTCGTTTTGTTGCGATAATTCTCAAATATTGTCTCACCCTGTCCACGACGTAGTATTACACAGTTAACGTAAGCACCGCGTAGCACTGCTTCTGCTGTGTTCACCTTTAACTGACGCTAATATCTCAATAAAAGGAGATAAATATTCTCATTGTGTTCGTGGAGAAAATAAGCTTTGGTAACGTTAATATTTACTGAACTGATTACCTAGAACTTGATCATTCTCTGTAGTCATATCAAATGAAGGCAGTTTCTCCAACGTTATCGCCCAGCCTTTCCCTTAGCCGGTACCAAACCATTCCCTTTCGTTTTTCTTTCTTCCCTTTGATATGTGTAGGGCAACATACTCCAAAGTGATTAACAAACGATGGGTGTATGCTCTTTATTGTCCATCGATTAAGTTTCTTTGTGGCTAAGTAGAGAACGCATGTGTGTTTAAATGACGACCTACATTCATCCGATTCATTATGAAAACATACAGGACTTCAGGATACACAATCAAATAGAAAGGACAAAAGGGGTCAGCACACTACAGTCCTGTAAATAACTCAACATGTCAGTCCTTTAAAAGTGCTTTCATTATTATTATTATTATTATTATTATTATTATTATTATTATTATTATTATTATTATTATTATTATTATTATTATTATTATTATTATTATTGTTACGGAGTTATCCGTGGTAGTTAGAGGTGAAAGAAGGTGCGGGCTGGAATAGGTCTCAACTACAAAATTAAAGTTAATTTAAGACTTTAACAAAGGTTGTATTTTCTTTTCAAAATCAACAAATAACAACAGAGTAACAGGTACCAAGTAGCAGGAAAACAAGTTAAGAAATTACATTTCGTTACAAGATTTGGGCTTCGAGCCCCAAGATTAATTTCTGAGCTCTCAGCTCACCTCCACAATTGCTAAAGGGCAGAAAATCCCTAAGTACGAGGAGCACTTGCTCCTAATTACAATGTTAAGAAAAAGAGCAGACCCGCTCTCAATTTTACAAGCCTATCAAAGGCTACAACAAACTTCATTTCTATCTGCCCTTAAGGCACACAAGGAAACAGGGGTAATTAATACCCAACCTACGGGGCCTTCGCATGAAGAAAACAGAACATCAGGTTAAGTTACTGGCCCAAAGTACAGAAGAGATTGGAGGCGTGAACTTGCACTCCTAAATACACTTTTAAAACCTAAGTGGCTCTAGGCCGAAACCCAGGGGCTAATCCCAAGCTAAGGAGGTGACCCGTATGAGAAACTTTAATATTTTAAGGAAGAGAAGAAACGGTTATGAAAACGTAGTCACCTCAATTTCCAAATGAAGGGGAGCTCGAGAGGGTAAAGCACTCTCTATCCCCGCTTTACAGTAATTTGTAGATTTTACATAGACAGAAAAGAATTTACATTATAAAACGGTAGGTTACATACTAAAGGTTTCGAACCCTCCCCGAGAGTTAAACTGCTGAGCTAGCAAGAAATGAACGTGTTAACAGGCCATTACCTTGTAGAAGAACTGCTGCTTGAAGAAAGGCGTTTCCCGCCCCTGCTACATATTCACACACTAAGAAAGATGTTACTGAAGTGGCCCCGAGACAAGAAAATCAGCAGTTTATATACCCTCGTGGAACATTCGAGACCTTTCAGGAATGAGTAGACACACCCTTTCGTTTTTATTGGATAACAGCAAAAACTAATACACAAGACGAGGAAGAAACACCTTATTGGTGGAAAATTAATTACATAAATTCCTGATTGGTTACATTCAAAACGGGCGGAAATAAAGGGTTTATATTGCCAACCCACAAACCACAGAACAAAATTTAGTAAAAACAAAACTTAGGAATGCAATATTTCTTCCGGAGAATACATTCCTTTACACCAGAGTGCGTTATCTTAGTTTTTGGTAGAGACATCTGTTAGAGAATGTCCCAACTTCTTGATACAGAGCAAACCAACACAAATTGAAATAGACACAGTTCAGAACACTTCAAAATTACCAAAGTGACATCTTCCGAGAAACCGTTGAGTTAATTCAGTTGTTAAAGTTCAGGCTTTCACCTGTAGAGGAGTTTCAACTGGCACAATATTTTCATTAGCGGCGTGGAGGTGTACCGCCCGGTACAATTATTATTATTATTATTATTATTATTATTATTATTATTATTATTATTATTATTATTATTATTATTATTATTATTTATGGTATTCATTATTCGCTAATCGGCGAACTAGGGACCGCGGTAACTTGCATTACATATTCCGGCCCTTATTCAATTTTCGTTCGATCCAGTAAGTTTTCATAAGTTTTCGCCCGACCGTTTTGCACCAGTTGTGCGTTTCTCAACGCGCGAAGTTCCAAATTCCCTACAGAAATTTCAAAGAAGAGCGATGCGTTTCGTAACCGGGAATAGAAGGAATACCATTAATTGCATAAGTCTTGAATCTAGAAGAACTAGAGCTCGCCTTTGAGGACTTTAAAAGAGCTATACGGGAAGAACTGCCTGGAGTAGTATTAGGAATTAGTTGGAACCTCCTTCATACTTACCGAGAAATGATCATAAGGAAAAAAAATGAGGGCCAGAAACCAGCATACGGATGTGGGCAAGTTTTACTTCGTAAGCAGGTCCGTAAGGAACTGGAATAAATTACCTGCAGGAGTCGTTGATAGATTCACTTTCGGTATCAAGTCATTTAAGGAGACCATTAGTGCTAGTATAAAGTGAAAAGTAAAATTTGTAAATTACAGACACTGAATTTGTGATTTTCTGCTTGGTTTAGGTTGTGAAACTAGTAGTTTTTCTTGTGGTATTCTCTTTCCAGGGAATTGTTTGTTGTACTTATGTAGTTGTTATTGTTGGGTAATTACCTATGTTTTTAGCTTTATTTTATTATCACCTGCAATATTAAGCTAGTAGTAAGCTCAGCCTATGGTATTGTAAGCCGTAGTGTTAAACACTGGAAATACATAAGTTGTGTGTGAATTCATATATTATTATGCTGATTTGGAATGTTAAACTAGTATCATTTCTGTCGTATTTTCTTTCCATTCAATTGTTTGTTGTACTCCTGTTGTTGTTGTCGTTATAGTTGCAGTTGTTGTTGTGTAATTATGTTTTAACTTTACATCCTTATCACTTGTAATGCTAAGCTGGTAGTAAACTGAATCTATAGTGTTGTAAGACGTAGTGTTAAGCACTGGAAATACTTAAGCTGTATGTGAAATTGTATATGAAAATTCTGAATTTAGAATTCCCGTAGAGTGGGGCTCGCTTCAGGTGACGCGGCTGGAGCGAGCCCGATGGTGGGCACGCGTCATGTGAAGCGCGGAAAGTTTTTATTTTTTATCTCCGTTACGAAACAAGCGGTAGGTTTGAAACTTTCTCCGTATGTTCCGAGAGTGCCATCTGACAGAATTTTTTTCACCTTCGTGTAGCTAAGCAGTTCTCCTCTAGGAATCCCCTTATTATCTGCTACATAGCTGCGTAGCGCAAGAACAACCTATGTGGCGGTTGGCGAGAAGCTCAGTCAGTGTGCCGCGAGGAGCGTAGGATTTCGTGTCTCGGTGTGAATGTTTTCAGCTCTCATAAGCTGTTTTGTTGGTATACACATTTATCTTGTGATTTATTGTTTTAATTCTACATGTAGCGTTTCATATCTGTAGTCAACATGTTCAAAAGAATTGTAGATCTTCCGAGTGATGATATACGGGATATTCTCGAGCTCAGTGAGGAAGATAGTTGCAGTGATTCTAGTTTAGATAGTAATGGTGAAACTATCCCGCTATTAGATGCTCCAAGCACGAGTGCTTCCGTCGGAGTAGGCCTGTTGCCTAGATGCCGTGGACAGGTGTCGAGTTCGAGCTCCGATGAGAGTAGCGAGTCAGAAAGTGAGAGCGATTTGCCTCCTACTCCGCCTAGTGACTGGGATGTAAGGGGATGTAGGAGAGCCCGATTTACAGCTACATATCAAAGTGGAATTCAGGGCGAACTTTTAAATAAAAAAGAACCGGACGAAATATTTGAGCATTTCATTGACGATGAACTGTGCGAACTTATTGCAGAGCAAACTAATCTGTACGCTCAGCAGTCAATACAAGCTAGTATAGGAACAGCTAAGATGAAAAGGAGAAGCAGGGAGAGGGATTGGGTTCCTACTAACAAGGAAGAAATAAAACTTTTATTTGCGATCTTTCTTCTTCAGGGTATGATTCAAAAGCCGAAGCTATCTCATTATTTTTCACGTAATAGATTGTTTGCTACGCCAGTGTTTTACGAGAGCATGTCCGAGAAACGTTTTTTCCTTCTACTGAAATTTTTACATTTCTCAGATAATGAGGCTTACGATCGGCAAGTATCCCCAAAACTCTACAAAGTGAAGCCAGTTCTAGACATTCTTGTATCAAAATTTAAAATGTCCTATTTACCAGATGATCGTCTATCAATTGACGAAAGTTTACTCCTTTGGAAAGGTCGCTTGGGGTGGAAAATGTATATTCCGAAGAAGAAAGCTCGTTTCGGGATGGAATCTTTTAAATTGTGTGAAGCTAAAACAGGATATGTGTGGAATATCCTGTGGTACACAGGCAAGGAAACTGAGCTAGTAAATGAGGTTTGTGGGGTAAATATTTCTCAGTATACCAAGCCCTCGAAAGTAGTGTTTGCTCTAGCCGAACCTCTTCTAAATAAGGGATATCTCATAGCTCTAGACAATTATTACAGTAGCCCGGAATTCTTCGATCAGCTGAATGAGTTTCAGACAGACGCTGTCGGTACTGTAAAATCTAACAGAAAAAATCTTCCGAAGGACGTCTTGGGGAAAAAGCTGAAAAAAGGGGAGGTGGCTTTTGCTTATCAAAACAAACTCATGGCCTTGAAGTGGAAAGACAAGAGAGAAGTCTGCATGCTGAGTAGTATTCATGACGCGGAAATGCGCACTGTTCTAAACAAGAAAGGAGAAACCAAAGAGAAGCCGGTCGTATGTATTGAGTACAATGACTCAATGGGAGGGGTGGACTTATCGGACCAATGTATCGTGCCATACAGTATGGCGAGAAAAAGAATGAAGAAATATTACCACAAGATTTTCAGACACCTACTGGATATAACAGTGTTCAATGCTTTTGTGATATACAAGAAACACGGCGGTAAATTCACTCAGCTGGAGTTTCGTATTCAAATTGTTCAGAAACTATTTCAAAAGTATGCGAACGCTACCCCTAACGCAGCCTTGCCAATTCGATCAGTGAGACCCGCACCCGTTGACTTGTCAACTCGATTCTCGGGAAGGCATTTTCCAGATTTCAATCCAGCCTCGAAATCAAGACTGCACGCAAATAAGAGATGCGTTGTTTGCGTGGCGAAAGGCCAGCGGCGGGACACTCAGTATTGTTGTGCAGTATGCAATGTCGCTTTGTGCCCCTCTCCTTGCTTCAGGCTATACCATACAGTTGAAGTATGAGCATTGCAAATATGCCAGCTAGTCTCAGGTTCCATACTCGGGGAATCTGAGAAGATCGTAGTCTACACTCGGTGACCGCTGTACATTCTGCGTGCCGGCAACTATCAGTCACCATCCTGAAATAGTTCTTTTCAATTTTCTCTCCAGTCATTTGTTATAGCTATTGAGTGTAAATAGTGTTGAACAGTGTAGTGTAATTTTGTGTAATGTGGTGACAAAATTGTGATGAATGAACTCATGGATTACTCGCTGCCCTCTTCAATGGCAAGTTATAGGCCTACGTGGTGAGTACATTTTTCTATTTTATTTCAGGAAAATGTGATATTTTGAGTGAATGTGTCTGTATTATTTGGAGTATATGATACTTTTGTTTGTTAGTGGGTTACGTATTTCAACGTTGAATTAATGTGAGCAACACAAATAATACTCCGAATCGAAGTAAATATGAAATGGCACATATGCAATTTTTGCACTGACACTGGATGAATTGAAAAATCGTTTTAATGGTAAATAATAGCGCAATTTACACCGCAACGTATAATTTTATGCTAATTTTAACATAATATAATATTTAAGCGGGTGTAGGTTTGCAAAAACTATTTCTTTTTTAAAGAAAAAATTTACTGAAAATGATTCCCCACTATGCAGGAAGTCCTCGTTTATGACCTCCCCACTTAACGGGTTTTAAACTAGTATTATTTCTTGTCTTATTTTCAATTCATGAATTTGCTTGTTATACGATAGTTGTTGTAGTGGTGTTTTTGGGTAGTTAGGTTTAAAATTTACTTTATTATCACTTGTAATGTTAAGCCAGTAGTAAGCTCAACCTATAATACTGTAAGCCGTAATGTTAAGCACTGGAAATACATGAGTTGTATGTGAATTTTTGCATGATGATGCTAGATTTTAAATGTTATAGTAGTATTTCTTGTAATATTTTCCTTTCATGGAATTGTTTGTTGTAGTTTTGTTGTTGTTGTTGTTGTAGGCTATTTATGTGTTAACTTTACCTTATCATTAGCCAACGCCCGTACCCTGTTGAAACACCGGATCCCGTAAGATCTCCGAAGTTAAGCAACATTGGGCGTGGTCAGGAGTTGGATGGGTTGCCACGCGCTGTTGGTGGGGGGTAAGGGAATGGAGGAGCGGAAAGGAACTGGCCACCCTACCGCACGTAAACTCCGGCTCAGGAACACCTCTGCGGAGGTTCGGACCTGCCTTCGGGCAGAATAACCCTTACCTTACCTTACCTTACCATTACACTACACGAGGAATTTCCCAATTGCGATGTATTTCTTAATAATAATTTTAAAAATGTCACGACACTTGTAATGTAAAGGTCTCATTTGTGCGCGTCTTCTAGTCGTAGGCCCATGCCTTCGCGCTCCTCCTTGACGTTAACCTACCATATATACGGGTTTAGACTTAACATTTTTAAAGTGTGTTTTCTCCATCGAGAGTTGCCCATCCGCCTTAGGTGATCGTAGAACCGAACCCTCCATTTGCACATTGTGTCCGTTATCTTCCCTACCTTAGAGTATATTTCTTGTCTAGATTTTCGTAAGCAGGTACCGTTTTTGTTGTTTAACCCAGGTATGCTGTGGAGAATCTTTCTCTCTTTTTGCTGTAATTTAGCTGGTGCACATTTGTGAGAGTGGATAACGCATTCTGAAGCATCGAGATTATTATTATTATTATTATTATTATTATTATTATTATTATTATTATTATTATTATTATTATTATTATTATTATTAACACAACGTTGTGCCCACTATTCAACTTATTTAGCAGATGCATCTGAGTTCTTTTCTTCCCAGAATATATTCTTCCTCCCGCTGTGATTTTTCTTCCGTTCTTCCGTCCATGGCCGACCCCGTGGTGTAGGAGAACGTGCGTGCCTCTTACCCGGAGGACCCGGGTTCGATTTCCGGCCAGGTCAGGGATTTTTACCTGGATCTGAGGGCTGGTTCGAGGTCCACTCAGCTTACGTGATTATAATTGAAGAGCCATCTGACGGTCAGATGATGGCCCCGGTCTAGAAATTCAAGAATAACGGCCGAGAGGAGTTGTCGTGATGACCACACAACACCTCACAATCTGCAGGTCTTCGGGATGAGCACGGTCACTTATCCCATATCATTTCAGCTGTTTCGCTGATATATTGAAGGCTTTTTCAATTTCGGTTGTTCAATTATTCTTGACTCGCAAAGAGGATGCATAATTAAATACCATTTTATTAAGGCTTTCATTGTCAATTCCTTGAATGTGACCATGAAATTTCAGTCGTCCTTCTCTAATAGTGTTTAATAATTTTTCAGAATGCTGGTACAATTAAGGACACCTCCTTTTCATCCACACTCCTTCTATGCATACTGGGGGCAAAGATTTATCTAAGGATGTCCCTTTCATTTTTGTCTAAAGTTTTAGTTAGTTGATGATGATGCTCGTTGTTTCAAGGGGCCTAACATCGAGGTCATCGGCCCCTTTTAGTTAGTGATTTGCCTCCGATGATCAAGGTTTTTGATGCGTATAATGCTTCGGGATTAATTACAGTGTTATAGTGCTTTAATTTAGCGTTTCGTGTTATTGGATTCTGTTGTACCTGTTCCATGTGTTTCTGTAGGCTTTTTGTGGTTTATAAATTCTCTTTATGTTTGCTTCACGGTTTAATCCGGATTTTTGAATGATTTCCCCTGAGCATTTAAAATTATTTACCTGAGAGAATTTGCCAAACTGAGTGAAATGAAATAGATTAAAATTGATCTCTCCCTTATCTTCAACTTACTAGCATGATGGAATCAACTAACAATTATTATTATTATTATTATTATTATTATTATTATTATTATTATTATTATTATTATTATTATTATTATTATTATTATTATTATTACACTGGCGAAAATATATCCAAACAGCAGGTTAACGAACGTTGGTAGGCGTGTTTATACATCTGAAACAGGACGTTGATTCAAATTTCCCGCAAATCGCATTAGCGGGGCGCTAGTAGCTGTCCAGTGACGTTGCATATCAAGCCTCTGTGAAGTTGCTAACCACCACCACAATCCTTTACTTGAAATTAGTTCTGTCGCCTCGTTTAATTCTAGACCCCTTATCCATAAAATTTTAGAAACTGAGTTTAACCATCGTCGTTTGGTCTCCCTCTACTTCTCTTACCCTCCATAACAGAATCCAATATTCTCCTAGGTAATCTATCCTCTCCCCATTCGCCTCATACGACCGCACCTGCGTACAGCTTCATCCATAAAGTTCATTCCTGAATCATTCTTCACCTCCTCATTCCAAATACCCTCCTGCCATTGTTTCGACCTGCTTGTACCAGCAATCATTCGTGCTTCTTTCAGGTCTGCTACTTCTAACTTATGAATTAGGTATCTTGAGTCCACCCAGCTTTCAGTCCCGTAAATCAAAGTTGGTCTGAAAACGTAAGGGTGCAAAGACTTCCTTCTTACAGAATACTGTTGATCGGAACTGTAAGATCACTGCATGAGCTTTACTGCACCTTCATTCAATCTTACTTACCATACTACCATCCTGGGAGAATACACATCTTAAATACTTGAAATTATCTACCTGTTCCAGCTTTGTATCACCAATATAACATTAAATTATTTTGGATTTCTTACCCACTGACATCAATTTAGTCTTGGAAAGGCTAATTTTCATATGTTACTTATTGCACTTATTTCCAAGTTTCAGGATGTTAGACTGCAGGCTTTCTGGACAATCTGTCATTAAGAGCAAGTCTTCATCATAGGCCAAACTGCTTACTACATTTCCACCTAAGAGAATCCCTCCGAGCCATTTAATACCTTTCAGCAGATCATCCATGTAAACCACGAACAACAAAGGTGAAATATTACAGCCTTGTCCAACCTCAGTAAGTACCTTGAGCTGATAGGGTAGATATACATTTTACTACCCTTAAAAATTTACCGCTATCAGCGATGTACCTGCGCGTCTCCGTGGCATGACGGATACTGCCAAATATTTAAAAAAGGCAGGAGTGCTTGTATATTTTTAAAATGATACGCACAGTATATTCATTAGGGGTGTGCCTGAAAAGAGTCACACCACCTCAGGATGCGGACACGAATTTACTTTACATGTGATGAAAATCATATTTAGGTCGGTATTGATGAGTTCTAGTTAAAAACAGGATATAATCCACCTTGTTCAATACACAGAGTTAAGAAACATTAAAGTGAATAAATAATTACATAAAATGTAGACAGGTTTCGACGTTTGGGCCATCATCAGTACATACACATTTTTTGGAACATTAAAATATGGAGTATCCACAGTTTTAGCACTCCAGGCAAGGAATCCAAAGTTGAAAACATCCTAGGAATATGAGCTACAGATTTTCGGTAAGTAAAATATCATGAAGTATGAGAATATCTTCTTTATTTATTCCTAAAATTTCCCTTTCCTAATTATCGTTATCCGGTCGATTAGATTAGCACTTCGAATTTTTATAGGCAATGTAGGCAATGCAGAGTTTCAGTTAAGCCCTTCTAACGGCTGTCGGTGTAGACATTTTTAAACAATCAAAAATGACTGAGGGTATTGAAGCAAGGAACACGTAAAGAAATAATTAAGTAAATAAGTTAATTTGGCTAGGATTTGAATAAAAAAATAACAAACGATTTTAGGCTCTTTTCCTGAACTGTATGATAGAGATATCCGGGATTCACAATTGAGGAGCTAGATGCTAGATGCTAGGGTGCCGATAGAGGTCAGGAGCTCACTAAAACCAGTACCATGTGCTACGCTGTTATTGCATGAAGCATGCTTCACGAGCGGCACGTTCAGTTGCCGCCAGTTCCTTGGCTGGAGAAAATGTCAGCGAGCGGAAGAGAAGGTTTTGTGGCTAGTGCAGACAAAAGGGTTGATGTTCTTTCACTAATGAAATACTTAATGAAAATTTTGAGTGGTATGTGAAAGTCATGTCTGTGTGTAATGATTCCCTAGTGCTAATGCAGCATGTGAAAGGTGAATCTTCCAGATTATGGTCAATGATGCGGTATTTAAGTATTTTAAACAAGTAAGACATACAATATCTAAATCCTAATTATATACTTTGTGATCTGTTTCTTGTTTCTTTTCATTGTTTAACTTTAGAGAATCACTTTGTAAATGAAAATAGGAATAAAAGTTGTTCAGAAAGCAATGTTTTTAATTTTATAACATTTCAAATATTTGTTGGGGAAGGTGGGGAATTACCGTAGCCTAACACCATAGTTGGGGAGAACACTGTAACAAACCTCTCTTGGCTCTTTGCGCAATAAAGAACGAAAAAGGTGAATATCATATAACGAATAAACTTTTTTTACCTTTCTTAGTTGACAATTATTTTAAGGAATTTGTTCTTAATTTGAGTAAGTTTAGACATTTTTGAGAACTGAGGTGTGATAAACTGCCACTTTTGTTCCTCTATAGTGGGCGATCATACTATCCTATCTCCCTGATCAATCAATCAATCAATACTGATCTGCATTTAGGGCAGCCGCCCAGGTGGCAGATTCCCTATCTGTTGCTTTCCTAGCCTTTTCCTAAATGATTTCAAAGAAATTGGAAATTTATTGAACATCTCCCTTGGTAAGTTATTCCAATCCCTAACTACCCTTCCTTTAAATGAATATTTGCCCCAGTTTGTCCTCTTGAATTGCATCTTTATCTTCATATTGTGATCTTTCCTAATTTTATAAACGCCATTCAAACTTATTCGTCTACTAATGTTATTCCACGCCATCTCTCCGCTGACAGCTCGGAACATACCACTTAGTCGAGCAGCTCTTCTTCTTTCTCTCAATTCTTCCCAACGCAAACATTGCAACATTTTTGTAACGCTACTCTTTTGTCGGAAATCACCCAGAACAAATCGAGCTGCTTTTCTTTGGATTTTTCCAGTTCTTGAATCAGGTAATCCTGGTGAGGGTCCCATATACTGGAACCATACTCTAGTTGGGGTCTTACCAGAGACTTATATGCCCTCTCCTTTACATCCTTACTACAACCCCTAAACACCCTCATAACCATGTGCAGAGATCTGTACCCTGTATTTACAGTCTCATTTATGTGATTACCCCAATGAAGATCTTTCCTTATATTAACACCTAGATACTTACAATGATCCCCAAAAGGAACTTTCACCCCATCAACGCAGTAATTAAAACTGAGAGGACTTTTCCTATTTGTGAAACTCACAACCTGACTTTTAACCCCGTTTATCAACATACCATTGCCTGCTGTCCATCTCACAATATTTTCGAGGTCACGTTGCAGTTGCTCACAATCTTGTAACTTATTTATCACTCTATAGAGAATAACATCATCCGCAAAAAGTCTTACCTCCGATTCCACTCCTTTACTCATATCACTTATATATATAAGAAAACATAAAGGTCCAATAATACTGCCTTGAGGAATTCCCCTCTTAATTATTACAGGGTCAGATAAAGCTTTGCCTACTCTAATTCTCTGAGATCTATTTTCTAGAAATATAGCAAGCCATTCAGTCACTCTTTTGTCTAGTCCAATTGCACTCATTTTTGCCAGTAGTCTCCCATGATCCACCCTATCAAATGCTTTAGACAGGTCAATCGCGATACAGTCCATTTGACCTCCAGAATCCAAGATATCTGCTATATCGATGGCCTAGATTGAATACCTCGTATCTCAAAAAGTTCTTCCCATCCAACATTTCCCTTAAGACTGGTCACGCCTCCCAGCCACGTTTGGATATGCAGTCCATCAGAACAATGTTCGTTGGGTTTATTTTCCTATGCTAACGCGTAAAGGAAAATGAACCTTATAAAAATTATACTCTAGGATTTAGTAAATACTTCACGTAAACATACCTTCCTATAGCACGGTACGGTAAGGTTCATTTTCCTTCACACGTCGGCATAGGAATAAAGAACACAACGAACATTGTTCTGATGGACTGCATATCCATGTGTGGCTGGGAGGCGTAACCAGTCTTAAGGGAAATAATGGATAGGAAGAACTTTGTGAGATACGAGGTTTTCATTCTAGGCCATCGATATCTTGCTGGAATCCTACAAGTTGAGCTTCAGTGGAATAACCTTTCCTAAAACCGAATTGCCTTCTATCGAACCAGTTATTAATTTCACAAACATGTCTAATATAATCAGAAAGAATGCCTTCCCAAAGCTTACATATAATGCATGTCAAACTTACTGGCCTGTAATTTTCAGCTTTATGTCTATCACCCTTTCCTTTATACACCGGGGCTACTATAGCAACTCTCCATTCATCTGGTATAGCTCCTCCGACCAAACAATAATCAAATAAGTACTTCAGATATGGTACTATATCCCAACCCATTGTCTTTAGTATATCCCCAGAAATCTGATCAATTCCAGCCGCTTTTCTAGTTTTCAACTTTTGTATCTTATTGTAAATGTCATTGTTATCATAGGTAAATTTGATTACTTCTTTGGCCTTAGTCTCCTCCTCTATCTCGACATTATCCTTGTAACCAACAATCTTTACATACTGCTGACTGAATACTTCTGCCTTTTGAAGATCATCACATATACACTCCCCTCGTTCATTAAATATTCCTGGAATGTCCTTCTTGGAACCTGTTTCTGCCTTAAAATACCTATACATACCCTTCCATTTTTCACTAAAATTCGTATGATCAATACCGATGTACGGCAAAATATAATATTCCTGCTCTTCTTGTAATAACAGCGTATGAAAAGGAAATTTTAAATAACTCTGTCTTTCTTATTAGCTAATTCTTTGGGAAACACATTTTCGGGCTGTTTTAAATGTCTTTAAATGAAATTCAGGTTGATTCCTAATATTACTTTTAACTCAGAACATTTATAAAATTCAAGCTTCTCTTTCTCAAAATAACGTAAAACTAGTTACGCTGTTATTGCATCCAACTCCTCAGTTAGAAATTTTTTGAGGCCCTTTAACCCTTCAACTTTCGGCACAGTTGAAGAAAATGGTTAAATTTATGTTTTTCGAAGTCTTTGTCAGCTAAGAAGTGTTTTAATAATATTGATATAAGAACAATTATGATGTGAGAAAGTCTCTTTAGAAAATTATATTTTCTCAGTGCGATCTTTCATTAAGTGAGTTCTTGCGTATCTCTTATTATGGTATTGTGCCGTATCAGAGCCATGAATTAGTGATCCAGGCACATATATTTAAAATTTAATTCAACATGTTCTCTATTTGGAGCGCGTGTATGCGAAAGGGGGACGCTTGAGGACTGATGGCATGGAAACTTCCACGCAAGTAGCGAGTGAGATGAAGATAATAGTGCGACGGAGACAGACGAAGGCAGGTCTCGAGCGCGTACCATGTGATAATGCGATTGGGGTGAAAATTGCAGAGAGCCAACACCCCGCACAGAAATTTTATATGGATAGTCAACCTAGCGGGAAGAGAATGCGAGGTTAAATTATATTTGCACCTCGATTTTCGCTGTAATTAGGACAACAATAGACGTTATATGCCTCTTCAGAATTTAGAACCCATTGCTGTACCTTCATTAAGGCCACGGCCGCATCCTTCCCAGTCCTAGCCCTTTCCTGTCCCATCGTCGCCATAAGACCTATCTGTGTCGGTGCGACGTAATGCCAATAACAAAAAAATGGAATAAAAATAACCAGAAGGGATGTGCTATATACTGTATTCCCAAATAATGTAAATTACGCAGTTGTGATACTGTCCCATAAAGGAGGAGCCCCCACGCGACACACAAAACGCATGAACTGCTACGGGGATTTCCCCGATTGCTTCAAATGCAGGGATAATGCTTTGGGCGATTGCAAGAAATTTATGATCGAATTAGTTTCCGCTTACGACCAAAAATCATGAGATTACCTTAGCTACCTCTTAAAGGCACTGCCTTCTTGATATTCGTGATATCGTCTCTAGGGTCAGCCAACTTGTGCTAGTTTTAACAAATAGGGCGGAAATCTTTCACCGAGTCAGTCTGGGACGTTGCTCGTCGCGAAAGTCAGTCTCTTTGTGCGGTGATAATTTGAGAAAATAAGCACAATTACTGTGGTTAGATATATAAATTATTATTCAGAAACAGTTCATGACGTATTTGTTTGATAGCACCCAAATTTAGAATAATTCCTTTGACATTTAGAGACTGTCTGTGATTATTATTATTATTATTATTATTATTATTATTATTATTATTATTATTATTATTATTATTATTATTATTATTATTATTATTATTATTATTATTATTATTGTTCCGAGGTATCTGTGGAACAGCAGAGGTGAAAGAAGGTGCTGGGATGAATAGGTCTCAACTTACGAAATTAAAGTTAATTTAAAGTTTAACAAAGGTTATATTTTCTTTTCAAGATCAAGAAATAACAAGTATGACAGGTACTCAGTAGCATATCAACAAATTAAGAAAGTACCATTGCAATTTGTTAATGGATTTACCTATATACCAAGATCAACAAAGGGGAAGAAAACCCCAATCATGCCAAGGAGCACTAGCTCCCAAATACCCAGTTAGGCCTCCTCGAGGCACACAGAAAATCAACTTTAAGAAAGAGCAACCCGCTCTCCAAATTCAAGCCTATTCAAAGGCCACACCAAACTCCACCTTTAAGCTGCCCTCCAGGCACACAAGAACAGGGGTAAAAATACCCAACCTACTGAGGCCTATTCAGTAAAGAAACAGGACAATTACATGGCCCCCAAAATACCAACTTGAGTGGAGGCGTACCTTGCACTCTTAATACACCTTTTTAAAACTTATTCGGCTCTTAAGCCGCTTATGCAAGGGCTAATCCCATACTACGGAGGTGACACGATAGGAAAACTTTATTACATTATGAAGCGAAGAAAAACGGTTATGAAAACGTAGTCACCTCAAAACAATATGAGAGGGAGCTCGAGAGGGTTAGGCACTCTCTATCCCGATTTGTAGTTAAAGAGACGGAATTTATACCAAGTGCCTTTTACATTTTAAAGGAAGGTTACATGATAAAAGTTTCGAACCTGCCCCGAGGGTTAAACTGCTGAGCTAGCAAGAAATGAAGTTATTAAAAAGCCATTACCTTATGGAAGAACTGCTGCCCGAAGGAAGAGGCGCTTCCCGCCCCCTGCTACATAATCACACTAGGAAAGATGTTACTGAAGTGGCCCGGAGACCAGAAAATCAGCAGTTTAAATACCCTCGTGGAACATTCGAGACCTTTCAAGAATGAGAACCCACACCCCCCTCAATTTTATTGGCTAGGATCAAGCAACATATCCATATCGGAGAAGACATACGTTATTGGTCAAAAATTAATTAGAGAAATTCGGGATTGGCTAAATTCAAAACAAGCGGAAAGAGAAGGGTTATACTGCCAACCCAAAATATGACTGAAATAAATTTAACAAAGTACAAACTTATGAACACAAAATTTCTCAATAAACAGTTCCTTCACTCGCACTAGGGTGCACAATTGTAGTTCTTCAGTAGTGCCATCTAGAAGAGAATGTTCACACTTCTTATTACAGAGCAAACAAATCGAAAAAGACACAGTTCAGAACTCTTCAAAATTTACAATAGCGACATCTTCAGAGAAACTTTAGAATTAACATGGTTGTTAAAGTTCAGGCTTCCTCAAGTAGAGGAGTTTCAACTGGCGCAATGTTTGAATTAGCGGCGTGGAGGTGTACCGCCCGGTACAATTATTATTGTTACCGAGTTTTGCGGTAGTTAGAGGTGAAAGAAGGTGCGGGTGTGAACGGGTCTCAAGCTACGAAATTAGAGTTCATGTAAAATTAACAAGGTTATATTTTCTGTTCAAAATAAAGAAATAACAATCATGGCAGGTACAGAGTAGCAAGGCAATAAAAATACAATTTCAATATTTACAGGATTTGGGCTTCGAGCCCCAGCCTCACAATTCTTGAGCAATTAGCCCAGTTTTACCCCAAACCTAAGTTTCAACAGAGGGGCAGAAAACCCCATTCATGTTCAGGAGCACTTGCTCCAAATTACACAGAAAAGCCTCCTCGAGGCATACAACACTCAATTTTCAAGAAAGAGCCGCTCGCTCTCAAACTTTAAGCCTCTCAAAGGCCACACCAAACTCCACCTTCAAGTTGTCCTCTAAGGACATAGACACAGGGGTAAAATACCCAACCTACTGAGGTCTATTATTTGAGAAAAAGAGTAATTGCATGACCTCTAAAACAACAATTTGAGAGGAGGCGAACTTGCGCTCCTAATACGCTTTGTTTAAAACCTACTTGGCACTAGGTCGTTAATACAAGGGCTAATCCCATACTAAAGAGGTGACTTAAAAAGAAACAATTTACATTACGTTAAAGAAGAATAGTTTGAGAAAAAATAAGTTCACCTCAACACAATATGAGTGGGAGCTCGAGAGGGTTAATCACTCTCTATCCCGATATGCAGTTGAAAGATAGAATAGATACCAAGGGTCTTTACATTGTAAGGAAGGTTACATTATGGAAAAGCTTCGGACCCGCCCCGAGAGTTAAACTGCTGAGCTAGCAAGGAAAGAAGTTATTAATTGGCCATTACCTTGTTGTTGACCGCTGCCGAAGAAAGAGGCGCTTCCCGCCCCCTGCTATGTACTTAACACACTGAAAGATGGAACAGAAGTGGCGCAGAGACCCAAAAATCAGCAGTTTATATACTCTCGCGGAAAGTTCGAGGCGTTTTAGGGAAGAAAACACCCGCCCACAATCACTTTATTGGTGGATAACGAAAACCCCTACACAATATGAAGAAGAAACACATTATTGGTGGAAAATTAACTAAAGAAATTCGGGATTGGCTAGATACAAAACAAGGGGAAGGAAAGGGTTAATATTGCCAACTTAAACAATGACTGAAAGAAATTTAGCAAAGAACAAACTTTTGAAATTAAAATTTCTCCAAAAAAACAGTTCTTTCACTCCGCACTAGGGTGCACTATTGTTGATCTTCAGTAGTGTTCTCTAGAAGAGAAAGTTCACACTTCTTACTACAAGCAAAACAAAAATACGTAGAAAATGACACAGTTCAAAAACTCCAAAATTTCCAGGTAGTGACATCTTCTGAGAAGGTAGAAAATTAATACCGTAGCTAAAGTTCAGTCTTCCTCCAGCAGAGGAGTTTCAACTGGCGCACATTTTGAATTAGCGGCGTGGAGGTGTACCGCCCGGTACAATTATTATTATTATTATTATTATTATTATTATTATTATTATTATTATTATTATTATTATTATTATTATTATTATTATTATTATTATTATTATTATTCTCGGTGAAAGTCTGAACGCTATTGGAAGAAACAGTGCCGACCATATGAAAGAAAGGAGTTTAGTGTGGGCTAGCTAATTACTGCTAGGTACATATGTAGGTTTTTAAACAGTAAACCACGCTGAAACACGGATAACCGGGCATAAATTCAGTGCGGGACGTTAGTCTTGATATCACTGTATGGTGATGATTTGAAGTTACGTGAACATATGGCTAACATTCTGTATTAATGCAATTGATTTTATCATAAAGAACGAAGTTCGAACCATGGACCAGCAAACAGCGACTCAGCTCTGGATCCCTGAGGTTGCAAAGACAATCGCCGTTGTGATGTAATTCTAAGTCTTCTTAGCATGGGCCTTCCAGAGGTTCGAACGGAAAGCACAATGCGGTTACAGATAAGTACATAATCTCATTGTAAATAATTATGAATGCGTAGCTTGTAAATAATTCATTATTAGATTAGGATGTCAATTTATCCTGTTTAGGGATTTAGTATAGGAAGCTTTTGAGTGAGTTAATTTAGTTAAATTTAGCAGAAATCATGAAGTGAATTTTGTAATTACTCAACTTTAGTTATTAGTTCAGAGTAATCGTTTATTTAAATCTTTGGAAACGTGTTAGATGTAAAGTTCCAGAATAGGAATTTTTTTATTTATTTTGTGAGTGCATTCGTTTAAATATTAAGGTGTTGGGAAATAATGGTGTAGTGATTGCATGCAAACAGAGTCTTATTAATGCATGTCACTGAAGCCTGTTAATTGGATCAAGAATGTACTCGATTTTTAAATGTAAATTAGAAGGAATTTTGTAGCATAAGGTCAGTGGCTGAAGAATTGCTGTATGGTGTACTATGAACGACGCCGGGATTTGAACCCAAGATCTATATTTGATAGAGCTTTCCGTAAGGAAGCACTTTTCACATTGATTCCCTCTTGTCCCCTGAATTTTGGTGATGTGTTTTTTAAAATAATATGACAGCTCATTTTTTGAATGTCTTGAAGTTTAAGAGAGTTGTTTCTCTATGGGTGTGCTCAGATTATGAAACCCGGTCAATATTCCTTGAAACTTGTTTCATCAGGAATTAAATAGCGATAAAGTCCCTTTTAATGATATGTTCATTACGGGTAGTGATTTGTTTATCCTGCCAAAATTATTGTTGGTGACATTAGTGTGAGATGGGATTTAAGAGATATTGTTCTTCGTAGAATGTAATCTTAAAGGTGTCGTATGAGAATTTCATGCAAGTTGATGTTTCAAAAGTGTCTGTGGAAGGGAGAACCAGACCAAACGGGTAACGTCTAAAGCTCGTTCATGTTACGGCTGTCAGTGTTAAATGAATGGCTCTCGGATTGAAGCACAAGGCTAGAAGAGAAAGACACATTTCCTTGGCCGTGTTCGTATTATAACTTATAATCACAAGGGAGATTTAAATATTTTATATTTGTTTTTATAATACGAGAAGATTGTTCGGCCGTAAGACCGTGTAACTCATTAATTAATATAGTTGGTAGGAACAGCTTTTCTTAAACAAAGTATTTAGGGTTTGCTTTTTCAGCGACCCGCCATAACGTCCGAAGATCTATGATGCGAATCCCGGCGAATCAACGTGAATTCGCTCGGATGTTTCCTTGACCTGGACAGAAATGTACACGCAGCCAGAGGTTGATTTTGTATTGTTTCATTATTTTGTTGTTTACTTTTTGGTGATATGTGTGGTTTTGTTTGTTTGTCGTAAGTTCCGGTCTGGCTCACGTAATGATTCTGGGGTCGCATTTTCTTGGGCTAAAGTTTTGGCTCATTCTATTTAAATGTATAATTTTATTTCATTTTATTCTCTGGTGTAAATGTTTGGTTGGCATTAACCACTCAAGTAGCTTGAATTATTATTCTTTCTAGGTTTAATTTTGTTCTCAGTGTTGAAGGGTTCGCCGATGCATTTGTTATTACAGTATTTTACTAGATCATTAATGGGGATGTACTTGTCTGAAACTAATTCAAAACCATTTCGTCATATGAGCTTTTTATTTCTGAGGGTCACGTACTACGAAATATGCTCGTAATTACCCAAATAAAGATGTATATGAGTTTAACCTACAGTTATGTCCGCCTCTATAGCGTAACGGTTAGTGTGATTAGCTGCTGTCCTCGGGGGCCCGGGTTCGATTCCCGGTACTGCCAGAAATTTAAGAATGGCAGGAGGGCTGGTATGTGATTGAAATGGTACATGCAGCTCACCTCCAATGGGGGTGTGCCTGAAAAGAGCTGCACCACCTCGGGATGAGGACACGAGTTTACTTAGTTACCTACAGTTATAAAATTTGTCACCAAGCTAGCCTGTCATCTAGCCTGTAAGCTAGATATAAGTTTCTAGACTGGAATAAAATACCCCGAGAATTCCGGTAATCAATATAAGGGGTGTGGAGAAGTGTGCGTTCGAATCCTGCACAGACAATAGGCGTTGCCACATTTGTTGGCAAGGATACTTGGCTTTAACTTTCGTGGTGCATAGTATACCAGGCCAGAAACGGTTCAAGATGTAAACATCGTTAAAATCTTCCTTGCTTTATATTCCTCTGGAAATTAAACACAAAGGTTAGTAGTGGAAGTTTGTTGGACCTTAGATAATTAATAGTCTTAATATTTTTGTCAAAAGGTTTATTTGTAGTTGATCACCACCAGTCATATCACACACGCCACTCCATCGGTCCACGAAGTTCCATCTAACGGAAACTGTAATTCTTAAAAGTTTGACTACTACAAATCAACCTTGGTACCAATTTAACAAAAATAGTAAGACTATTAGTTAAATAAGGTTCAATAAACTTCCACTACTTACTTCGTGTTTACATTCCTCAAGAACATAAACCAAAGAACAGTTTAACGATATTTACTCTCTTAAAAGAAGATATAATATTCTAAAGAGACTTTCTCACACACGTGTTTTTGTACTTTTATATTTTAATGTTCCAAAAAAATTGTAAATACTGATGATGGCCCGAGGTGTGGGAACATGTCTACATTTTGGTTAATTACGTATTAATTTTAAGAGACACTTGGACTGAAATTTCTAATTCCTGTAAATATTAAGATAATATCTTAATATTTTGTTGGCTCAAAGTTTGTGGTATTATGAATATTTGTACCAAATTTTAACAATGTGGCTTTAATAATTTCGTATGCATAAATTATTTTTTCAATATTTACCCGAATTATTCACATATCAAGCATGCCAAACCGATACAAATAGCACAATTTTTCTATAATTAGCTAGTACCTTATTCTTATACGTATACATGAAACTGTGCATAGTTTCTGAGATTGTATTATTACTATGATTATATAATAATAATATTTTCCCAATTCGAAGTTCATTTTTCGTAAAATTCTTGAAATTGTAAGGTTTGAAAATTTTTACTGGGAAACTACAACTGCAATCCTAAAAGTAATACATATGCTTAAGGATAAAGTACCAGGGAACGTGCATGTGAATTTAAAAGATAAAAGCTTCAGATCTATAGCCCATGGTACAAAACTATGAAACTGAGAAAATGGCATTTTTCAAAAATTATGCATACTTTTTTTAAATATTGCCACTTAACTTACTCATTATTAGTGTCCTGCAGCATAAGTCACATTTTGTAATCACTAAATAATACACTAAGCGAAAGCAATACAAATTGCAAGAAATTTTACAACCACAATAAATTTTAAAAATTGGTAGTTACAACTCTCTCTGGAATGCTTGTCTGTAAATAAAAGTAACCATGCGGCACGGTAATCTGTAGTAATCACAAATATTACAGAAATTGAATTCGTTCATCTACTGGAATTTTACAGGCCATTAGGATGTCTCATGAAATAAAAAAAGAAAAGAATCTAATTTCAAAATTTCATGTACAATATTTATTTATTTATTTATTTATTTATTTATTTATTTATTTATTTATTTATTTTCAAACATTTGAAGTATTAGTATATTTCACTTAGTAATAGTCCCCACATCCAACGCTAGATTACTATGTATGTAATGCAGGGTCGGTTGTACAGAGGGTATTTCAAATTAATGTTCCATAATTATCCGACGTAAAATACATACATTCGTATACAGGAGAATGTTTTGCGTGGAACGAACAGGAAGGAGCTTTTAAATGTCTCGCTGTACCTTTAAAAATGGCGAGACATGGAAAATCATACTGATAATTCATCCGCATTGGTCGAAATCGAAAAATCGATAAATTTGATTAATTGTTCCTAAAACTCAGCACCAGTGTTCCTTAGTTTGTTACATTGTGTATTGCACAAGGTGGATGAAATACTTTTTTTTTAACGAGTTTACTTACCATTGTACAGTGAAACCCCTCACTTTGGACACTCCTATAGCCTGGACACCCCTTTGGATTGGTCATATATTGAATGCACCGTTTAATTCCCTATATATTTACATGTTAAAAATCCTGTGTACATTAGACACCCCTCAACTCTGGACATTGGACAGCAATTGGATGGCAGTTTGGACAGTTTCAAAACTATTTTGCTTAGCTGTTTTGTAATGGTTCAGTGCAAGCAATTTTAACATTGTCATAGGAAATTCTGACTGTCCAAGAACATTTAAAAACAATAATTTTTAAGACAGGGTGTCCGGACATTTGCGGTCACGGACATTTGGGGTCACGGAGATATAGTTGTGGCCACTCACAGAAATTTCGCAGTAATTACAGGAAATTTGCGGTCAATGCAGCAGGAGTTGGGCCTCATTAGATTAATCTCGTGGTATTCCCGCTAACCTGCCTGAGCTCAGATGACTGGTTTTTGAGTAACACTGTCTTATACTTGACGCTGGTTGAAACACGTTTAAAAACGGGTACCTCGTGCGTTCCACCTGCGATAAAGATATTAAAGTAATTACAGATTCGAAACCTAACGTAAAATGAAAACTGAAATGAAGCGAGGAAGATGATGAAGTAATTGGATTTTCTGTAGGCCTATTGGTTATTTAATGAACAACCTCCAAACTCGAGTACATATAATAATTTGGTGGATAGTAAATTGTGTGTTTTGAAATGATGATTCCCATCACATTTTATCCAGAATGTTGATGTAGAACTAGTGAGCAGGAGCCCAGGCAGGTTAGCGAGAGTATCCCGAGACTAAGCTAATAATGCCCACACTCTGCTGCAGTGCCGGAAAATCTCCTGTGACTTCCGGGGAATTTCTGTGACTGGGAACAAGTTTATCTCAGTGAGCGCAAATTTTCGGCAATCCTAAGGCCGAGAGTCTTTTGTGTAACAATGCACAC
Source organism: Anabrus simplex (assembly GCF_040414725.1). NCBI lineage: Eukaryota > Metazoa > Arthropoda > Insecta > Orthoptera > Tettigoniidae > Anabrus > Anabrus simplex. The sequence continues at coordinate 405,721,480 of NC_090269.1, forward strand.
GGAGTGTTAGAGTCCTCGACGCAAATTGCTGGATCCATGGTGATTGGTTGGACGTATCTAAAGAGGCAATTGTGATATGTGTTAACTGAGGAATTGAGATGTCTCCCTGGAGTCCTTCGCTGTGAACTGGATGACGTTTTTGTTTTTAGTGATTTCGATCATCTGTTGGAAGTCCATAATGATATTCCTGGAGCAATTAACGGGTTTTTACAAAAAAGTGATTTCAAAAAAAGAAGAAGAAGGAATAGTTTCAGTCTCCAAGGAGCCACCTACTCATCAGAAAGCTATGCAATGCATTAATAATTTGGATTCTTCTTCTTAATTTATTTACACTCCAGGGTCGGTTTTTCCCGCAGACTCAGCGAGGGATCCCTCTTCTACCGCCTCAAGGGCAGTGTCCTGGAGCGTGAGACATTGGGCCGGGGGATACAACTGGGGAGGATGAGCAGTACCTTGCCCAGGTGGTCTCACCTGCTATGCTGAACAGGGGCCTTGTTGGGGGATGGGAAGATAGGAAGTGATAGACAAGGAAGAGGGAAGGAAACGGCCGTGGGCTTAAGTTAGGTACCAACCCAGATTTGCATGGAGGAGAATTGGGAAACTACGGAAAACGTCATCCAGGATGGTTGAGGTGGGAATCGAACCCACCTCTACTCAGTTGACCTCCCGACGCTGAGTGGACACCTGGTGCCGCCTTTCAAATATTTGGCAGAGCCGGGAATCGAACCCGGGCCTTCGGGGGTGGCAGCTAATCATACTAACCACTACACCACAGAGGTGGACCAAAAATGGACAACCGGACACAAGTGGGATCCGAACCCACAACCTCCCGATTTCGCGTCAGTTGCTCTACTAATTGAGCTACAGTGGCGTAGGATGATTTAGATTACGTAGGAAAACTATATCAGAATTGTGACTGATTTTTCGCTAAACGGTAAGGGGTGAGCATTGAACAGTACAACATGTAAAATACAGTCGAACATCGAAATCTCGAACCTCCATTACTCGATTTTCATTATCTCGATTTAACTTAAATTTCTTGGCCGTTTGTCCGATTGTTCACGTGGATTTATTTCTCTGTTACTCGAAATTCGGTTATACGAATTTTTTTAATTCCTGGAAGCAAACATTTCCTCCCTTGAAGAAAAGATACTCTGTAACTCGGATTTTGTGTAACATTAACTTGCAATACGGAATTTGTGGTTTGTGAGGTACAGTTAACAAGTAAAAAAAGGATTGAAGTGATTAGTCTATGAGATCTAATGTGATGGGAACCGAAAAACTAAAAGTTCTAGTGATCGTAAAATCGGTGAAGCCTCGTTGTCTCTCGGGTGTGAATTCATTACCGGTCACGTACGAAAGCAATTCCCAAAGTCGCGGATGACAAGCTCCGTTTATGAATTTTGACTGCCTGGTATTGACTAGAAGTTTCAGCGTGAAGGGAGGAAAGGTTAACCGTAACAAACAGAAGAGACTAACAGATTTTTACCAAAGGTGTTAACGGAGGTATTTTGCTTGTTTCAATACTTTATGTACTACTGTATATCCTATCTCCTAAAATGTTACTGTTAAAAATAATGTTCGTTCGTAATCTGTTTACCCTCCAGAGTAGGCTTTTCCCTCGGACTCAGTGAGGGTTCCCACCTCTGTCACCTCAAGAGCAGTGTCCTGGAGCTTCAGACTCTGGGTCGGGGTATGAAACTGGGGAGGATGACCAGTACGTCGCCCAGGCGGCCTCACCTGCTATGCTGAACAGGGGCCTTATGGGAGGATGGGGAGTTTGGAAGGGATAGACAAGGAAGAGGGAAGGAAGCGGGCGTGGCCTTAAGTTAGGTACCATCCCGGCATTTGCCTGGAGGAGAAGTGGGAAACCACGGGAAACCACTTCGAGAATGGCTGAGGAGGGAATAGAACTCCCCTCTACTCATTTGACCTCCCGAGGCTGAGTGGACCCCGTTCCAGCCCTCGTACCACTTTTCAAATTTCGTGGCATAGCCGGGAATCGAACCCGGGCCTCTGCGTGTGGCAGCTAATAACACTAACCACTACACCACAGAGGCGGACTAAAAATATTGTATTCATTATAAGCCCATAGATACATATTATTCGATTATGTGCTATACATGGTCAAAAACGATATTCTCTATACCTCGACATTTCGGTAACTCGAAGCAAATATTACCTCTCGAGATATCGAGGTTCCTTTTTGTAATTTCAGTAGTCATGAAATTCAGTGTAGGCCTACTGTAGGCCTACTGCGTACAAGTTCAAAGTTCTACTGTATATACATTACGCACTAGCTCAGAGTTTTTCCTTTCCTGCACTGTCAGTGAAAATTAATGAAAACCTACAACCTGTTTTCCAGTCACTGACCTGGTCAGGGATGGATTGAATGAAACACCCATCTTGCGGCCAGGATAGGAATTGTGCCGGCTGCCGAAGCCTGTCACACTCCTCTGGGGCAATGATAAGTGACTGACAGATGAAATGAAATTATATAGGTGAATGTTGCTGGAATGAAATATGACAGGGAAAACCGGAGTCCTCGGAAAAAACCTGTCCCGCCTCCGCTTGGTCCAGCACAAATCTCACATGGAGTGATCGGGATTTGAACCACGGAACCCAGCGTGACAGGCCGATGCGCTGCCGCCTGAGTACCGAAGGTTTGCTATAAAATTATATCAGGAGTGGGATTCGAACCCACGCCCATTAGAGTGGACTGCAACCTGAACCCAGCACCTTAGACCGCTCGGCCATCCTGACTCACCGTCCTGCTGACATTTATTGTAGCATTGCATGCAATAATGAAGTAATGACCTCCATTAAATCTGTTATGTCAGGAGTGGGATTCGAACTCACGCCCACAGGAGTGGACTGCAACCTGAACCCAGCGCCTTAGACCGCTCGACCATCCTGACTCACCGTCCTGCTGACATTTATTGTAGCATTGCATGCAATAATGAAGTAATGACCTATATTAAATCTGTTATGTCAGGAGTGGGATTCGAACTCACGCCCACAGGAGTGGACTGCAACCTGAACCTAGCGCCTTAGACCGCTCGACCATCCTGACTCACCGTCCTACTGACATTTATTGTAGCATTGCATGCAATAATGAAGTAATGACCTCCATTAAATCTGTTTGTCAGGAGCGGAATGCGAACCCACGGACCTGCATGCAGTGACTTTGACCGCTAGGCCATCCTGCCTGCGCTGTCAGTGTACTTTTGAAATGCTCTACACTCACCCTTTAGACTGGACACCCCACTACATTGGAGACATTTTTAATGAACCGTAGGTATCCAACTTGTCCACCTCTGTGGTGTAGTGATTAGTGTGATAAGCTGCCAGCCCGGGTTCGATTCCCGGCTCTGCCACGAAACTTGAACGGGGTCCGCTCAGCCTCGGGAGGTCAACTGAGTAGAGGGTTCGATTCCCACTTCAGCCATCCTGGAAGTGGTTTTCCGTGGTTTCTCACTTCTCCTCCAGGCAAATGTCGGGATGGTACCTAACTTAAGGCCACAGCCGCTTCCCTTCCTCTTCCTTATCTATCCCTTCCAATCTTCCCATCCCCACGAAAGCTCCTGTTCAGCATAGCAGGTGAGGCCGCCTGGGAGAGGTACTGGTCATCTCCCCAGTTGTATCCCCGACCCAATGTCTCACGCTCCAGGACACTGTCCTTGAGGCTGTAGAGGTGGGATCCCTCGCTGAGTCCGAGGGAAAAACCAACCCTGGAGGGTAACCGGAAAATAAGGTATCCAACTTAGAGGGGTTCCACTTTACTCACCTCTACATTGATGATGTCCCCATCTGATTGTCATTGAGCAGTTTCCGGTTATAACGACACTGTAACTAACCATTATCAAAAGAGTCAGGCATGTGTACATCCTCTTGAGTTTTATGATATTATTCTGTAATCTTGATTGAAATATTTATATAATGTAGATCGTAGAGAATAGATTTTAATTGAGTTCACCTACAGGACGACATGCATCTCGTGCTGTTACTGCTGTTAGTTTTGGAGGTCGGCTACCTCGATGCGGCTTTCAGTTTGGCGGTAAGATAACACTAGCCTGCAAAAAAACTCATTTTTTGTGAGGTCAAAACGAAAGTAGGTGGGTTTTATGAATTTCTGGTTTACTGGCAATTTTACAAAATGTTATTTTGTTCTTACGTTGATACTTAGTATTGATTAAATTTGATATATTAATGTAAATTTCAGCTTCAAAACGTAATTTATTTTGCATGCATTAAATACACATAAATGCTGCTTTGTAAGCAAGTAGATGGTTTGTATTATATTTTAATGTATATTGAAATTCGTGAAACTGAAGCATAAAGCGTCTATTTAGTTTCGGGTGTACAGTTAATTTTAAATTAATATAAACGTACCTTGAATAAAAATTACATGGTTAAACATACATAGTTTTGTTACTTACATTATGTGTAGGTTAGATTCACACCTCCGTCTTTTTCCGTTGAATTTCCGGGTTTTTGAAGTTCTTGAATGATCTCTAGAAGGGTCGTCTCGTACAATCGACCAACAGTAATCGGCCATCATATTCACATCCCAACTTCCTTTGATTTTTGCAGAACGTTGTTCTGCATCTTTGAGATCCTGGTGAAACCTTTCACCTTGTTCTTCACTCACAGCTCCTAAATTTGCAGGGAAATAATCCAGATGCGAAGCTAAGAAATGAAGCTTTAGGATCATATTACAACCGAATTCCTTAAACTTTACCAACATTTTCCTTACAGTTTATTTGTATTGAGGGTCCTTAATGTTGCTAAGGAATTTAGTCACTACATCTTTGAATGCGTTCCATGCCTCTTTCTCAATTTTGGTCATCGTGTCTGTGAAATTTTTATCCTTCATCAGTTTACGAATCTGTGGTCCATCAAATACGCCTTCTTTGATTTTTGCATCTGATAATGAGGGAAATTTAGTGGATAAATATTGGAAGCATAGGCTACTTTTATCTAATGCCTTGACATACTTTTTCATCAATCCTAATTTGATGTGCAAGGGTGGAGGTAGAAATATTTCACGGTCAATAAGACTTACATTCAAGACATTTTTGGATCCTGGTTGTAGTCGTTTCCTTTCTGGTCAATTCACTGTATCCCAAAGTTTATCCTGTGTCCTGCTATCCTATTCGCATAGGAAACAGGGAAATTTTGTATAGCCTTTTTGTTGTCCCAGCAAAAATCCAATGATCTTCAAATCACGGCGAATTTGCCACCAATGCTCGTGATATTTAAAATTTCAAGCACTAACTTTAAGGTCTCGTATGTTTCAAACATTTTTATGGAGTGTGCAAGTGGTACGGATGCCAGAAAATTTGTATTATGAAGCAAAACTGCCTTTAAACTTCTTTTGGAAGAGTCAATAAAAACACACCAGTTACTAGGATCATACTCTTTCTCTCCCAATTGACGTAGAAGATTTGAAACATCCGTACAAAATACAAGTTCATCTTCTTGCGTATAATACTTTCGGAATTCTTTGTCACGATTTCGGTACCAGGAAAATGTAACACCGTGTGCCAACATATTCTTTTCGCGCAATCTTGAACCAAGTAATTCAATTTTTTCTTTGGTTAGCTCTAAGTCCCTTATCATATCATTCAATTCGGATTGCGTCTGAAGGTGTGTCATATTGATTTGGCTCGAAATCTATTTCTTCATCCTCAGATTGCAATGAACTGCTACTTTCCTCACTCAAGTGAGTAGGTGGAGTAGCTACAGGAAAGTCTGATCCATGAGGAACTGGTCGAAGAGCTGACTTGAGATTCGGATATTTAATTTGGTTTTACTTTTCTTATTGTAACCGACAACATGGGTCATACAAAAATAGCAGTCTTCATGATGGTTCTTTTGCTCTCGCCATTGCATGGGTATAGCAAACGGCATTGAGTTTCGTTTGCCCTCAAACCAGTAACGTAGTCCCTCGACACAGGTATTGCATGCAATATGAGGTGCGAAAGATTTGTCTTCATCCCCAAGTTTCAGTTTAAAGCAAGAAGAATAAAGTTTCTTTACAAACGAGTCTGTTTGACACACCTTGGAATCGAACTCATATACACCACAAATGTAACAATGAGGACCTTGTTTACTCTGTCTTCTCTGCACCCTTGAAACACTCACCATGATGGCGTTAAAACACTAGACTTTCACTTATTAGTGATCAATTTGAAATTAAATTACATTCAATTTCGCGCACACGATAGGAATACAATTAAATGAATGTGAACTTTAAAAGACGCACTAAACACGTACCGGTATTTCTTGCAGCCCGTCTCAAGCAACACTGTTATCTTTGAAAGGAAACTGCTTTATCAGTCCATCATAAACATTGCATAAGGGCTGAGGCTTTAACATGTCTGTTTATTCAAGTGGTCTAAGATGAAAGACAAACGCTCAACTGTCTTATCTTCAATCCTACATATTTCGCGATCTATTGCGTATCTGGGAAAGTTTTTTATGAGTTTGCCAGGAGAACCCCAACTACAGAATGAAAATTTAGGCAGCAATAAACCTATAATAAAAAACAAACAATAACAAATCAAATCACATAATTGTATTCTAAAAAAATGTTGCGCGAGAACATTTCTCAACATTACATCTTACGAATTCATGCAGATACTAAAAAACTGAATTGCGTCAAAATCAGACGTGACAGGAAAAAATAGCATCATTTTCGGAACCAGGGCATAAGAACTACATATTTTCTATTTTACGGCAAAATCATGTTTGCTAGTGCAATTAATCTTTCTTGCTATTTGTTTTAATCCCTGCAACACAAACAGGTCCTATGGTTACAACGGGACTAAGCTTGGCCTAAATACACTCCCACGTTATTTATTAATATTTTTCGTTGCGTTAAGCGTAATTTGAAATTTGTATAAAAATTTTAATTAAGTAATTATTCGCCTAAAGGCATTCTCTAGCTTTCTCTATGATTAATTTCCGCTTCTTGCGAGTCTTATGTTATTTCTACTTTCCTACACTTGATCGCTCTTGCATTATATAGTGTATTTCTTTTATTGTATAGGGATTCACTTTCTAGCCAGTCGGTGAACTAGGTGATTTTGGGGTCATGTGATTTTATTCTTATCGTTGACCATGATAATTACCAATATTCAGATGCTTATTGCTCGCGGTACAAGCTGGATGTATTTTAGAATGACAACGCTTCTTGACCCTAGTTTTGGTCCATGGAAAGAATGTTGGGTCATTACTGATGCTGGATGAGTGAGCTGTTACAGATTTTATATAGGCATCAATCTTCTAGATTTTAGCAACTATTTTGGATATGGATTTTACTCCCGTGGGTCAAATGCTATGGAACATTTACTTGGTTACGTAACCATCTTATTTCTGGTGAATTCTTCTAATTTTGCAAATTGTAGTTCTACCTTTATTTGACATATTCTGGGTAGGACTACCATATTTAATACGTGGTTTTTGCATGGTCAATTCTACCTTCCAGGTAATTTTATCTATAAAACTAAAAATGGCGGAGGGTAACGCATCTTTTGCTTATTGGGACCCTGGTTGAGTTCAATTGAAAGTTTGATACCGTTTGAGAAGTTGTACTTGACTGTGTATTCCTTAATGGATTTTTTGCCTATTCCATCTCTTACCGAGTAATTTCGACTCATGTGGTTTTATTATCGGAGTTTAATGCAATTACTATGTATATCTGAACTATGTACGTCTCTCAGTTCATATTGGTCATATTTTGATCATATTTTATTTCCTTATTTAATAATTTGCTGCTGATTTTGATAATTGTATATTATTTCTTTAATTTCATTGGACAATTTCCTGTTTGATAGAAATTCATTTGTCATATTTATTGCTCATTATGAAACGCACTACGATTGCGAATTTGATTTACCTGTAACTACTTATCCGTGATTACCCAACCTACTTTATGTTATTATTTTACTATTAATGGATTTTAATTTCCTACAACACTGTTATGCTAATTAAAATCGTAATCTTGTAAACTAATCTTGTATTTGTTGTTTCACCTAGGTTTGTCCCACACACATTTATTTTTCGTTTTCTTTCCTTCGAAATGTGCGTATCGCTACGCTGGTTAAATTTATGATCTTAATATTAATTTGGTGTAATTTCAGATTATATGCAATACTGATCAGTGTATAATTCCACGTCGATTTTTCTCGTATTTCAGCCCAGTGTGCACTGAACATTCTGTTTCAATGTCACACCCTTGATTGAATATATATGACTGTGTGTTCTAAGAAAACAAAAAGGAATTTGTATTTAGTAAAGTTGCTTTAATCCAAGTAGATTAGTGCAGTATCTCGTTGACATTCTTTCGCGTTTCGGTATTAGATTCAATCCGCTCTCTTGAGGGTCCTGGGTTTTACACGTTGTATTGAATTACCTCTCTGGCCGGGTCACTGGAAGCTAAGTTAGATTTCCTTATTTGGTTGTGTACTTGTAGTGTAATTCATTCTGAATTGCGTTTTGTCTTGAGTGCATTCGGTCCGAGTTGAAATTGTAATGCAATGAGGGCTATTTTGCGAGCTATCCCAGTGACTATTACATGATGGAAAACCGAGCTCGATAGCTGCAGTTGCTTGAGTGCGGCCAGTATCCAGTATTCGGGAGATAGTAGGTTCGAACCCCACTGTCGGCAGCCCTGAAGATGGTTTTCCGTGGTTTCCCCATTTTCACACCAGGCAAATGCTGGGACTGTATCTTAATTAAGGCCACGGCCGCTTCCTTCCAAATCCTAGTCCTTTCCTGTACCGTCGTCGCGATAAGACCTATATGTGTCGGTGCGACGTAAAGTTACTTGCAACAACAACAACAACAACAACCACATGATGAAAATGGGATAGGACAAGACATCTTCTTGGCGTCGAATTGGGAAAATAACGGAAAACATCTTCAGGTTTAGAATTGATCCCAGGCCTTTTGTACGCAGCCTATTAATTAGAAAATATATACCACTACTTCTAGCATTCCGGCCAATATTCTGAAGGTGAAATTGTTTCCACCAATAGGAATTTAACCGGCTTAACACTATGTTATACCAGAAATAATTTACGTCTTAACAAACATCGCCACAAGTTGGGCAGTAATATGAATCGCTTAATGGGTGCAATAGTAATAATAACATTGTGACCAGAACAAGATTTATACAATACATCAAATTTGTGAAATCTAGGCAATTAAAAATCTGAACCAGAATTTTTCAAAGTAGCCGAAGAATATTTGAAACTACTCAAGAAAAATTATAAAAAATACAAATAAAAATAGAAGAGAATTGAAGAAAGCAATATTTGATCATGCATTTTGAGAAAGTCAAGAAAATATCAGGCAGTATTGAAGCCATAATTCTACGATGAGAATTTTTTTCCCAATATTTATTTCAGCTACAAACTACTTTTTTTGGAGCAGCCATGTTTGCATTTCAAGAGCCTCTCTGTTTCGTGGGAGCGAGCTACCCGCGTCAAGCAAGCTGCGAACTCGTGAAACGCCGAGACACTTCGGTGGACTTCGAATATTCAACAATTATTCAAATTCAAGGAATTCTTCGTAACGAGAGATTTTGGCAACACAGTAAATCTAGAAATAAAGAATCTAAATTATTCTTAAACCCTATGGGAAGACAGAACCCCCAGGTTAAAAATAAATGCAGTTAAGCCTAGAGAAGAATTTGCGCCCGGCTCCCGAACTAACGACAGGTGCCAAGGCCGGTGGATGAATAAAACCCGCGAAACACCCGGGCAGATATAATTTATTTCGCCTGTTGCGAGTATGGTAAAAATATGAAATTAACACCGCAATAAATCGTAAGTCTGTCCGAAGTTATGGAACAAATTTCAGAAAAATCGGTCTATTGGATGCGGAATAAGCAGATTGCGCAATCAAGCTTCATGGTGTGAGTAGCGTCAACCCATAGGGTATAAAAGAAATCTCCCTTCGAACATTACGCAGTCTCTGTCTGGTTACTGGAGAAAAGGAGCCCGCGTCACTCGTCAGTAGAAAAGTGTGAAAATTTGGTCTCCAAATAACTTATTACATGTTCGTGTCCATCGTTCAAATATGCTGTTAGAATGGAAGATGATAGAAATTTTTTGAGCTGCCGCTAATGGGAACTTTGAAGGTTTAGATATTTGGGTGAATAAGTAATTGAGTTTCTCTTTGTATTCAGTGTGTGTGTATAATATTTGTAGAGTCTGGATGTGAGCTACAGGGTCTGGTTTCTTATCTGTTGGAACACCTGGACTTTCAGTGGGGTGAAAGGAGGCAGTGGTCTTGTGAACGCAGTAGATGTGGTCATTTGGGCAGAGTGTTCGTCGCTTGCTAAACGTTTGAAAGTGCGTTGGAAAGTGTTGTGTAATTTAAGTTGTATGTATGAGAAGATGATTGCAAATATCGCTATGGAAGGCTAGATGTACGCGGTCTGCTGGCCTGATGCAGCCAGAATCCAGGACGATGGCTACGATCACAGGTCTGTGAATATTTTTGTATCAATGTTGTAGTTAGATTATTGTTTGTCCCTACCAATTTTCATTGCGTGTGTTGGGTTGATATTTTCTAATGATCAGGAAAAGGTATTATATTTCTGGTCAGCGTGTGAAAATCTTTAGTGTTGTAAAATTCACATCAAGAAACTATATAATGCAAAGTTTAAATATTGTGTTAATATTCCTTGAGATATTGTCCGAATTGAGGAAAAATTAGGAAGGTGATAACGATAACGTAGTCGTGGCGAATGTCTTAATTTCGAATATCGTTTGAATTTTTTGTCGAAATAATAATAATAATAATAATAATAATAATAATAATAATAATAATGTCTACCGCGGGATAAAATTTTCCTACGTTAAAAGTGGATTTAACAAGTATGTTCTACTTGTCTAGAAAATTCCAGTGAAATCCGATAAAGTTATGTTTTATTCATGGGAAGTAAAATTTTGTGACATCGTGTATGTCTATGATATGGAAATCACGGTGTGTTGTTGTATTCTCGAGGTCCGAAAGTTTTAGTAACAGTAAAATAAAAAGGTATATTTTTATAAAAGTTGTTTGTCACGAGAGGATTGAGGTTTGAAAAAGTCTTGATATATAAGAAAATGGATTGAGAACGAAGAATTTATATATGTGGAGGTAAGAGTTGTAGAAATGTTGAAGGCAGAGAAAGCCTGAAGATTTCATATAATACCGCCCTGAGAAGGCGATGAGAATGAATTTTTGAGACAGGCTATATTTTGCTTATGCCAAGAATTTTTGAGACAGGCTGTATATTAAATGTGAAATTTATGTGGCAGGCTGTAGTATATTCCGCTTACAATCCGAAAGCTGAGACCTGGAGAAGGTTGGTTCGAGATGATTATTGTGTAGGGCACAGTAAATTTCAAGTAAGATCCCAAGTGAAAAACGATTTATGGTGGAGATTGTAAATTCTGGTAGTAAAAGAAAAAATCAAGTGACTAGTTACGTAAAGTCAGTATAATGAATATTAGAATAATATGACCTCAAGGATAGAAGAGCATTTTGCAGGCACGTTTGGTGTTGTTTGACTGTAATGACATGTTTCCAATCAGTAAAATTAAAAAATTACAAGACGGTAATTTATCATTAAATTGGAAAGATTGTGGGATGAGATATTGGACGTTATTAAAGCGAGATGTTTGGCTGTGTAGATTCATTGGGTTTCGTTTCACGGGATAGTCATGGATATGAATATTTGGAAAAATGACGGTAGGCGATTTGAGGGCCTCACCCTAAAACTACAGTGTGGATTTTTGCGGTGGTGATGATTACTGTTTTTTGACGACATCCACTTAATGTTAGACGTGTGTTGGAAGTCATTATTCTTTTCTAAACTTCATTGCACATGCTGAGATCGTGTTTGAGTTGTGGATTGTTCGCCACGCGATATTTATTTTCAATTTCACGTTTAGTAACAAGATAGGGACTTATTGCATTTCTCGACTTGGGTTCATTCTGTGGCAAGATTTGTTTCGTTGCGTGTTATTAGTTTCGACCAGATTTACAACCGAAATATCAGAGTTTGTTTGAAGTTACGAGTTCGCCTGATATGCTAGAGGAAGCGTATACGACCCAGTTTCCGCTCGACAAAAGATTTAGGACGTCAGATGTTATCCTAGGAGTATACTGATGGTGAGACGTCCTAGTTCACGCTCAACGATAGAATTAGGAAGGTATGTGTACATAGAGGTTAGTGTTAGGGTGTGCAGACGTTAAGTAGGCCCGGCGATAAGTCTGGGATGTCAGCTGTACATACTCAAGTCTTAGATTAGATGTTTTTGCGAAGTAATCTGATCGAAGGTAGTGTCTGCAGTAGTATACGCAATGTGAAGGGTGTTAGCTCGGTAATAACAAGGCCAAGCCTGTGCGCATCCCTTTACCAGCTGGAAGGTGTTTACCTATGATTATGGAACCTCTATCGGCATATGAGGGTTGTCCAATATTGGGTACTGAGCTAGCGGAGAATGACTATTTACTGCAGTTCGCCATGCGAGTTTGAGTTCAATGAACTTCAGTATTTTATTTTATTTTACGGACCTAATTGTTCTGTTGTTATGACGTCCGTTTGCTGCTTTGGCAGTGTACGTGCTGACACTCAGCGTATGTGTGTGAGACTTGATTTACGAATGCGGATTCGATTCGTCAGCCGGCAATATATTTTATTTTCAATCTTTGTCGTTCTTTCATTTTTATACGTAGTTGAGTTCGATCAATTGATAACTTTGTAGGTAGTGTGTTGGGACAAACAATTAGTAGAGGGATCTGTGATGGTAGTCTTTGTTAAATAGGAAAGAATTTGTATTTTGTTTTATTTTATCATGTGGACTTGTAATTTCATTAAGTGTAACGTAACCATTTATAACCTGAAAGTCGATTTTATAATAATATTTTTCAAGTGATTTACCTTTTTTTTTATTTAACTTCAGTGTTTGGCATTTCTTCTAAATGCGTGATGAATAAGTGTTCCCTGCGTTTCACAGTTTTGTTCCTTCAGAACGACGTAACGTAAGACCCTCGCGGATCGTGTTGTTGTTGGTTCCTTCTGAACAGCTGTTTGGGGTGATGCACGTTTAGCATCGGGATTATTGTATCACTTAAGGGCGTCATGAAATGATAAATACATGGTGGAATTTTGTTTTCAATTGTGAATGCAGCTGTTAACTGATAGTGAACACCATGCTCTCCAATAATATTTCGCAACATATCCAAAGCAACTGATAGTCAATTTGGTTCGATTAAGGGTCCATTCGGCGGGTGTTCTGTATCCGAAAGGGTATTCGACTGGTGGATAACCTTAATTGAGAGGAAATCAGGCGTTCTACTTGTTCAAGGTCAGATTTTCCACGGATCATGTATATTAATTCTCAGTTATCTTTTGGATTAATAGGTGCCCGATTTTTCAGGCTTCCTTAAACTTTTCAGTTTCACTGTCCACTTATTTATGAGATTCCTATTTTCTCCGAAGAAAACTCTTCGATATTGTAATAAATAAATTAACGCTATGCAATGTAAATGCTTTTGAAACATTTAATAATGAATAATTATTTTTTTGGTCAAGGAATTATATAAATAAATATTTTGTACAATTAATGATTCAATAAAAGTTAATAAGCACATATTTGCTCCTGATTTCAAGTAGTTAGGCTCTCTTTTCTGAACCCCATCGTATGGTTAAGATCGTGACCGAAATCTTCCCGCAACGACCCCAAGATTTAAAAGTTCAATATTGCTCTGCTATAGCAGCCGTGGCCGACCAACGATGGAATGGTAAGTCAAGGGTTCAGTATAAGGACGGAAGAAAGTATGCAACACCGAGAGAGGATGAAGAAATTTTGGGAAGACAAGAAGAAGAAAACTAATATTAAAGTTATTTTTACGTCAAACTAACTTCTTTTTCGGTTTACGGAGACGCCGTCGTGGCGGAATTTTCTCCATAAGGAGTTCTTTTACATGCCAGTAAATCAACCGACACGAGGCTGATGTATTTAAACACCTTCAAATACCACCGGACTGAGCTAGTATCGAACCTGCCAAGGTGGGCTCAGAAGGCCAGCGTTCTGCGGTCTAAGCTACTCAGGCTGGCAAGAAGAAAACTCGTTCATATGTTTTATGTGGTTCTAAGTTGGCCGAATCGAATGAATAATAATAATAATAATAATAATAATAATAATAATAATAATAATAATAATAATAATAATAATATCCGCCTCTATGGTGTAGTGGTTAGTGTGATTAGCTGTCGCCCCCGAAGGCCCGAGTTCGATTCTCGGCTCTCCCACGACATTTGAAAAGTGATACGAGGGCTGGAACGGGGTACACTCAGCCTCAGGAGGTGGTTTTCTGTGGTTTCTTCACTTCTCCTCCAGGCGAATTCCGGGATGGTACCTAACCTAAGACAACGACCGCTTCATTCCCTCTTTCCTTTCTATCCATTCCAATCTTCCCATCCCCCACAAGGCGCCTGTTCAGCATAGCAGATGAGGCCTCTTGGGCGAGGTACTCTTCTTCCTTCCCAGTTGTATCCACTGACCCGAAGTCTCACGCTCCAGGACACCGCCCTTGAGGCGCTAGAGTTGGTATCTCCAGCTGAGTCCGAGGGAAAAACCTATCCTGGAGTGTAAATGGATTAATAAATCAATAAATAATAATAATTTCGTGATGGCTTTGGTAACCTGGTGCAGCGTTTTAAAACAGATCCTTCGAGGAATATGGGAGGCATCTGCTGTGTGTAGTGAACCATCTGTTAGCGCGATGTGTCACAGTGTGTGTGTGTGTGTGTGTGTGTGTGTGTGTGTGTGTGGTGTATGAGCTGAAGGGATGTTGGAGTGGCACAAAACACCAGTCCCCGATCCAAGGGAATTAATCGTTAAGGTTACAATCCCTCAATCCGGCCGGGAATCAAACCCCCGGTCTCCTGGGCAAAATAACAAGAAACTGACAACGCAGCCATGACATTAAATAAATATATGATTTTAAATGCATACAATTAATAAATATGCCACTATAATTCCTGGTGGTTTGGTGATAACGCTTTAAAAATTCGAACGGATGTGTTTCAGGTTCAGTAAAAATACGTAGGCCTACCATTTGATACGTATTTTCGAAATGAGATTCTGGGTTTGAAATTTTACTCTTGGCCTTTTATTTGTTAATTTCAAACAAATTTTCATACATTCAAGACCATGAGTTCCCAATCATTTTCCACTACTAGGGTTGTAGAAGTGCACGTTTGGTCTTACCTGGTATCCCTCAAAACGAGTTGGTAGGAGTATGCACTTAGGCTGGTATTGAAGGAGTTCAACTGATTGATTGGTTTAGATTAATGCTTTCACGACCTGTAACTCTAGACATGATAATAAACTTTTGAGCTTTTTATGTGTTACGAAACAAGGTGAAATTCTTTAGCCTTCGCAGAGAACTTTGCCCCCAGATGTCTGAATTTATGAATGCTTTATAATACTCGTCACGTAAGGCTTACACAAAGGATCATGTAAGAGAAATAGATACGTCACTCCTATATAATAAAGTTCACTGAGAAAACACGTCATGGAAGCTATAGTGGCGCCTGTATCTCCGCCAACACAAGGAAATAAATACCACGATAATAAACTTGATAATGAAAGTTGTTACTTTGTTAAAATTTTAATTGTGATAGAGATAATGATTGCATTTCGGTAGGAAAGTTGTATCTAAAGCTTCTCTCGTGTCTTTTTTTGAAAAGTAAATTGCAATTATCGTATTTGTATGTTGACCATACTGTTATAACGCTAGCTTGTATCGTTGTTTCACCGTTCGCATTTTAATGTAAATTTACATCTATTAAATAATAAATAGAACATGGATTAAAATGTTAATGCAGTTAATATAAAACCCCAAAACGCTCATACGTGCCGAAATCATGATCTAACATAACCTCATTCTTTCGCTCGTTCGTTGAACCCTTCCCACGACTTTTATGTATGGGAATGGAAAACAGGACAAGGAAAGGAAGAAGTAAAACACAGCATAATGCACACAGTTTATATTTTGAATTTATTTATTCCAAACAGCAGGTAAGAAGCACAATCACACGCACGTTTACTCGCAACAGCTAGGTAGTTCGATGTGAAGTACGTTCATGATCATAATACTATATCTTCACACTAAGAACGCGTATAATTATAATTTCACTCCATACTCTCAAAAAACTGGATCAAAATCTCGTTCAATGCGAAAGAATCTCAACAACGTTTCGTCTAACAAGCACTATTACTTACCGTACGACCAAGTTCCCTTCGCGCGCAACGATAACGGTGTTGTGTTTTGAATTTGCTGTACCGCGCAACTGAATATGTAATGCCAACTACTGCCTTCTAAATTAACCCTCTAAAAGAGAATTTTACTTTTCACTAGTTGGTGGAGATTGAGTGGCCCATCTCGGAACTGCTTCGGACGCTTCCTAAAAAGTGTCACCCCCCTGGCTTACACATAAACGCAAATATCGCCGTCCTATTTTCTTTTTTTAATGACTCATCACTGCTGCCAATATAACTGGATACATTTGAGAACACCAGACATAAACAATGGAAGTTCTCTTACCCAAGTAAATGATAATAAATGTTCAATCAAGATATTTATAATTAAGTAGGGTTTAAGGCTTAAATAGGAATTAAAGAAATATACACTCTCTCTCACCCTGACTGAAATTAATGTTGTATATTTCTGGCTTAAATTTGATTATACGCATTACTATAACCGTATTATTCGGTGTCTGCCCTCTGTAAATAATTCAGCTCCCTTCTTGAAATTTGCTATTATTTGTCCGAATGAAGAGAAACCACGCCGTAATAATACTGAAAAGCAAATATGTTACGTGTATTTATCACTTAAGTCAATAAGAATACACAAAGGCTAAATTTGCAAACGTACCAAAGTCGTGAAAAGACAAGGTTAGGTTAGGTTAAGTTAGGTTAGGTTAGGTTAGGTTAGGTTAGGTTAGTTTAGGTTAGGTTGATAACGAAATATCCTTCCGTTTGAACTGACCTGATCTTCATAGAGAAGGTGATGTTGCTTTCCTTTTCGGAGGAGTTCTCATAGATTTTTCTTGCTTCTTAGACATCCTAATCGTTTCTGTACGTAAGTATTGGACGAAATAAGATCGTAATTAATAAAATGCTGCGTTCGTCATTTCACATCAACTACGTTATTAAATGCATTATTCGAATATGCCACAATTCTACTTACCTGCTATTACCCAAACAGATTTACAATCACACTGAAAAGTAAAATAGTTTTTAATTATACCCGCAAATGTAACACTAGTGATTTTAACAATACGACAATGGTAACACTTAATTATCACTAATCACGAAATAAAGCCATGACTGTATAGTGCCAACGTGCCAGATTAACAGTAACTGTTAGACGTCATATCGGCAAGTAGGGTCCCTAAACTGTATGTTTACCGACACTGAATCCAACCCAACAGTTAGAAAACTATAACCTTCAGTATTAACAGGGGGAAGGAGTAAAATTGTATACCCTTAGTGTATAAGTTACTCTTACTTGTCAGGGAGTATACCGTTGGTTTATAGTAAGTGGTGCTCTCGTTCGTCACTAGATGGCTCCGAGTGGGATCTCCAATTAAGACGTTTCTTGATCCATCGAATGTGCGTTGCGGAATCAACAAGAAAAGTCATCCGACGTTACACGGTTAAATGTGACAGAAGAAATAGTTAAACATAAAATGAATTGCAACGAAAAACTGTGAGTATATAAGAATAAAATTGAGATGAAGATGGAAAGAAATGTGTGTGATTGATTGGTTAATAATATTTCTATTAAAATAACATGACTTCGCACTAATAATGAAGACAGACTTGGTTTAAACTTGAAAATGGTTCCACCGTTGTATTTATAACTTACTGCCATTTCTCCTAGGGATATAAACTTGCAAGACCCGTTGATAGGAAATCGCAGATTCCTTTAATTTTATCTCGAAGAGCACAAGGTCCTAATGTAAATATTGTCGTCCTTCGCTTAGTTCCTCACTGACGACGTCCATAATTCCCGGTTCCAGATCTCTGATTCCACTGAGGACTCGAAATCTCCAACTTACCTCTCGTGATAAGGAACTCCTACTCATTAGTAATAACGAGTGAGTTATGACATAGTCACCTAGCTAGGGCTAGGATTTTGATGATCTGTCATCTTTTAATTCTTTCATAAGAAATATTGCTAACATGTACAGAAAACATGATCATAGTCCTCACATTGTAGAAATGCTCATTTATTTGGTCATTTTTTCTGTCATTTTGTACTTTTAGGTCATTTTATAAAAGTTTACGCCATTGTTTGGTAATTTTATGGAATTGATTAAACTATTTTAAACTTTTTAAAGTAATATTCTTACATGTTTGAGGATTTTGAAGAATTTACGCGTGTGGTATTGGATATTATCGCAATTTTAAAGGAGGTGGATTACAGAGACTAGAGAATTTTCAAAACGCTTTGGCAATCTGGGGACTAAAGAAACTGTTTTCACCCCTTACTTCTTGGAAATGTCCACATTCCAGGAGAGACACCTGCAGTTGTAACTAATCCGAGAGGGGCGTTTAAGCGAGCGTAGCAGGACAAATTACATTTGACCAAGTAATGCCAGTCTGGTTAAGTGTCTCAGTGTAAACATACGTGTGTTGATTTAACTTTTGGTAGCGAATCCGATGTTTGTTTCCAGTGTAAATATTTAAAATTCCGAAATAAAAACGATCTAGGGCTGCTCATTCCAAACAATTTCGAAATTCGGGGTGGATATACACTGACTGACAGAGCAAATGCAACACCAAGAAGGAGTGGTCAGAACTTTATGCCAATTGCAGGGTAGACTGACGTCACTGAGGTATGCTCATGATGTGAAATGCGCCGCTGTGCTGCGCACGTAGCGAACGATAAATGGGACACGGCGTTGGCGAATGGCCCACTTCGTACCGTGATTTCTCAGCCGACAGTCATTGTAGAACGTGTTGTCGTGTGCCACAGGACACGTGTATAGCTAAGAATGCCAGGCCGCCGTCAACGGAGGCATTTCCAGCAGACAGACGACTTTACGAGGGGTATGGTGATCGGGCTGAGAAGGGCAGGTTGGTCGCTTCGTCAAATCGCAGCCGATACCCATAGGGATGTGTCCACGGTGCAGCGCCTGTGGCGAAGATGGTTGGCGCAGGGACATGTGGCACGTGCGAGGGGTCCAGGCGCAGCCCGAGTGACCTCAGCACGCGAGGATCGGCACATCCGCCGCCAAGCGGTGGCAGCCCCGCACGCCACGTCAACCGCCATTCTCCAGCATGTGCAAGACACCCTGGCTGTTCCAATATCGACCAGAACAATTTCCCGTCGATTGGTTGAAGGAGGCCTGCACTCCCGGCGTCCGCTCAGAAGACTACCATTGACTCCACAGCATAGACGTGCACGCCTGGCATGGTGCCGGGCGAGAGCGACTTGGATGAGGGATTGGCGGAACGTCGTGTTCTCCGATGAGTCACGCTTCTGTTCTGTCAGTGATAGTCACCGCAGACGAGTGTGGCGTCGGCGTGGAGAAAGGTCAAATCCGGCAGTAACTGTGGAGCGCCCTACCGCTAGACAACGCGGCATCATGGTTTGGGGCGCTATTGCGTATGATTCCACGTCACCTCTAGTGCGTATTCAAGGCACGTTAAATACCCACCGCTACGTGCAGCATGTGCTGCGGCCGGTGGCACTCCCGTACCTTCAGGGGCTGCCCAATGCTCTGTTTCAGCAGGATAATGCCCGCCCACACACTGCTCGCATCTCCCAACAGGCTCTACGAGGTGTACAGATGCTTCCGTGGCCAGCGTACTCTCCGGATCTCTCACCAATCGAACACGTGTGGGATCTCATTGGACGCCGTTTGCAAACTCTGCCCCAGCCTCGTACGGACGACCAACTGTGGCAAATGGTTGACAGAGAATGGAGAACCATCCCTCAGGACACCATCCGCACTCTTATTGACTCTGTACCTGGACGTGTTTCTGCGTGCATCGCCGCTCGCGGTGGTCCTACATCCTACTGAGTCGATGCCGTGCGCATTGTGTAACCTGCATATCGGTTTGAAATAAACATCAATTATTCGTCCGTGCTGTCTCTGTTTTTTCCCCAACTTTCATCCCTTTCGAACCACTCCTTCTTGGTGTTGCATTTGCTCTGTCAGTCAGTGTATTTTCTATCGATGGTGAAATTGATTTCTGCAAAATATGTCAAACGAAAGTGGCAGGGGATAAGAGATTTGCCGTTTAGCAACATATTGGTCAAAAGAAGCATATACGTGGAATCCAAAATAATAGCAGACAAATAGTTTCTCAACCGTTACTCACACAATAAATATCATCCAGTGACGTCACCCCTTACGTGTTTTTCAAAGAATAGTGTGAAGCTTTGGTTTCTGCGAACATTCCCATATGGAAAGCGAACAATATTAAATTCAGAGATTACTTACAAAAGTACACAGGCCATTCAGTTCCGGACTTGTCTACTTTGAGAAAGAACTATGTATTCCACTGCCATGAGAGCACTATGACCAAAATAAGATCATAAGTCTGCAGGAAAACATATTCGTCTCTATCGATGAAACCAGCGACGTTGGGGGCCGTTACATTGCCAATGTTATCGTGGGCACGTTGGGAGTAGATAGGCCTGGAAAAATATTTCCGTTCACGACCGAGGTTTTGTCCTCCATAAACCATTCAGCAATATGTTGTCCGTTTGAAAAATCTATGGCACTTCTGTAGCCTGAGGGTGTAAGACCTTACGATTTTTTTGCAATTCGTGACTGATACAGCAACTTACATAGTTAAAGCTATTGACGATATCAGAGCATTTTAGTCAATAATGGTGCTCATAACTTACCTAGCTCATGCATTCCACAGAGTAGTCAAAGAAGTCAGATCAAATTTCCCTGAAGTTGACACGCATGTGTGGCAAGCCGAGAATGTATTTTTAAAACTTCATCAGGCAGGGAACTGTTTAAATTCCAAGAACCCGACAGTCCATTACCACCGTAACCTTGCATCACACGGCGGGGAACGTGAATCGACGACTGTGTTTACTACTGTTACAACTTTCAGGCAGTGAAACATTCGACGGATTTCTTTTGATGAGCAAGACGCCAAGGCCATTCAGATAGTGCAAACATATTTACAGGTATGGAAAACTATCATATAGCATGGCAAATTTTGGTTCATTGACGTCAAATATTACATGTCTTCAGGAGAGAGGCGTGGCTCTTGAAATAATGATCAGTTTAATCAGAAAAGACACAGACGAATTAAAATGCGTTCATGATGATTCTGGTGTGCCAGTATCAGACAAACTGAAACGTGTTCTTGACAAGAATTCGGGCTTTAATACTTTGTGCTTCATCTCGGCTGTCGACGAGGGAAGAGTTTGGTATCACTGTATTTAAAGAGGAACTTGTAGTGCACTTCAAGTACGCTCCATCGAGTCTATAGACGTTGAAAGGAGCTTCTCAAATGACAAGGAATTGCTAACCAACAACATCGTTCTTTTTGTTGGGAGAATATGCAAATGGTCACCGTTATCTACTGTAATGAGAAATGAATTAAGACCGTATACCACATTTTAAGTGCACCTTTTTTATGCTCATTCTGATCCAATAACCCATTTCATTACCTACTGTCAAAATTGCTTTTCTTTTTGTCCTTCAGATGTTCCGGCCTTTACTGATCACATAGCAGAGAATAAATCTTGAAAGAAAAACTGAATTTGCAGTATTAAACAAATGACTTATGATAATCTAGGGCCAACAACGAGGAGAGCAGAGAAACAAATGCCCAGGGGCCTTTAAATAAATTTCAATATGAATACAAACGTTTGTTGTTTAAAATGTGAAAATACAAATCAAGTTAGAGCGTGTGTCAATGTTCGCAGAGAAGTATGACGTTATCATTGTTGTAACGAATTTTATACAAATGTACTGTATTTTTGGAGGTAAATGCGAAAGAATATGCAGTAACATTTAACAAAGTGACACAAAGTTTACTCCACAAATATATCGAAAAATACACCAAAAATACACCAACTTTACACCAAGATTACACCAATTTTGTGGGGTAAACACAAAGAAAATTGCACAAATTTTGAACTAAAATTTTACCAAGGCGATTCCACAATTGTACCCAAATCCGTGGTGTAATTTTGGAGCATTTTTGAAGCAAACTTGGTTCAACAATGGTGTTACAATCAATTTGGACGGAAAAATTACTTAATTGATAGCCGGTGTCCTTGTTGAATTTGTTAGGATTTATACGTATTTCCACAGCTTCCCGTATAATCCTGGACCTTTAGTGTCTAGTGTGGATAAGAGCTTGAGCATCTTGGAACATGACATCATGACCCGACGATACAGCTATTGCCGATTTGTCTGGTTGGTTGAGACGAATATTACCTTCATGTTCCTTGATACGGGTACCAATGGACCGGCATATTTGGCCGATGTATACCTTACCGCAATTACAGGGAATTTAGTATACCTCAGGATGTAAAAGTAGGGACAATTTGTCCTTGGTTTTATTCAGACTGTGAGCAATTTTAGTGGCGGTGCCAAGCACGGTTTTTATATTTCGTTTGCGGAGGACCTTTGCAATTCGATCTGTGGTGTTGTGAATGTGAGCCAAGTAGGCAGTTCCCTTCTCTTCTTACTTCTGTGAGCTTTGCTTGGTCGTTTCTCTGGGATGCAGGGCTCTACGAATCTGCAAATCGCTATAACCTTTACCCTCTAACGTGACTTTGAGCGTGTCCATCTCCACCTGGATATTTGATGGCTCACAAATTCGTCTCGCCCTGTTGGCGAGTGTCGCGAGAATGCCTTGCTTTTGTGCTGGATGGTGGTGAGAATTTGCATGAAGATAGCGATATGTTTGGGTAGGCTTACGATAGACGGTATGTCCTAAGGAGCCGCTCGGTTTTTTCTTACTAAAACATCCAAGAAAGGAAAGCATCCGTCCGACTTGATCTCCATAGTGAATTTTATTTATGGATGTTGCTGATTTAGGTGATTTAGAAATAGATGAATTTTCTCAGGACCTTCTTTCCATACCACAAATGCATCATCAACATACCTCCACCATATCATAGGTTTGACTGGCGCCGAAGCAACAGCCTCCTCTTCAAAATGCTCCATAAAGACAGTAGCCACTACAGGCGAAAGTGGACTTCTCATATCCATTCCGTCCGTCTGTTCGTAAAAATTCTCATCCCACAAGAAATAGCTGGAAGTCATGCAGTGGTAAAATAGCTTAGTAATGTCTTCAGGGAACAAGTGTTCAATGAGAGACATGACCGAGTCAATCGGCACTTTAGTGAACAAGGACTCCACATCGAAACTTACCAAAAGTGCATTATGTTGAAAGATTATGGTTGACAGCTTGTTTACGAAATACCGAGAGTACCTGACATATGATTCAGTTTATACTATGTGTGGCTGAAGCAATTTGCTTAGGTTTTTAGCCAGAGCATACGTAGGAGAATATCGCACTAACAATAGGTCTGAGGGGAACATCTCTTTTATGGACCTTAGGCAGTCCATATAATCTAGGTGGCACTGCACCCCTCCCCACCCGCGGGAGCAGATGTTTAGCCTCCTCTTTTGGAATTGAAGATTGCCTTAAAAGCTTCACGCTGGCGTTTGACACACGAGTGGTGGGGTCACGTGAGCTCAGTCTGTAAACAGGCTCTGACAATATAGCCGAGATCTTATTCTTATACTCGTCCATAACCACTGTCGCATTACCCTTATCAGTTGAGAGAATGGTCAGTTCAGAATCATCTCTAAGTTCCTTCAGAGCTCTCCTTTCGCCTCTTGTTAAATTGGGCGCCGGTAAAACAGCGGACCTTATGAGTCTCACACATTTCTCTCTTAACTCCTCAAGCTCATCCGTAGGTAGTTTGTGGATGGCTGCCTCAACGGAAGTAATTAACTACTCATTGGGAATTTTAGTGGGAGCGACAGCGAAATTAAGACCCCTAGATAGAACTGCCGCTTGGTTCTCGTCCAAGGATTTCTGGGAAAGATTGACGATAGTTTTACTAGCTTCCGGGTTCGTGCGAGAGACCGCCTGTTTCTGAGCTAGACGGAGGAACTTTGATTTCTGTCTGAATGACACCTGGTTGAATTTTCGTTCAGCTTGTATAGCAGTAATGCTATCGAAAGTCAACCACAATTCCCGCGAGAGAGTGTTGCTTAACAGCAGGTGTAAATGAAACATCTCTCGGGAGACTGAATCCAGTTCCCCACGAATGTAATGCACTCACTCGATCACAAGAGCCTTGCTAGCGCGTTGATATATTCTCCTGGCCTTCGGTGTATTTAACGTGTGCTTCAGCTTCATTTTGTTTCTTTTTATTTATTTGGATCATTTGGAAAACACTAACATTCTTAATAAAATTAAAGGTATTGTGTTCTGGACGCGCTATATTGATGACACATTTTCCATAATAGATCACAACATCACCAATGGTGATATCGTCCTTGAACAGCTAAATGCGGTCGATCCATGGATCAAGTTTACTTCCCAATTGAAATCAATAACTCTTTAACCTTTTTAGATATCACTATTAACAACAGCTCCAACAAATTTTCTTATACTATTTTTAGAAAGCCCATCCAAACCATAAACACCATTCGTCAAGATTCGATGTATCCGGACACTCAAAAAGGAGCAACCTTTTATAGCTTAATTCATAGAGATTTTCATATCCCTTTATCTGACGCGAATCGTAAAAAAAAGAACTCAATACCACTTATTAATAGCGAGAAAACACGGTTTTGGCAGACATTCCATAGACAGGATAGTCAGCAAAATTGTTAACAAATCCACTTCAGCTCTGCTCAGAGAAACAAGAAAAAACAAATAAACACGCCATCTTCACTTACACCAATAAAAAGATTTACGAAATCACCAATATTCTTAAAAACATAATGTCAATATTGTCTTTAAAACTGTCAACAATAATTCTAATCTCTTTTATAACCAGCACAAAATCAATAACATTGGGAATAAATTCAACAAATCAGGTATATGTAAGTTAAATTGCAACCCATGTTCCGCGAGCTACGTTGGGTAAACCGGAAGAAGCTTTCTAATTAGATATAAAGAAGACATCAACGCCGCCAAGCACAAAAAGTACTCCACCATGAGCACTCATATAACAGAGTCCAAACATTCCTTCACCTCCATAGAGGAGGACTTAAATATTCTTTGTTTTCGTAACAAGGGCAATTTACTCAACGTTTTAGAAAACATCTTTATTAATATAGACAAAAAATGCAATCCTGCTTACAATTTAAATGAAATTTCTGAAACTGTGAACATAATTTTCGAATTACTACTCAACAGTTCCTATGTTGAAAAGCCTCGTAACAAGCCTCCGCGCAGTCGGTCACCACCTATTGGTTCCAGCCTTCCCCTACTCTCCCCTCATACCAGCTTCCATCACTCACGGCCTCCACCGTTCGCCTCCAGTCAGCCATAAACATCCATACACGCTGAGCTAGCCATTCTTGGGTAGGCGAGAACGTAAGTAATCAGATGTGGCGCATTTTATTTTCATTCATTCTTCTTTCGTATTACAAGATGCTTCAAACTGACCTATTTTTAACACTAATAATAGCCGTCATTCTCGTTCTAGGGCACTGCGCTGTACATTCCACTTATGAAATCACGATCAGATATTCCGCCTATATTTTTATCAAGAATTGTTAACATAATCACGCTAACAAGACAAACTCAATATCGTTTTACTGGAACCCTCACGCATGTCTAACACATGTTTATCAATCGTTTTCATTCTACTGGAACTAAACATTGTGCACAATATCACCAAGATATCTCTAAGATTCTACCGACACATCGGCAAACTGTATGTCAACACATATCATCACATTAAGAACGACTTTATTACCAATTTTATTGAACAATCTGATGTGTAAAATACGTTACTTTTCACTTTACCAGTATTTAAGTGTTGTGCTGAGAACATTCCAGCATATTCTTCAACATTTTAACTGACGTATTCGGCAGTCCGAATTATTTTTAATGTGTTTTTGTCCTTGTCCTTAAAACGTTTCGGCTATGATGTCTACGAAATAGATGAAATATGTTCCGTTATTTTTAAATGTTGCTTAAATATTTAAATTAAAAACGTTTCAGTATTGTAAAGATGGAACATTTAGCCATACCTTTTAAAGTAAGCATACGGCAATACGGACTTTATAATGGAATTCAGTTTATGCAAATGTAACGAAATGTAACCTGACCTGACACAGGCTCCTTGATGTCTTCTCTTTGAGGAGTCATGGAGCTGTCACGTCAAAGAGCGGCCGATTTAAATTGCAACTCTAGGTTAAGAGTGTATGCTTATATTCTCATAACGTCATAACCTGGTGCGCAGGCTTTCTCCTGACAGAGCTGTGACATCAGAGCGCGGGCGATTTGATTTACAAACTGCTGGCTAAGGGTGCTTGGCGTTATAAGCTAACGTGTGCAGGTATAATAACCTTACGGACGCTGGGTTCGATCACTTTCCCCTGCTTAACTGTACAAGGTTGTTAACCTTCCAGACCTCAAGTTTTATATCCAAATGTAGAAGTTCAACCTAACTAGACAAGATGTGTAAACACCAGCACTCCATAAATAATCTTTGGGGAAGACAAGAACCTAAGTGGGCTTTAGGCCCAATGTCACAGAGGCTAATCCCATTCCATAAGGAGTAACTAAAAGGGGAACGTTTAAAGGCCGAGACACATTTCCAAAATTTAGAGACTGAAAGACGTTAGTCACCCAGCTCAAAGGTAGGAGAAGAGAGTACCGAAGTCACCACTCATGCTCCCTTACATTTGCATTTACAGTTACATTTCAGCGAAAAATGGAAAGATTATTTATCATATTGTAAGGAAAACCGGTGAAATCTTCCCCTCAAATCACACTCCTGCACAATCACATATTAAGGTAAATTCTGCCATTACCTGTCTACGCTAGAACTTCTTCAAGCCGGCCACCTTCCGCTTCCTTCCTCCTGCCCCATCTAACCTCCATCAAGCTACACTTTCTATAACCTGATACAATCTTACAATACGGCCTGAAAGCACTCTCCTTAAATAGATACGCATGGAAACGTTCTAGGCCAAAGTAGAATCCCGAACGCTTGCTCTTACTTACGACGTGAATGCTAAACTCACGGGCCTCCTTGCAGGAGCCGAACACGACGGCAAAGAGCCCGTCTGAGATTAGGTTACCGTTCGTTGCCAAAGTCAGGTCAACACGTGTTAACCACACCAGTTCGGCTCCGCCCAGGGGAGCCCGTAAAGAGCCTGTCTGAGTTTCTGTTAGCGTTCCTTGTAGCGAGTTTAGGTTAACACTTTATGATGACATCATAACCTCATCTGCAGTTCACCTAACCGATTTCGCACCTCCAAGAGCGCCCCGACCGATTCGGCTTCTGCAAAGTGTTCAGTGACTTCTCCGGCTCGGCTCCTCCAATATTGAATGAAAACAACATTTGTGTCTGTTTAAACACACACATTCCCTGTTTATGTACCCTCTTCATAGGAGGGAAGAGACGGACGAGATTGGGGAAATGCATTTGTGGGTGGAGCGGAACGGACAGCATGCATCCTCTTCCAAGTAGCGCAAGTGAGCTAGATGGTGGCTCGCCCGGCAATTTTGAATGCATACAACCTATGTTTGTGTCTAGAACGTACGGTGTCGGTTGCTATCTTACTTTTTCATAAATTTCAAATCTTCGTGTATTTTGTAATGAACAGAAAAGATTTTAACTGCCAGATCTGAACAGGAAATAACATCTACATGTTTACTTTTTGCAAATGAACCTCACCAGTTTGACACTTCTAAGGAGAAAAGGTAATTGGGACACTTCGAAAGGGAGAGTGTGAGGTGAGGTTATCGTTTATAGGCGAGGTTCGGTTAACACACGTATTAATTTCACCTGCAAGTTACCTCACGTGTTTAACTGTTTCAAGGAGAGTCAATAAAGAGCGTGAGTGAGGATAGGTTAGCGTTTCCAGTATCAAGGTTTGGTTATATCATAATAACGTTGTAACCTCAATTACTGTACATGACATCAAACTGATGACGCTTTTCTAAGAGCTGACGATGAAGAGCCTGTGTGAGATTAGGTTAACACACTTGTTAACTTAACTTACATGTCACCAAACGAATTCGGCTTCTTCAATGTGGGGCACATCATATTCGACTTTTCTAAAGGGGCTTGTGACCTGAGCGATTTGAACACCTTCTAGGAGCAGAATTAGCTGAAGCCTACAAGAACATTTAAACTCATGCACAAAAAGCACATACTACTTTTGTTATTTTTCTTTGGACACTGACAAATCTGATGTACTTATATATTGAACTCGCGTAATTGATGGGTCTTAGAATTTGAACATAATCCTCAAACGTATGTGTGAAATAATGCTAACTTGTAACATAGTAAAAAAATTGACGTTTCTTGTAAAAAAAATTATGTTTCTTCTTTCTTAGGGCCTAGTAGGATGGATGATATGGTCCTTTATATTCATTAGTGTTTTGCGCGTAACCGTGGCTACATTTAGGTTCCCTTGTGAGAAAGTAATTCCCGTTTGTGAAATGTTGTAACCACGGTTCAACCTGTGTGTGAACAAGATGAAATGGGGTCACTCAATTGGTTAATTGTAGAACTGAGATCGTAACAAGCGACATATGGCCTTATTGAGACTAGTCTCTATGTATTTGGGGATCAGAATCTATAATGTGTACCTGTTGGGGGCAACTATGCTCTTTCATATGTAAGTTAACAACTGGAAGTTTTTCCCAATTAATCTCGTACCTGTGATTAACGACTTTTAAGACCAATGTGTTGTTGGAGGTGACGAGCTCGTTGTTCAGTGTGAATATTCTCAAGTAATTGTTCAAATACTTCTAGTTAAATCAGAGATTACTCTATTTGGATTTTAAGATAGGAAAGAAATAAAATTTCCAATTTTTTCTCTATGTAATCCCCTGTCCGGCCATTCTCCCCACGCGCTTCCTAATCTCTGAGTTCCACGATGAACTCCTTTAACAGCAATAATGAATGATATTAGTCGAGATGAGTGGTTTAGACGGTTGAGGGCTGGCCTTCTAACCTTAACGTGACAAGTTCGATCCTGGCTCAGTCCAATGGTATTTGAAAGTGGTCAAATACACCACCGGTGTAGAAAGCCAAGAATAACGGCCGAGGGGATTCGTCGTGCTGACCACACGCCACCTCGCAATCTGCAGGCCTTCGGGCTGAACAGCGGTCGCTTGCTAGGCCAAGGCCCTTCAAGGGCTGTAGTGCCATGGGGTTTGGTTTAGTTTGGTTCAAATACACCAGCCTCGTTTCGTAGATTTACGAACGCATAAAAGAAATCTACTCCTAAAAGTAGTCAGATCTAGTTAATGGAATATAAAATCAATAAGATCATTAAATTATAACGGCGCCATGAATTCATACAGAGATCTGTTATTTCGGATCTCTAGAGATAACAGCTAATCACAATAACTACTACACTTGAGAGGAAAATCTGTGAATAATCTTATAACTTTTAACCCGTTTACACTTTACAGTTGGTTTTTATTTGAACACAATAAAAAGTACACTTCTACCTTAAAGGCAAGTAGAGTATAAAAACTCACAAGCAGCCTCACATGCTATACTGAACAACGGCTTTGGAATAAAATAAGGCCAAATTTTGGAATTCCGGCTCGGTCAGGGATTTTTACCTGGATCTCAAGGCTGGTTCATGGTCCACTCAGCTGACGTGATTACAACTGAGGAGCTATCTGACGGTGAGATAGCGGCCCCGGTCTAGAAAGCCAAGAATAACGCCCGATAGGTTTCGTTGTGCTGACCATACAATACATTGTAATCTGCAGGCATTTGGGTTGAGCAGCGGTCGCTTGGTAGGCCATGGCCCTTCGGGGCTCTTGTACCACAGGGTTTGGTTTGGATTTAGAACCTTAGAATATTGTGGTCGAAAATGTTTGTAAGCCACCTGAAACCAATTGCCTACATCCTTCTCTCTCTCGTTCGTACACAGGAAAAAGCAATAGTTCGGTGTTTCAATAGTGACCATAGTCTTTGGATTTATAATAAAAATGGTAAGCACGAAAATTAACAGTCGGAATGGATTGTTGATCGCACTCTCACTCTTTTCTACTTACTAATCACGTGTGTTACATTCCAGGGTCCTTACAATATAAAAATTCTCAGTATACATTACTGTGATGATGGAAGACCTGATACCTTCAACTACTCTCTCAAGTTAACGAAGAAGAGCAAGAGTGAGACAGTATGGACTACTCCCTTTAACTTGCTTCACGACCTGGATGATGATACATGGGTAAGTACACATTGCTAATTCCCGTTTTAATTTGATGTCGCTTGCTATCTGTTTATATTTTTCCCAATTATCTCCAATGATTGGTCTTTATTAGGAGTTAGAAGACAATTCATTAAGGCTGACCGTACGTTGGGACGCGAGGTGATGAAAAAACTGTATTCACCTAGAAAGGCAGTCATCACTGGATAAAAAATACATAGCCTATAATAATTATCTTATTCCTGTTACCGCACTAGCTCATTCACGATATAAACAGATTGTGGTTTGCAGAGATTTATTTCTTATCAAATATGTTTTTACTACGTCCACCTGCAATAAATAACCTTTATACATCCACCTATTCAATACAATTTTAATGCTGTTATATAACTACAACATATTAAACATTACAGGACTAGTTTCAACGCATATTAGCGTCATCTTCAGCTGTTCTCGGAAAATAGGCAACACTATACATAAAACTCATAACATATCTTAAAATGTTTGGTGTGAAACACAACAAATTCCACAATAAAACCTTGACACATTAAAAACTATTATCACAAGTAAAAAACTTGAGAGCCAAACATGTAATAAAAAGTTCATTAAGTTAAATGATATCCTTATGAACGAGCAGTTACAGAATCCTTAAATTTGATGCCCGATTTGCTTTATGATATATTATGACCCATTCAACTACGGTGTGTTTACTGCAGCACCATCTTGAAAATCGTAATAAAGGTTTGCCGGATATAATTTTCTGGGTAATATATTTTATTATGCATACCTGATCAGAGCTGTCTCATTGTTCATAGTACGTCGTTTGCAATAGGATCGTCCCACGGCAGTCTGAGGTGAGTCCTACATACCTTTACATCATTACGTCGAATAGAGCCACAACACTCCCAGCATTTTATCGTTAATGGAGTTTTCATATATTTTCACGGGTTCCGAATTGAACTGAGAAACATAGGTTTTACAAACATCTTAAGTAAGCCACTTAAATGTTTCCACCTCATAGGCTTAGGACATAGAAGATTTTATCCAGAAAATTATATCTGGTAAACCTTTACGATTTTCAAGATGGTGCGGCAGTAAACACACTGTAGTTGACTGGATCATAATATTTGATAAAGCAAATCGCGCATCAAATTTAAGGACTCTATAACTGCTCGTCCATAAGGATAACATTTAACTTAATGATCTTTTTATTACATGTTTGACTCGCAAATTTTTTACTTGTCATAATAGTTTTTAATGTGTCAAGGTTTCATTGTGGATTTTGTTGTGTTTCACGCCAAACATTTTAAGATATGTTATGAATTTTATGTATATGGTTGATTATTTTCCGAGAACAGCTGAAGGTGACGCTAATATGCGTTGAAATTAGCCCTGTAATGTTTAATATGATGTAATTATATAACAGCATTAAAATTGTATTGAATAGGTGGATGTATAAAGGTTATTTATTGTAATTCTTGGTTCAATACGGAACAATGAAATTTCTTACGTTAACTACGTCCACCTGTCCAATACTTATTGTGTTGATTATAATAAAGTTCATTAAAACATTAGGACATGTTTCGGCCTATCATACTATGCCATCTTCAGCTGTAATCAAAATTGATATACACACTTTAAAAAGTGAAATATCATTACAAAGATACATTTAAAACATATTAAAATTACACATTGATTTTGCAATAAAATGCATCACCTCTTTTGCGGACGTTGAATTACTGATTTATGTGGTAGAGAATGTTCTAGTATATTTTTCCTTGCAAGAATTGCGGTTGTACTCAGCGGTAGTGAAACCGATTTACTTAGAAAACTTCCACATGTAAGAGGTTATTTTTATGTTGTGTATTTTTGAAGTGATGGACGTTAAAACAACAATTCTGTAGTGTACCAGGAAAGCCTAGGTCCTGGTCCATAGTTATCAAAAGAAATGTTGTTCCAGCATATAAGATCCGTCCGACGTATGAACATCTAAGTAAAAGAATGTTCCAGTAGGTATCAGACTCCACGAGTGCGCAAGGCGGAGTCAAATGACGTCACCTGTCGTTCAAAGCTCACCTCCCCTAGAGAGATTTCTCGAAAATATCTTTCTTTTCGCAAGTTTTGAACGCCTGCACCAATTTTAATGGAATAAACGCTAAATTGTAGCGGACGTCATGAAAATTAATCTCTGTAAATTCCAAATTAATCCATCCCATGGTTGCTGAGTTACAATGATTAAAAATCTAACAGAGATTACGCACTCACGGTCACATGGCCGAGATAAACTACCCCTCCCAGCGCCAGCTATATATGCCACTGGGTCAAGGCTAACAGGTAGTTGTGTTGAGTTGAGTTCAGTTCATTGCAAGCAGTCCAGTCTAGCAGTGCAGTATGTGTATGAGTAAGAGAGAGGGGAGACTGGCCTTCGCATAGTATGTTCGTGCAGTCTCGAAGACAGTACTTTCCGTCGTGTTTCGCGGAGACGAAATTACGGGCTAATAAATCGCCATCGTACTTGAAAAAAAAAAGACGTCGCACCGTAAGTAGTCTATTGTGCCGCGACTACGATATAACTTACAGACATTTCGAAGTATAACACGTACGAAATCAGTGAAGTTCGAAGTTATATATTGGACATTCACAAATTAGAACATGACGTGTGGACTTAATTAATTGCACACAATATTAAATTACCAACAGAAACTGTCGTGTACCGTAACTTTAACTGCTCTAGAACTTATTTTCTAACATAGCACATCCTTGGACTGTGTCTTTTTATTTATGTGCTATATTAGGACATGACGTGTTACAGTGATAAACTTAGTGAAAGTTAAGAAATTTTTCTAAAATAATACAGTTCTATCAACATTAGAGAATCAGTGTTATCTCTCAGGATAACGATTCAAAGACTGTGGTCAGAGACGGCAATGAGAAATATTACGTGTTTGCACTGTGTTGGACGTTCTCAGTGACAGTTTAAAATAGTGTTTTTTTGCAACAAGGACTGTGATCACTCATTTGACGTCCTAAAATTAACATAGCATCTGTAAATACTACTTGCATGTTCCGTGTGTTAAGATCATTTCCACGAGCAGCAGAAATCTTGAGAAAATTCTACAAGATCCAGCTACCTTCAACATCGTTTCATCTATGACGTCAACGTGGTTTCTTCGTGGAACTTCAAGTTCGAGTCATCATCCGCACCCGCGGAATTTTCCAGATTCTCATCAGTATTCGTAAGCCAAGTTTTTTTATAAGTGAGTAGTCACAAACTGACTTTCTTTTTTTCTTTCTTACCAATCGTGAACAGTGTTTTACCCAGTGCTGCGTGTGACGATACTTCGTAGTTTTCCACCATTACTCAAAATTCATCTTTTAATGATAAATCTATTTTCAAAATCTATTTCACATAAGAAAGACTCTAGGAGTTTCAAGTGTTCTATGTTTCAAGGCTAACAAACTGAGAAACTCTCAACAGAAGTTCAAATTCTTATTTTCAATTATAAGTGTGTTCATGTCATGTCATAATACTTAGAAAGACTTTAGGTGAAAAACTGACACTTTATGTTTTCGCAAAAGACTATTGGATCTGTGAGATTTATTTGTTTTCACAAATTGCATTCAAGAAGATTTACGTTAACCCTTTTGATTTCAACAAATTATTTGAATTCTATATCGACATTGCAGGGTGGTGAATTGATTAACATTATTAATAAATTGTTTGAAAAAGGTATAACCATCTATTATTCGCCCTGTGAGTCTATCCTGCACTGTACCGGCTCCAAAAACCAACTTCCACTACCTGAGATCCTTCTCATGCCATACGCCCCGAACTTTTACTGGTACAGAGAGGATAGAATATATAATAGATTTCGCCCAACGTGGGGCTCCATTTGGAGCCGTGCCATAATAATAGATGATACGCCAGTTATAATAGACATCATCGCAATATTCAGGGTTCGATTCAAGCCATAATAAATTGCAATTTAAGTACAGGATTCGACTGCAACTATTACGAATTCGAAGAACTTGTTCGAATATTCTGGAAACATGGATAACTTACTTGCAGCTATCGAAGATCTCAGGCTTAGCATTAACGATCAGAATGCTGAGATCGATAAGTCTAATACGCAAATGGTCGAGTCCCATAACCAATTGCAGGTTCAAATGAACACACAAATAACCGCACTACAGTCACAGATAGTGACTCTAATTCTCAATTGAAGTCACAACTATAAGCGCAGTTAATTGAGTCAAATAGCAAGGTCGAAGACTTAACTTCTAGAATTGATAGGACCTTGAACACTAAGTTTGCAGAGGCCGATAAAGTCTTTAATAAAAGGCTCACTGAATCCAGTGCCCTTATCGAGCAACGATTCCGTGAAGTTGGAACTCGCCTCGAAAAGAAACTTATTGATTCTAGTGCACAAGTCGAAGCCACATTGAAAGACATGCGGGATCAGTTTGTTGAAAACTTAGAGTCCATCAAGGAAGAAATAAAGACAGAGGTCGTCAAGTCTTTAGACAAAGTTCTTAGAAATGTTCTTCCTCCTGTTCAAGCATTTTCAACCGAACTCAAAGACTTACGAACTGAATTTCAAGAATCCCATTGTAACATCTCACAAGCTCAAGCAAAGTTTGCTCAGGTGCAGGAAAACCTGCGAGATGCATTAAAGAACGATGTGGGCAAATTACGTAGCGAGATAGGATTAGTTAAGAGCACGCAAGAAGAACTTGACAAGCGTATTACAGGACAGCTAGACAACACGCATACCCAGATAGCTACTTTCTGTAAAGACGTACAAGTAATTAAAACTGACTTGAGAAATGAAATGAAAAAATTAGACACCTCAATTAATTCTAAAATTGAAAATTTGTCTGAAGAAATGAATCAAATTTAACTCAAAAGACATACGACTGACGTCACAATTCCTGGTTCTTCGAAGGAAGTACATAGCACAGCAACCCTCATTAAAGTACTAGATGACAAACCAGTCAAATTTTCAGGACGTGACGAGTATACTGCTCGGGAATTTTTGTTAAATGGCGATGATTACCTGGAAGAGAATAGGGTAAATGACGATAGAAAACTTAGAATAGTATCCAAACTTCTAGAAGGACGAGCCTTATCATGGTTCATAGCTTTTAAGAGCAACTTTAAAAACTATGACGACTTTAAAAAGGCACTTCTCAAACACTTTTGGGATTCAGAAAGACAACACCTCGTCAAAATGCAACTCTACTCTAGTAAATACAATACTTCAGTCAATACTTCCCGATATTCCGATTATTGCCTAATGCAATTAAAGAAGTTACAGTTTTTAGATCCACCTTTGCCAGATATCGAACTCATTCATATCCTGACACTTCAATATCCGCCTCATCTTCAAGAGATACTAGTCGCTGCCAACATTAAAACATTGGAACATTTCGACGCTACTTTGCGTAGGTTAGATACGGCTAATACCCAATCTAGTCCGAAAACTAACAGGAGTCGAGAAATAAATACGAACTCTGCGGAAATAAAACCGCCGGAGAGAGAGCAACCAAGGACACGTGAAGAAGGCAGGTTAAGCCCTAACATCCCAACCAGATTCCGGAATTTTAGACGTCAGAAGAATCAGGAGAGACACCCTTACCAACCTAGGAATTTATGGAGACAGCATGAAAGCACTCCTGAAGAAAATCGTGAGTCCAGACGACGGGAACTCGAAAGTAGATGGAAGGATACACGGGAATACATCAGGGAGAGAAATCGTAATCCCGATGAGCTTGGAGCCACATCCCTGGAATACCAACGTCAATACGGGCCAAGAGAACAAAAACCACCTGATCCTGAATCAACAGGCGCTATAAAAAACGCCGATCCCACAATAGGGAGATTGACTACAGAACACGATGAGGACGAGATTTCAAACTATTGTACTGCTGTTATCAATTACTGGCACATTGACGATTCCGAATTACTATTCGAAGACGCACAAACACCAAAGCCAATTATTACACGTTCATTACCTGTCATAACAGTACGCACAGGCAACCTACAGGTGATTACGCTCATCGATTCTGGAGCGCAAGCTTCTTTAATTTCTGATAGGCTTGTAGACTCACTTAAAAACCAGAACAATGTTTTGTTATTCCCTGTAGCTCAGATCAAAGTAAGAGGAATAGTTCCTGATAAAATTGTTAAGTGTAAATCCCAGGCATTTTTAGAATTTGAAATTAACAGTCAGTCATTCGAACACATATTTTTGGTAGTATCACGTCTTAACTTCAACTTAATACTTGGATCAGATTTTATGATCAAATACAAAGGAACCATTGACTATGATGCCAACCTCGTACGATTAAAGAATAGTTCCGTAGGATTACAGCTGGTAGGACGAAGTGTCCTGGAAGTTCAACAGAATGGAGCCCGTTTCGAAGAAGCCGGTGGTGACATTATTGGGACCGCTGTAAGCGAGGTTGCGCCAGCCGAAGCAGAATGTAGAAAGGGTGACCAAAGCGGGGATGATGTAGAGTCCCTATTCAATGAGAACTCCATTATAGGTCCAGATTATATAATGTCTATAGCCAGTGTGGTTGAAGATCTGGAAATTAAAGTAAAATTGGAGGAGGCCAAAAATGATGTTCTACAAAAATTTGCATGTGTATTCGATGACAAACCTGGAAAAGAAAATCCTGTGTATTTTCTTTTCGTCCAACCAAGGGGAAGATGAACCAGGAAAGCCTAGGTCCTGGTCCATAGTTATCAAAAGAAATGTTGTTCCAGCATATAAGATCCGTCCGACGTATGAACATCTAAGTAAAAGAATGTTCCAGTAGGTACCAGACTCCACGAGTGCGCTAGGCGGAGTCAAGTGACGTCACCTGTCGTTCAAAGCTCACCTCCCCTAGAGAGATTTCTCGAAAATATCTTTCTTTTCGCAAGTTTTGAATGCCTGTACCAATTTTAATGGAACACACGCTAAATTGTAGCGGACGTCATGAAAATTAATCTCTGTAAATTCCAAATTAATCCATCCCATGGTTTCTGAGTTACAATGATTAAAAATCTAACAGAGATTACGCACTCACGGTCACATGGCCGAGATAAACTACCCCTCCCAGCGCCAGCTATATATGCCACTGGGTCAAGGCTAACAGGTAGTTGTGTTGAGTTGAGTTCAGTTCATTGCAAGCAGTCCAGTCTAGCAGTGCAGTATGTGTATGAGTAAGAGAGAGGGGAGACTGGCCTTCGCATAGTATGTTCGTGCAGTCTCGAAGACAGTACTTTCCGTCGTGTTTCGCGGAGACGAAATTACGGGCTAATAAATCGCCATCGTACTTGAAAAAAAAAAGACGTCGCACCGTAAGTAGTCTATTGTGCCGCGACTACGATATAACTTACAGACATTTCGAAGTATAACACGTACGAAATCAGTGAAGTTCGAAGTTATATATTGGACATTCACAAATTAGAACATGACGTGTGGACTTAATTAATTGCACACAATATTAAATTACCAACAGAAACTGTCGTGTACCGTAACTTTAACTACTCTAGAACTTATTTTCTAACATAGCACATCCTTGGACTGTGTCTTTTTATTTATGTGCTATATTAGGACATGACGTGTTACAGTGATAAACTTAGTGAAAGTTAAGAACTTTTTCTAAAATAATACAGTTCTATCAACATTAGAGAATCAGTGTTATCTGTCA
Organism: Anabrus simplex; assembly: GCF_040414725.1. Classification (NCBI taxonomy): domain Eukaryota; kingdom Metazoa; phylum Arthropoda; class Insecta; order Orthoptera; family Tettigoniidae; genus Anabrus; species Anabrus simplex. The sequence continues at coordinate 405,759,638 of NC_090269.1, forward strand.
GGATAACGATTCAAAGACTGTGGTCAGAGACGGCAATGAGAAATATTACGTGCTTGCACTGTGTTGGACGTTCTCAGTGACAGTTTAAAATTGTTTTTTTTTTTGCAACAAGAACTGTGATCACTCATTTGACGTCCTAAAATTAACATAGCATCTGTAAATACTACTTGCATGTTCCGTGTGTTAAGATCATTTCCACGAGCAGCAGAAATCTTGAGAAAATTCTACAAGATCCAGCTACCTTCAACATCGTTTCATCTATGACGTCAACGTGGTTTCTTCGTGGAACTTCAAGTTCGAGTCATCATCCGCACCCGCAGAATGTTCCAGATTCTCATCAGTATTCGTAAGCCAAGTTTTTTTAATAAGTGAGTAGTCACAAGCTGACTTTCTTTTTCTCTTTCTTACCAATCGTGAACAGTGTTTTACCCAGTGCTGCGTGTGACGATACTTCGTAGTTTTCCACCATTACTCAAAATTCATCTTTTAATGATAAATCTATTTTCAAAATCTATTTCACATAAGAAAGACTCTAGGAGTTTCAAGTGTTCTATGTTTCAAGGCTAACAAACTGAGAAACTCTCAACAGAAGTTCAAATTCTTATTTTCAATTATAAGTGTGTTCATGTCATGTCATAATACTTAGAAAGACTTTAGGTGAAAAACTGACACTTTATGTTTTCGCAAAAGACTATTGGATCTGTGAGATTTATTTGTTTTCACAAATTGCATTCAAGAAGATTTACGTTAACCCTTTTGATTTCAACAAATTATTTGAATTCTATATCGACATTGCAGGGTGGTGAATTGATTAACATTATTAATAAATTGTTTGAAAAGGTATAACCATCTATTATTCGCCCTGCGAGTCTATCCTGCTCTGTACCGGCTCCAAAAACCAACTTCCACTACCTGAGATCCTTCTCATGCCATACGCCCCGAACTTTTACTGGTACAGTAGATATGCACTTTTTTATTTTGAGGCCAAAAGGGAGTTCCCCATTTTAATGATACACAAACATTTATTTGAATTCATGTAAAGTTCTGTTGAAATACATTCGAATGCTTATTTTAAGCACAATTTTTAATTTTTATATATAGCGTTATGAACCTGAAGATTAAAAGTATTATTATTATTATTATTATTATTTCATTTCAGTGTACGAATTTGAGTTTAGTTCAGAGTTTCTGTTTTCGTTAAAATGTTCATTTTGGAACAGTGGTTTTTCTGGTGCTTGCTGAAGCATTTTTATTTGCCATAGTCACGGTTTAAAATTCTCTTTCAAGTACTGCAGTTATCATTTCTGTACGGTTTCTGTTTTCAGTTATTTCAAAAGTGAACTTTCAAGTGGGGAGCACATTTGACTGAATCAAATATTTGTTAACAGTTAACGAACGGTTCAAGGTAAATTGATGGTTGTGTCGGTTCGATTAAGGACCCTTTCGATGATTATCTGATACCATGTTTGGGCACATAAAAGCGGTGAATGGCCTTGCAATAGCCTAAAATTTGGAGATTGATGTCCTAGAAAACAAACCTTCACACGCAAGCATATTAACCGTTGGCTTAATCTGAAATATGCCTTTAGGTTTAAGGTTTCCTTTTCTTTTCGATTAGTGGTAGTGTTTAGGAAATGCATACTCGTAAGTCCATTGAGCTAGTCAGAATGAAGTCAATCCATTTTAATGTTCCATTTCTCAGACATGTCATTCCACTGATTTATTTTTATTTAAAGACGTAATGTTATTTCTTTTAATTTGTTTAATCTTCTTTTCTATTTCAGTTTTTCATTAATAAATACCGAGTAAATGGTTTCTTCTTAGTTCAAGTAGTTAAAATATTTTCCCTCTTATCCTGCCTATCTGAAAACCGTGTGAATTTAACGGACAGCAACCAACCCCTGATACAAAGAATAATTTATGAGTTTATGCTCATAATGCCGAGGTCATGAGATCGTCAACGACCGACTGTACATTCATATTTGCCAATGTTATTTTATTGCAGGTGAAGTACACAGCTGCGAAATGGGGAGCTGGAGGCTGGGGTGAGAACGCAATCGTACAGGACTTCAAACCGTTCTGCTCAAAATTGCTAGAAATTGCTCCGAGAGTATTTAATATGCTTACCAACAGTCTTGGTGTTCCTAATGAATGTCCGCTTCCAAAAGTAAGTATACCAATATTCCTGACGTGAAATGGTTTGTGGTGTGGATTACTGTAGTCACGTTGTAGTTCGTGAACAATGGGCATCGGCTGAGTGGCCTAGTAAGTGACCAGAGAGAGGAGATACCAGTTACTGTGGACTGGTTGTGGGAATCTCGGACATATTCTAGGTGATGGCCTTCCTTGTGACCAGGTGGCTAGGGCAATACAATCCAGCGTTTGTCAATAACCCGTTAGCGGAAACTTTCCCATTGGGAATATGTATAAGGAAAGGTAGCATACTGCTTCACATAATTTACCGAGCTTAGAACATTTTAAGGAAGCCTGGGACCTATGGGAGTAACTGAGTCCCACTTCCATTTGACAGTGGAAGTACTCCTTTGAAGCAACTTGGCAAAAGAAATGGAATTCGATGATGTGCTATCAATATTAAGGGGGCTTATGGAAGAAAGACAGTAGAATTGACTGCGTCAGCGTTGATTCTGGCTGTATGAAGAGCTGGTAAGGCAAGTTAGCGAGAAAGAGTTAGGAGATTATACAATGTTCTTGATGGGGGTTATAAAGGGGAGGGAGAATGTGGAGGAGTACTGTTCAACAGGATTTTTATTTCAAGCAACACAGTTTCTGTTAGACAGGTAAAGGAATGAATAATGTGGGTAAATTTAGCTGTTCGAGGAATTAGGGTAAGAACTTTCTCTGTTCACAATGTTAGGTTGAAGATGAGGAGGAAGTTGGCAGGTTTTATGAAGCACAGTGTGACATCGTAGTCAGGGTCAACAGCCAGGGTAGGATAGTGCTAATGGCCGATTTCCATGCGGGAGTTGGAAGTACAACTGTAGGGTACGAAAAGGTGATGGGTAAATATGGGGAAGATATGGAAGTTAATAGGAATGGGAAGTGATTGCTGGACTTTTGCGCTAGTATGGGATGAGTAGTTATGAGTACATGCTTCAAGCATAAATCTATTCACTATCACACATGGGATGATAAAATCATCAGATCCATAATAGAAGATATAATAACCGACTTTGAATGCAGGAAATCTGTTACGAATGGCGGATATTCCGGGGATTTTCCTATCATGCAGACCATTACTTGATCTCTAGGCTTAGGAGGGAGGAAATGCAATCTGTCTGCAGACGAATAAGTATCAGAACTCTCCAGAATGAAGAAATTAAACGGAAGAACTACACTGTATCCCGACCTTAAATCCGGGTTGAGGCTCGACGTAATAATGGGCTAATTAATAATCATACTATAATTATATGGATAGGAAATACGACTACATAGCTACGGAATAAGAACTCCGATAAATGGTAACATATATTTATTGACCGAAACATAATTTTAATTCATACTAAAATGCAAAAGTAAAGTGAAGAAGTGGGTAAATCTGACTCAAACGGTCGTAAAATATGTGTCACGCACATAACCAAAGTTAACATATTAAACAAAAATCTATACATCAAAGCAGTGTCGACCCATGAATATTAAAACACGAGTTATACAATGTAGAAATATGGAAGTTTCAGTTGCGTTCCATTGTTGTAATTGAATGCTCAGCGCCGAAATATGCCTAAGTCGGTCTCCAGAGTGTGAAATATCTAATCGTATCTGTTATGCCTTAATAATGAAGAATTGCACTAGCGAGACGTCTGTCTATACATATTTACATATCAACAAGTCAATTATAATAAAAATACAGTGCTAATATAGGGCTGCACTAATAAATCCCCACCAAAAATCACAGATTCTAACTATGTCTCCGACCCGTATGCCAAATGACCGGAGCAGACCCGGCTTCTCGAAATTAGCTTACGAGCTAAAGGTCCCCGTACACAACGCAGGACATACAATCTCAACGAAAAAATAAAAAAAAAGGACAAGACAATGTGCACATAGAAAGACTCCTGAACTAAAACACATAAAATATATACAGGAAAAATAGAGTTATCGGGATATGAAATCCGATATATCCAGACCGTGTTTGACTTCACGTCAAAAAAGACAGAGGCATACTGTCTCTAATCTCCGCGTGGTCGGTCGATCAGCTGACTGTAGGACAAGAAGATATAACTGAACAGGACACGGAAGTAGCAGAGGTTCATTATAGCTAACGGGCTTGACAAAAAGCAAAACCATTTTCACTGGCTCGGGGCGCATATAACAGCTGTAGTTCTCTGCTAGAGTAAGCTTCACAACGCTGGGCACTACCCTGCAAGTCCTCTCCCATACAAGTTACAAATCTCTCTCATACAAATAACAACATAAAGCCCTTGCTTTCATTCAGCAAATCACATGGCTTGCTATTTAATCACATAATCAGCCCCATCAGATACAAACGGCTTTCCACCTATCACATATCCATTTATCCTCACATAATAATTCACGGTACATCTGGCCTCGTAACCAAAATCTCCTTCGTTCAATGCACTCGTATATCCAGAAATTCATCTTCGTAAATATCTAAGATCCTGCTTATCCCAACATTGTATTCAGCTTCTCCGCACGTCTTATAAATATACATGAAACGTTCATGCTACATGCATAAAAAATACATCCTGCACTAGTTGCTACTAATTTAATCTGATAATACTCAACGCAGAAAGCGTGTGGCCTATGAATATATAAAGACTATCCAAATATCACTATCGTAGGCACATACATCGAACAAATACAATACGGAATACATTAAATAACACTAAGAAAAATAACTGACTACAACTATCCTGTCTTGCCCTTATTTTCCCAGTTAGGTAAAAATCTGTATTCTTGGCCCGGGCTGGAAACATGTAAACAGCCCCAAACATATTTAACTTACTTAACGTGAATGAAACAACTACCATATTGGCTGACATCTTAATACTAACAAAATTTGATTAAAATAGGCCATACACTAGTAAATTATCTTTATGTACAGCATGCAAAAAGACATTAGAAACTTATCTTTGCTGGCATTTCGGCATCACCGACAAACCATATGACCACTGTGTCTAAATGAGCTTAGCACATCATGTCTGCAGTCGTCAAGCGTTGAACTACGATCCTGCTGACTCCTGGAACTGCCATAGCTGTTGTCTTGGTCCTGGACTCGCCTGCAATGTTATTGGACTTCAATTACATCTGTTTCGCCGGTTTTGTTGTGAACGTACACTTGATTTCCCCTTAGTGCTAGACTGCGACTGACTGTAGTCCGCGGCCAAATATTAGTTCGATTTGCACACCACTAATTTATGGGCTCAAAAATCCGGGTGTAATCTGTCCTTCTTAGCGGTATTTAAATGCGGAAACGCACACGATACTTTGCGGTCAACGAACGCGACACGAAAGTTTATTGCTAATGTAATGTTAATATCTCGTGTCCGTTCAGTTAATTGTTTTAGCAATATACAAATACGCCAAACCTCACTAAGCGTATATCAATAATTGATGTAACTAAGATAGATGTGAATCTCTTGAATACTGAATCACGAGACAAAACTGAATAAAGTTTCGAAATACGCACATAGAGCGTGCGTTAAGTTCATAAAACACAATGACCGTGCGCGGATCAACGTACAACACACTCAAAACTACACAAGGAATGATAAAGCTTCCCGCTCCCTAAGTGGTTTTACAGTCTCACAGGAAGTTCGTTAGCTAAGGTGCATCCCCACCGAATAATAGGCACTGATCTCCCAACGGCCGACTGAGTCTCAACGGACTCCCATTCAAATGCACATTATAATTATCTAGCACAAGTAATCTAGTTCATCGTTGATAGGTACCTAATAATTTTGATATCAACATCTTATACAGTCAAACCTGTGGAATAATGCTCAGTAACGGATATCTTGGTTTAAATTCAAGTATTCCCAGGCATCTGAAAACGAAGTTGGCTAGCCTGAACTCGTTGTCATGTAGTTCCTCATTTTCAAATCTCATCCCTACCATCTCGCAGTCAGTTAAATTTAAAAGTTTGGAGCTGTGCCTCCGTGACTAACTGCTTGGCTAAAGGGTCGATTCAAACCAAAAGTTCGTTTATACTGGCACGATAATGATTCACAAAGCTCATAGCACGGCCCCCCAAAGTACCGGCCTATGTTTGCAATGACTCAATGCTGCTGTTAATAAAATGTTGCCACAGCAGGCCAGTACAGTAGTTGACATTTTTATTGAAATGTTCAAAACAGTCGGCGTGTTAGTCCACGCAGAGTTGAGTGTTTCAGGGAAAAGAGTATCTGCACAAATTTCGCATATTTATCACTGCATTCGAAAGCTTTCCTTCCTCAAGTTCCAACCCAACCGTTCCCTACGACTTCATCACTATGGCTTGCTCATCTCAGGGAAGGAGATTCAAACCTTCGCATTGAGGTCCTGTTAAAAAGTACACGATACCATTATTTCTATGCCTGTCGCCTTCAATGCTATTACTTCCCACTAAATTTGATAGAATCCAGAGTGGCAACCAGCTGAACATCTCTGTTACCCATATAGTTATTAACCATGACATTTTGGAATCTAGAAAGTATCGGTATTACACCGAACCAAGGAAAATCTCTCTATTTCAGAATCCCAAATTCTTCCGCGAATCTAATTCCACGGGGGCTAGTTGAAGAGTAGTACTGCTTCCTAAGGATACAACATGTGATTTGACTTCAAATAAGAAGACTGCGGAGAAGAGGTCCGACATACTTCAAAAACATCTGCAGAAGGACAATACTTTGCAAGCAGTCTACGAAAAATCAGATATCAGGAGTATTCGTAAAGAATCAGGTAGAAATAGAATTGGATTCCGAAGAATACTTGAATGGTTTAATCTACGGTACTTCATCTCCACCTATCTGAATCCCTCCCTTCAACGTTATACCTTTCAGTATATGATCTATGTAAACTATGAACAATCATTACCACCATACCTTTCATTTCGCACATAGCGCCTTGCCTTTCTTGCTGGAAGCTCCAACGTTATGGTCGCACCTTAAACAAAGAAAACAGCGAGATTTTCTCTGCGTTCACTTACTTCACTCACCTTCTTGTGGCAGCGTCCTTTTGTTTCTCAAAGTATGCGGAATGGGTGCATAGTCATCTTAAGCTTCCCTTTTTCTTGCCTTTTCTCTTGTTTAGAGCGAAAAGTTAGTTTAGCTTGCCGCTAAACATTGAATGCCTCTTGAGTTGAGTGCATTAAATTATATATTTGCTAACTGCTGCCATCCATTTATGTGATCATTTCTTGGGTCCTGATAAAAAGTAAACTCGTGTCCTCTTCCCGAGGTGGTGCAGCTCTCTTCAGGCACACCCCCAATGGATGTGATCTGCATGTACCATTTCATCCACGTATCATATATATCAGCCCATGTCGGAACACAACAACTAGGCCAACCGTATACATACACTTGCTACAAAAATTATTGGCACACCCTATGTTTCCCCAAAATATGTGTATACGGGAAGCGTGAAAATAAAATAGCATATGTAGCCCTTAATATAATGTACAACCAAACTGCAATGCACTGCCATCACAACAATAACACAAAAGAAGTATGTAGTTACACAAGGACATCCACTTTAACACTGCAAAACAAGTATTGGCACAGTATACTACTAAACACTGTAGGTGTTCGTGCGTACGTTTCAGTATCGTGTATGCAAGCCATTAGCACGAATGACAGCCTCCAGGCGTTTCGGTATTGAATGTACCAACTTCTTCGTCATTTCAGGTTCAATTGCCGACCATCCATCTTATAGAACTCTTTACAAGACGGGAGGAGCTTGGCCTTTTCTCCTCCAAGATGATCCCACAAATGCTCGATGGGATTCAAATCGGGGCTCTGTGGTAGAGTAAGAAGTCGCCTGGGGGCATCATGCAGTAACCACTCTCGAGTTTTTAGAGCAGTGTGTTTGGGGTCGTTATCCTATTGGAAATGGAAGACCCTATCCAGGCCGAGCATGTGCACACTGTTGGATAAATTATCGCGCAACGCACCAATGTATTTGTACTGATCAATATGTTCTTCAATAAAGGCCAGCATTTCAACTCCCGAGGATGCCATGCACCCCCAAACCATAACATGTCCACCACCATGCTTTACTGCTGGCACTGTGTGTTGTTGGTGTAATTCGGTGTTAGGTTTTCGCCACACTTTCATTCGTTCGTCAGAACCAAACAGGCTGAACTTCGACTCGTCTGAGAAGTGACAGTGTCCCAGATTTCCAGCGGTTTTCCACAATATTCCTTGGCAAATGCAAGGCGTATCTTCCTGTTTACGTCCGAGATATATGGCTTCTTTCTTGGGGATCTGCCATGTACATCGGCTCTATGCAAGACTTTCCGTACTGTCTGTTCACTTACCGTCTTGTTAGATGTTGTGGCGACATCCACAGCTAACGAGGCAACACTCTTGTCGAATCTCTTTGGACTAAACGTACTATGCGCCGTCTCTCTCGTTATGTGAGTATTCGTGGACGACCTGACCTGATTTTGATTTTTGTAGATCCATGTTCCTTATATTTGTGTATAATAGATTGCTCAGTGGAGAAGCTGATACTAAGCAGTCTACCGATCTCTCTGTAACTTCTGCCTTATGAGTGCAGTAACAGAATGTTCTCTCGAACGGCGGATGAGTGTTCTCCTTTCTTTTGTTCCATGTTGACAGCAATGAGCACTACCACATCTACCGTCAGACTGACTGGTAAACAAGCCTTAGTGACGATACAGACACATGACCTTGTGTTCCATGCTGTTTACACCAATGAGGCGTACGAGGGCTCCACTGTGCCAATAATTATTTGGCGGTTCTAATACTGTATTTTCCTTTCGAAATCGCTCGTTACTCGTGTCCCTGCATAATATCGTATGCAATATTGTGTATCGACCGTATCTCTGTCTACGTGTATATCTTGCTGCCAATAGTATAACAAAATGGGGTGTGCCAATACTTTTTGCAGCAAGTGTATACCAGTTGAACCACACCAAAGGAAAACACGTCTTGCATCTCGACTGCAGGAGCAAGTCAGTCGAGAGCTGGACTCCGTAGTCAGAGAACACGGGTGACAAAACCGGGCCACGTAACACTAATTCTAGAATGCTTACCTCTTTTCTTCACCCGCGAAGGCTTACCAGGGGTGATGCGTCGCCCCAAAGGTTTCCTACTCCTTTATGAAAGTTTGGGTGGAATTACGTTCTTGCTGTTATACGTAACAGTTAAGTAGAAGTAATAAACAAGTTTTGTAGATATTTTGAAGTTAAAACTAATTAAGAAACATATTTTAGACAATAAAATAAATTGATATGCTTTTATATTTATTAAAATTGAAATATCAAAATATCGTGACGCAGAAGTATTCGTATTCAAATCTTGATCATAGTTTCTTAAAATATAACTTTCATAAATGTAAATAATAACATTGATAGAGATATAGGTGGAGGAACACGATATAAATACTTATGAATAACTAAATATTTAAATATAGTCAATAAACCTATTATTATTGTTATATTATATTGTCAGGCAAATTACAAAATAAGTATTTATAGCAGGAGTTCAGGTTTGAAGTGGTGGAGTAGAAGACCAAAGGGAACCAATTTCTCGCCTTTTATCGTGGCTCCTAAGGAGGGTTAGCTTCGCCATTGGAAACGGATAAACAGGCGGATAATAAAAAATTTCAACGTTGCCTTCTGTCATTTCCGTCATCCCTCCCTTCATCTAGGATGGTGCGAACTACACCAGCTAAGTTCTTATCAGTCACCCGAAATGTTATTGCTGTAGAGTTTACGAACAAACAGGCACCGAACAAAATCCTATATTAATAAATGCTTACGGGGGTCGTTGACCAGCCCACCGCACTCCTTACGGCAGCTATGCTCAACGTACGTCAGCAGAATATTGCTGATCTTATTCGTATCACCGTCCTCAGAGGTTGACGGGGAGCACATGGAAGACTGCACTGCAAAAAGTAATAGGAACGAGCGAAGTGACGCATCGCTCCGGTGAGCATTCCAGGGCTAAAATTAGACGGATCCACTTCAGAAAAGCTTATGTATATCAGTCCATGTCGGAACACAACAACTAAGCCAACAGTATTCAGATACCAGTTGAGCCACACCAAAGGACAACAGAAACATTGAAACAGAAAGACCTCCAGATCAAGACTGTTTTAACGATTAATATTTCACATTCTTTTACTTTCATAATGCTTTAAGAAACTTTTAAACTAACATTTCAATTTGTGTGTTTCCTATGTTTTTAATTCGTTATACAAGTCTTACTGAGGATGACCCAATGCTGGGTCGAAACATGTCTATATATGTTTGAAGTCTCGTCTGAATTGGACGTAAAATTTATATATTGACTTGGGGGATTAAAATAGAGCAGTTTTGTACAATTTTGTAAGAAGTGATTTATGGATGATGGCGTTGGATGTGGTGTCTAGATTCCGTCCATATTCACAGTGCCTCGAATATCTTCCTCCCCTGTACCCTTGCGTCTGCTCCTACATAACAGCTCCAGTGTTTCCGAGCAGGCGATAGTGATTCGTGGGGTAAATATTGGTTATTTTCTGGGTACTTGGGCTCAAGAAAATGTTTACTGACCAAGTATCAAGGTATCAAGATCAAATTAAATTTCATCTTTCTTTCTTTCTTTCTTTCTCTCTTTCTTTCTTAATCCGTTTACCTTGCAGGGTTGATTTTTCCCTCCAACTAAGTGAGTGTTGCCACCTCTATCTCCTCAAGGGCAGTGTCTTGGAGCGTGAGACTTTGTGTCTTTGGATACAGCTGGGGAGATGTACCAATACCGTGCCCAAGCGGCCTCACCTGCTATGTTGAACAGGGGCCTTGTGGTGGGATGGGAAGATTGGAAGAGATATACGAGGAAGAGGGATGGAAGCGACCGTGGCCTTAAGTTAGGTACCATCTCAGCATTTGTCTGGGGAAGAATTGGGAAACCACGGAAAACTACTTCGAGAATGGCTGAGGTGGGAGTCGGTCCACCATCTGTTCAGTTGACCTCCCGAGGATGAGCAGACCCCTTTCCAGCCATTGTACCACTTTTCAAATTTTGTGGCGGAGCGGGTAATCGAACATGGTCCCCCGGAATTGGCAGCTTATCAAGCTAAGCACTACACCACAGAGGCGGACAAATTCAATTGTATATCACATTTCATGCTTATTTCGACGAAGATAGTACATAGAGATATTGCCCTTCTCCGTAGCGTAACAGAACTATCAATTTCCGTCCTCGGGAGCCCGGGTTCAATTCCCGGTACTGCCAGAAATTTAGGAATGGTACGAGGGCTGGTATGTGGTTGAACTGGTACATGCAGTTCACCTCCATTGGGAGTGTGCCTGAATAGAGCTGCACCACCTCGGCATGAAGACAAGAGTTTATATTTGTCCGGCTCCTTGGCTGAATGGCCAGCGTAGTTGCCTTCGGTTCACAGTGCCCCAGCTTGGATTCCTGGCCGGGTCGGACATTTTACTGCCTCGGAGGCTGGGTATTCTTACTGCCCCAACTTCCCTACAAATCACCCACCACACGTAACACTAACCTCCACCACAATAATAAGCAATTTCCCATTCACGGCAGATGCCTTAGAACGGCTGCAACAGGCCAGCAATACTTTACAATAGAAAATATTTAGTTACGCTCTGCCATGGGGGCCCGCCAGGGCGCTTCCCCCCCCCCCCACTCCTGGAATTTATAAAAAGGTCGATGTTCAATAGCTTTAATATCATGCCAGATTATTTCATAAACTTAACTTACTGACATTCATCTGGCATCTGGTATAACCGGAAATGTCTGTAAACAATTCAATATTGCTGACGTTATATTGGTTTTTGTATTCGAGAAAATTGGTAATGTGCCCCCCACCCCCTGGAAAAGATCCTACGGGTGCCCATGCGGTCCTGCTGTTCAACACATGCATTTAATCTTCATTTAGGTTTTAATATATTGCACCCGACAGGGGCATGATCCGAGGACCCCTGGTCAAATACTGGTCTTGGAAATTACAGAAGCAATGATCTTTGAGGGAATAAAACCAAAATTAATTAATATCCATATCATTAACACAGATAAAATGAGTCTTTTAAATTTATTCTGCAGGATTTCATTAGTTGCGATCTATTGCGCAATATTGTCCCTTGTGTAGCTGAAACTCGCGGCAGAAGCCATGCTCGCCTAGACTCGGGCGAGGTTGCAATCGGGAATTCCCCATGACCCAACTCGAGAGAAGACATCCCTTCCTCACGACGAGGAGGATGAGGGGAAGCAAACTTTTTCGAAACGAAATATGGAAACCATCTTTAATTCAGGCTAGCTGACCTAATTATCTACGAGGCAATATTTAATCAAATATGAATTCTGGAGTCGTTCTTCATTTTAAAAGAAACAACTATAATTGAGATATTTATTAGAGTCTCTAATGTCCTATTACTCGCTACTTTTTGTAGGGAGAAAGAATACAGGCTCAGTTGTGCGTGGAAAATTACCGAGGACCATCTGGTTATCGTCACCACACATCCTCGAGACGGGACTTCACCGTAGCAGAGCTAGGGAGGCAGGACAAACAGTAATTAATTAAAGGAGATCCAACGAAGGATAATTGTACGGATATGTCTCGATCACGTCAGGCGAATACTGGTCACCTGATCGTCGTACTATTGTACCTCAATGTGCCGTGGATAAGCCATATACAGATTTGGGAGAGGGAAGTGCCTCCTTGTAAAAACCACTGCAGTAAGGGAAGCGCTTCATTCGGGACTCTCAGCTTGCCGACGGCAGAGCTATGTTTTGCTAAGCTCTCATTAATTCTTTGTTCAAGAGAATTTAACTTCGATTTCAAGTGACAGAATAGAATTTGCATAAATAGTGCATAGATTTCGTCTCCGTGACACCAGTGTAAACTTTTATAAAACCGTGATGTGTTGCGAACATTCAGTGCGGAAAGTAATATTATTATTATTATTATTATTATTATTATTATTATTATTATTATTATTATTATTATTATTATTATTATTATTATTATTATAGCACGATAGTATTAGGTAGCGATGAAAGGTATAGTGGCTGAGAGATAGATGGAATTCTGTTCTGTCCGCGGACTACGTAGTAGTATCCGGAATCGTGACCGGACCTTCACGCTGAACGCTATTAACCAGAGTGTGAAATTAAACAGTGACGTTTGTGCACAGGATTAATGCCAGTGGCTCCACCAGCAAGGAACTATGGACCCCAGCCTGAAGGTGGGATGGAACTGCAAATGATCACCGCGGGGCCCATGGATCAACACTAAACCCAGGATGGATCTCCTGAGTTGATGAAGGTGTCGTCAAGTGATAGAGATGAGTATGAATCATATTATCTGGCATGGTTAGAAGGGATGGGAAATGTTTATCATAAGCTGACGCTATAAAGGTTAGGGATGTAATTTCATTTGAATATGAAGTGCCATAATGGGCACGTAATTGTTAATTCCTATTTTATATAGTCAATAACAGTCTGAGTGATTAATTGTAAATAATTAAATAACTATAATATGATAGTCTTGCAGGTGGTAGAGACTTATTCATTTATTTTATCTTGGGGAACCTTTGGTCGATTATTGTGTCAGAAGACCAGTAGTAATGAGTCTAGGCTAATTTCAGCTAGATTGTAGTTAGTCTAATATTGATAAGTGCATGGCCGGTAAAGGGGTAAATATTAAGTTACGTGAGGGCACAAAGCTACGAGAATTGTCGACAGAACTGGTACCCCAAGGCTTCCCCTGAAATATTTAGATAGGGAGTGTTATAATTTAAATTGGATTATTTGATTAAATTGATCAGGATTTAATTATAATTCGAGTGTGAGATAAATATCGTGTGAATATTGAATTGATTATTGTATTGCCGTGTGACGATAAAGTAACCAAGTGCTAACCATCAATTAATAAGAAGTTATTAATTAGGCATTAATTACCGTTTGAGTACGTAATTATATTGTAATTGCGAAGTAGATTCCGCATAAAAGACCGGTATTATCTAAGCACCAGGTAAATCACGTAGGAAGGCAGTGTAAAAATGGAAGAAATAATAATAATAGTAATAATAATAATAATAATAATAATAATAATAATATTGGCAATCACGCAGATATTAGTATCAGGAAACCGGTGTTGCATTATAAGATAGGTGTGATGTTTGAAGGCACGGGTTGACCATGAGAAATATTTGTGGAATTGAGGTAATTGATTGGAAGCCGATGCGATGTTATTAATGAATAATAGGCCTCAGTTTACGTACTCCGGAACTGGGTCCATTTAAAGAAACGATTTGTTATGCTTGTCTAGGACAATGCGGTCGAGCGCCTGTCGTAGGACGATGGAGACGTTTGACCTTTTGTGTGTGTGTGTGTGTGTGTGTGTGTGTGTGTGTGTGTGTGTGTGTGTGTGTGTGTGTGTGTGTGTGTGTGTGTGTGTGTGTGTGCGACTTGCCTCTAGTGAGGGAGCAGTTTGTTGAAAGAAAGTAAGGTCCCGTATGAGTCGGCAAATGAGTAGAAATATTCCACACACCAGAATGATGTACTCGATGATAAATGACACGGTGCCTGATACTGGTATTTGCAGATCATTACTGTACTTGATTGAGTATAATGTAGCTAGGGTTTTCAGTACCATGTCTTATTCCCAAGGGGTCATCAGTTCGATGCTCGACCAGGCATTGGAAGTTTACAATGCTGAAAGGAAGATTAGCGTGCCTCACGTATTTATTGCATACAATGTGTGATTTTAAAAATGTTGCTTTATGTGTCATGCTGTGACTATAATTATCCCAGCGAGGGTTGGTTCGAACCCGGATGTTCGTTCCACATTTTTAAAAATCGTATTTCATTGGGATTTTTTGTGTGTGTGTGCATTAGAATAGGGATCGCTCAGACTTATTGCATGCATGTTAGTTTTATTTGTTAATAACGTGATATAGCCTCAGTGTTTATGGTAAATATTTCTGTCCGCTTCATGTCACGATATATCGCTTTGCGATAAACTTACTCATTTCTATCACGAAGGACAAAAATCCATTGAATAATCCACAACGACGATGATAAAAAATCAATGTATTTATCTGTGAATATAAATGCGTCATTCCCCATTATCATTAAGGTTGAATAGACCGGTTTTGTGAGTTCAAATTTTAATTCGAATGTGTTCTCATTTTAGTTAAGTATGGCCTGTTTCTCCTACCCTGTATGCCTTTAAGGTTTCTTTAGTTAAGCGCCTATTGTATTATTCTTTCGACCCGTCAACGCCCTGTAGACATTTTGACGGAGCTCTTGGGTAGGGGCGGGTACAATATCAATTCATACTTTTACTCTACACTGGAAATGACTAAAAATGAGCTGAAAAATGTTTGATTAAAATAACTCCATTGAAAGATAGATACATGTATCGAACGCGAGGACGTAACTAAAGCTTTACTATTGTAAAGTGAAAACCGTCAATACGGGATAATGCTAATATCTCGTAAAGGCTGGCAATAGCTACACATAATACTATATATTGTAGAGGGGGGGCAATATCTGGACAGCTCCTATTTACGGACACTCGTAACGTCTATGTGGTTTATATTTGAAATAAGCGTCAGATGTGTTTTCGAATCAGATAACTAGATGACAGCATCCTCTTGCCGTAGCGTGAAACGGTTGTGAATGGCAAGAGTCGTGCGGCTCTCGCTCCAGACTCCAGACAATATTTAAAAAAACAAGCAGGTCTCCTATACTTTTCCTTGACTGCACATTTATCCTGATTTTTCGTTTCACTTAATTTAAGAAAATGTACAACCTGAGAGTAACAGAACCTGTAGTAGTGAAGATGAAAGCTGTAACCAGGCAATGTGTGGTTGGTAATGTGTAGGTCACGGCACGTGTGATCATGGCGCGAAATTTTAATGATGGACGGATTTAATCCTATTTCTGGACGACCGATTTTACCCAATTCAGGATACAATACATACCAACTGTATATTCGAAGCTGGTTAATTGTACTGGTTAAAGAGGCCACCGACATGTATAGAGACAATTATTTAACATTACTTCTCTTTTACTTTTGATAACTTTAGTTCTCAAACTATCAGTTCAACTTAGAGGGATTCCGAAGATAAAGGGGTATGGCTTTTCTTCACATATAAGTACAGTAGTGCTTTAGATACATTCTGAGATGATGAAATAACTCAGTGAACGCAAGATACTATCTGCGTCTGACGGGAAATCACGGCAGCTTGTAGGGACGACTGGAGTAACAGATACTGTACTCATTACAAACATTAGTTTGACAGAAAAGTCAGATCCTAGTTCATTATTAAGCTGTTCATTATTCAGCACATACAGTAAATATAGTATAACTAAGACACAATTGTACTACCACTTTAAAACTTCACAACGACACTTCAATTCGCAAAAGTCACCACGGACGGGATATATGTTTTTCAGGCCTTGAGACTTGAGAGAGACACATGCGTGGTAGCAATGCTTACCTCTCGCACCCCTTACCCCGCAATCATACGACTTATCTCACTTGCTTCTTATTCGATTGTCATATGGAATAAGTAATATACAGTTACGGGGAAAATGCACCCTCAAAAGTTATTTCTCCAAGACCATTGTGTATTGAGTTCATGACGACTGAACCCTTATCAGGCAATTTAGCTCTTTTAACAGGACAGACTTGATATGACCCTCAGAGCTGACCAGCTTCGGTTATAAAATGGTGTCGAAGATAGAGGGAAAATTAGTCTCTACCTCAACCTCGTCCTGAAAAAGGGACAATAAGTGATAAGGGCAATACATGTTCATGTATTTGTGTGGCATTGGCTATTTCTGTGATGTTTCTGCAGGAATGGGATCATGGATTCGGTGCGGCTTGTGCCAGATATGCTTCCATGAAGTTTGTGTGGGAACAGCATGAAAACGTGATTTTGCGTGTGGCAAATGTGTTGTAAAACAATATAAAATGTAAATAGTAATGTATCGTGCATGTATCAAGTTGAATAGTGGGGAACGAAACCATCGTAACTGGCAATAATATAATGACGGGAAAATGGCACACCATGTTTCAGTGATGTTCGGATTTAAGAGCATCTGTTCCTAATATCGGATGTTTTCAATTGATTTTTTAAATATTGTTTTTGTGTAAGTATGTAATATTATATAAATGTTATTGCATCTACAAGTATCATTAAAGCATATTATATCAAACTGTATATATTTCTGTAGCAAAATATTCAGTGCTATGTGCTGTATCCAAAAACATTCGAATCGTCCGGATATAGGGCCCCTACACTATATAGGGTTACCCAAAAGTCCGTTAACATTTGGCGAGGCATTACTTCACGGAATACTGGACGTAGAGAGGTAATAATTGACACACATGATTGGTTTCACATTGGTTTCATATTGACAAAAAAAAAACCACAAAATGACCAACAGATCATGCTGGACAGCAAAATGTCATTTATGCCACATGAGACCCATGTACGGTACAAATTAGCTGTCATAAGACAGGGCGTCAGATGCGCCTGAAATCACGGCATGTAATTCTTGGCCTTCCCGGTCCCCAGACTTCAATCCGTGTGATTATTGTTTGTATGGTTATCTGAAGTCGTCACCGAGCTCGATAGCTACAGTCGCTTTAAATGCGGCCAGTATCCAGTATTCGGGAAATATTAGGTTCGAACCCCACTGTCGGCAGCCCTGAAGATGGTTTTCCGTGATTTCCCATTTCCACACCAGGCTGTACCTTAGTCAAGGCTACGGCCTCTTCTTTCCAACTCCCAACCCTTTCCAGTCCCGTCGTCGCTATAAGACCTATCTGTGTCGATGTGACGTAAAGCAACATTTACATACCTGAAGTCGCAAGTCTACCGCGATCGTCCGACCTTATTAGGGATGCTAAAAGTCGACATCCGACGGTAATTTCTCACCATACCTACAGAAATGCGATATGCTGTACAGTTGTCGATGAATGGCAGCCGACATGCTGAGTGTGTGTGATGAACATCATCTTTGTTAAACCTCGATTGTTATGCTAATTATTGCTTTGTAATGTACGAAGCGCCATCTATTGGTCATTTTGTGTACTTTACTTAGGTGTCAATAAAATCCCATGTGTCTCAAATATTTCAAATCATAATTACAACAACAAATCTATAACAAATAATGAAAACTTACGCTACTACAACGCAGTCTAGACATTTTTGCATTACTTTCTGCACCCTTACTGGTGGCAGGTAGACTAATAAATAAGAAACATCGAAAAACAAAAGAGTAAATTTCTTATAAAAATTCTAGGGATGAATGGAATTTTGATGAAAAAGGATTCACAATGAATTTAACTAGTCACGGAAGAAATCACACGTGAAATTACAAAGAAAGGTGATTAAAATTTTACGGACACCTGACAGAACAGGTGAAAGTAGACTGATAAGAAAATTTTATTTTCATGTTTATCAATGTGTACGTCGTGTGGATCTATTAATTGATGCGTACAACTTTCTAGAGTTTATAAAACGTGCGGTTTTATCTCTTTGGGACAAGTGAGTAAAATGGGAAGAGAATCCTTTGTATTTGTTACTTCTTGTTCTGGTTTATGCAGATGTGCAGCAACTGCTGATATATCATGATTATGTAGCCGAAGTGTCACCGTGTCCTTGAAATCTTGTTTCAAATCCCCTTCCGTTTTGTCCAATGTATGAAGTTTGGAACTTAAATAGTGGCAATTATTTATTTACAACAGATAAAAAAAGAGTTACATGTTAGCAACCTTTTATGTCCTTCAATGTAGTCACCAGTGTTGTGTATAACTCGTTCCTAGCGATGTGGAAGTCGTAGTATAACTTTAGCTGAGCCTGTTCTGTTGATGGTGCGAATAGAGTGGTCTACCGCCTGTCGAGTTTCTGCAACAGTTATGAAGCGAATGCTTACGAATCGTCTGGTTTCGATCACTGTCCAGTAACGCGGCAAGAGCATGCACTTCTCCTTCATTCGTAGGACGACCTGCTCGATGAATGTCCGCCACAGTTTGCCAACCATCGTTGAAGGCTTTTACCCAACGTGTCACTGTTCTGTAAGGTAATGCAGATTCCCCGCAAGCCTCTTGAAGACATTGATGACACTGTCATGCTGTACGACCTCTGGCACATTCAATCTTGATCCAACTCCGTTGTTCCTGTTTGGAAAACATAGTGACAACGTTACGTTAGACCGCTAGCTCACAAGTGACTGCGTTTCTCTCGCTTGTGCGCGCGCAGGTGATGTTGGAAGGGAGAGTCCATTTGCTCTGAGGTAAGGTAGGTATGTAACCAACGTGTGCTATCAGCGACAATATTAGATTCCGTTGCATAGCGTCTCCACAGCAGTGTTGCCTCTATTTAAGTTCCAACTATCGTAAAACCATTAACCCCCTGGTGCAAGAGCCTCGAAGGACCATGGTCTATAATTAGACCGCTGCTCATACCGAAGGCCTGCAGATTACGAGTTGTCGTGTGATCCACACGATTAATACTTTCGGTCGTTATTCTTGGCTTTCTAGACCGGTATCGCTATCTCACCGTCCTCAGTTATAATCAGGTAGGCAGAGTTGACTAGAACCAGCCCTCAGATACAAGTAAAAGTCCCTAACCTGGCCACCAATCTAACGCGGGGCCTTGGAGTAAGAGGCAGACATGCTACCTCTATACTACGGGGCCGACATTTATTTACACCAGTCTGTTTTAATTTATCTGGTGTATTAACTGAGTGTGGTAGAACCTGACCCATGTTATTTGCAACTGAAAAGCTGAGCTTCGTAAGAGCTCTGGGTACTTGGTATGATGCTTTTCCAATAAATGGTATGCTGTTGCGGCGTATGGTTAAGTAATAATGATTGTTACTTGTTGGCGGGGTAGATAAATGAAGATTACAATTACTGGTAGCACTTATCTTCTAAAATAGTACCATCTAACTGCGTTACCATGGTCGTAATGTTGAAAGATTCGTTCTGAGAGTTCTTACAGGCAGCTCCGTTTTCTGTCTTTTGCGAGGGGAGAAAGGAATAGGGGGTATTGTTGCCATGAAAACGAGGGTAGAGCCAAAGAGGTTGCCATGGAGATAAGCCTGCTGGTCGTCTCGTGTTGCTTGGAGTTGGCACAGCTCTCACTTCTGAGTTACGAACAACAGAACACAGCCGTCTGAACGAACGAACAATAGAGGCGGAAACGAGAGGGAGGAGAAATGAATGTAGGAATATGTCAACATCGTGCAATAGCAGGTGCAATGCTCCCCCTTCAAACCTATCTGTCAAAACGCTTCTTTTAATATTACGCGCATACTTACACACTAACCCACAAGCATACCAGGGCCACAATTTACACAACACAGTTCTCGAATTAATTCACACTCAGTCTTAGTTCACTAACACTTACAGCCTAACTCTGTTCAACAGCTATCCTCACTGCCGCTATCACATTCCTCAGTTCAGAACCCGCACACGATATTCTCACAGTTCAGTACGACGTACGCCGCCCGTACTCCAGTACGACTTCGTTCTCTGTCCCATGCTTACACACTGTGATCTGTTCCACGCTGCACCATAGACACGATGCTCGCTCACAGCAACTGGTCCAACAGACTCAACTTCACGGTGACTGACACTCTGAAAGAACCCTCATTTCCACGGACAGAACACTCTAAAGACCGCCTCTTCAACTTCAGGCTGTCAATGTCCACAAGGACACTCACTCAGACTGACTGCACTCAACTCGCTGACTGAACCAAGACAGACTGAACCCTCATTCCCCAGGCAGGTCTCGCGTGTCTTATATACCTGGCAATGGCGGCGGTTTAGAAGGGGGCGGGCGAGGGTCGGTAGTCGCCCCCTCCACTCTGTGGGGAAAAAATTCACTTTAAATCCCTTTATGCGCCTGACACTAGGAATATAAAAGGTACAATTAGTACACACCCTCTTGTATTTATTAACTAATTCTTTCCTTTGAGTTCCTTTATTATTAAGAACATTCCTAGCGGAAATACGCGGCTGACCGAATTCTACAGCGCCACAGCATGGAGTGGAGCAATGTGTATCATGTTTGGCGACGAATGGTAGCAGCGGTATAATTTTGCCATGGTCTCCTGGTTGCCAAGTGCATTTGTCAGTCTCCCTCAGTCAATGTGTCTGTTGCAGTTCAGTCCAGTGCCTCTGCTTTGTTAGTGTGTGGTCAAATACTAAATGACCATATGACTTTTTAGTTGTAGAATCACGCCGTACTTATCAAGCATACGGCTTCTGATTGGGATAGATAAATCGTGAAAAATTACCAGTGCAGCATGGGCTCACCTTCCCAAGAGACTGGCCGGTAGCGACCCCACTGCAAGCTATCCTGTGATAAGCACAATACAGTGCCGAATTTTATTACGCCGTACTTATATTTCACTGTAATGAGTAATGATTATTCTTTTGGTGAATGTTTTATTGTATAGTACTATTATTACCGCAATGTCCGGCTCCATGGCTAAATGGTTAGCGTGCTGGCCTTTGGTCACAGGGGTCCCGGGTTCGATTCCCGGCAGCGTCGGGAATTTTAACCATCATTGGTTAATTTCGCTGGCACGAGGGCTGGATGTATGTTTTGTCTTCATCATCATTTCATCCTCATCACGACGGGCAGGTCACCTACAGACGTCAAATCACAAGACCTGAACCTGGCGAGCCGAACATGTCCTCGGACACTCCCGACACTAAAGCCCATACGATATTTCATCTTTATTACCGCAATTCAATTGGTAGACTGTCACCCTGTCCTTATCTATTGAAATTCGCTCAAGGAGCATAAAACTTGCCATTTTATACCTAATGGTTCCAATGTTGATGTCTATGCTGTTCTCTCCCACCACCATATCCCTCAGAGCCAGGTATTTCTGGTTGTCTATAAATGTCCTACTCACACACACACATCTGACGTGGGCCCACCACATCCGGATGCTCTAGAGTCATCCCGAAAGCTAATACTCCCGGCGCACCCTCCAGATCTTTCCATAACGCCAGAGGTCGGTAAGGGAGCAGGGCAATGTAGAGAGCAATGGACTACCAGCTCTTCTCTGACTGGTGTATTTAGTAGGGAGAGGGCAGGCCTTACTTAGTGATATGCGCGCGATTTGAGCAGGCTGGTTTGCCTCCTTTCCCGTAGCTGCACGTTGGAATGGCGGACGCAACTGTTTTCAATGTCTCATTATAGATTCCGCCATCAAGGTCATTGTATTCATGAACTTTTTGACTAACCGAAAGAGCTTTCAGAGCTGGACAAATCTAATTGCTACTGTTGAGGTAGTGCCTAGTTCTATCAACCAAGAGGTCACTGTTTCATTACGTGTCAACGTTTCTTCGAAATGTGCAATTGAGGGAATGCACACAGTGTCTCACCTTCTCTAAAAGGATGTGTAACGCACCTCGTAGCCTTTAACATCATGGTACCCTTACATATTTGTGCACTGTACTTTTGTAATATTTCAGATGGATTAAAACCCAGTTCTTTGTTTATTTCAGGGTTCGTACACGTTGAATGAGTTACCAACTAACCTGGGGAAGCTGGAGAAGTTTCCCTCTCTACCATATGGGAAATACAAGATGAAGCTGGAATTCATGAGTGGTGAAGAACGCTTCGCTTGTTGCTCCACTGTGGCGGAGATCACAGAAGAAGCAGCAGGGAAATGACCTACTCCAAGAATATTACGAAGTTTATTCTCGTCAACACACCGTTTATTATTACTATCAATGTTGCTAACTGGGAAGGTTCACACATACACTTGGAGAATGATTTGTCAATGTTCTGGATACGAATATTAACACGATATATGAGTTCTGTTCTTCAAGAAATGATTCTGCACTGCACAGAATTCAGTTAACATCCTTGTGTAGGATCCCAAAACAATCAAGCGATTAATAATCTCTTACTGTGCATTTTATTATTTCAGTTGTTCAGCAATTAAAGTTTTATTATTTATATATATATGGTATGGTGCCGTAAACGCGAATGTGATGATTCTCTTCCTACCCACTATATCCCTTTTAAGAATGTCAAGCCTCCCAGCCACATATTGATATGTAGTCCATCAGAACAATTTTTGTTCTATTTATTTCCCTATATATAACGTGTTAAGGAAAATGAACCTTAAATGAATCATACGCTATGCGTGCTTATGTATGTCCTGCAAACATACTTTCTACAGTGTAGTACGGTAAGATTCAAAATGGTGCAGGGACCTCGAAATCTGGGACTAACTTAGTGATAACATGATCCACACCAATACTAACAGGAGAAGTCTTTACAAGAACCTGGGCAACCGCCAAAAAATGGCAAGGTCTTCGCCCGTGATTTTAATTATGCTGAGTTTCAGCATAAGAAACATTTTTTACTAGTACGATGCCAAGTAGCACAGATTATCTTTGGATTGTTTAGATCTGGAAAGAAATCGTTTATCGAACACAGAATAGAGAGCGGAGAATTAGGGTTTAAATCTAACATTAATCAAACATAAGTTTGCCTGTGACTCTCATGAACAACAGTACTGAATGCATAAGATAACCATTTCAAAGATGAATCCCACTTCGAGTAGTAGGAATAGTGATATGCATTTACCCATTTACCCATTTACACAACACAGATTTACTCAATAACCAAATAACCCAGAACGTGAGGAAAGGATCGAAAACAAGCACAAAAGAAACAGATAATATAGTAACTCAAACCATCCGTAACCATAACGCTGAGATCGAATGGAAAATCGACCAAGAATAAAGGAAGAAGCTACGGTAATAACTGGAGACTTCGCTAGCATATTTATGGATGGAGGGGAGTACTCAAGGTGTATCCGAGGGAAATTACCATGCAACAATTATCAAGGTCAACAACCATACGACAGATGACAATAACGTCCAGGATACTAGGGAATAAGAAATAAGAAATGGAAATGGAATTACAGTACCAACCAGAAGTAGCTCAACACAGCAAAAACAAGGACAAAATTCAAGGAAACTTCATCTCCACATAAATAATCTTTGAAAACGATGAGCACAGGTGTTCTATCAAGACCATCAAGTGTTCAAGGGAACCTCTGGATAACCCAGGACTAATAATATGGTGGCGTAAAAACAGTCCACCCCATGTGTTTATACGAATCTACAGGGGCATTCTTCCAGCCAGTCGGAATTCAACGGGATATTATAAGACATAAACGTTGCAGAAATGATAGATGGCACGATCACAAAGCTCTACGGTTGATGGAGAAGTATCTTCAATCAATCAATTGGGTTCCATACGCCAATGACAGAAAAGGAATCTTAGCAACCGACCCGGAACTATCCCAAATGATCCCATACTCACTGGAATATAACCCAGAACAGTTATATGATAACCAAACTGCAATATAAAATTGTGAATACATGGAGGATTGAGCTAGAAGCAACAGTATTACAAGAGGTTAAATATTTAAACCAGATGACGAACAGACCAAGGCATGAAACAAGGAAAAGATAATGTAAATTAGCTCGATCGGATGAGACTCCAATATCAACAACCCTAGGATTCAAGGAAACTTCTCTGTACATATATTTCTCATGTATGATCGCAGATACCATCTAAAAGAAACGCAAGTTCCCACTTGACAATATATCAAAATGAAGACATGGTCGAAGCCAGTGTACATCCATGAACTGACAACAAATGCCCGAAAGGGCCTCAGAGAAAATCCTGGGCTAATAATAGGTTGAACTAAATCACCTGTGATACATCCCATACTGACTCGCAACCACCTTGTCTACCTTTGTCTACCTCTAGGATTCCAAGGTTAAATAAAATATACCAACCAAGGCATAGACCTACGATAAGAGGTAGGCACAAGGTAAGACAAGAGAGGACAACATATCAATCTCGAAGACACCATAATCGAATAGACGAATAACTTTACACACCCGGCTGACAAAGTTTATAAAATACACTCCCATAATCTATTGAAAAATGAACAGGAAAGAAGGAATTAAAGTAAATGTCAATTTTAGAACGGATACAATAGTATTAGGTAAGAATGGATGACGATTGCGAGACCCACAACAAAATCCTAGGATAAAAACACAGTAGAAACGAAGGATCGTTTCAGCAAAAAGCCAGCCATGCTCCATACCAGACTCCAGAAATGGACCCATACAACCACAAGAAGTCACCAACAACGGTATACATATTTTGGAATTACGAGAAAGAATGAACAATAATCAATACATGCAGTAACCAAGCAGGACTAGCAAATGAAAACTCAGGAAGAATAAACATTACATTTAAGCACGAGGCTAAAACTGACATACACCAACCAGAACAAGCAGATCACATTACATGCATGACACTAGCCACCCGAGGTAAGTAACAGAGAATAACATTCCAGAGCAGAAATTCAGCATACTGTGTAAGGATGATACCTTAAGTTAGAATTTCCTTAAACCATGTCCTCCTTAAGATGTTAGTAGAGCTATACAGATCCTTGTCTGCGTAGATCTGTGCCATGCTGCATTCATTGTGTATCTTCCCCATCCCCTCGGGAAGGCTGGGTCCTTGACCTGTGTTGGAGGAGCCAACTTGTCAGTTTAACTTCTGTCTCTGTACCAGATACACGTGCCATGTAGGCTCCGATATTTTTCCAGGGTTTACCCTGGTTTCCATCCCTTTGGGTGGAAAAATTTGTAAGTCATGTTTAATTTGTTTTCTTCTACCTATTGGTGGTGTTTTATATTGTAATTTGACCTTGTGTTTTTATTATCTCTGATCTGGGATTCTCCTCTCTGACCTGGTATTCTCGTTAGTATTGGGAGCTGATCATTAGGTCATTACTGACTCTTTTCCTAAAACCCATTTTCTTCTGGTTTCTGGTTAAAATTTTTCTGATGGTCAGTGATGTTAATTTCAGACCTTCTGTTATAGAGGCTATCAAACTTGCATTGTACAAAGGTAATTCTGTATCCGTTGAATTTTTTCAACGTCTCCTTTCATTACGATGTCAGCCTTACCTTATTCTACCTAATGTGTCAGATAACGTGTGTAATATCCTCGTAAATGGGATGTTTATGGCCGTTTTTTTTAATTCTATTTTTTTTACCTTGGTCGATAACTTAAATACCGGTATGCCTAACCGTTCTGTAGGTTGACATTTAATCATAATCCACCCTGGGTGGTAAATTGTTATTTAATTGTTAAATAAGAATTGAGGAAAAACGAAACCAATCCATTCAACGGTGTTTTGTCGCACGTTTGACTGTCTGATATTAATTTTATTTGGTCGTAGTCTTGGTGACATTAATTGTTCCATATTTGTTTTTGGGTGAGATGACTATTGGCTTGGATTGAACAGAGATTGGGTGAACGCTGAGAATTGATTTGACTTGAGCTTGATCTTGCGAATCTGGTGGTGATTATTACTGATATTACTTTAATTTCACCACTTTATCGGATTATTTATTGTGTGATCCGTTGTTACTCTCCTGGTGTTTAATTAGTAAATTATTGAATTAAGCTGTTACTTCTGCATTACTTGAAGTGCTCTTAAAGAGTTGATTGTGATATTTACTGATCTTACCTTATTTCACCACTTCGTTGGATTTGTGGTGTCATTCATGACCTGCGATTTAATTAGTAAATTATTGAATTAAGCAGTTACTTCTGCTTTATTTGAAGTGCTCTTAAAGAGTTGATGGTGATATTTACTGATCTTACCTTATTTCACCACTTCATTGGATTTGTGGAGTCATCCATTTGTCATGCTCCTGCTATTTAATTAGTAAGGTTTTGGATTCTGGAGCGATTTCTCCGCGACTTGACCTTGGTCTACCTCGCTCCACTTTCTTCTACTTACCTTGGTGGGGAATTTTATGTAACGTTGCCCTCTGGTTTTAATTCTATTGATTTTAAGTTCTCCGTGTTAAATGATTTGTATTGACCCAGTTCTGTCCCTTGTATGGTGAGTTTCCATATGAATTATTATATTGGTGGGTATTTGCTTGAATTTCTGTCACTGATAACTTACGTACCCTGTTCCGTGTTAACACCGTACTAAAGGAATTGGTTTCGTTTCTCTCCATTTATGCTTGTGAATGTACTTAATTTTTAAACCACCTGTCTCATCTTCCTTGGGATATTAATTCTAAATCATATCATGATTAATTGATTGATTTATGACTCTCTGTAGGAGTGATGTGATACCTATATACCGTAGTTATTAAATTCAAGTATTTCTAAAAATCTAAGCCTTATACTTTCATGATAAAGGTTGTGTACTAATATCTAAAGTCTACTTCATTCATTTTTAAAAAGATGGTCATGATTGCAATAATCCACCATAAAGGCACTCTCTCCACATTTACTCCTTTGAGGTAAGTTGACTTGCCTTTTACTTGTATTAACTTATTTCATTTCCTTTGGTTTTCTGCTTCTGTGTGGTGCATCTGTGTGGTAATTTATTGTTTTGTTTTCTGGGTGTCAGTGTATTAGCACAGTGTGTGTTATTTGGACTTGGATGATCTTTGTGGACTGTGATCTTTACTTCTGCTTGACTTGAGTCTGTCACCCAGTTCGTTATTGAGTCTTGAGTATCACTGTGCCATTATGCTTAATTATATTTAATTGTGTTTAATGGGTCCCCTTATGTGTCACACGTCACAGCGTTACTGTGATTATGTTGATTTATTTTAACGTTACAACTAGGGTGCGAAATTGCAGGGGGAAGGGAGGGTTTGCCCCCACTAGAATTGACCAGGGGGGATTCTTTCATTATAAAATGAGGAAAATGTAACACATATATTACTGATATCAATGTCTTTTAAAGTGCATATTTTCCTTCAAACATCAAGAATAATACACGTAAGTTAGAAATAATAGGATGACTGCCAGATCTTGAGCAGTAAAACAACGCAGCGGTGGCAACTCCACACATGCAGCCTTCATGTTTCACTCTGTCAAGTCCATCTGAAACCCGGGAATAACGTTCCATTTAACATCATTCTTGTTATAACAACACAAATCAAACAAAAACCTTTTAAATTTACATTTTTAAGGGGGAAGGGATAATTTACTTAGAAGGGGATTATATACCCCCATATACTGTTTGAAATAAACACTAGTAATTAAGCCCTACGATCCTTCTACCTCCCACCATTTTTTTCGATTTCGCACCATGGTTACAACAGTTACCAAAGAAAATATACGCAAGGGAAAATAGGCTAATTAGCAGTGACTACAATAAACCAGTTCAAGGAAACCTCAGGTGTTGAGAAGGAAAACACCAATAAATTTAGATCCCACGTAATTACAAATTGACACATGCACAAGGTACCAAGGAATATTAATGGAAGTAGTACCAAGGCAGGACACCAGATGATTATCATCACCAGTAGAAATGAATAATCGCATAAGAGAATTTACAGTACTTACTACCTGATATGGACACATCAAATAATCTAAAAGGTAATTATAACCTCAGATGAGCCATACAGCCATAGTCTATCACCATTCAATCAACGGGAAAAAAATTGCACAGTACATGAGAATAAGAACACTGGCCAGGGTTACCATAATAGCATCAAATCCAAGAGATCAAAGTGAGATTCACATCAATATATAGCCATTACACCATATATTCATCCAAGAATTCAACACAAGGCCATAATAACACCGAGGTAACATATACAAGACTCTCATAGGAACAAATTCCCATAGCACAAATCCCTGATACATATCCATAACACAATATACCTTTAGCATATCCAATGACATCTAACTACGTCAATAAATCTCACAATAGCAACACATGACATGTAGTAACCAGGGCAAACCAGAATAGCATGCAGTGAGATGCTGAAAAAGATCACCATCGGTCAAGATTGTAAACACATTTTCACACATTCAGTCCAAAGAGCAGGGCAGGAACACAGTCACTGGAAAAGAAAATATAATTATGAGATATTTTACAACACATAAGTTAATCTGGACTACAAGCGAATCTGGAAGAGGGATCAATTTTTACAAGTTAAGTAATATTTACACAATCAATTTAACACAAAACACAGTTTCTTCGAATGGAGCAGATGAACCACAAGCATAGCCAATTCCTTTCTAGAACCAAAGCAAAATGAGGAGAATATGGAAATAATGTCAAACTAACACAATTTCATTACTGTAAAATATGGGAGACGAATTAGCACACTTAATTCTTGAATCCAGCTCAATTAAATAATATGAATACATTCATCAATAAAATAATGTTATTCACTCATCCAGATATTGCACGTCCAGAATAAGAACACAAAGGTATATAACCAGATCCCATGAACACCATACACAATCAGCAAGGAACAGGGATTGAGTTCACAGGAGGAGAGCTACAACATGAACACATCAAGACCAAGATGACAACAAAAGGGAAATGCTCGAGCACACATGAAAACAAACAGGAAAACACAAGTTACTTGGGAACATTTCAATTTTACAAAATTAAAGACAATGCTTAAGGTTAATGTTAGTGGGTGAGATCCTTTGGTGGTCATGCCCAGCATAGTCCTGGTAGACATTGAGCGTCGTTAAAACAAAGGAACCACACAAGCTACCACTGCAACGACACCCCGAGATATGAAGAAATGACTTTACCCTCAACAAACGCCATAGGGCTACAAAGAAGGAGGCAAGCAAAATTCAAAATATACAACACACAGACACTCAGATAATTTAACTTACTCAACCACAAGCGGGAGCAAGGAAATCTGCACTGAAAACCCATCCTCATTAAAAAATGATCTATGATCCTCAGGGAATACTGAGCCAGGTCATCACAGGACAACACCAGTTTTCTTTGAAACAAAATAATTAATTTTAAGGGACAGATAACATTACAGATAAATTTTAAAAGAATCAATTTTTTGTAAATAAATGAAAATTTGAAAATACAAGGTAAACATATTGGTTATAATATAATATATTCTTTCAAAATTAGTAAATATATCAATGAATTTAAAATAAATATAGGTATTTAATATAAATCTTTTTATTACTAACAAAACTTAAGTATGGTATATCATAAACAACCGATAGTTTTACACATCTTTTAACATTAAATAAAACTTAATAAAATTGAATTCGGAACGAATAGCTAGGCTGAAATTAACGAGAGAAGTCTATGATAATCCGTAGTGGGGGTATCACATACCGGAGATATGGTCCGAAGCATAGTTCCATAATCGTCACATGAAATTAAAACGTAAAGACCATTTTGACACAAAAATAAATTAGCACATAACAGCCCAAAATAAAAAAAGTCAGAGCTAAATCAAACACAAATCCCAAATAAAATCCACTGGATTTGTAAATAAACTAATTTAAATCTCATTGGCAATAACATAGAAATCAATGCATGTTCGGTAACCCAAGACGCCCACACTGACAGTCAAACACGATCTCACGCCAAGATTGAAACAATACGCCACGCGAGAACAAGAGAAGGATGCGCAAGATAAGAACAACAATGACACAGTTGCGTGTTTGGAAAAATGGAGTCAGGATAATGCAACAATGAGAAAATAAGATAAAGATATTAAACGCATGAAACACTCCACTAAGCAAATCATAAACCCCCACGAAATAATGGATTTTAAGTTACATATCCTACTTAGAATATTTCAATTAAATGATATACCTTAAATAAACTAACGGTAATGGGTTGGGATATAGTACTATATCTGAAGTGCATATCTGATAATGTTTTGGAAGAAGGAGCTATACCAGACGAATGGAGAGTTGCTATAGTAGCTCCTGTGTATAAAGGAAAGGGTGATAGACATAAAGCTGAAAATTACAGGCTAGTGAGTTTTGGGAAAGCATTCTTTCTGATTATATTAGATAAATTAATAACTGGTTCGATAGAAGACAGTTCGGGTTTAGGAAAATTCATTCCAATGAAGCTCAACTTGTAGGATTCCAGCAAGATATAGCAGATGCCCTGGATTCAGGAGATCATATGGTCAGTATGGCGACTAACCTGTCCAAGGGATTTGGTAGGGTGGATCATGAGAGACTACTGGCAGAATTGAGTGCAATTGCCCCTGTAATAATTAAGTGGGGAATTCCTCAAGGCAGTATTATTGGACCCTTATTTCTTCTTATGTATATAAATGATATGAGTAAGGAAGTGGAATCAGGGATATGGCTCTTTGCGAATGATATTATTCTGGTTCATGGTGTGAGTTATTGTAGTCACGTCCTAGTTCGTGAACAATGGGCAACGGCTGAGTGGTCTAGTATGTGGTCCTGAGAGTCGGGATACCAGTTGCTATGGAATGGGAGTGGGCATCTCGGACGTATTCTGGGTCATGGCCCTCCTTGTGCTCAGGCGGCTAGGACTATACAATCCACCGGTGGTCCATAATCAATTAGAGGAGAGGTCCTCACTTGGACTATGTGTAATTAGGGTACCATCTTGCTTCATGATTTACCGAGCTCAGGACATTTTAAGCAAGCCTCGGACCTATGGGGGTAACGGAGTCCCACTTCCATTTAACAGGCGAGGGACTCCTTGGAAACAACTTGGCGAACGAAATGGAATTCGATGAGGATGGGGCTTATAGAAGAAAGAACTGGCTGAGTCACCTAAGAGGATCCATCTGGATGTGCTAGGGGTAAGTGATTTCGGGTATGGGGAGATAACGAGGAAGAGATAGGAGATTATAAAGTGTACTTGACGGGTGTTAGAAAGGGAAGGGCAGAGTCTGAGGTAGAGCTCTATATCAGGAATACCATTGCACGCAACATAGTTTCTGTTAGGCGCGTAAATGAGCGAATGATGTGGGTAGATTTGTCAGTTGGAGGAATTAGGACGAGAATTGTCTCAGTATACACCATGTGAGGGTGCAGATGAGGATGAAGTTGAAAAGTTTTATGAAGCATTGGTTGATATCGTGGTAAGGGTTAACAGCAAGGATAGAATAGTCTAATGGGCTATTTCAGTGCGAGAGTTGGAAATAGAAATGAAGGATACGAAAGGGTGATAGGTAGAAGTGGGGAAGATATGGAAGCTAATGGGAAAGGGAAGTGTTTGCTGGACTTCTGTGCTAGTATGGGTTTGGCACTTACGAATACATTCTTCAAGCATAAGGCTACACATGGGAGGCTAGGAGTACCAGATCCATAATATACTATATCTTTACCGACTTCGAATTCAGGAAATCTGTTAGGAATGTGCGAATTTTGCTGGGATATTTCGATGATACATACCACTATCTGATCTGTAGCGAACTATCTCTAGGCCTAGGGTAGAGAAAGTGAAATCTGTCTGCAAACGAATAAGGGTAGAAATTCTCGAGGACGAGGAAATTAGACAGAAGTACAGGGATATGATTAGTGAGAAGTTTCGAACAGTAGACATTAAGCAGGTTCAGGATAGAGAAAGAGAATGGGTGGCATACAGGGATGCTGTAGTAGAAACAGCAAGGGAATGCCTATGGGCAACTGCGTGCAAGGATGGCAAAAGGCGAACATCTTGGTGGAATGATGAAGTGCGAGCAGCTTGTAAACGTAAAAAGAGGGCTTATCATAAATGGCTACAAACAAGGGCCGATACAGACAGAGATGTGTACGTAGATGAGAGAAACAGGGGGAAACGAAAAGGTGATGAATACAAGAAGAGGTCGTGGGATGATTTAGGTAATAACCTAGAAAGGCTAGTTCAAGCAGCAGGGAAACCTTACTGGACAGTAATAAAGAAGGGAAGGGAGGGAAAAAGGAAATGAACAGTGCTTTGAGTAATTCCGATGAACTCATAATATATCCCAGAGAATCACTGGAGAGGTGGAGGGAATATTTTGAACATCTTCTCAACGTGAAAGTAAATCTTCCTGGTGGTGTTGCGAACAGCCAAGCTCATGGGGAGGAGGAAAATTATGTTGGTGAAATTACGCTTGGGGAAGTGGAAAGGATGGTAAATGAACTCCTTTGTCATCAAGCGGCAAGAATGGATGAAATTAGACCTGAAATGGTGAAGTATAGTGGGCAGGCAGGGAGAAAATGGCTTCGTAGAGTACTTATATTAGCATGGAGTGTTGGTAAGGTACCTTCAGATTGGACAAAAGCAGTAATTACACGTATCTATAAACAAGGGAATCTGAAGGATTGCAACATCTATCGAGGTATCTCATTGATTAGTATACCAGGCAAAGTTTTCAGTGCGATCAGTCGTTGAGAGGAAGTTGGATGAAAACCAGCGTAGTTTCAGACCACAGAGAGGCTGTCGGGATCAGATTTAAGTATGCGCCAGGTAATTGAAAAATGCTACGAGAGGAATAGGTAGTTGTGTTTATGTTTCGTAGATCTAGAGAATGCATATGGCAGGGAACCTAGGGAAAGATATTCGCCACACTGGGAGACTATGCATTTAAAGGTAGATTATTAAAATCAATCAAAGGCATTTATGTTTACAATTGGGATCCAGTGAGAATTGATGATGGAATGAATTCTTGTTTCAGGATACTGTAATCATTCTATTAAATCAATAATAACTGATAATGAAGAAAGGAAGTTAGGAACCACTGAAATATATAAGTAATTCATAAAATTGCCGTCTGTTGAGATTTATCTTCAGGGTCGTTGCCTTGTGACAAGGAGATCTGAATCACTTGACATCTGTAAAATAATATTGGGAAAGGAGTCCATCTGGTAAATACCCCACCCATGGAATTTAAACAGAATATATCTCATAAAATTTACTTTTTCTTTAGAGCGTCATGAATTAAACAGCATTCACCTTGAAATTTGAGCTTAGCTCGTCATGATACACCATTGAACATATATTAGTGAACATATATTACCAAACAAAACAGAATATTGATATAAATAATTAATGTCTTTTAATTATGAAGTAAATCTCTCTCAATATCTCTCAATAATTAGTACTCAGTTTATTCCGGAACGCAAAATATTCACACGCAGTCATGCTTATTTTTACGAGAAAGGACTCCATTTCATTGATGGCGTTGCTATTGTTATAAAAGGCCCAATGCCGTTACCTTATGCATACTCTCCGTAGAATTATATATGGCTAACATTCACAACCATAGAATGCTGTTACAATCCAGCACCTCTCTCCCCAGTTCCGTCAACAGCGGATCTCGAATTCCCAATATGGCATGAAACATCTTTCTACAACTCGTACAAAACATCTATGATTACACTCCGAGAAAAAGAAAGCAAGTATCACGTCTGCTCACTACAAGCTCCAACTCAAGAATAATCTGTCACGTGTCGGCTCCACGCGAGTCTAAGCCCACGCAACTGCATACAAAATGGCACAGTTCCGGGAATTTTTCACCTCAGTTCCGTCAACAGTAGATCTCGCGCAGAGAATCGTCACATACAGAACCGGGAAATAAACTGAGTGATCGAAGCACACCAGTTCCAAATAATACAGAGAGTATATTATAATTAGAGAGTACCCATAATAATGAGAGTTCCTATAAGAATTACCATGCCACGATGGCTAGATACATACATTTGAAATATACACATTAATAATAATAATAATAATAATAATAATAATAATAATAATAATAATAATAATAATAATAATAATAATAATAATAATAATAATAATAATAATATCTTTCCGGTGTTTGTCAGGTTACAATACTTACAAGGGTTAGAAAAGGCTGTAATCTTTCACCTTTGCTGTTCGTAGTTTACATGGATCATCTGCTGAAAGGT
The DNA here is from genome assembly GCF_040414725.1 of Anabrus simplex. Taxonomy (NCBI): domain Eukaryota; kingdom Metazoa; phylum Arthropoda; class Insecta; order Orthoptera; family Tettigoniidae; genus Anabrus; species Anabrus simplex. The sequence goes on from NC_090269.1 coordinate 405,794,565, forward strand.
ATAAAATCCCAGGGAGGGATTCAGTTAGGTAGAAATGTAGTAAGCAGTCTGGCCTATGCTGACGACTTGGTCTTAATGGAAGATTGTGCCTAAAGCCTTCAGTCTAATATCTTGGACCTTGAAAATAGGTGCAATGAATATGGTATGAAAATTAGCCTTTCAAAGACTAAATTGATGCCAGTAGGTAAGAAATTCTTCAGAATTGAATGTCAGATTGGTTATACAAAGCTAGAACAGGTCGACAATTTCAAGTATTTAGGCTGTGTGTTCTCCCAGGATGGTAATATAGTAAGTGAGATTGAATCAAGGTGTAGTAAAGCTAACGCAGTGAGCTCGCAGTTGTGATCAGCAGTATTCTGTAAGAAGGAAGTCAGCTCCCAGAGGAAACTATCTTTACATCGGTCTGTTTTCAGACCAACTTTGCTTTACGGGAGCGAAAGCTGGGTGGACTCAGGATATCTTATTAATAAGTTAGAAGTAACAGACATGAAAGTAGCGAGAATGATTTCCGGTTCAAATAGGTGGGAACAATGTCAGGAGGGTACTCGAAATGAGGAGATAAAGGATAATTTAGGAATGAACTCGATGGATGAAGCTGTACGCATAAACCGGCTTCGGTGGTGGGGTCATATGAGGCGAATTGTGGAGGATAGATCACCTAGGAGAATAAGGGACTCTGTTATGGAGGATAAGAGAAGTAGAGGTAGACCAAGACGACGATGGTTAGACTCAGTTTCTAACGATTTAAAGATAAGATGTATATATTTAAATGAGGCCACAACACTAGTTGCAAATAGAGGATTGTTTCGATGCTTAGTAAATTCACAGAGGCTTGCAGACTGAACGCTGAAAGGCATAACAATCTATAATTATAATGTATGTATGCATGCATGTATTTATGTATGTTATTCTGTATAGAGTAATAAATAAGTTACAAGTTTGTGACCGACTGCAACATGACCTCGATAATGTTGTGAGATGGACAGCAGGCAATGGTATGGTGATAAATGGGGTTAAAAGTCAGGTTGTGGGTTTCATAATTAGGAAAAGTCCTCCCAGTTTTAATTACTGCATTGATGGGGTTAATGTTCCAAATGGGGATCATTGTAAGTACCTTTATTAAGAAAGTAGTTACCGGTACGGTACTGTGTTTCTGTGACAGAAATATTCTTAACACATATATCACAAGTGATAGTCTTAGCTGCTCTAACTAATTTATGGATAACCCATTCAGCTAAATAGTACAAGCCGTACATCTGTAATATGTTAACATCACTTGGAAACTGCGGATCATAATTTGCAAGGTTACAATCTTAAACTTTATTTAGGCAATAGAAAATATCAAGATAATAGTCATCGTCATCAACATCATAAGAATAAGACATAGGCATATGTGGATATTGGGCTACACTTTCAAATCACATGTCTCATGTCACCAGTCCCACGCACTTGTGAATAAAAATTCTCAACACAACCTGTTGACAGTTAGCAGACACTCGATTAATCCTCTTGATATGAGTTTACACAAATAAATGTATAACACTTGCAGTAGATAACTGCAAACCAATTTGTATAGGCTTCTATAACATTTTATTATTGAAAAGCAAAGATGGAAACTATCCTAAGTTTTCTTTCAGAAATTTTAGTTTTTCAGCATTGCTGCTGCTAAGAACATCAGTTTTATGCCTACTTGACATCAACAGGTATGTTCCCAACAGATATAAAAAATAACAAAGCAGAAGAAACATAATGGAAAATTAATGTCCTTGCTACAGGTACCCTCATTTTTTGAAACACAGATGGATCTACAGTCTTCATTTTAAGGTTTGAAACCAACACAGGACCACCCTTTCCTTGCTGTTCGACAAAACTAGTGACATATTTAAGTGACACTGTCAGACTCCAGTTTTATATTGCTTACAATATTTTCAGGCAAGTTGATGACTTGATTTTAACAAACAGTTTCGGATGTTTTTCAGTAAGTGGGGGATATCAGCTACTAAATAAATGCTTTCCTCTGGCTTACAAGGATTTCAAATTTTGCATTTAATTTGGTTCCTAACAGAATGGACCTCAACCGCACTCCACGTACCCCTGTTTTTCGAACCCATATCACTGTCACACACTTTACAAGTAGACCATGCGAATATAAATTCATAATGAGATTTTTAACAAAATCCCACAACTACACAGGATGTGTAGAATTTCCTTTGAAACATAGGCTACAACTTGTTTCCAGTGTAATGTTAAACCTCTTACAATGAAAACAAGTACATAATTAGCAATTTCAGGCTTGACAGAAGAACTAAATTCACTACTAACATAGACAACATGCCTTTTCAGACCTTTATTTTATTCAATATGTGGTCTTAATTGCATTTAATCAAGTGACAAAACACAGATATTACCATCATTACCAACAGACTGCAATTTAATACCCAGCCATTATGTCATATTGAATCCCTTGCATGAACTTGCAAGATTCTGCTTAGTGTCCTCGGGGAAGGTGAAGGATATGAAACACTACTCAAAAACTCATAATCCTTATTACCAACTGAACACTTCACTTGTAAAGCATGCCTTATTGTCTGGTTTGACCATTTGTAAGGGTTTGTTCCAGAGACTCTCTGCAGATACTGAACCTGGTCTGGATTTAGGAAGTTGTTGAAATTCCTCTCCGTGATATGTTGTTTCTCCGCTAGTTGATTTATCTAAAAGGAACAAATGCATTTCAACATCATTTTCATGCACTAACTAATGTAAATTCACATAAGCATAATAAAAGTCAAAACAAAATTATGCTTTCTGTACCAGCATAATAACATGAGGTCATTATTTGTATTTATTATTTTATACCTAAGTTACATGACAGTTAAGTTTTCTGTTCTCTGATTCAAGCTCTGCCATTTTATCTGAAGAGTCATTATGAGGTTCCCCAATACTGTCAGGCCTATTCTCTTCACTTAGAATTAACTGTTTTCTGAAGCCTCCTCTGAAACCAAATGAGGGCATTTGTGCAAAAACAAAATTAGTCTACTTTTCTTATAAATGTGGTAAAACGGGCATAATATATTATAAGATGATATTAATATCTTGGTAAATGAGCCAGACTTGTATGGACTTATCTGAAGGAAGTATGTCAAATTGCAAACATAGCTGTAGTTGTGTTTGGTGCAAGATTTGTTAAGTCCAGGACTTGTCTTGTTTTGTTCCTTTTTTACTGCTGTTTGTTTACCTAATTTAATGTGTGTTCATTTTTTCTAAACTGCTTGTTCTTATGAGTCTTATAAACTAGAGTATCATATTGAAAATATCTTGTGATTATTTATTTAATCCAGTGAGAGTATGGCCAGCATGAATTTTTATTTTGTTGGTCGCACACTATGCACCCATTCACTAATGACCTCGCTTGAATCTTACGGATTTAAAACATCAATTTTAGATTATTGGTGCATAAAAAGGAGAAGTCCAATTACAAAGTAAGACATTTATTATAGGAAATACGTACATACTTCTAGTTCCTTCCCTAGTACAGTGCGCAAGAATTATAGAAATCAATCGGTGCAATTGGTTTTCAAAAGTTCCAAAACTTTGCGAGTTACAATCTTTTCCTTTTCTTTAATGTTCTCAAGAAGTGTTATGTTGGACTTGCCTTGTTTTTGCACCAATGCCCTCAAATACAATATCATAACAACTATTAATGCATATAATAATAATGGTGAAGAAAATTAAAGCCAATTGTAGACATGAGTCCATAAGAAAAGGAAATTCAGTCACTATTAGGTTGAGGATAATATGTTAGGCTGCGGTACATTAAGTTACAGTAGTTGGTTGGTGAAAGTAAAGTGAGTGTTGTGATTTTAAGTAGCCTATACAAATGCACCTATGGCCAAGAATTGACCAGCCATTTAATGCACTCTGGAGAGCATTTAGGATGAATGAAATATTTGTAAATATTAACTGTAGACTGCTATTAACAACTGTTGTAATGATTGCAAGCTGGATACAAATTGCTGGTTTGAAGTGACAGGTCTATCATTTGTTCTGATTGTAATTGTTAAATTAAAGGGAACAAACATTTTAAATAAATGTGAAACATTTCTGCGAGCACAACTGAATGGAGGATTAGAAAGATACTGTCTGTAGTTTACACGAAAAGGAACCTTTCATAAACAGCAATACTATTACAATCACAGGAATAGAACCAGCTTTTGGGTGGTTAGGCCGTGTGCTTTTGCACAGTTTCGCCCATATGTGCCATTTGGGCTCATCAGCTGGATTGGCACGCCCCTCCAGGACTCTGCTTAGCAGTGGCAGACCAAGCGCATGGTCCCGCCGTGTTAGCAAATAGGGATTGCCAACCTGCTAAAGGAGAATTGAATTCTCCGTTTCCAAAAATTATTACTCCCCATGGAGTAAAAATTCCAAAAATGGCTTTCACGGCTGCAGATCTTACAATCTCAGGAAGAGAATCAGATTTTGGGTGGTTAGGTCGTGTGCATTTGCAGAGCGATTTTTGGAATTTTTAGCAATACTATTATTACATATTTCCTGTTACCTTTCACGCTTCTCTTTTCTTGGGAGATTTCCTACTACACGTCAAAGACTTACTTGGATTAGGGACGTTAGAAATTGTTGGGATGGAATTCCACTTGAGTGGTTTCCGTCCATCTGTCCTTTCTAGTTCAAATTGCGATTCTTCAAAATTATGCTAGAAGAAAATACATAATGAGACCCGTAAATATAAAACATCGTTCATATAAACATATCATCATTCAGGAATAATACGAATGTATAATTTCGCTAACCTCGCGCAAGGAAGGACTTTTGGGGGGGAGGACTGTACCGGTTGGTACACCTATACGCCGCACATTTGAATTTTCCGCCTTAAAGTACTCCTCTACAGCTGAAACTCTGAACTTTAAAACTTAATTAATTCAACCGTTTATCAGAAGATGTCACTGTGTTAATTTCGAATTGTTTTTGTTTACTAATTATGAAGAAGTGTGGACATTCTCTCACAGATGTCTCTACCAAATATGATCATGCACCCTGGTGCGAAGTGATGGAACTTTTATTGAAGATATTTTATACTCATAAGTTTTCCTATAACTAAATTTCGTTCTTTCATTCTCTTGTCTCTCGGCCACTTGAGCAACATCTAGCTTAGTGTATGGAAGTATAGCAGGGGGCGGGTAGCGCCTCTTCCTTCGGGCAGCAGCTCTTCAACAAAGGTAATGGCCTTTTAACATCTTTATTTTTTGCTAGCTCAGCAGTTTAGCCCTCGGGGAAGGTCCGAAACCGTTTCAATTGTAACCTACCTCTCTAAAAATGTAACTTAGTGCCGGCTTATGTAAAAATTCCTTATTACTTTAACTGTAAATCGGGGATAGAGAGTGCTTTAACCTCTCGAGCTCCCCTTTATTTTGAGTTGAGGTGACTACGTTTTCATAACCGATTTTCTACTCTTAAAATATTAAAATTTTCTTATACGAGTCACCTCCCTAGTTTGGGAATAGCCCCTGTATCATCTGCCTAGTGCCCCTTAATTTATATAAGGTTTCATGTAGGAGTGCAAGCAACGCCTCCATTCACCTTGGTATTCTGGGCCATTTAATGAATCTGTTCTTTTCCACTGAGGCCCAGTAGGTTGGGTACGAGATACCCCCGTTTCATTTGATGTAAGTTGTGCCTTGATGGCAATTTTGTGTAAAAGTCTGGTATTGCCTTTAATAGGCTTGAAAGATTAAGAGTGGGTCAGCTCTTTCTGGTATTTTGAAAGGTGCCTCTAGGAGGCTTGACATTACTAGGTGGGAGCAAGTGCTCCATGCAATTAGGGGTTTTCTGCCCTTTGGTAAATTGTGGTTGCGAGCTGAGAGATCAGGAATTATAAATCTTGGGGCTCGTAGCCCAGATCTTGTAATGATCCCCTAAAACTTGTGTTTTCGCTTGTAAAATTATCATTGTACCTGTGTTTTTTATGGTTATTTCACCTAGTGAAAATTTGTTAAATCTTGTTGTCTATTGAAATTATAACCTTTATTGAAATTTTAATTCAACTTTCAGCTTTTTACTTAGACCCATTCCAGCTCGCACCTTCTTTCACCTCTGACCTCCACGGATAACTCCGTAACAAGTGGAAGCAGAGCGTGGTTGAATGGGTCTCAATTTTGCCCCTTTTGGCGGCTAAAATTGCTTTTGTTTCAAATTCTAACAATTTTCTCCGTCGCTGGAATTTTCTTTCTTATTTTCTAAATTTGTCAATCTTTTGTCATCGTGTCCGGGAAGGAGGCTAGTGCTCTTGTTGAACACCTGTCTAAAATGTCCAATAAGGTTAATCAATTGTTAACTGGGGCAGCGGCTCCCAAAACCGACCAGCCCACTGTGGTAAACATCGCAAGCGGGGAGGGTTCTCCAAAAGGGGAAGAAAGTACTACATCTGCGGTTACCCAACAGACGTCCGCATCTTTGGAAAAGGAGCATGATCGTCGTACTTCTATCCCACCCTTCTTTGTAAATAATGTAGGCTCTGAATCAGCTTCTACGCCCCTTAGGCCTTGACCTACTATGTCACCCGGGTTCAGTAGTTTGCCTCATCCTTTAGTGATGTTGCTTAGGGGTATTTCCAAGTTTTCCGTTACCTCTACTAGTGATGTAATTTCATTTCTAAGATTTTTGGTCGAGTTTCTGGATCATGCTCTTGTGTTTTCGCTTTCCCTGTGTCAGATTCTTCAAATTATTTACCCCTACTCCTTAGGTGTCCTTTCGGACAAAATAGCAAGAGCAATTGCTGAACAGTCAACTATTGAAGATTTTCATGCACACCTCCTGGCAAACTTCATTCCCACCCGGGCTAGGTCATCTCTAATTCAAAGGTACTATTACCGTGTACAGCGTCTGGATGAAAATATTGCCGACTTCATCCAAGACATTAAGTTTATACTAGGGTATTTGCTCTCCATTTCCCAGAAGATCAAATTGTTCACGCCATTGTGGAAGGAATTTCACCATCCTATAGGTCATACTTGTATTTTGCGTCGCGTCCGCAAACTTTTGCCGAATTAGAAGCTATGGCTGTCTCAGCCGAGGGAGTTAAATATGCGGACACACTACGTGTGGCGAGGGACCCCCCTCCTTTATGTAATCTTCGGCCGCCACCTCGCAGAAGCATCGCAACCCGCAAATGTTATGCTTGTGGGTCCGCAGAGCATCTCCGGAACAAGTGCCCTTTGATCAAATCCAACGGGGCAAAGAATGGAGCAGGGTCATCTCGAGGCTGTTTAAAATGCGGTGCTTTTTACCATATTGCTAAGAATTGTCCTAATACGAATAGCACACCCTCCTGCTCAAAATCTGGTGCACCTTCCAACAACAATCTAAAGTGACTAGCGGCATCGGCTGAGTCGGCGTGCCCACCTTCTTCAGGCTCAGCCCCTGTTAAATCCTACGAAAACTCAGGGAAAATTCAGTTTTCTAATTTATCATTTGAAGGTCCCAAAGAATGTCTTAGGATTGCAGCGGATTCCCCCGCTCCTGTACTATTTCTCAAAACTGAATTGAATAACATGTAACTGCTCTATTAGACTCAGGCAGTGTTTGTTCCATTATTTCGGCTGAATGGTACTCTAAATTAAAATCTGTTTGTAAATTTTCTGATTTTTATTCGTCTTCGGTTCAATGTGTTTCGGCTAACTCACATCCATTGGAAATTTTAGGTTCCCTGTATGCCAAAATTCGAATTTTGAAATTCACTTGGAAAATTAAACTGTTTGGGTCTAAGCACTTATCTTGTCCCATTATATTGGGAGCGGATTTCATGTCTCACACCGGTCTAGTGCTCAATATTCAGAGCAAGTCGTGCACTTTCAAATTTGCAGGTAATTGTAAAATTCCTTTGTTAAAATGTAGTTCTGTGTCATGTTCATCTGTTTTGCCTACCCAGGATGAGATGTTGTTAGACCTTAGACATTTCCTGAGGAGCAGGCTAATAGTATTCGTAAGTTGTGTCAGTCATTTCCAGAGGTCTTCTCCGATACTCTTGGCGTTACTGACCTTATAGAATACAACATCGAGGTTACGGATTCGATTCCTGTCCGATTTCCTCCTTGTATGTTATCTCCACCTAAAATGAAGGCTCTGAAAGAGATCATTGATCAGATGTTAAAATATGGTATTATTCGGCCCTCTAAGTCGGCGTATTCATCGCTTATTTTTCTAGTTCCGAAACCCCAAGGTGGCTTCTGGCCTGTGATTGACTATAGGCATTAAATCGGAAGGTGGTGTTACAATCTGTGCCCCTTCCAGACCTTCACTCTTGTTTCTCGTGGTTTCGGAAAACTAAATTCTTCACCATCTTAGATCTCAATCAGGCGTATAATCAGATCCCTCTAGCTGAAGAATCTAAATATCTGACAGCTTTTGCCATGGATTGGAACTTGTATTTTTTTTGCTAGTTGTTTTACGTCGCACCGACACAGATAGGTCTTACGGCGACGATGGGACAGGAAAGGGCTAGGAGTGGGAAGGAAGCGGCCGTGGCCTTAATTAAGGTACAGCACCAGCATTTGCCTGGTGTGAAAAAGGGAAACCACGGAAAACCAGTTTCAGGGCTGCCGACAGTGGGGTTCGAACCTACTATCTCCCGAATACTGGATACTGGCCGCACTTAAACGACTGCAGCTATCGAGCTCGGTGATTGGAACTTGTATGAGTACAACCGCGTGCCTTTCGTGCTCCCCACGGGAACAGCTGTGCTTGCGCGATTGCTAGACAGGGTCTTCACCGACATCAAATTTGAATACTTATACCATTATCTTGATGATGTCGTCGTATTTTCTGAGACCTTTGAAGTATATCTAGATCATGTGAAAGAGGTCCTGAGTCGCCTTCGTAAGGCAGGGTTAACGGTGAAGTTGTCCAAGGTTGCTTTCGCTAAGCCTTCCATGTCATTTCTAGGGCATATTGTGTCGCCCGATGGTGTCGTTGTAGATCATTCTAGAACACAGGCCATCCGTGATTTCAAACCTCCCAAGGACATCAAAGGAATTGCCAGATTCATGGGCATGGTGAATTTCTTCAGGAAATTTATTCCTAACTTCGCTAATAGAGCGGCGCCCTTGAACTTACTCCGTAGGAAAGGCGTCAAATTTGAGTGGGGATCTTCTCAACAAGCCGCTTTCGAAGACCTCAAATTAGCGCTGTGTAATGCCCCTGTTCTTGCCATGCCTGATTTCTCGAAGAAATTTATCGTCTAAACCGACGCGTCGTCGTCGGTGGTGAAACGTGTCCCGCCTCCGCTTTGTCCTGCACAAATCTCACATGGAGTGACCGGGATTTGAACCACGGTATGCAGCGGTGAGAGGCCGACGCGCTGCCGACTGAGCCACGGAGGCTCTAAAATAAAATTAACAGATCGAAAAACAAGGCAGAAAAATGTAGAAATTAGAAAATTTTAGTCACCCAAAATCGAAGTGAACAAGGATACGAAGGTCTACACGCATACATCCTTATTACATGACATTACACCCACTAGGGTAGTTACACTCGGTCCATAGACAGCCTAAAAGCCCGTATACAACAAACTAACAGAATGTTAAGAAGCCTACATTAAAACAAAGGTAAACGTGGCACACCCTAACAGTTACATGCTAGAGGGAAACGCTGGTATCTTGTCGTCGCCGCACGCAAATAATTTCACATATCGGATAAATCTTGCCGCCTACCTGACATGCTGTCCCAGCTCGTTCGTAGCCTCCTGTTAGGAAAACCACACTTGTCGCTGCACTTCGACAAGATTACCCGTATTTAAAGGGGCGAGTTGGGTGATGATTGGTTGATGGCATTAGAAAATTAAAAGTAGTGACATCTGTTAATAAATCAGAAAATTAAGAATGTTTCATGAAGTTATACCTTTTTCCATCATACTGCACTGCCTTTAACTGCACGGCGTTAAATGTGTTGCTAGCCAAAAGGGAAAGGCCGTACTGATGGCTCAATTCTGCTTCTTCTTCTTCGTCTTATATTTAAAGTGGTTAAAAGTAAGAGGGCCGTAAGCCCTAACTTTACAACAAATGTAAGTCAGGAATAAATAAATAAATCAAAATATTATTATCATAATAATCCAAGGAACAATTCAAGACTCTGAGATTTGCCGTTGATATTGTTATTTTATCTGCGCCTGTATAAGATGTGGATAAATTGACGAATGGTACGGACACAGTCTTGGGGAAGGAATACAATATGAAAAAATTCATAATTCACGGTTTTATAATGTAACTTCCTAACTCCGCCAGTGCCGGTCCCAAGCCCGGGGCTTCACCTCGCAAGTGATGAGGAAGGAGGAGGGGGAGGAGTAACGCCTCGTAAAAAAACCAGGGTTCATCTTTCTCCGGATGATAGCACCCTGTAAGGGCCCCTGTCTGGGTTACAGACGAAGAAGGCGATCAACAGCTTTCACAGAAATAGAATACCCTCAATAACCTCAATGGCGTTGAAGGTGAAGAATAATCTATCCCCGACAGTTGAGCTGCAATCCAGATACATCTGCTGGAAAGGAGCAACCCTAAGGCTTACAACTTTAGTGGTATCATGAGCTGACCCTGGTCGGCTCCCTCAACAACTCCCACTAACTCGCATGATGGAAACATTTCTTACGGAAACTACTCCAGGTGGCAGCCTCAAGAGGAAATCCACCACTGCTACAAGCAGTGCATTTGGGCCATCGGATTCTGGACAGCCCAAACCACCATGCATAGATGAGTCGGGGCATCTAGGAAACCTATTGCCATCAGACACATCCAGACTGAATACAACAAAACTAAAACCTAAACGGAAACACTTTTTTGGCACGCTGAACATAAATTCACTCCTAAAAACAGGAAAACTTAAACAACTTACAGACGTAATGGACCAGCAAAATATTCTGATCATGGCACTTCAAGAAACAAGATTCATGGATTACATCGCGATGGAATCAAGCAACAATAGAATCCTGAAAGGCAAGGTTGGCATAAGGATCATGAAGAATGTGCCACACTTAGGAACAGCATTTGTAATCAATAAAAAGATTCTAAATTCGGTTATAGACTTCCAGTCTCCAAATGGAAGGCTCTCACTACTAACCATTAAGTGTGCAAAGAAAATATACACCCTCACTAATGCTCATGCGCCAATTAATGACGACAATCGAACTAACCCACAAAAGGTAGATGATTTTTGGGAAGAATTAGAATTGGTGACATCAGAAATTCCTGATAATCATGTGAAAATACTACTTGGGGATTTCAACGCACAGGTAGGACGAGAAAAAGTCTACAAGAGAATAGTGGGGGATTTCCCAGCTCATAGAAGAACCAACAGAAATGGGCAAAGACTTATAGAGTTCTGTAGGAACTTTAATTTCAAACTGATGTCCACTCATTTCAAGAAGCTTCCTAGGAAACAAACGACGTGGGCATCACCAAACAAACTATTAGGAGAATATCAAATTGATCACATTGCAATCTCCCATAGAAGTCAACAAGAAATCATGAATGATAAAGTTAAGAAAGGAGCCAACATAGAAACAGATCACTATTTAACAATCATCAAGATAAAGTTTATTCCCAGCAGCAAGAAGAAACGCACAAACAACAGAGTACTAAGATTCGACACTCAAAAGCTGAAACAGAACAGCAACAAGTACCAAGAACTGACGAACATTGAAACAACTGAATAGAAGCAAATGCAGCAGACCATGATAGGAGCAGCCAAAGAAACAGCATTACTCAAGAAAACACGAAAACATCCATGGTGGAATGAAAGATGTGAACGGGCAATATCACTCAGACTACAAAGATGGAAGAAGTGGTACTCATCAAAGAAAGAGGAAGATTACAACAGCTTCAAAGAACAACGAAAATCAACAGCAAAAATCATAAGAGGAGAAAAAAGAAAATTTGAGAAAGAACAACTGGCTGCAATAGAACAAAACTTCCAAAAGAATAACACGAGGGACTTTTACAAGACATTTACGAGGAGTCTTTCTAAATACCGACCACCGAGCTTGTGTTTCAAGAAAGAGGATGGCACCATCGCAACAAACAATGAAGGAAATTGCCAACTGTTAGCAGAATACTTTAAACAGCTACTTAACTGCCCAGTTCCAGAGGAGAAGCTCGCCATAGAACATACTCAACAGAACCCAGACTCCACACCGCCAGATGAAACAGAAATCACAAATCTAATCAAGAAGCTTAAGAACAACAAAGCAGCTGGTGAAGACTCAATAACGAGTGAACTATGGAAGCATATGAGCCCCCAAATGATCAAGAACCTATGCCAGCTAATGCAAGAAATCTGGAACACTTGTAAGATTCCTGATGATTGGAAATTAGCCTTAATACACCCACTACACAAGAAAGGGGACAGAACAGATGTCAGCAATTACAGAGGCATCTCACTCCTTCAAGAGACATACAAGATACTATCTATGGCATTGCTATCAAGATTAGAACAACAAGTTGAACACAAAATCGGCGAATACCAGGGAGGCTTTCGGAAGGGACCATCATGTGTGGAACAAATTTGGAACCTTAAGACAATACTGAAGGACAGAGTTGCCAGGGGCAAGAAGTATGTAGCAAGGAAGGCCTTAATTAAGAAGCGAAGAGTGCTCATTTCGAACACTGGTATAGGAATTAGAAAGATGTTTTTGAATACGCTCGTCTGGAGCGTTGTATTGCATGGAAATCATGGAGGATAACTAGCTCACAAAGAAAGAGAATAGAAGCAACTGAAATGTGGTTTTACACAGGAATGTTGAAGATGAGATGGGGGGAATCGAATCACGAATGAAAAAAATAATAGAATTGCAGATAGTAGATCGATTTGGCTTAATTTGACAAGGAGAAGAGGTAAAATGATAGAGAACATCTTACGGCACCCAGGATTTGTGCAGTTGGTTTTTCAAGGAAGTGTGAGAGGTAAGAACGGTAGGGGTAGACGAGGGTACGAATATTACATTAGTTACGTAGACATGAGAAGTTTATCACAGGTTATGGTGGCCTAGAGTGTTGCATCAAATCACTTCATGCACTGATGACTCAAACTGCAATAAGATGCAACTAGAGGACTCGTGTTGCTCCGCAGCATTCGTTGTAAATAGGTCAGATGACTCGTTTTGAAATGCCTGTCGTAGTCATATTGTTTTGCCTGCCCTTTTCAATGATTTTGAGAACATTTAATAAGAAGCATGTCATGGTATCCCGCAGTTCGTATTCAGAATTCATCCATTCTGACGTCATCATGCCGTCTGTTTGGTAAACATCCGTCCCTATATTCCGTTTCTTATCCTTCAGTTCGTTGATGTGAAGCTTGGTTTTGTGTCGTAGAAGGTATTTTTATTCACAGTTCTTCTATATAGAAGGGGTGTCTTGTGAGCTCACAGGTTAGTCTCAAAGGAAAGATTTTTGCCAGCCAGAATTTTTTTTTAGATACATGGCCTTCACCCTTTCTAGTAGAGACAGTGTTTGTTCCCAGAAAATGTCTAAGGCGTATGCCATGATGGAGTCCGTTTGTACGTAGACTTTTCTTCTCTTAGCAGCATGTAATTTATTAGGAACGTTCTACCATATGTTCAATACATTTGGAAGGCGGAAAAGGTTAGAGAATCAGAGAGTATCTAGTAGGGAATGGTATTCTTCTGTGATCAGAGGAAGTGGCTTGGCAGGTAGTAATCAAACATGGCTAAATTTAATCACATTACGAAGGATGAAAATCACATATAACAGAATATTAATGAAGAAGGTGACCTGCTAAGTACAGCATGTATTGCGGGTTAGGGTAAGCATTCGCTTGCAATTATTTTAGTGATCATTTAATGATTTGATTTTATGATCTCTCGAAGTTGGCTGAACTTAGAGACCATGATTTACCGGCAGGTAATTCTGAAGAGAATAAAACAAAAATGAAGCAAAACTGTCCAGTAGAACGGACGGACGGATTTGCCAAAACTGTTTTTAGTAAACTCTTTTAATATATAGATTTCACTGTGCGGAAGCTTATCGCAGACTATGACATGACATCACTGGGCGAACTACTATATATCCGTGAGACGGCTATCGTAACAATTTCTCTTCTAGACACGGTAGGGGGAATACCGGAAAGTCGGTGTATTTGGTATATTCGATAAGTGGTGCACCGAGAGAGTTGACTAAACGGTTTGGGTCAGGTAACTGTGAGCTTACATTCGAGGGACTGTGGGTTGGAATATCACTGTCGACAGCCCAAAAATGTTCTTTCGCGGATTTTAATTTTCACACCAGGCAAATGTTGGAGCTGTACCCTAAATAAGTCCAAGGTCTTTCCGTTCCTAGTCCCAGCCCTGTCCAATCTAATCGTCACCATGAAACCTTTCTATTCCATTGCAACGTAAAAAGACATAGATAAAAATAGGAAGTGATACGAGCCATTTACTTGATAAATTTTTAAAGCATGTTTAATAATAAGGTTATTGGTTTATCCCACTAAATACATTATTGTTGTTTCCGAGGAGGTGACGTGCCGGAATTTTGTCCAGCAGGAGTTCTTTTACGTGGCAGTAAATCTACCGACGCGAGGTGACCTATTTGAGCACCTTAAAATACCACCGGACTGAGCCAAAATCAAACCTGCCAAGTTGGGGTCAACCCGGCTCAAAAGGGTTTATCGTCATGTTGCTACAAACGCCTCGTTTTCGTAAACATAGTGCCCAATATCGCATCATGAGTGAAGTATCTATCTATGAGTGCAGTTGGTAGAATAACACGCACCGTCTCGTAAGAGGCGACTGAAAGGGCTCCCAGTGGCCCTTAACTTGGGAGAGTGGGCTGGCGGTCACCGGGCCCTTACCTGAGTCCTGATATTGCTTCCTCTTACTTTTGCCAGGTTCCTCACTTTCATCTATCGTATCCGACCTCGCTTGGTGAACTCTTGTTCTTTACCGATCCCATTGGTACTACGTATGCAGACCCAGGGAGTCTATCATTTTACGCCCTTCGTGGTCCTTGCCTTTCTGGTTCGTGTTAATGCCCAGTTGTATTTCCTCATAAAACAATTATCACCACCACCACTTGTAAAGGTGATTCCGCATAACTAATTCGCCTTATGTGTGACTGACATCCTGATTGTTATTTCTAGGCCTTTGTATTTAGCATGAAAATTAAAATATTATGGGGCAGATTTATGATTTCTTGCGTAGGCCCACAGTTTTTCTCGGAACCATAAAATGCATGCGAGATGGCTTAACAAACGAGAATGAAATAATCGTGGGTTGAGTTGCTAACCATGCCCTTGATGTTTATTGGTATAACACGCAGCTTTGGTAAGCGACTCTTTAAACGGCATGATTCAAAACGCTGTGATCCTTCCAGCAAGGCAAATCTGTCTCTATTTTATTTTATATTTGCTGGTGTTTAACGTGGAACTTAAACATCGAAGATTTTCGGCGACTCAAGGACGGGAAAGAGCTATAATGGCACTTAGGTTCGCAGTTCTTGTATAAAAAGTGATGAGTCAGTAAATATATTATTCTACGGAGAAGGAAGACGTAATGCACGAGAAGCACGACGCTTATATCGGAAACGATTTCCACGACGGGCTTCGGACACGTTTCGAAGGATTTGAGGCCGACGGCTGCGTAGAGCAATTTACTTCGGAAGGGCCATGTTTGGAGCTTGTCTGTGACGTCCGAAGTGCACAAAGTAACTAAGATCAGCCCACGAACGAGGTGAAGAGCAAAATCACACGATGTGAACATAAGTTAGGCGCCTGTACTGCATGTATTGCATACCAATAAATTGTATACTTAGAGTGCGCTATGTGATCTTAATTACTGTAGATTTTAATTATTGTTGGTCATGTAGGGTTGAAATAAATCCATACGTCTCTCCTACCGCCAGGTTTGAACCTCCGAACACACGACGCATCATTGGGCCGTTACCACCCTCGGCCAAGCAGAAGTCACTAGCGCTTATTCTTATACCACATACTGCACCCATAAGCGAATGTGCGTAATTAATGCATAAATTAAATGTTCAGTTTTTTGCATATGAGAATACAGCAGTAGGCTGGGAAAAGATTGCAGTCTAACAAAGCAACTGCTAGGCGCCTTTCAGACTGGAAAATAAATCCACAGAATACGTTTTAAGGCACGGACAGGATGTAGCTAGCCTGAGTGGTACGTCCAATTATGTTTTATGATACTGACAGGAAGTGAAAGCTTTCTATCCAGTTCCCACGCGAATCCGCACGATTGGAATGCACTTGACCCAGAAGAGTCAGTGAGACACGAATAATACCTGTCATCCCTTAGCAGAAAATGGAAGAATCCAAACTACCAAGAGCGCTAACGTCTCAGCCAATCACAAAATTGCAAATTTTAAGGTCTTGTCATAGCGGGAATCTACAGCTAGTATTTCGCGATTTGGTGACTGAAGTAGCTGTAAAATATTGTGTCCTGACTTCCAAGTAATATTTAAGGACTTATCAGTGCAAGTGTGTGGTTAATCAGTGGCTAAATAAGAAATTTTCAACTTTACATGGAAGAGTGGAATCGCCCAGGAAGCGAACCGTCATGGCGGGAAGACGCCATGCTCTGACAGAAAATAGAGCCAGTGACGCGCGACGTCGTAGAAATTAACCTGTGATCGTTTCTCATAACGCAATGAAACACAAAAATCGGACCAGAATTAGGAAGATTTTGAACACATTTTCTAAAATTCTAACCTACGGACACATGATAAATCGGTCCCAAGTGCAGAATTATTACGCCACATCCCTTCCACAGGACTATTTTCGAAGTGGGGGGAGGACTGTTTACAAAAGCAAAGACACCAGGGTGGTGAACCTCAGTCTCGTAGAGAACCTCAGTCTTGTAGAAGATCAGTAGTCTCGTGGTAAACTTCAATCTCGTCGGAATTCTCAGTCTTGTGAAAATTCGCAGTCTTGTAAGAATCTTCAGTGTCTGATACAGTAGTTGAAATCCCAGTGAGTAATGTATTTATTTGTGAGAGCAATATCTTAGCAGAAATGAACACTTTGACAAATTTTATTCAACTTTAGATTATGCAGATATAATCAGGCAATTAAATTAACAAATGACAATGGTAATTATATTCTCAACACTTGCCATGAATGAACTTAAGGTGCTAGGACCGAGGTGAACTTTGAATCTCGTCGTAACACGTAGCTGCATCACATTTTTCCTATTTCACGTGTAGCTCGTATATGACGTGGAAAAGTCATATGTTGGAGAACGAGTATTATACAATTCTCCACATCATTGGGAACATTACATGTAATTTTTCCACACTTTCATAGAACTATTATTGCAAGCGAGATATTTGGGAGCAGAATTAGTCCAGCCAGTTACAGGGAGAAAAACTTTGTTTTCATGATTGGAATACTGCCGCAGTTAGACCTTGAGTTCAGTGTCATGGTCAGAGAAGGTGAATAACTAATAATCCTTTACACAAACAATCTGAGAGGGGTGAGACAGGCAACAGCAGGCAGGTAGCGGAGTACAGACTTTCGACTTCACGTCAGGTGTTCAATGCAGTGTCATTGAATATTCTTCGCAGGAGTGTTAAAAATGCGAGTGTTAATATAAATATGGACGTGTATAAATATGGACGTGTGCAACGATATTGTGAAAATGCATCAAGTTTGCGTGTGTGACCTCTTGGATAACATCAGCCTGAAGATGAAATACTAATTCAACATGACGGGGTCCGGAGGATGATCTGACCTGCCTCCAGCACAAATAAGGTAAATGAGCAAAATGTAATCTGTAAACAAGCAAGGCTATGAACAGTCGATGATCAAAAATGTAGTTTAGAATTTTAGATAGGACTGTAAATAATTCACGGATCGGATAGTAATAATAAAATTAGGATAATAATAATAATAATAATAATAATAATAATAATAATAATAAATAAGTGTTAGCGTGTGTTACTTGCGCAGTTTTCTTTTAACGTAAGTCATTTTGACATGTGAGAATGCTGTTTTGCTAAGAAATTTACATACGGTGTAGTGCAGATTTTTAAAGTGATGATAATAATAATAGTTGTGGTAATGAGCGGTATTTTTGCTGAAATTTTGATTTTGGTGGATGCTGCCATGTTAGATTAAGTGTTTATTTTTGCTATTAGCGCATTAGGTTTATTATTTCATGTTCTGTAATTATTATTTATATGACCGTTTCCGGTAGCTCTCATAATTTGTATTTCGCGACGATGATGGATACGCGAAGATTTAATTTTTTTAGGTAACGTGGTTACACAGTTCGATAGCCGTGTTTTTGAGAGGCAATGTTGTTATTTCAGTTATTTAATTAGTGACAAGAAGCCATTGATATGTTAGCTCTGATATTTCATAAGATGTGAAACGGTGGATGATCAAAGTAACGAGCAAAGTAATAGTAATATCCCTGATGTTCTGTGGTGAGAAATGGAAAATGTGATATTTGGACCATGTCATTAATTAATAGTGTCGTATAAATGGATGCGTGAACGACACAGTTATTTGCCCGCCGGATACGAGCGAGGCCGTATTATGAGTTACTACGTCGAGAGTATTGATGAATAAATAGAATTGAGAGATGAATTATTTAACCGAGAGTGTTAAATATATGACGACATGTGTTATGATTGTAGGCGGAAAGCCTGTAATGCTTCAAATAGTTTCCAGGGAAAATAAAGGCTCGGAAAATATGCAATCGTGAGCCCGAGATAAGTTGTGAACAGAGCGACTGATCAATGCGCGTTTCGACAATCAAGTCTAATCGTTAATGACATGTAATGCGAATAATTATTGTCCGTAAAGATTGAATAAGGTCATGTCCAGACATTTTGGTCTGAGGTTAGAAGATTGCCATCAAATTCACATAAATTTTGCTACTTGGATCAGGGTAACATTTTATTCTTCTTCAGTGCGCATATTTATTTTTTTAATTTTATTTGGCAGCGATTTTGGCATCTAGATTGTTATTATGATATCATTTCTTTGTATATATTTTGTCACCGTATTATTTAAATCTGATACGTGAATTGTGTTTGATTTAATGTCTGTAAATAGAATAGAATAGGCGTAGTCAGATTATTTTAATTTCAGTATTTCTTAGGAGCAGTGTTTCTCCATTGACATCTTCATTTATGTAAATAATATTTCATGTGTTAGGGTAAGAGATCATCGATTAGTTCATAGTCAAAAATATAGTAGTGGAATGCTCATCTAAAAGGCAGTCAGTAATCACCAAGTCTTAAAAATCCACTACATTTCAGTTAGGCAAATGAAGCGATCTTTAATATGTAGTTGTATCACAAATGCCGTAAATGAATGACATAAATTAGATGGGATCTGCCTCCATCTAGAGTTTTTACCACAAAATATGTGTGCACAATGAAAATGCAAACAGCGACAAACTAGGTAAAATTAATGATGTAAAGGGATCGCTTTCATTTCAGATGTGAACCTGAGGCACTTGGCCTGAGTAATTTAAGTAATTTTAAGAGACCAGGCTATCACAGCCAAATAAATAAGGTTTAACAGATTAAAATGAGTGGTGGTAGCACTCAGGTGTTCAGTTCAGTAAAAATTTCCTTGTTTTCAGTCACAAGCAGTTTAAACATGTGGCAAAGATTATATAACAGAAAGGTACAATGTTCATGGTTGTTTTCCTTTTCTCTCTTTTCGTCATTATTACACATGGTCAGTGTATTTTGTTATTATTTTAGAGTGGGGTGATTCCCAAATGAATGTAAACATGAATTAAATATTTGACAGACACCTCACCGTCAATGTCAATTGGATAGATTAATAAATCAATTAATTAATTACTGAATTTATTGTGAGATGACATTTTCAAGGTATTATAAACCATTCATTCACATGAGACTATATTTCTGACCAGTGTTTAAATGTGGTCACGTCATCGTCATGGAGACAATGGTTCGATGTAATTCAGCACACTAAAATTTAATCGACATTCAGTCAAGAATTTATTTAGGCAGATAATTAATTTATTGTAATGCAGATCTTTCAATTGTTTTAAATTTTTAAGTTTCATTTTACATTATCTCATTTTACACCAGTTTACTTTCATTTACATTTTGCAAAATTTTGTTAAATAAACCATTTTATTTATTTCAATTTTAATTCAGTCTTTGGGTACCGTTATTTAATAGTTTAGTTTACCCCATCTTTCATTTCCTCACCCCCCGATCGACGTGTGGCCCAGTAACCCGAGGGATCGAAGGACGCACCACCCTTGAGGAAGAAGAGTCTACATGCGGCGGTGGGTGTATTTTTAAATGTCATTATTTTCAGTAGCAGCCGGCGCACATATCAAGAAAGAAGACCACCGCATTTGGGTGCCTTTAAAAGGGCACAATACATTCTTTGATTCTATGGTTCTATGCTTTCATTCGTTACTACATCCTTTTTACCGAATTGTCAGCAA
The DNA here is from genome assembly GCF_040414725.1 of Anabrus simplex. Taxonomy (NCBI): domain Eukaryota; kingdom Metazoa; phylum Arthropoda; class Insecta; order Orthoptera; family Tettigoniidae; genus Anabrus; species Anabrus simplex. The sequence goes on from NC_090269.1 coordinate 405,815,044, forward strand.
CAAATACATGTACTTCAAGCCATGTATTTTCCCAAGGAGTTATTATCGGAGGTGAGATTATTTCACGTAAGATTGTAATCTGAGGTTTGCATAAATCCGAAGAAAAATGGGCAGGTGATTCACTCGGTATAGAGGGAAAGCTGGAAGTGGGAATCAGTCCTAAATCAGTGACGAATGAGCCCGAGGCAGTTTTGAGTCAGTCATGAGTGAGCGCGAAGCAGTCTTGAGTCACTTATGAGTGAGCGCGAAGCAGTTTTGAGTCACTTATGAGTGAGCGCGAAGCAGTCTTAAGTCAGTTCTGAGTGAGCGCGAAGGAGTTCTGAGTCAGTGCCGAGTTAACAGGAAGCAGTCCTTAGTCAGTTCTGTGTGAGCGCGAAGCAGGCCTAAGTCAGTTCTGAGTGAGCGCGAAGGAGTTCTGAGTCAGTGCCGAGTTAGCAAGAAGCAGTCTTGAAACAGCAACGACTGGACACGAGGTATTATTGAGTCAGTGATGACCGAACTCGAAGCAGTCTTGAGTCAATCATTAGTGAACGCGAAGCAGTCTTGAGTCAGTTCTGAGTGAGCGCGAAGGAGTCTTGAGTCAGTTATGAGTTAGCGCGAAGCAGTCCTTAGTCAGTTCTGTGTGAGCGCGAAGCAGGTCTAAGTCAGTTCTGAGTGAGCGCGAAGGAGTTCTGAGTCAGTGCCGAGTTAGCAAGAAGCAGTCTTGAAACAGCAACGACTGAACACGAGGTATTATTGAGTCAGTGATGAGCGAACTCGAAGCAGTCTTGAGTCAATCATTAGTGAACGCGAAGCAGTCTCGAGTCACTTATGAGTGAGCGCGAAGCATTCTTAAGTCAGTTATGAGTTAGCGCGAAGCAGTCCTTAGTCAGTTCTGAGTGAGCGCGAAGGAGTCTTGAGTCAGTCACGAGTGAGCGCTGAACAATTGTGAATCAGTGACAGGTGAGACGCAGTCTTGAGTCAGTGACAAGAGAACGCGGGGCAGTCGTGAGTCAGTAAGGAGTGAGCGCGAAGTAAACTTGAGACAGTAACGAGTGAGTGCAAAGCAGTTCTGAATCAGTAACAAATGAGCGCGAAACCATCATGAATCAGCGACGAGTGAGACGCAGTCTTCAATCAGTAAACAGTGAACGTGAAGTAGTCTTGCGTCAGCCATGAGTGAGTGCGAAGCAGACTTGAGTCAATAACGAGTGAGCACGAAGCAGTCTCGAGTTAGAGACGAGCAGGCGCGAATGGAATGCTTAGTCAGTAAATTTGGTCGATTTCAGCACATGACACCCCTCTGTGAAGTGTTTTCGTTTTCCAATCCTTAACAATAGATGTGCATATTTTAAGGGGAGCACTTTCAAGGAAGACTTCCTAAAATATTTAAAATTCATGATCGTTCAATACAGTATTTTATTTATAACTAGCAAGATACCCGTGCTTCGCTACGGTATTATACTGCAATTTATAATTGAATACTTATTGTTTTAGATATATAATCCGCCGAAATTCGCGGTCTGGCTCGTTTTCTGCGAGAACCCACCAAAATTCCCGATCTGACTCGTTTTCTATTAGATTACGGCATGTTTCCTCCCATTTTTCAATCTTCTTTTCCAGCAATCGATTTCGTTCTTCCCGGGCTAGGCTCAGGTATTCCTCCCGGTCAGTTGGGTCCGTAAATCTTTGCCATTTTTTAATATAATCATTTTTAATATGGATAAAATCCTTCAGGAGATCCGGCGTGGTGTCATATTGGGTGCCTAGAAGGCACTGAACCCGCGGCCGGACTGCATTCTTAGTCATTACCCGTCCAGGAGCCGTTTCCAGCGCGGTGCGCACATTTGACGACGGTCCGGAACATCATTATTATTATTATTATTATTAACATCATTATTATTATTATTATTATTATTATTATTATTATTATTATTATTATTATTATTATTATTATTATTATTATTATTATTATTATTATTATTATTATTATTATTATGTGTTGCTGGAATGGATGATGACAAGAAAACCGGAGTATCCGGAGAAAAACCTGTCCCGCCTCCGTTTTGTCCAGCACGAATGTCACATGGAGTGAACGGGATTTGAACCACGGAACCCAGCTGTGAGAGGCCGGCGCGCTGCCGAGGATCCTTATAAGTACATTAAGAACAGTAAAATCAATTGGTCTCACCTCCTTCTACACCCCACCGCCGTTAAGTTTATTTACCGGCACCCCCTCCCCAAAAAAAATTTAAAAAAGGCTTGTTTCTTATGTTTAAAGAAGATTTCAAACACCAATGTTCACGTCTATTACCTTCTGTTTTGAGATATAAGTATCCCCATAAAAATAATTTACTTTTTTCACTTCATTTCACACTACTCCCCTCCCCCCTAAGTGAATTTTCCCGCAAAAAATACTTGTTTCTTTAATAGTAAAGGATCTTCTAAATACCAATTATCACGACTCTAACTTCTTCAGTTTTTGATTTATGTGTCCTCATGAAAGGAATTCAACTCTTTTATACTCCCGCCCTCCAAGATGGTTTCCCCCCAAAACGCGTTTTTCTTTGTTTTTAACGGAGATCCAAATACGAATTTTCACGTCTGTAACAACTTTAGTTTTTATTAGATGTATGTATTCTCATTCAATTAATTTAATTAATTTTTCAATTATTTCACCCCCCCCCCCTCATTGGATTTTCCGAGAATACGTGTTTCTTTATTTTTAAAGCAGATTGCAAATATCAAATTTCACGTCTGTAACATCTTCATTTTTGAGATATCAGTAGCCTAATTAAAAGAATTCAACACCATTTTCAGTCACTTTAACCCCCCACTCCACCCAAGTGGTATTTCCGAAAGCTAAAAATACACGTTTCTTTATGTTTAATAGAGATAAAAAATACCATTTTTCACTTCTGTAACATGTTAAGTTTTTTGAGATAAACTGTAAAAATTCTCATTTTAAATTTTCACCCCTTTTGAGTTCCCCTTAAGTGGAGTTTCCAAACACAAATCACCTATGTTTCTTTAGATTTACAGGAGATACAAACACCCACTTTTTACGTCTGTAACATTTTACGTTTCCAAGATATTCTGTAGATATAGTCTTTCAAAAATTCACCCAATTTGTCACTCCTGTTTAACCGCCATTAATTGGATTTTCCAAAACTAAAAAATACGTGTTTCTTTATTTTTAAAGGAGATCCCATATACAAATTTTCAGTTCTGTAATATCTTTCGTTTCTGAGATATATGTATCCTCATTCAAGGCATTGAACCCATTTTTCACCCTTTTACACCCCTCCTATTGGGATTTACAGGAAACAAAAAATACGTTTTCCTTTATTTTTAGAGGAGATTCTAACTACCAATTTTTACATCTGTAAATTTTAAAGTTTTAAGATGTATACACACTCATTTTAAAAAATTTACACTCCCCCCTTTCTACCCCTCAATATTTGGATTTTCCAAAAACGAAAAAATACGTGTGTTTATTTATTTTTAAAGGAGATTCTATATACCAATTTTCACATATATAACCTTTTAAAATTTTGAGATAGATACACTCATTTTAAAATATTACTCCCTTTTCACACCCCCCCTAAATTGGATTTTCCAGAAACAAAAAAATACGTGTTTCTTTATTTTTAACGGAGATCCCAAACCCCAATTTTCAGGTCTGTAATATCTTCAGTTTCTGATATATAAGTAGCCTCATTAAAGGCATTCAACCACTTTTTAGCCCCTTTTCACTCCTCCTATTGCGATTTTCCGAAAACAAAAAAATACGTGTTCCTTTATTTTTAATGAAGGTTCTAAATACCAATTTTTACATCTGCAAACTTTAAAAGTTTGGAGATATAGATTCCTTCATTTTAAAAATTCACCCCCTTTTCACCCTCCCATTAATTGGATTTTCCAAAAACAAAAAATTACGTGTTCCTTTATTTTTAAAAGAGATCAAAAGTACCAATTTTCAGGTCTGTAATATCTTCAGTTTCTGAGATATAGGTACCGGTATCCTGATTAAAGGCATTCAACCCATTTTTCCCCATTTTCACCCTTTTTCACCCCTCCTATTGGGATTTTCTGAAAACAAAAAAATACGTGTTTCCTTATTTTTAAAGAAGATTCTAAATACCAATTTTTACATCTGTAAACTTTTAAAGTTTTGAGATATAGAGCAACTCATTTTAAAATTTCACCCCCGTTTTCACCCCCTTAGCGAAGGAATATCCAAAAATCCTCTCTTAGCGAGCACCTACGTCTTAATATGAATATATCCCCAAAATTTCATCTCTTTATATCCAGTAGTTTTGGCTCGGCGATGATGAATCAGTCAGTCAGTCAGTCAGTCAGTCAGTCAGTCAGTCAGTCAGTCAGTCAGTCAGTCAGTCAGTCAGTCAGTCAGTCAGGACAAGTTATTTTATATATATAGATATATTGCAAAATATTTCTCTAATCTATTGCGTCGTCGGGTTTTGATATTAACCGTGCATGCACTTAGAGCGAGAAGCGATGGAAAAGATCTCCCACCAATTGTTACATTGTATTCCCCTTTATCTCTTTCACCATATCTACATTGCCATAGAATGCCATTGAGCAGTATCCGGTGATAAGGACTTCGCGATAAACCATCATCAAAAGCATATGGCAAGTATATTTACCGCTAGGATGTTGTGCTATTCGTTCATAACATTGATTTCTGCATTTATATATTCATCGCAGAAAATACATTTTCATTACACCTGAGTTACTCGACGTTATGCATTTCCTGCTATTACTGCTGTTAGTTCTGAAAGTCAGCTACCTTGATGCGGCTTTCAACTTGGCGGTAAGATATTTTATTTCACATTGTGACGTTATTACCTTCTTTCTGTACTGAAAAGAGTACTGCAAATGACACACTACCGTAGTGTAAGTACCTTCCGCACAGTTTCATCCGAAATCGTCTCTGATTGGTTAAACTCCGCTTCAGAGTAACGTAAATACGGAAATCAGAGAGATCAAGAATCAAGGAAACCAAACTTAACCTTACTGAGTAGTACTCCTCCGGATTGCAGCACCGTGGTTCCATACCAGTCTACATATCAAACAGCGTCTCTGGACTCCCAACTCAAGGCAACTGCCGGCGTCACAATGCTGACTAATGTACAGGATAATCCATTTCCAACTGATAAATATCTCATATATCACAGTTACCTTCATTAATCCAGGGCTAGTGCAGGAGCGAGGTCCCCTTTAAGGCTCTAAGGCTGAGCCTACCCTTACATCACCATATTAGTTTTATTCCGCTCTTATAAGTGTATTTCTATTGATATTTCAAATATTATATATTTGAACTCGAGTTGTCTAGCGGATGTCTTTGCAGACAACCAATAGCTATTCAGCACAACTCAGCTCGCTTCGCGCAAAAGCAGTAGCAACTACACTCGTGTTCATAAAAAAGAAGAGAACACCTTGAAAAACTAGAGATCGGTTCATATTCACAGGACATATTCATTAGCATGTTATGCAGAAACGATTAGCATTTCAATCACCTAGGTTCAGCATGTTTCCTTTTGCCCAGTAGGCACGGGCACTGATAACTTGTTCCATGCGTGATGGCATCGACGCAAATGGTGTCCTAGGGTATGGCCATCCACGCTGCATTCAACTGGTTCCACAGTTCATTTTTGGTAGTTGGCATTGGGTCACAGCGCCGCACCCGTCGTTTCACCATATCCCACAAATTTTCGATCGGCGATAAGTCAGGTCATCGGGTGGCCCAGGGCAACAGTCTGACATCCTGTGACAACAAGAAGGCACGTGTTCGTGCAGCAACATGTGATCGCGCATTGCCCTGCTGAAATGTGGCGTCTGGGGTGTCGTGCATAAAGGGTATGGCTACGGGTCGCAGGATGTCATTAACCTAGGTCAAACCGGTCGCAGTGCCCTGGACACGCACCTACTGTAATTTGTGGTTGTACCCAATAGCACCCCACACCATACGGCCTTGAGTTGGCGCTGTATGTCTTGTGGGAATGCAGTCGTTGTGATACCCCTTCCCCTGTCTGCGGCGAACCAAAATGCGGCCTTCATTTTCAAATAAACAGAACCTGGATTCGTCCGAAGACACTATCTGCTGTCATTCCAGTCCCCATTGACGTCGTTCCATACACCATTGCAGTCTAGCATGTTTATGAACATTAGTCAAAGGCAGGCGGAGAAGTGGACGACGCGCCGGAAACCCAGACCGTAATAAACGGCGGCGGATGGTCACTCCTGATAGCGTACGATGTGTTACACTGTTCCACTGTTGCGCCAGAGCCGAGGAGGACGCAGATCTGTCCCACAAAGCCATTCGGACGAGGTGTCCATTTCTCGGGGTGTAGTAAGGGTGGAGCGACCAGACCGATACCGTTGTGTTCTATGGTCATTTGTGAACCATTCAGAACATACCCGTTGGACTGTCGACACGATTCGTCCCACACGAGCAGCGATTTCCCGGATGCGTCACATTCTGTCATGCCAACAATGCACCCGCTTTCAAAGGTACGGTGCTTGCATGCATCCGCGAGGCATCCTGCAGATCTGCTCAAGTCACACTGATCCATTACATTCCGTTTATAGCGACAACGAGAGCCGCAGGCACATTTAACCAGTCGGTGGTGCTGCGCCAAAATATTGATGATTTACATTTCAAAAGAATAAATGGACAACATTTTAAAATGAGGATGATCGCAATGAGGAGGATGATATTCAATGTGGGGACATATACGATGTTTTATACATTGATTCAGAGGCAGATTTTGAGGGCATGATATGAGAGAACATGTTGGCTGAATAGTCAGTATACAGGCCTTCGGTTCAGAGGGTCCCGGGTTCGATTCCCGGCGGTGTCGGGGATTTTAACCTTCATTGGATAATTCCAATGGCCCGGGGGCTGGGTATTTGTGCTGTCCCCAACATCCCTGCAACTCACACACTATACATAACACTATCCTCCACCACAATAACACGCTGTTACCTACACATGGCAGATGCCGCCCACACTCATCGGACGGTCTGCCTTACAAGGGCTGCACTCGGCTAGAAATAGCCACACAAAATTATATTATGAATATTGTAGGAGAGAGGGCATCAGAATTTGATGGAACACCACAGAAAGACAAACAGCTGGGAGATCTGTTAAGGAAACATATTAATATTACGCCCTTCCTGCGTCCAGGTTGATGTACGTAAAAGAAAACCCAACCAGCTTCTCAGGGTTGTTGAATGTCTAGTTCTTTTGCGTGGGATCCAATAAAATCTGATACGCCGAATTCTATATTACCTATCTGATAGTAAATTCGATTGACGTGTCCATCCGACGTATGCATCGGTCATCGTTATTACTCGAAGACTCATTGCCTTAAATCTAAAGTATCTCATACTGCTGTAGAAATCTATAAATAAGATCTCAAATTTATAGGTTACTATAATTTATTAAGATATAAAATCTAGGAAGATCAAATTCATGTAACATTTAAAATTCAAAATAGACTGCTTGATAACCTGCTAGTACGTTAAATTCATTCGTTGGTGATTACATTTTATTTGTGACTTCTGCTTATCTTCATGAAATCGGCTAAAATCTCCTCTTATTCACAGCATTGATCAATAAAAATTATTATTACATGCAATCTTCTCCTGGGAAAATGAATTAAGTTTCGTTACGATGACGTCCTCTCTGGTTAATATACCTCGTTATCTGTAATATTCTTACATGTCTATATCACAATTCATTAAAACATAATGCTTAATAACTTTATTCTTGAATTACCTCATATTATTTTCTCCCGTTTCACAGAAACGGAAAATTCGATAAATTTCTTGTTCGCGTTTTCAGCCAAATGTACAGTATGGTGGCAATAAACTCATACTATTCAAAGTTCAAAGTAAAGTTACTATAAAGTCAGTTTGATTTATACAACATTAAATAATTATAATTAGAACTATCATATCTCGCGTGAATACTCATACTTGAAGATATAATACGTTATCAATCCAGTACTATTCTCATATGCAGTAGCAATGATCCTCTATGATAATCTAATGATACCATGATTCATTTAAGAGAATGCAGCTATTAAACAGAATTTCTACTTAACATATCCAAATACAAAAACATTTGCTTTCGTAGGGATACCCTTAGATGACCACGACGTACCACAGTACTTCATGAAGGTTAAAACTATGCTTTGCCATTACTATAATGTGTGGATTCTTGATTTTATACAATATTACTACATTACTAACACTTGCGATCCTAGTTTGCGTGAATCGTAACGTTCAAAACTCTGAACCTTCCATCTCTTCTTTCATTTCATCGTAGTATATCCTTTCATTGAATTCATCTTTCATTTCTTTCCTATAGTAACCTTATGAATTCATAAACTTTCCATTTCAACTCACATTTCTTCTTATTAACCTCAACTTTTCATAATAACGACTACCCTCGAAGCACAATTAACCTTATTCTCATATAGTATTAACATAGGTTCGACATCTACTTAATTCGTAATACCATTTAACCTGTCTGATGACGTTTCCACCTCTCATAACATCTTATCTTACAATAGCAACGTATTACCTCTTCGCATTCTCAGAATATTATGCACCCTGGTGGGGGTTTCAGCTGCATCATTCAATTGTAATTATTTATTAAGGAATATATATATTTAATATTCATAAGCAATAATATCTTACAATAAATATTGTAAGTACTGGCCAGTTCGGAAGGTATTGAGAAATCTACCACAGACTGGTGACTCCACTAGAGATTAGGAAACACAATGACCAGCAGAATTAGTTTTCTCAGAAATTGTTGCCAAATTGGGAAGAGAAAGGGATGGTTATTTCCGAGTCAACGGAAAGTCCCCAAGTCGTGGGCGAAGTAATAGTTAGAGCAACGAAATGACGGCGAGCAAGATTCCTGGAAATGGGTCAAGGGAACACCAGAGTGGCAGCCGAGAGTAGAGCGAACAGTTGGTACTTTGAAATAAATATGAAACTTCACACTCCCGCGTAGCTTGGACCAATAGTAAAATTTGCCGGGGAAAAGCAGTCACGCCAACTTCATATTGTAGGAGGCACTATCAAATGTAACTCCACGGATTAAATTTATAAAAGAAAAAAGATTATAAATTCGACGTAAGGTGAAAATTAGAAGCCTAACAAATGGTTGAAATTTATTAAATATTTAAGATGGACTGTCCTAATTCTGAGAATTCAATGACGCTATTCGTTGATTGGCTAACGGCAAGGGACGCTACAAACGGCGCGAATGTGCCCGCCCGGAATACGGGAGCTAAATTGAATATTATATTAATCACCAGCGAGCGAATCTAGTTGAAATTTAGCATAGAGGCTATGATAATATAATTACATCAGTGTATCCCAAGCTTAAGCCACTGGCAGGCCCGCAAATAGTCATATGGGAATATTGGAACTGCTCACTCTAAGATGACCTCTTGTGAACTCGGAGAGGGGATGAGATTCACATAAATAGAAGGTCAGGGCGACGGAGAAGACAAACTCGTGAAAAATTGTTTGAGCCGTTACTACGCCAGTGCGCTTACACTTACTTGTAAACTTTAGTTGGAGCTGTTACTACGTCAGTTAGCACAGTGATCCAACATGTGAATTAGTACGCGTTACGGACTGGAACATTCAATTATCAGGAGTTCGAATATTTACGGATATAATTAAATCTAAATATGCGGGTAGGAGTGAGATATTTTATCTCGGCAACAGTACATGTTACGCGAGAACGGTCGCGGGTGTTCGGCATAATCACCAGTGCACAGACGATTACAAACTGATACCTGGTCAGACATGCGAAAGTAAGACGGGAGAAACGCGGACAGACACGGAAGTGCCGGGGTCGAATTTCGAGTGTGCGCCGGGCCGTTGAAGGTGATACCGATGTATCACTAGTTCCTTAGTGCCGGGGAAGGAATGAAGAATGTATGTTTACATTAAGTGGGCTAGAAAGAAGCCAACAGTGTAAAAATTTCTGTGTTAAAAATTAGGGTGTAAAATCTTTCAAGTGTTCATTGTTATTTGTTTTCTAAAATTTTAAATGTGTAATATTGGAAAGTGTAAAGGATTACCTGTACTTGCTGACATTGAGACCAGCAGTATGGCGTGCTAAACTTGACGGGGCCTGTGCTCCTCGACCGATTAGGCGAACTACAAGGATGAGATGAGTACTCTATCAATATAAATTTGTAGCTTGCTAACGTTAACGGGAGGGGATCACATTCTTTCATTATGGTAACTTTATTGTTAAACGAGCTGCGTCCCGGCTCGTTAAATTCAGATATAGGTAAACAAAGGGACAAATCAATATGTAAATAACTATATCAAGCACTGATAATATTTTTGATTATTTAGTAGAGTAGATTAGGGTTGATTTTGTTCGTTCAAGTGCTTGAAGTGTTCGCGATTATATAGGAGCACGTTTCATGTAAAGATAAATTGATATTAATTTTTTTGCAAGTTGCTTTACGTCGCACCGACACAGATAGGTCTTATGGCGACGATAGGACAGGAAAGATCTAGGAGTGGGAAGGAAGCGGCCGTGGCCATAATTAATGTACAGCCCCAGAATTTCCCTGGTGTGAAAATAGGAAACCACGGAAAACCATCTTCAGGGCTGCCGACAGTGGGGTTCGAACTTACTATCTCCTGAGTACGGGATTTTAGAAGTGCTCCAATGTGTTTGACTTAGGTCAGTTATCGTAAACTTTATTGATATTAAGGCATGTTGTAAGATTATCCAGAGGTAGAGGGTTGCCAGTGAATTTATATGTTGTGGGACTGAAATGAAGTCCGTTTGTTTGTCTGTAAATATCAATGATTATGTGTGCCGAGAAGTTTCGCCAGTGGACAGCAAATATAATAATCAGTAGAAGTATCGGAGTGATAAATGAACACGGGTAATGTCTAAATGAGTGTTTAATAATAATGCTTTGTGAATAATGGCACGGCCCTAGTTTGATAGAATGCAAGTTAAACAATTTAAATATGGAGGTAACATGTAGCGTGGAAGACTTCAATTCGGGCAGTAAATTTGATTTTAACATTAATTGTTGATTTAACGTTTGTGAACTCCATAATAATCATAATAATTTGTTTAGAAGTGATAGAGGCACTAGTATATGATGGTCACGCAATATTGAAGGCCCAGAGTGGTTTAAGCCCATTTTTGATTTTGGAATTCGTGCGGGACAAAATGGCGGCATGAGAGAAAATTTAGTCGTACTCATATTGATGAAGATATAGGTGAATCCCGAGGCCTACTTCCATATTATATGACGATTCCTGTGTTATGAGTGGCAGAAGTGTCCACGCACCGAGGATTAACTAGCGAATTAAATGATTTGAAGAGTTCCAGTGGAATAAATAGACTTCCAATGAAGAGGAAGGAATAATTTTGCACATGCAAGGACTGGATGGAGATTCCCAGCCGCGAGGTGCCATGGGATTTGAGATTTGTCTTCGGAAGACATGGGGTTCCCATAAATTAACGACAGTACGGAATGATATAAGGTTGCGGTTCGAATACCGTCATTTTGTCCCGACGGATGTGAAATCGGATCTCGGTGGTTCATATTAGGATTTAACATATGTGACTACATTCTAAAGATTGGAAATTAAAATATAAAATTTCAAATTTATAATAAAAATAATAATGATATTCCAAACAAATCATGTCTCAATTGATTGCTTAGTGCCAAACTAGACCGGAATTTGTGGAGGGTTATGCTTTATACATAATGATAGTTAACTACCGTGTAACAAGTGAAATTATTTTATAATAATAATAATAATAATAATAATACTAATAATAATAATAATAATAATAATAATAATAATAATAATAATTTGAAGTAGCATAAGAAGAAGAATTTATTGTATTATTTCTGAGAAGAATAATAATGGTGATAAATGAAATTGAAATATTAAATCAATGATGATCTCCACTGATAATAATAATAATATTATTATTATTAAAAATAATAAAATTAAATATTTTTAAAATTATTTCGGATGGTGATGTTGACGGACACTAGGGGCGTCACCTGGCGAAATAATGCAATAATCTCGAGTTGTTGTAAATAATAATTTAAGTTTGTGATGTTTAATATTATGGCAAATCCCTACATCTGGACCATTAGGTTAGAGTCCTTTTGTAGTTTACTTCAGTTAACGATAGCATTTCTTGGTGAGGAACCCGGGGTCGGTATTGTACTATCCCGGGTTGGTCTCATCTCAATAACATGACACGATTCATGTGATCGCCCCCACCTGGACAGCAGGTAATTGTTTCATGACCATGAATGTTCATGATGTAGTCACGAGGGTCGCATTTCAACTCTCAGAAATCAACGGTTCAACCACACATGTGGATGGGTTGTCTATAGTGTAAAATTTTAATATGTAAAATTTCCAGGAACGATTTGCCAAATTATGGGCAAAATAAGGGTCAACGAATTTTGTGTGTTCAATTCTAATTTAAATAATATGCTCCTTTCTTGTAAAATAGTAAGCCTTTGGTGAACGTTTAAAATATCCGTCCCCATTCCTAGGACGGAGCCTTCCAATTTTTCCCTTTGATTTGATTTAATATAATTTTGTTTATGATGAGCCTCAAAGTCAATAATTAGAGTGTCCCGTTCAACCCTGTAGAACTGATTAGATGGCGCCCAGATATTTAATTGGAGATTACGTATCTTCAGATTTTTTTATTGTTTATTTGTTGCGATAGATTCGGAACGTAACACCCCCTGAGACAAGTGCTGGTTGGGACTCAGGCCTTGAGCAGGTACAATATATCACCTACATTCCTTTCATACTAATACTTGGAATGTATATAATCTTAAAACACATTCTTCTTATAAGAACTTCGTCTTCAGCTATGGCATAACTCTTCTTGAATCATTATTTCTTTTTAATTAACTGGGGTTTGCTTTTTGTGGATGACTACGTAACACCTTTTATGTCAATCTGTACTGAAATCATTCGCGAGAATCTAATTTTGTAGGTTATTTTTGAGGATCCAACTCGGCACCATTACAATACTTGACTATACTCAGTCTACACAAATATCATCTACCAAATTACGTATTTTAATAAAGAGACTTCCCTTATTTCCGTCCGCTCCTGGAATGGCTTAGGTCTGGTTCATTTTCTGCAGCTGGGGGCGATCCACGTGTTTGGTGGCTGGCTAGGGAGACGTTTCCTGCGAATCGGGCTCGTCGTGATTCGGCGCAGGTAAACCCGAGTAGCCTGTCGCCCATCTTCCTAGTGGGATACCATCTTGAGATGCCCGATTATGAAATTACAATACACAATTGATATCAGCTGACACGTTAAAAATCTTCAAAGCCTTCTAATTGATCAACTATTTTACTTTATAAATTTCTTGGGTTGGCCTCTAATTTGTATGCTCAGACCTTCTATATGTCGGCAGTTATGACGAAATTTATGTTAAACTGCCTGTTTCACAAGTTTTGGCAAGTTTAACGCGTTATTGTAGCCTCTTTTGCCTTTGTTCTTTTGATTTTAAATGGAGTTTTATAGCTGGGTCGTCTTCAGTCTTGTTCCATAAGTAAGATGGATTTAACCGTTTTCTATTAATATCTTGCCTTGTTTTTAAGATAGCTCAATGGGTCAATATGGTTAATATGCTCCTTTTGTTCAATTCTCTTATATTACGAAGTTTCTTATACGAAATAATTTTGCCTGTTATCTTCAATACGTCAGTATGCTGGGATTGCCAATGAATTTGTCATTTTTTCTCAGTGTTGGGCTTTCTTAACAATCCTAATCCCATGTTTTTGTCTTTACACTGCCCTCATGAATATATATATATATATCTTTCGATATTATATTAATCTGGACCTCAGTGACATACAAAGAAATTATTCAATCTACTTAATCTCGTTGTAGGTAATCGCGTTTTCTCTGACTTGGTTGAAAGTTTACTTATGGAATAGTGTAATGGTACAATGTATTTGACTCAAAGGCCAGGACGATTGCCAAATTTCACTTGTTCCTTGGCAGTCACAGATTGGACTCCATTCAAAAGGAAGCCCTACCGTATTCCGGATAAACGCCACGCTCAGGTCGGATTCGCTAAAAAGAAATGGAACAGAATGGTCTGATATCTAAGATGCCAACGCCATTCGTGAACCCGATCGTGGTGGTTTTGAAGCCAGGAGGTTATTTATGTGTGTGTTTAAATGCCCGACCTCTAAATTATATGCGATCAAGCTCCCGCAATGAAAGATATTATATTAAGATACCGAATCATGCTTCGTTTTACTGGTATATATCTTACATCTTCCTATCAACACAGAATGTTGGGCGAAAAATCCAAGTTGTTCACTAGATTTATCTTCGATCAAGAGACCTATGTCTATAAACGACTACCTTTTGTACTTAAGAATGCTGGTGCAGCTTTAGAAAGAAATCTCACTGACGAAGTCAAGGTAGTGACAACGCGTTATTTAGACGACATCTTACTATCGTCGGAGGGTTTTCAACATAAGATTGAAGAAGTTGTTAGAAAACCTAAATTCATCAGCCTTCAAGATAAACCTCACGAAGTCTCATTTTTCAAGGGGAAGTCTTGCTTTTACGACATTTGATACACTGTGACTGAGTCCGGCGAAATCCAGTTAAGTTCGAATCTGTAGAGAAATTTCCACGCCCCATCAGAATTAAAAGCATGAGGCAGTTTTTAATAATGTGCCAGTTCTTAGCGGATCATTGTCCTATTTATAAGGAGTTTGTGGTCCCTCCTGAATATTTGTGGCATAAACAACAAATGGCGTAGGAGTGTTGAATGTGAATAACCTGTTAGGCGCACAATGAAATTTTGTCGAACAGCTTGAAGCTTGGCTATCCTGACCTTTTAAAGATTTTCATTTTGCAAACGGATGAATCTAGAGTATGCATCGGAGCGATCTTGTATCAGGAATCTGTGGATTAATCGGCGAAGAGAAACAATTTAGCTTCTTTCAGTCGTAAGATGAGATCTCACGAGATAAGGCAAAACGTTACAGAGTTAGAAATGCTCGCCATCGTCTAATCATTGCAACATTGAATAAATATGATATGTGGATTCCGCATAATGATCAAGACAGGCCATGAAGACGGCTTTTGCCAGCGAAAGGATAACGAGATGGGCGTTATTCAATCAGCAGTTCGATCTGTGTACAGAACACTGGACTAGAAAATCGAATATTTTGGCAGACTTATGAAGTCGTAATCCCGACAGTGAAGGAAAAGTCGTCAATTACACGGAACTTGTACCGAAGGATCGTGACTGTTTACTCAAGCTAAGTCAACTTCCAGCCAGTCAGCAAGAGGATCCGTTTTGCAGACGCATGGTTGATTATCTACAAGGTATTATTCTACCCGAAGATCCGTGTAATTCTGAGGTCCAGAAATTGGTTGAGAACTACCTCTGTGTGAATGGAACTTTGTTGACATTTGTTGATAGAGATCTTATCAAATCACGAGTTCTTGTACAACCTGAGCTCACGAAAGATCTTCTATGGCACGTTCACCACGTCACTGGCCATGGGGCCATTGATAAATGTGTGCCCAACATCCAGAAGACATTCACGTGCGTAAACTTTAGGGAAACGATAAAGGAAACTGTCATCACATGTCACACTTGCCAGCATGTTAGTGCCAACCCTTATCTAATTCGCCAAGCACCTATACCACTTCTTACCATTCAAGCCCAAGGAATTATACGCGTTGGATATTTTCGATCCCTTGTCAATGCCAAGCATGCAGTTAGCCACGCCCTTGTGACTATTGGTATCTTATCAAAGTTTAGGACCCTTTTTCCGATGCAAAAAAATTTAAATATCAAACTTGTCTTGAGGTGTATTAATCATAGCATCATTCCAGCCATGGGTAAAGCTGAATTCCTCTGGGCGTATCATGGACCCCAATTTACGTCTCATCAATTCAAGTTAGCCATGAAACATTTCCAAATACGCCGTGTACTAAGTTCAGGCTCCTCAGCGAACCATGTGACCTTGCCGCGATGGGGAGGCTTGCGTGTCCCAATGATGCAGATAGCCGAGCCGAAGGTGCAAAAATATCGAATGGGTATCTGTTGAGAGACCAGACTAACGAATGGTTCATCGAAAGGGGGGTAGCAGCCTTTCGGCAGTTGCAAGGGCAGCAGTGTAGGTGATTGACTGTTACGGCCTTGTAATAATATTCAACATGGCTTAGCTGTGTTGATACAGCTAAACGACTGAAAGCAACGGGAAACTACATCCGTAACTACCTCCCGAGAACATGCAGCTCTCTCTGTATGAATGAAGTACTGATGATGGCTTCCTCCCGGGTAAAATATTCCGGAGGTAAACTAGTCCCCCATTCGGATCTCCGGGTGGGAACTACACGAGAGGGGGCGATCATCAGGAAGATGGATACTGACATTCTGCGAGTCGGAGCGTGGAATGTTAGAAGTTTGAATCGTTGTGGTAGGTTAGAGAATCTAAAAAGGGAGATGGATAGGCTAAAGTTAGATGTAGTTGGTATAAGTGAAGTACGTTGGCAGGAAGAACACGATTTTTGGACAGGCGACTACCGAATTATCAACACAAAATCAAACAGGGGAAATGCAGGAGTTGGTTTAATAATGAATAAGAAAATAGGGTAGCGGGTAAGCTACTACGACCAGCATAGTGAAAGAATTATTGTCGTCAAGATAGACAACAAACCAATGCCCACCAAAATACTGCAGGTCTATATGCCTACTAGTTCAGCGGATGATGAAAAAATCGAAAGTATGTATGAGCAGATAGAAGATTGAATACAATATGTAAAAGGTGACGGTAATCTAATTGTGATGGGAGACTGGAATGCAGTGGTAGGCCAAGGAAGAGAAGGTAGTACAGTAGGAGAATTCGGATTGGGACAAAGGAACGAAAGAAGAAGTCGGCTGGTTGAAATCTGCACTTGTCATAATTTAGGCCTTGCCAATACTTGGTTCAAACACCTCAAACGACGGCTTTATACGTGGACGAGACCTGGAGACACTGGAAGGTATCAAATAGACTTCATTATGATTAGGCAGAGATTCAGAAACCAGGTGTTGGATTGCAAAACTTTCCCAGGAGCAGACGTGGACTTTGACCACATCTTGTTGGTCATGAAATGCCATCTGAAATTGAAGAAATTGAAGAAAGGAAAGAATGCAAAAGATGGGATTTATACAAGTTGAAAGGAAAGATTGTGAGGGATTGTTTCAAGGAACATGTTGCACAAGGACTAAATGAAAAGGCTGAAAAGGAAACACTATTCAAGAAGAGTGGAGAGTCATGAAAAATTAAGTCACTAGGGCTGCTGAAGAAATGTTAGGAAGGAAGAAAAGATCAACTAAGAACCATTGGATAACTCAGGAAATACTAGACCTGATTGATGGACGATGAAATTTCAAGAATGCTAGAAATGAAGAGGGCAGAATGAAATACAGGCGGTTAAAGAATCAAGTGGACAGAAAGTCCAAGATAGCTAAGGAAGAATGGCTGAAGGAGAAGTGCAAGGATGTCGAAGACTGTATGGCCCTGGGAAAGGTAGATGTTGCATACAGGAAAATCAAGGAAACATTTGGAGAAAGGAAATCTAGGTGTATGAATATTAAGAGCTCAGATGGAAAGCCACTTCTAGGGAAAGAAGACAAAGCCTAAATATGGCAGGAACATATCCAACAGTTGTATCAAGGTAACGATGTAGATAATTTGGTTCTGGAACATGAAGAGGCTGTTGATGCTGATGAAATGGGAGACCCAATTTTGAGGTCAGAGTTCGACAGAGCTGTGAGTGACCTAAATGGAATTGTTGATATTCCCTCTGAATTACTGACTGCCCTAGGAGAACCAGCATGGCAAGGCTATTTCATTTAGTGTGCAAGATATATGAGACAGGGGAAGTCCCATCCGATTTTCGGCAGAAAGTTGATATACCCATTCGAAAGAAAGCCGGTGCTGACAGGTGTCTACCGCACCATTAGTTTAGTATATCATGCCTGCAAAATTTTAACACGTATTATTCACAGAAGAATGGAAGAACAAGTTGAAGCTGAGTTGGGAGAAGATCAATTTGGCTTCAGAAGAAATGTAGGAACACGTGAAGCAATTCTGACTTTACGTCTGATCTTAGAGGATCGAATCAAGAAGGACAAGCCCACGTACATGGCATTCGTGGATCTAGAAAAGGCATTCGATAATGTTGATTGGACCAAGCTATTTATGATTCTGAAGATGATAGGGATCAGATACCGAGAAGGAAGGATCATCTACAATCTGCATAAAAATCAGTCTGCAGTGATAAGAATCGAGAGCTTTGAAAAAGAAGCAGCAATCGAGAAAGGAGTGATTCAAGGTTGCAGTTTGTCGCCTCTCCTTTTCAATGTATACATAGAACAGGCAGTAAAGGAAATCAAAGGGAAATTTGGAAAGGGAAACACAATCCAAGGAGAGGATATCAAAACTTTGAGATTTGCCGATGATATTCTTATTTTATCTGAGACTGCAGAAAATCTCGAGAAGTTGCTGAATGGTATGGATGAAGTCTTGAAAATAAATAAGTCCAAAGCAAAAGTAATGGAGTGCAGTCGAACGAAGGCAGGTGATGTAGGAAATATTAGCCTAGGAAATGAAGTCTTAAAGGAAGTAGGTGAATATTGTTACTTGGGTAGTAAAATAACTAACGATGGCGGAAGTAAGGAGAACATAAAATGCAGACTAGCACAAGCAAGGAAGAGCTTTCTTAAGAAAAGAAATTTGCTCACTTCAAACATTGATATCGGAATTAGAAAGATGTTTTTGAAGACTTTCGTGTGGTGCGTGGCATTGTATGGAAGTTAAACATGGACGATAACTTTCTCAGAAAGGAAGAGAATAGAAGCTTTTGAAATGAGGTTCAGAAGAATGCTGAAGGTGAGATGGGTAGATCGAATCACGAATGAAGAGATACTGAATCGAATTGGTGAGAGGAGATCGATTTGGCTAAATTTGACGAGAAGAAGTGATAGAATGATAGGACACATCTTGAGACTCCGAGGACTTGTTCAGTTGGTTTTTGAAGGAAGTGTAGGTGGT
Organism: Anabrus simplex; assembly: GCF_040414725.1. NCBI lineage: Eukaryota > Metazoa > Arthropoda > Insecta > Orthoptera > Tettigoniidae > Anabrus > Anabrus simplex. Next base: position 405,834,192 of record NC_090269.1, read on the forward strand.
AAGAACGGTAAGGGTAGACCAAGGTATGAATATGACAAGGAGATTAGAGCAGATGTTGAATGCAATAGTTACTTAGAAATGAAAAGGTTAGCACAGGATAGGGTGGCATGGAGGGCTGCACCAAACCAGCCTATGGAATGATGAATCAAACACAACACACACTAAGTTCAGTTCGACATTCGGTGGGGAACCCATCAGAGCGTGTCATCCGAGTCATTGCAAAATTTTGCCATACCTACTGCGCCAAAGATCATGTCTTACCTGTCATTGTCGACTGTGTGAATAACACTATTCATCAGTCTATTGGAGATAAATCATCGGTAGTGCATTTCAAGCACTACCCAGTCAGGCCTTAGGAATGCTGTGTTGCAATGTCATGACTACCCCTGACCATCACAGGAGTTGGGTATATTGAGAAAGGCAGAACATCTTAGACAGCAGGCAGTCCGTCGTTTGTGTCCGGAAAAGAAGGTTTTTTCGTCCTTTAGAAGGAAATTAATTAGTTCTTGTAAGGCATCCGGCCATGTCCAATCCTGAAGGAAAGTTCTATGCAAAGTTTGCATCGTTTTATGTAGGACCATTCAGGATTGTCCAGATTTTTTCAACAACTCTTACAAAATTCAGAGCCCGGACGGAAATAGTGAATCAATCTTTAATGCTGCAATTCTGAACGTTTATCATCAATCTGAGGATGGGATACAAGAAAAAGTTAACGCCATTGCGTCACTGAACGATGTTCTTGTGGAAGCAGAAATAGGAGAGGAGGATCAAGAAATTCCAGAAATTTGTGAAGCGTGTAAAAGTACTGTTAAGGAAGTACAGCAGTGGATTAAACCCATAATGGAGGAAAGTAAAATGATCCATAAAGGGAGAAGAGTACTGAAAGGTGAGCGCAGACAATTGTGGAACGGAAAGCGAGAGTTGGAGGGGAGAATGCAAAATGATGGTTTCAAGTTTTGAAATGGAGAATTTGATGAAATATTTTCACTGCCATGAAAAATCCATTATGTTGCAAGAGGATTATGAACCCATTATTCACACTCGTCGAAAGGGTATCTAAATTTACTAGCCAACTTAGCCGCGAGATACGTTGTTTTGAATGGAGCATCCATTCTTGCATCATTACTTAATGGGCACCCTATGCCTTCTACACGTTTCGTACCCACATCACTATAGCGCTGAACTTGAATGACAATCTCTTTTGGGCAGGAAAGGAATCCAGATTTATAAGATCGTAGGGGAGAGTTCGGATGGATTCGAGCATACTCGTGGCTAATTTCTAAAATACGACAGTTATCCAGAGGTAATTTAAAACTAGGGTTGGTACAGTGAAACGCCCAGTAAATTGTCATGTAATAAAATCTCTTCTGGCCAAAAATGAAAAGATTGTGCTAGACCGTGGGACGATTCGAAACTACACGTGTATGTTGTCATGGAGGTGGAGAAGGATTTATTCAACCCACGCTACAGTGTTTAGACCACTTAGAGACAAATTAAAATTTTAAAATAATGATATTCATATTCCACGAATTTTTCTGAACATTATAGATACTAACACAAGAGATGAGACCCGTCGGATAATGCAATTGCGTAATGTTGTGTAATCTTCTAACCACTTTTCGCGCGCCAAAATGCAGGTATACTAAGAGTAACGAGGGAGACAAGAATCATTCCTTCTTATGTGGTTCGCGAGTACATTTCGCTCTGGACCAATCATTAATGTGCAGTTGATCAATTGAACACTCAAGATTGGTCATTGGCAAGAGTGAAATACAGGTCTATGGCGAGAACTGGTGGAATCAAATAAAATCAATACTCATATTAGTGTGAATATTAAATTTGACCGCATTTGGTGATGAAACGTAATTAACGGCATATCTCTGCATGGTAATATGAATACAGTCATTTGTCTGGTAAATGTGTCAGATGGTGTAAAGATTTAAAAATAAATAAGAAGTGAAGTGTTTCATGTAAATATTATTTAATGGTCAGGGTATTCAGGAAGAAACGTGTGTGATAAACTTGAAGATTCACACCTACTTGTTAAGTAATACATGTAAGAAAGCAGTTGGTGAATGGCAATGTCTTAGAACATGCCATTGTTCAGCAGAAATCCAGGTGAGTGACATGATTTGTATTCTTTAAAGTGTATTTCAGCATCGTTATGTTCTGTGTATATAAGGGTCGAAGTATCAGGCCCATAGTTCGATGTTTTCCTTTGTGTTGGTTCAAATATTAAGTGCTGTGTGGCACAGAGATGTTACGAGGAGTTTATGTGCGTTTAATGCGGTAATCCCAACATTTCGGACGATTATGTTAAATCGGATTAAAGAAGGTATCGGTAAAGATAAGTTTTATGCCAGTCTATCGTTAAAGAATTTGTGTGTCATGATTCAGTGTCAAAGTATAACGTAAATATAGCTGAGTGTTGGAAAATTTTAGTTTGTAATTATCGGGTAAAGATATCATAATGTATAAATTAAGTCAACTTCGGCGTGATTTTACTATAATTTAAAGTTTCATATTTGCCGGAAGTTTCCTTCAATAGTTAAGTAATTTCAGTATGGTGACGGTTCCATGAAATAAGCCACGATATTGAAATGAAATATAAAAATGAGATTAATATAGACCATATAATATTGTATAAGAAACTAATCTGAGATCATATTGGCATCCAATAGCCATGATGAGAAAGGACGAACCAGCAGAGGCAATGTCAAAGTAAATAAGTTTAGTTGGATTCCGGGATGGAAATGCCCCGAGGGAGAATCAAACTCAGGAGGTGTTGATGCCGGGAAGATGTAATGCCCGGGGGAATAATGTGTTTTAATTCCGAGATGTAAATACCCCGAGTATTTAATATGTGTTAGAATGCCGTGGGAGGCATGTGCAATGTTCAGGATTCGAGAATTGTTGGTTTTAGGAATCATGTGTTCTCAGAAGACTGGATGTTATGAGAGATAAATTCAATTCAAAGGAGTATATTATACTCTTGCTTGTTTCAAAGTGATTCTCTTTCCATGCAGATGCATCGCAGGTAGAAAGTTGACAGGTGGTACGGGGTGATTGAGAAACCGCTAGGCGCTACGGTGCGGTATTTTTAGAAAACTGCGAGCCAGTAGATTTGAGAGGGCTGAAGAAGTCATGATATGATGTAAAACTCTTAACTGCTAGAGATGATATTTTGTATACTGGATTAATGGTTTTTGAAATGTGGAAGAGTTTATTGATCACGAAAGTTAAGTGTTTGTGATGAAATTTTATTTCTGTTATGATAGCACTGGTCATAGTTTTTGAGTAACACATTTCTTCAAATGGTTAAGATGACGGTTGTGATTTCTGAAATAAATAATAAATAGTTCTATATACGTATAAGTGAGACGTTTTTCCGTGTTCCATACAACAGTACTTGTCATGATTATTGTAATGAGTATGTTTGTTTATTATGATGACCATTGGTTTAATAAGTTCACGTTAGTTGTTATTGATTGTTATTGTTGTTATTCATAGCATGGTAATTATTGTTACAACACCAGTCATTGGCGTTACTCTTTTCAGTTCAGTTTGTTAGTAGCGTTCATAAACAATCGGATTAAATTAATTTAGTTATTATTCAGTGAAGCAATAAGGTTAATTTTTCAGACATCCTTGCTTATTGTTGTGTTCATTTTAAATTAATTCATTATAAACTAACATAACCTGGAAGTTATTTGTATGTTGACTTAAATATAAGCTCAACCTTTTAAGTATATTTTATAAATAATGCTGTTCATATAATTTCAAATAATCAATAAAGTAACTTTATTTCCGAGTATCGGGTTGTGGCACAAGATGGTGCGATCATGATTTTTTATAGTGAAATTAGGAATTTTATAGCAGTGAAGCACCATGCCTTGCCAAGGAGCAGGTCAACATGTGAATTAACTGCTATTTGTGTATAATTAATGGGTTCTAATACAACTGCGGTTGTCTCGGTTCTATTAAGGGTCTATTCGGTGCAAGATAATATCATACGTGGTATTTTGTGATTGGTGGGTAACGTTAGTTAAAGACAAATTCGGAGTCCGGTAACGGAAACTGCATCTTTACGGATCAAGTGAATCGACTAACGGTGTTACTTGAAACCCGATAGTAATTTTAGGGTTTTTCTCTTTTCATTGTATTATTATTGAATTTTATTATGGAATGGTAATTATCGTTTAACTTAACTGAATATCAATAAATTAATTCCTGAAGTCTTCTTATTTTTGTATTTGTGTCAAAGTAATATCAGCTGTTTTTTATTAATACAATTTCTTCTATTATTCGATGCTTCACATCTATGAAACGTAATTAATTTATTTTTATAATAAGTCCATTTTATCCCTCTTCTTAAATTTTAATTTAAGCAGTACATAGATTTCATTATGCTACCCGCTGATTTATGTCAACAAGCGACTGAAGAGCCCAGAACCCCTGAGATTAGAAGATTTACATTAGCAAGAGCCAGAGCCAGATATTGACTTTCGGTAAGCAAGGGTGCCGTATCGCCAGATGACAGCACGTTACACACCAAAATGATAAGTACATTCAAATGATGTCTTAGCATGAAAATCCGTCAAATTCGCAATAATATGTTAATTTAACTTTTATAGATCAAGTCAGTAATGTGCATTTTGATTTTCTATATAATGGCTAGAAAAGGAGATATACAGTTTTAAAAGGGATATAGATTTTTGTATTGACTATATTTCTTGTCTTCAGTGTAATTATGGGTTAATCACAACATTTATTTCCGGGAATCTGCATAAACTGGTGTATAACGTCCTATAGGTTGTATGTCTATTTAGTGAAGCACTCGTAGGTAGGGTGGATTTAAATACTTCGGCTAATTTCCACAATATTTCAAAATAAAGTCAAATAATATGATAATATTAATTTGTTCAGGTGTCTCAATTTTAGATTTTTCATGTTTGGAGACTTCCTGCTTTAGTTTAAGGATGCACTTAAGTGAAGAATATGCGATTACTCGAGGTGCACAAATGTCATAGATAGATACACGAGTGTGTGTAATGTTATAATTCAATCCATATTGTGGGTCATCTACATATTTTACAAGATATTTGAATATTGCGAGTATTAAGTACTTGTGTTGAAATTTAGGGCGATCGAAGTAATATTTGAAAATGTGCAAAACGGGAGAATTGATAACAATGAGCACAGAGGGGCCCGTAATGAATATTGCTGAGGCACTAGATGAAATGAATGATATGTAAATAGTGCCCATAGAGGTAATATGCATGCAAAAACGTGCGAGAGATGAAATTAAGAATTGATCGTTTATTCTGGATGGAATTGTGCGTATCCATTCCGCTGTTGTAGATAGAGCATATGTTCGAGACGAGTGATTTATGGTCTCATAGTGGAGGGTGAGAGAAGGTGAAATTCCAGACCCCCAGTTGTTCTGTCCCTTTAGAAATACAGTATGCCTGCAACCCGTGCACCTGTAAATGGCAGAGATAATATCGCTCACTTCGAACAACTTGTTTAATTATTCAAGTGCTTAGTAATTTGTTTTCGCAAACTTGTGTGTTATATCACTAGTCTGTGTATTTCCTCCAATTAGAATATATAAATAAATCGTAGTAGGAAATTTCAGACAACACTTCCATGTTAAGACGGCGTGGTTCGACACCCGACTGGTATCGAAATCCCTGTATCGATACCAGAAGACCATTAAGGGGTCCCAGATTCCGAAGGGCATTAAAGTGCATTTATAATTTGTTTCCAGGGATACTGATTGCTTGTGCTGTGTGTAATTGTATGTGGTTCATTTGTGGAGTTACAGGTTAACCAGCGCTGAAATGTCCGCATTGTAATATTAGTATTACGTTTATCACCCACGAGTTATCCGTATACTCGGTAGTGTAGTAATGTTTAATGTGATAGTAATAGGCGACGACGTGATCTTCATGACTGGGTAATTAGTGGAGTGAATCGGATATACTTGTCAAACACAAATTCCACGATCTCGGCTCTGTAAAAATGATTCACAAGGGGTGCCACAACTTTCATGTAATGTATGCCGTTATGTCACAATATAGTGGATGTACAAAAGGTATCGATATTAAGGTGAAAGGGACAGATCCCTATTCATTCGTAGTATGGCGTCATGTAGGCGGTGTTGAGTGATTTTGGATTGGAAATGCCATAATGAATTTCAGGAGTGTTTAACGAACTGGCAAAGATATTAAATGGCATTACCCATGCATTATACTTTAAAAATTGCCACGCAGACGTTTATGTCGTATCTCGCGTCTGTATAAGGTTTCTCTTAACCAATGATATCTCTCAGTGATTAAAATTAAGTTTTAAATTCGGTAAATACCCATTCTTATTATTTGTTTTTTTGCTAGGGGCTTTACGTCACACCGACACAGATAGGTCTTATGGCGACGATGCGATAGGAATGGCCTAGGAGTTGGAAAGAAGCGGCCGTGGCCTTAATTAAGGTACAACCCCAGCATTTGCCTGGTGTGAAAATGGGAAACCACGGAAAACCATCTTCAGGGCTGCCGACAGTGGGATTCGAACTCCCTATCTCCCGGATGCAAGCTCACAGCCGCGCGCCTCAACACGCACGGCCAACTCCCCCAGTTTATTATTTGGTAGATTGCGTATTCCTCTTACTATAGTGCCCTACTTTCACAATATTTATCACACATGCCCATTCTATTTCTCGAACAAAAATACGACCCGTGTGCTCTCGAGCTTAGCCGTTGCACTGAGTGAAATTAGGGATGATTGGACTTCAATGCCCGGGTTTGATTTCCGAAGTTCTTCACCCATGAGATTTCTACCCGTGATCTATTTGTGAAGCAGGATTTTATACTTAGTACTCTGTCGAGTTCCGGGACAGGTGCAGTGTGGTAAGAGAAGAGAATCTGATTATTTGGCATGTTTAGCGCCAGCAAGTTCCATGAATGTATCACAATTCGACATCTCTGATCGACTTTTGGGTCCATGACAAACCCTATAACCTACTGTACAATTTCTAGAAAGGGAATAACGGATTTTATGCCTTTCAAGACAATATACCTGTGCGAGTGTACTTCTTATGTCCTGAGACAAATGAGAAACAATTACAGAAACAGAGCTAATGTAGCAACTGTTCTTTAGTTCAAGTGATTACGCTTGTAAAATGCTTGGCCAGACATCCGTCTTCTTTGCACAGTTAGACGCGACCGTTTTATTCGGTCTTTTCGAAGGGACACAGGGACATCACTTGAATAAAACAACTCAGAAGCTTTCGGAAATTACAAGACTTGGAGAAATCGATGGGAGAAGAAGTTTGAAAATTATGTTATCGAATGTAGAAGGATTAAAAAGCGCGGTATGCATAGCTCCACCATACTTTCTTGAGGCATATGACACAGCTATATTCACGGACACCTTTCTCACAGACCATTGGCAACACCCGGAATACTTTAGCATACACCTGCTAGCGTAACTAGGAGAAAGGGGAAGACCCCAAGGAGGAATAACAGTCCTTCTTAAACCGTGGTTAACACCAATTGTATCGACACCTGAGCAGAACCACTCCATTCTAATAGAGACAAAATACATCACAATATTAGCAACCTACATTCAGCCAAATGCAAAAGTTATATACATAATAAACGAATTGAGCCAACAAATAACATAGAGCAAGAAAGACATCCCTATAGTATTGCAGGGGATCTAAATTGTCGGTCGGACATACCAAATCACAAAACAAAATTAGTAATAGATTCACTGCAAGAAGAAGTTTTCATGCTGCTAAATGACACCAATGTTCCTACATGTATTTCCCACAACGGCAAAAGCACTATAGACATCGCCCTCATAAGAGGAGAAATAAAAGGGGATATCATCCCAATTTGGAATGCGAACCACACTCCAATAAGAAAAGACTTTCCAGTGAGCATCAACATACAAAGTGAATGGAAGGCGAAGAACAAGCAAGAAGGAAGAATGCTCTCAAGCAGACTGGATGTCAGGAAAGTGGATGAATGCCAAGAATAGATGGAACAAATCAAAACACTAATTGACAACTAAATTTTAGAGGAAGCAGTTCATGATCTGGAGAAACTATTAACTCAGGCGGCTAGCCCCAGGAAAGTGCGAAAAGCAAAAGCATGGTTCGATCAAGAGTGCTTCATACTAAGGAAAGAGGTGCTTCAAGCTATACACCGACTAAAATCGGCCATTGAGAATCACACACTCCTTCAGACATACACCGAAATAAGAAGACGCTACAAAACACTAACACGGGAGAAGAAAACGGCATACAGGGAAGAAGAAGGAAGAAGAATAGTTGAGGAAGCCAGGAGAGACCCATTCATAGCAATCCGTCCTCGAAATCAGGCTCAGACCCACTATATCAGCATGGAGGAATGAACGAGACATTTCAAAGACAGCCTCAATAAAGAACGAAGAGAAGGAACACCCAAAACCAACCAAGAGCATACAACGCATGAGACGGCAGCATGGTCTTCCCTGACTACAAATGAGGTTCAAAACATTATTGAATCCGAAAAAAAAGGAAAAAAGGTGCAGGACCGGATATGATAACGAATTCCTTAAAGAAATGGCTCATCTACTAGCACCACTTTGGGAGAAACTTTATACTAAATGCATAGAAACAGTCAAAATCCCAGATCAATGACGACAATCAATAGTAAGGGTAATGTTCAAAGGGAAAGGAGATCCGAAGGACACAAATAAATATAGAGGAATAATATTGGAAAACAATCCTTTCAAGGTATTCACAAAACTAATCACAGAAAGAATAAGGGACACAGTAGAAGGACACCTCCCAGAATCTCAATTCGGGTTTAGGGGAGTAAGATCCACTGTCGCAGCGGTGGAACTACTCCTAAACAACACATGGGAAGCTATCGAAAGGAAGGAAAAATACTATACAATCTTTATAGACTTCACAAAAGCCTTTGATCTCCTGGACCAAGCAATAGTACAAAGGAAGCTTGAGGAAACTCTAGGAAGAGACAGCTCCTGGACAAGAATTATGAACTCCATAAATGAATGGAACAAGCTAAGGATCTCGGACAGGCTAGTCCTTTTAGAACCAAAAATTCAAACAAATGGTGTACTCCATAAGGACCCACTAAGCCCTCTACTGTTCATCCTGGCAGCGAAAGACATTATGGAAATTGCACAAAATGAAGATGTAGCAGCATACGCCCACGCGGATGATATTGTGATCGGGTCAAAAAGCTTAAAGAAACTGCAGAACACTATAGACGATGTGGGAAAATGGTGCATTGAACACAAGTTCCTAATTAACCCAGAGAAGACGGAAATGATGGTGTTCAGATCAGGAGGGCAAATACCAAAATCGACAAGAATCACCTTGCAAGGAAAAATATACCTATCACCAAGGAATACAAATATCTAGGGATAACACTCCAGCCGTCTGCAAAATGCTTCACTAAGCACACAATAGAGAAAGCGACACAAGCCATTAGAGCGATAAAGGAAATAAGCTTCATCAGATCACTAAATATACAGCAATGTCACTCTTCAAATCGAAAATCGTACCATTACTTACATATGGTATTGAAATTATATGGACACACCTGAATGAAAAGAACTTAGCAACACTGGAAAGAATGAAAGCAACATACATCAAAAGAGCAATCGGAGTGGCAGAAACAACAAGATCCAGATTAGTCTACCTTCTCGCGTGAGAAACTTTCCTCATAGAGGATCTAAGGACAATGCACCCCTACACAACACAACGGCATCAGAGAAGAACACTAACTAGGAAAAGAGAGGAATTCTATGGAACTGAGGCCGTGATCGATCGTACATGGACAGCAGCGAATTTTGAGACGAGGCACGTGCTTACAAGACTTGCAGTACATGGATTCCACATGCCATTTGCGAAAACGTAACATACCACGGACCATCAAACTCATGCACGTGTACATTATGTGGACAGTTATGTGAACGATATCACTTAGAATTGTGCAACAAGAGGACTAGATCAATCAGAGGCTATGCTACCAATGGGGCAAGTGTTAAATTGTAATAACACCTTTCACTAATGTGTGGCTATTTAACTGCAATAAATGTTTAATTTAATAATAACAAAGTGTCACCATGTTCTATATATTCTGTGCATTTATAACTTATTTTTATGTAAATTAAATTACGATTTGCAATACAAATAAACACTTTTACTGAAGAAGATTTAAAGGATTACCAAACGCATTTCTAGTTAATGTAGCTGGAATTTCTTTAAAGTAGATTTGTGAGAAAGTGCCTCGCGATTGGGCGTAAGATCCTGGTTTGTCAGAGCTTCAAACGTGTAGTCTAAATCGATGATGGTGATGATGATGATGATGCTTGTGGTTTAAAGGGGCCTAACATCGATGTCATAGGCCCCATAGTCTAAATCACGGACAGGCAATTTTATCTAAGAGACCTTCAACGAGAGAGTGTCGTGCGTGTCAACTGATTAACCTTTATCACGGATCTGAAACTAACGAGTTGACTTTACTTATGAACACTTATCATGACTGCGAAGAAAGCAGATAAGCTGACAGAAAAACATGAAGAAACGTGCTGGGAGAAAGGTGATGAAGCATGCTGGGCGTGGGCTCATCAATAAAGCAATTGATGTTCTTCCTTTTGAGCTTCATCTTCATATCTTTCAGGCGCTAAACTCGATGTTCGCTTGGCGATCCTTCTATTAATATGCTAGATGCTGCTTGCAAAGTCCACGATCTTGCTTACCGTGCTAGTAATCGTGAAAACGAACCTGAACTGGGACGTGTTGCTGATTAAAGTCTGGTTCGTAAAGCTATGCTGTGTGTGACGTCACCAAATGGTACAGTTGCCGAAAAAATGCAGCGCTCGTCCTTGCCGGTCCAATAAAAAGAAAACTGTTACTGGGTGAAGAATTAAAACGTGAAAACAGCAGAGAAAATAGGTATGAGCAAGGACAAAACAGACTTTCTCTTTAAAAGAAAACTGTACACTGCTAAAATAATACGATTTGTGTAACTTAACGCAGTTGATGATTGATGTTTATGTTAAATCTTATTCTACTCCAAACCCTAACTTAACCAGTTGTAATGGTGTTAACTAACAAGTTAAAACGTGTTTAAACAATACAATATAACAGAGCCAAATACTCACGTAGATATCCGAGTCATTCTTGACATACATAGCTACTCTATATTTTTCGTGGTGGCGAGAGGTGCAAGATCTTTAATTCCATACCCGGAGAGGTTACAGAGGGCGTCTTAGAGGGTGTAAACTTCTCCCAGCACAGGAGTTGTGTGATGTGGTGATGTGTACACTCGTTTTATGAAAAGATGCGTTCTGACAGAACTTTAAGGGAGTTCTCTTTACTGCCTGTCTGGGTGGAGGAAGAGAGTACGGAGTATGGTGTTATTCATCGTCGTAGTAAGAAACTGTGTGTCAAATGGCTCGGTTTTAGTAACAGAGGATGTACTTGAAAACTTTAAACTTGGATGCGTTTTATTCTGGCTGGCTCTTACCCGGAGGCGGCGAGTTCAATTCGCTGCCAGGTCAGGGCTGGTTCATGGTCTACTCAACCCACGTGATTACAATCATGGAGATATCTTACGGTGAGATAGTGTCCCCGGTCTAGAACGCTAAGAATAACGGCCCGGAGGATTCGTCGTTCTGACCATAAGACTCCTTGTAATCTGCAGGCCTTCTGGCTGAGCAGCGGTCGCTTGATAGGCCGTAGCTCCTCGGGGCTTTTATGCCATGGGATTTGGTTTGGGTGTTTATGTTCTACAGTAGAAGTCCGATAGTCCGGCACGTTCGGGACCAGTCCGGTGCCGGATTACCGAAAATGCCGGACTATCGGGCGCTACCTCTTACTACGATATAGGTTAAGGCGTACAGCGAAAAGAGCTGTAACACGGCGTTTTGCAGTAAAATGTTGACCAGCAGAATCATTAGTTTAATAACGCACTCCACTTTTCAAACGTGTTGTTTCTTATTGCCATTCCATAATAATGCCGCAGTTCATCGATGTTTTTATCTGTAAGACTTCCTTTAACATTTAGAGTATATCCATCTACAGTACAACTTCTCTTTTTCTTCTGTCCGCTTCAATTTTTGAAGACATGTTCCCATCCATTTTTGAACGTAGCCCATACATTCAATTTTTGAAATCTGTTTTTTTTAATCATATGGTTGGCTTTCCAGTACTCAGTATAGCACACAGCCTTCTATGCTGAATATTTCCAGAGATACTGTAGAGATATTTAAGTAAGTCAATGCATAACAAATGGATTGTATCAGATACATTTGCACTATTAACTTTGAAATAATAAAAACAACATTTCGATTGGTTTCGACAAATAATGCATCAAATTGTTCACGAGAGGTCATTATTAAGTGATAATAACATTTTAAAGAATCCTGGAATGGTGGCGGACTATCGGGCGTTCCGGACTGTTGGATGCCGGACTAATGGAATTCTACTGTAAATCCATATAATTCACGAATATTATGATCGCAAAGGTTTATAAGTCACCTGTAACCAGTTGGCTAGGTCATCTCTTTCTCGGTCGTGCACAAGAAAATGCAATCGTTTGGTATTTCGATTGTGACCACAGTCTCGGGATTTATACTGAAAATGATGAGAACGAAAATAAATTGTCGGACTGGATTATTGTATGCAAACTCACTCTTTTGTACTTACTAATACAGTGTGTTACATTCCAGGGTCCTTACAATATAAAACTTCTCAGTGTACATTACTGTGATGATGGAGAACCTGATACCTTCAACTATACTCTGAAGTTAACCAAGAAGAGCAAGAGTGAAACCGTGTGGACTACTCCATTTAACTTGATTTACGACATGGATGGTGACGTGTGGGTGAGTAAACATTGCTCATTGACATTTGATGTCGCTAGCGACGTGTTTACATTATTCTCCCAATGATCTCCAATTGGTTCATGTGGGCTAAAGTGCTTGTTAGAAGACAATGCATGAAGGCTGGGCGTACGTAGTGACGCGAAGCAATGGAAAAACTATATTCGCCTAGGAAAACAGTCATCACTGGTTAAAAATAAATATTATATCTTCTTTCTGATACCGCACTTGCTTATCCACGGTATAAACAGATCGTGATTTACAGAAATTCATTTCCTATAAAATATATTTTAATAGATCCACCACCTCAATATTTATCGTGTTGATTATAATAACAGTTCCTTAACCTGAAGATTAAAATTATCATTATTTCATTTCAGTGTAAGAATGTGAGTTTAGTTCGAGTTCAGCTGTAATAAAATTCACTTTAAAATGTGAAATGTCACTATAAATCTTATATAAAAATATACGTATGTGTGTGTGGGTGTGCGTGTGTAAATGACACATTTCCTCCTAAACCACTGGAGCTATTTCTACTAAACTTGGTACAATTATGACTTAGTATCAGGAGACAAACCGCGTGGGGGTAAGACACCCCACAAAACCTTAAGGGTGGAAGGGGGGGTGAAGGGGGTGAGATATAAAAATCATCGAATGTAGTGTCGAATCCATACTTTTCGGGCTCGCTGAAATGAACAGTAACACTCCGGAATTTTTAATGTCCAAGTTCATCCCCCTTCGGGGTGGGGGGCGACGGGGGAGTGATATATAAAATTAATCGAAAATAGTGTCGAATATATAGTTTCCGGTGTCACCGAGGTGAATTGTACACTTCGTATTTTTAGTATCAGGAGACAAACCACATGGGGGTAAGACCACAAACCCTTAGGGGCTCGGGGGGGCGAGGGGGGTGCGATAAAAAAGTAATCGAAAGTAGTGTCGAATCAATACTTTTCGGGCTCGCTGAAATGAATAGTAACATTCCGGAATTTTTAATGTCCAAGTTCATCCCCCTTCGGGGTGGGGGGGCGATGGGAGAGTGATATATATAAATAATCGAAAATAGTGTCGAATACATAGTTGTCGGGGTCGCTGAGATGAATGGTGACACTCCGGATTTTTATTATCAGGAGACAAACCACGTAGGGGTAATACACCCCCAGGAACCCTGAGGGGCGGTGGGGGGCGTCGAAGGGCCTGAGATATAAGAATCATCGACAGTAGTGTCGAATCCATACTTTTCGGGGTCGCTGAGATGAATAGTGACACTCCGGAATTTCTTAAAGTCCAAGTTCATCCCCCTTCGGGGTGGGGGGCGATGGGAGAGTTATATATATAAATAATGGAAAATAGTGTCGAATACATAGTTGTTGGTGTCTCTGAGATGAATAGTGAGAATCCGGATGTTCTATAAGTCAAAGTCATCTCCCTTTGGGGTGGAGGACAAGGGGGGATTGAGATATAAAATAATCGAAAATAGCATCGAATTCATAGGTTTTCGGGTCACTGAGATGAATAGTAACACTCCCGATTTTTTAAAACTCAAAGTTTCGTCCCCTTTAGGGTGGGGGAGTGGGGGATGGGTCATAAAAATAATCGAAAATAGTGTCGAATCCATAACTTTCCGTGTCACTGAGATGAATAGTAACATTCCGGATTTTTTAAAGTACATCTTCAGTCCCCTTTGGCACAGGGGATGATAAAGGGTGAAAAATGAATTGTCCAAAATGATCGAGATAATGGACGTGTGTATGTTCCAGTATGACTTACAAGTATGACTTACTACCTGGAAAATGTACAGTAGGAGTAAGACGGCCCTAGAACCACTAGGGAAGCGGGTGAAATATAATCCTTATTAATAAATGGAAGTCAGTTTGGAGCGATCTATAAATACTGTAGGCTACTATACAGGATAAAGCGAAAATCGCGCACTCGGGCGTCGCAGTGCGACTCCTCACATGCCAGCAATAAAAAAATGTCTCTTACAAAAGTTCGTCCTGCGAGTATATCCGGGAGAAAAAGGTTACTGAAGAGTAGCAATCAGACAACTCTGTAACCATATGTAGGTTAACTACCTCTGTCAGCACGTCTTAGTCTTAGCTGAACACGTTGTAACGCATCTAGTATATGAAGTGGTGCGAATAAATTCACACCCACGACGTGGAAAGGGAGTCTTTCAAAGCTGACCAATGAAAACGAATGTTCGTCCATTTCTAGGATCGTAGTATCTAAGTGCAAATGGTTTCTAGGGAATCCACTGCAATCGCTGTTGACGATTAAGATGCCAGATACCATACCACCTGGACTACATTTACGAAATCAAAAAACAGGCCACAACCCAGGATCGAACACTCAACCTTCTGCATGCTAACCCAAAAATCTATCCACTGCTCCAACTGTACAGCATGACTCGGAAGTGCTGACAGAGGTGGTTACCCTACATGTGGTTACAGTGTTGCCAGACTGCCGCTTTTCTTCCGGATATACTCGCAGGACGAACTTTCGTGAGAGACATTTTTTTATTGCTGGCATGTGAGGAGTCGCGCTGCGACGCTCGAGTGCGCGAATTTCGCTTCACCCTGTATATATTAAGGCATAAAAATGAAAACAGACGTGAATTAATGAGACAATTCCAGGCATCTTAGAAACTTAAAACTTGATACCAGACAAGCCGATGACTTCAGAATCCCTAGGAAAAATCTAAAAATCTCAAAATTCTCTCAAGGGGATGCGTTGGGAGTTTCAAATCTGCATAAGAATGCAGTTGGTTATATTTATCCAGAACAATAACCTACAGGTTTCATAGGCTTAAAAGTTTGCTGAAAGACCTCATTTTTAACCCCCTCTCCCATATCAAAATTGTGGCACAATCTGCCAGACAAGTTACAAAATTGAAATTGGGCAAAATTATAGCTTTTAGTCTGTAGCCAAATGAAAAATTACGTGATGTTTAAAATTTTCATTTTTTAAACTCCGAAATATATCAAAATATAGAGGCAAATTTAATGACGGTGGGGACCTTATTTTCGAAGTACTTGGTGGCTAAACGGTAAGTCGTATACAAACGGATGACATAATCTCCATTCAATTTGGAGTGGTCTAAAACTTTGGTCCTGTAACTTTTTGTCGTATCTCTATCCCTTATAAGTTAAATTTGGCTCTATTTCTGGATTTACCTAAATTTTTGCACTTTGTACACGTATAATTGATGGTTTGAGTCACTTATAGGAAAGATATGATCATCAAATTCTACACGAATATTGGCCCACCCATTAGCCATATGTGAGCCAAATTCTATGTTTGTAGCTGTCGCATAAGTATCTGAAAAGTAATTCACTCTGTGAAAACATTACACAAATTTCACGCTATTCAACTTTTATAAAAAAACTCTTACCTTTCAATAGATGAGATACGATGATATATCATAGGACCAGCTCTTTAGATCGCTAAATGAGGTCAGAAGCGTCTTATCGTACAATCCGTTTTTCCATATGATGCACCGTTTAGCAGCAGTTATTCTGTAAATGAAGATGGACATGCATATACTTCCGAATGTCGATCTATATTTATTTATTGAAGTCGATTTGTAGCGATCTAGAAGGGGTGTGCCTGCCATTTAATTAATACTTTACAAATCAATAGTGACTGTCAGCATGAGGTCGTCTGCTATTGTAATCATTACTTCCACATCGACTTTAACTGGCAGTAGGAATGGGGCCTCCTCCAACTCCTGTGTACCACTGTAATGAATAATTCCCTTCTCGATTTGACTAGCAGAAGGCAAGCGAAGGTACACTTTTCTTTCAAAACTCCTTTACCTGATTCTCTGTGTCATTGTGGAAAGGTGCCCCCTTGCAAAGGTTCCCCCGATTATGAACAAACTAGCAAGATACCCGTGCTTCGCTACGGTATTATACTGAAATTTATAATTGAATGCTTATTGTTTTATATATAATTAGCCGAAATTCGCGATCTGACTCGTTTTCTAATAGATTACGGCATGTTTCCTCCCATTTTTCAATCTTTTTTCCAGGAATCGATTTCGTACTTCCCGGGCTAGGTCCAGGTATTCCACCTGGTCAGATGGGTCCCTAAATCTTTGCCATCTTTTCCTATAAGCATTTTTAATATGGATCAAATCCTTGAGGAGATCCGGCGTAGTTTCGTCTTGGGTGCCTTGGCGGTACTGAACCCGCGGCCGGACTGCATTCTTAGTCATTACCCGTCCAGGACCCGTTTCCAGCGCGGTCCGCACATTTGGCGACGGTCCAGAACATTATAATAATAATTTATTATTATTATTATTATTATTATTATTATTATTATTATTATTATTATTATTATTATTATTATTATTATTATTATTATTATTATTATTATTATTATAGATGTTCTGGACCCCATAGCAAGATGCAAGACCGCTACTTGGCGGTAAATTACATCTGTTGCCATTGTCATTGTTGACATTGTGACCAGCACCATTGTCGCGCGTAGGCAAGTGTGCGGGATTTCTGGCGATACGAATGACATACTTCCGTGTATTATTGACCTTATTATAGAGGTGAACAATTGGACGGTCAATCTCATTCCTATCGTTTATTTCAAAGGTGTTTAAATTTTTATTTCTATGCCAGGAGAATCTACTGTAATCTAAGAACGTTCTCCGAAGAAAAAGATGGCTCTTGAAAACGAACCCAGGAAGGATTAAAAATGATCGGTTTATGATCAAAATGAGTACATCGAAAATCTACAGCCTGTTTCCAGGCATTCGACAGGGTGAGGAATGGAATGAATAAAGCCCCCATCTAGCGGCGACAATTGGAATTGTGCCGGCTGCCGAAGCCTGTCGCACTCCTCTGGAGCAATGGATAATGAATGACAAATGAAATGAAATGATATTGGACAGTGTGCTGGAATGAATGATGACAGGAAAAACCGGAGTATCCGGAGAAAATCTGTCTCGCCTCCGTTCTGTCCAGCACGAATGTCACGTGGAGTGACGGGGATTTGAACCACGGAACTGAGCTGTGAGAGACCGACGCGCTGCCACCTGAGCAACGGAGGCTCCTTATAAGTACATTATGAACAGTAAAATCAACTGGACGCACCTCCTTTTACACTCCACCGCCGTCAAGTTTATTTACCCCCCCCCCACAAAAAAAATTAAAAGAAGGGATGTTTCTTTATGTTTAAAGGAGATTCCAAACACCAATGTTCACGTCTATTACCTTCAGCTTTGGGATATAAGTATCCCCATAAAAATAATTCACTTTATTTCACTTCTTTTCACACTCCCCCTCTCCCCCCAAGTGAATTTTCCGGCAAAAAACTTGTTTCTTTAATAGTAAAGGATCTTCTAAATACCAATTATCACGACTCTAACTTCTTCAGTTTTTGATTTCTGTGCCCTCATGAAAGGAATTCAACTCCATTTTACTCCCGCCCCCAAGATGATTTCCCCCCAAAACGCGTTTTTCTTTGTTTTTAAAGGAGATACAAATACCAATTTTCACGTCTGTAACAACTTTAGTTTTTATTAGATGAAAGTATTCTCATACAATTAAGTCAATTAATGTTTCAATTCTTTCACCTCCCCCCCCCTCCACTTCATTGGATTTTCCGAGAATACGTGTTTCTTTACTTTTAAAGCAGATTCCAAATATTAATTTCACGTCTGTAACATCTTCATTCTTGAGATATCAGTAGCCTAAGTAAAACAATTCAACACCATTTTCAGACACTTTTACCCCCCCCCTTCCACCCAAGTGGTATTTCGGAAAACTAAAAATACACGTTTCTTGGTTTTTAATAGAGATAAAAAAATACCATTTTTCACTTCTGTAACATGTTAAGTTTTTTGAGATATACTGTACAAATTCTCATTTTAAAATTTCACCCCCTTTTTAGTTCCCCTTAAGTGGAGTTTCCAAAAACAAATCACCTATGTTTCTTTACATTTACAGGAGATTCCAAATACCACTTTTTACGTCTGTAACATTTTTCGTTTCTCAGGTATTCTGTAATTATAATCTTTCAAAAAATTCACCCCAATTTGTCACTCCTGTTTAACCGCCATTAATTGGATTTTCCAAAAACAAAAAAACACGTGTTTCTTTATTTTTAAAGAAGATCCCATATACAAATTTTCAGTTCTGTAATATCTTCAGTCTCTGAGATCTATGTATCCTCATTAAAGGCATTCAACCCATTATTCACCCTTTTACACCTCTCCTCTTGGGATTTACAGAACACAAAAAAAATACGTGTTCCTTTATTTTTAAAGGAGATTCTAAATATCAGTTTTTACATGTGCAGACTTTTAAAGTTTTGAGATATAGATATTGACATTTTAAAAATTCACCCCCTTTTCACCCCCATTAATTGGATTTTCCAAAAACAAAAAAATACGTATTTCTACATTTTTAAAGCAGATCACAAACACCAATTTTCAGGTCTGTAATATCTTCAGTTTCTGAGTTCTATGTATCCTCATTAAAGGCATTCTACCCGTTTTAACCCCTTTTCATCCCTCCTATTGGGATTTTCCGAAAACAAAAAATACGTGTTTCTTTATTTTTAATGAAGATACTAAATACCAATTTTTACATCAGTAAACTTTCAAAATTTTGAGATATAGATACACTCATTTTAAAAATTCACCCCCCTTTTCACCCTCCCATTAATTGGATTTTCCGAAAACAAAAAAATACGTGTTTCTTTATGTTTAAAAGAGATCAAAAGTACAAATTTTCAGGTCTGTAATATGTTCAGTTTCTGAGATATGAGTACCGGTATCCTGATTAAAGGCATTCAACCACTTTTTCACCCTTTTCACCCCTCCTATTGGGATTTTCTGAAAACAAAAAAATACGTATTTCCTTATTTTTAAAGAAGATTCAAAATGCCAATTTTTACACCTGTAAACTTTTAAAGTTTTGAGATATAGATACACACATTTTAATATTTCACCCCCCCTTTTCACCCCCTTAGCGACGGAATATCCAAAAATCCTCTCTTAGCGAGCACCTACATGTTAATATGAATGTAGCCCGAAAATATCATTTCTGTATGTCCAGTAGTTTTGGCTCGGCGATGATGAATCAGTCAGGACAAGTTACTTTATATATATATAGATTTACCCATCAAAATGTGACTGACGATACGCATAGTGAATTGCAATAGACAAGTGGACCTGTCGTTATCATCACAACTCCGCACCTCGCACTTTACATTGGAAACAACGTATGCGGACCTCCCTATGCTGTTTCTCGGATAACGCCAAGTGACATCCAATTTAAAATTCTTATTCACTTCATGCACAGTAATTTACTTCGATATCCGTATACAATGTAGAATACCGTAGCGAAGCACGGGTACATTTGCTAGTATACAATCTATACATTGATTTTGTAATAAAATGTTTCTCCTCTTATACGGACATTGCTTTACTGATTTGTGAGATAGAGAATGTTCTAGTAATATCTTCGTTGAAAACATTAACTTTCATCTCAGGGATAGTGAAACCGATTTACTTAGTACACGGCCTCATGTGAGAGTTTATTTTTTATGTTGTGTATTATTTGAGGTGACGGAACATTTAAACAAAATTCTATAAATACGCATTTTGACTTTTGAGGCCGTAAGGGAGTTATCCATTGCCCATAGGTGAATGCTACTCAAACATGAATTTGATTTCACGTAAATGTTTGTTTAATTACATTCGAATGCTAATTTTCAGCGTACTTTTAAATTTTCGATGTATCGCGTAATGAACTTAAAGATTATTTTTTTATTATTAATTCATTTCTGTGTAAGAATTTTTGTTAAGTTTAGAGATTTGATTTTCGTTGACATGTTTATTTTGAAACAGTGGTTCCTCTGGTGCTATTTGAAGCATTTTTATTTGCCATGGCCTTGATTTTAAATTTCCTTACATGAGCTGCAATGATCATTATTGTATGGTTCTTTTTTTAATTATTATTTTAAAACTGAACGTTTGAGCATTATGATTGTATGGGGAGCACATATGACAGAATCAAATATTCGTTGAGTGTTCAAATTGAGGGTTGTGTCGTTTCGATGATTATCTGATACCATCTTTGGGTACTTCAAATCGGTTGATAGCCTTGAATAGGTGGAAACTTAGAGATCGATGTCCGAAAAACCAAACTTTCACACGCAAGCAAATTAAGTAACCATTCGTTTAATCTGAAATCTGGCTTTCGTTTTCAGGTTCTGTTTCTTTTTTGATTAATGGCGGTGTTTAGGAAATGCAAACTCAGAAGTCCATTATCATATTTTTACACAGAAATGAATCAATAATAATAAATTTAATCTTCAAGTTCAAAACGCCATACATACAAATTGTGAAAGAATGCTTAAAATTAGCAGTGCATTGTTAGTTAATGTTCGATATCTCAGACATTTTACCCGGCTGGTTCCTGTTTACCGTGCACTATTTCTTCTGCTACGGGCTAAGGCAATTGTGTTACTTTCATTGATCTGTCTCTGTTTTATCCTTGGCTTTGACAATATGAAAGTGACTGAGGTATGAGCAATGCTAGTAATGTCATTCCTTCTGCAGCCAGTCCCTGCTATGAATGGTGTGAAAACGTTGCTCATAGGGTCGGTTGGTGCATGCATTTCAGTGGGCTTGGCAGACTGATATGTAATAGAAACTTCTGGCTCGGTAAGGAAAGCAACGGGAAACTACCTCACTCCTCATTTCCCTAGTACGCCTCTTCAGTAATGCCTAGGCTATCTATGACAGCTGATGGCAGAGCTGTTGAGGATCCGACCAGTCTTCGGGCTGAAGACTTAACATACATACGGATCTTTTTTAATTGACGACGTAACGTAATTTCATTTAATTTGTTTACCCTTCCTTTCTTTTCCAGTTTTCATTAATGCATATCGGGCCTGTAACATTCTTTGTTCTTAGATCAAGTAGATACAGATTTCAATCTTACTTTGCCGATCGAATGAAGGTTTGACTAAAACAAACGACAACCACCGCGTGATATGAAGAAGATTTCATGAGTTTTTGCTCACAATGGCGAGGTCCCGCGATCCACAAATTTAAGGGTACAATACAAAGCCAGTGGATACCCACAGCAAACATTATATCCATAGGTAGAATTGTTTCTAAGAAAAGTATATCTGTGAGTAACTTAGGCGACACCTTCTACTGATTTTAGTTTTGACCGACTGAAGATACATATATGCCAATATTATTTCATTGCAGGTGAAGTACACAGCAGCGAAGTGGGGAGCTGGAGGCTGGGGAGAGAACGCAATCGTTCAGGACTTTAAACCGTTCTGCTCAAAATTGCGTGAAATTGCTCCGAGAGTATTTAAGATAGTTGCCGACAGTCTTGGTGTTCCTGATGAATGTCCCCTACCAAAAGTAAGTATACCAAAATTTACTGATGTAAAAATGCTTCGTGGTGTGGATTACTGCAGTCAAGTCCTAGTTCGTGAACAATGGGTAACGGCTGAATGGCCTAGTAAGGGGTCCTGAGAGTCATTAAACCAGTTGCTGTGGACTGGGAGATATCGCGGACATATTATGAGTGATGGCCTTCCTTGTGCTCAGGCAGCTAGGACTATACTATCCAGCGTTGGCCCTCAAGCTCTTAGAGGAAACGTTCCCACTGGGAATATGTATAATAATAATAATAATAATAATAATAATAATAATAATAATAATAATAATAATAATAATAATAATATTAATAATAATAATAATAATCGTATGGCCTCAGCTACCGTTTGCAGACATTTCGATTTGACGCCATCTGGCTGTCTGCTCGTCAATTTCGACGTTGCGTTTTACTCTAGGTCCGCTAGATGGCAGAGAGAATACACTGGATCTCTCTTGGGCGTCTATGGCTGAGATTTAATTAATGTTGTCGGGTAAATACCAAATGTATCACCAGAGATCTTTTACATGCCGACATCGTACGACATGGAGTGTCGAATGGACTTTTTTACGCCCTTAAAAATCCGACTACCTCTGCCGGGTTTGAACCCGCTATCTTGGGACCCGGAGGCCGACACTCTACCACGGATCCACAGAGGCAGCTTGGAATATGTGTAATGAAGGGAAGCATACTGGTTTGCAGAATCATCGAGTTTACAACATTTTAAAGAATCCTCCGATTTATGAAAATAATTAAGTACCACTTCAATTTAACAGGTGGGATACTCTTGGAAACAATTTGGGCACGAAGTGGAATTCGATGAAGTGCCATCAATGTTAAAGGGGTTTACGGAAGATAGACAGTAAAACTGGCTGCTTCTGCAAGGAGGTTGCGTCTGGATGATTTAGGAGCAGATGGTACTCGGGTAAGGGGAGATAACCAGAAAGAGTTTGGAGATTATAAAATGTTCTTGACGAGTGTTAAAAAGGTAAGGACCGGGCGAGTTGGCCGTGCGCGTAGAGGCGCGCGGCTGTGAGCTTGCATCCGGGAGATAGTAGGTTCGAATCCCACTATCGGCAGCCCTGAAAATGGTTTTCCGTGGTTTCCCATTTTTACACCAGGCAAATGCTGGGGCTGTACCTTAATTAAGGCCACGGCCGCTTCCTTCCAACTCCTAGGCCTTTCCTATCCCATCGTCGCCATAAGACCTATCTGTGTCGGTGCGACGTAAAGCCCCTAGCAAAAAAAAAAAGGTAAGGGCAGAGTGTGGGGGTAGTACTGTTCATCAGGATTTTTATTGTAAGCAACGCAGTTTCTGTTGGTCACGTAAATGAGCGCATGGTGCTGTTAAGTTTAGATGTTAGAGGAATTAGGGCGAGAATCGTCTCTGTTCACAATGTTACGTTGTATACGACAAGGAAGTAGGCAAGTTTTATGAAGCACTGAGTGACATCGTAGTGAGAGTCAACAGCAAGGATACGATAGTGCTAATGGGCGATATCCATGCGATTGTTGGAAATACCCATAGAGTTGAAAGGAACGAAGAGGTCATTGGTAAGTGTGGGGAAGATTTATAAATTAATAGGAATACGAAGTGATTGCTGAACTTCTGTGCTGGTATGGGATTAGCAGTTATGAATAAATGCTTCAAGCACAATTCTATTCAGATTGAACATGGGAGGGTAGGAGAATCAGATCCATAATAGAAGATATTATAACCGACTTTGAATTCAGGAAATCCGTTAGGAATGTAGGGGTATTCCGGGGATATTCCGACTTTGAAGACCACTGCCCGTTCTGTAGTGAACTACGTATCTCTAGGCCTAGGATACAGAAAGAGGAATCTGTCTACAGACGAATAAATGTGGAAAATTTCCAAGACGAGAAAATTAAACGGAAGTACATGAATAGTATTAGTTAAAAGTTCCAAACAGTGGACAGTCAGCAGGTACAGGTGTGCTGCAGTGGAAACAGCAACAGAATTCCTAGGAAGAACTGTGTGTAAATATGGGAAAAAGGGAATATCTTGGCGAAAATATGCAGTAAGAGTAGTTTGTAGATGTAAAAGGAAGATGTATCAGAAATGGCTCCAAATAAGGACTGATGCAGCCAGGAAATATTTACTTTGATGAAAGAAACAGAGCAAAACAAATTGTTATACAATCCAAGAAGAAGTCGTGGGAAGATTTCTGTAATGACCGTGAAAGTTTAGGTCAAGAGGTAAGGAAACTTTTATGGAGAGTAATAAATAATATTTGAGAGGGAGGGAAGAAATGAATAGCGTTTTTGGTAAAACAGGTACTCATATTAAATCGTAGGGAATACTGGGCAGGTGGATGGGATATTTTGATAATTTTCTCATACAAAGGAAATATTTCTTTTGAAGTTGTGAACAACCGGCCTCATGGGATGACAATGGTTAATTTACGTTTGAGGAAGTGGAAGGAGTGTTAAATAAACCCCATTGTACATAAAAAAATAGTAAAAATAAATGTGTTTAGACCTAAAGTGTAGAAAAATGTTGGGAAGTAAGGTATGAAATAGTTATAACTATTAATATAGTAAGCATGGAATGTTAGTAAGGTAGCTTCTGATTCGACAAAGGCAGTAATTGTATCTGTCTATAAGGAAGGGAACAGGAAGGATTGCAACAACTATCGAGGGATATCATTCATCACTATACTAGACAAGGCTTTCCCCGGCTATTTGGAAGGGTGTGTGCAGAGTTGAGAGTAAGTTGGATGAAAACCAGTGTGGTTTCAGAACACAGAGGATCTCTCAGTATCAGATATTTAGTATCAAAAAAGTCAATCAATCAATCAATCAATCAATCAATCAATCAATCAATCAATCAATCAATCAATCAATCAATCAATCAATCAATCAATCAATCAATCAATCAATCAATCAATCAATCAATACTGATCTGCATTTGGGGCGGTCGCCCAGGTGGCAGATTCCCTATCTGTTGGTTTCTTAGGCTTTTCTTAAATTATTTCAATGACATTGGAGATTTATTGAACATCTCCCTTGGTAAGTTATTCCAGTCCCTAACTCCCCTACCTATAAATGAATATTTGCCCCAATTTATCCTCTTGTATTCCAACTTTACCTTCATATTGTGATCTTTCCTACATTTAAAGATGCCACCCAAACTTATTCGTGTACTAATGTCATTCCACGCCATTTCTCCGCTGACAGCTCGGATACCACTCAGCCGAGCAGCTCGTCTCCTTTCTTCCAAGTCTTCCCAGCCCAAACTTTGCAACATTTTTTTAACGCTACTCTTTTGTCGGAAATCACCCAGAACAAATCGAGCTGCTTTTCTTTGGATTTTTCCCAGTTCTTGAATCAAGTAATCCTGGTGAGGGTCCCATACACTGGATTCATATTTTAGTTGGGGTCTTACCAGAGAAGTATATGCCCTCTCCTTTACATCCTTACTACAACCCCTAAACACCCTCATAACCATATGCAGATATCTGTATCCTTTTTTTACAATCCCACTTATGTGATTACCCCAGTGAAGATCTTTCCTTATATTAACACCCAGATTCTTACAATGATCCCCAAAAGGAACTTTCACCCCATCAACGCAGTAATAGAAACTCAGAGGACTTTTCCTATTTTTGAAACTCACAACCTGACTTTTAACCACGTTTATCATCATGCCATTGCCTGCTGTCCATCTCACAACATTATCGAGGTCATTTTGCAGTTGCTCACAATCTTGTACTTATTTATTACATTATAGAGAATAACATCATCCGCAAAATGCCTTACCTCTGATTCCACTCCTTTACTCATATCATTTATATGTATAAGAAAACATAAAGATCCAATAATACTGCCTTGAGGAATTCCCCTTTTTATTATTACAGGGTCAGATAAAGCTTCGCCTACTCTAATTCTCTGAGATCTATTTTCTAGAAATATAGCAACCCATTCAGTCACTCTTTTGTCTAGTCCATTTGCACTCATTGTTGCCAGTGGTCTCCCATGATCCATCCTATCAAATGCTTTAGACAGGTCAATCGCGATACAGTCCATTTGACCCCCACAATCCAAAATATCTGCTATGCCTTGCTGGAATACTACAAGTTGAGCTTCAGTGGAATGACTTCTCCTAAAACCGATTTGTCTTCTATCGAACCAGTTGTTAATTTCGCAAACATGTCTAATGTAATCAGCTTATATGCAACGCATATCAAACTTACCAGCCTGTAATTTTCAGCTTTATGTCTTTCAATATTTCCTTTATATACAGGGGCTACTATAGCAACTCTCCATTGATTTGGTATAGCTCATTCATGGAAAATTCTAAATTCCCATGGAGGGAATTCGATAGGGTAGGGTAGGGTCTGACACTTCCCACTCTGATGAGTCTAGTGTCAGACCTAAGACGAAACGCTGGTTAATAGAGCAAACGCCTGAAAAGCCTTAAAACTGATATGTTTTTGACATAGCTCCTTCAACCAAACAATAATCAAAAAAGTACTTCAGATATGGTACTATATGCCTTTATATGTCTTTAGTATATCCCCAGAAATTGTATCATTCCTAGCCGCTTTTCTCGTCTTCAACTTTTGAATCATATTGTAAATATCATTGTTATCATATGCACATTTTAATACTTCTTTAGTATTAGTCACCTCCTCTATCTGTATATTTTCCTTGTTACCAACAGTCTTTAAATACTGCTGACTGAATGCTTCTGCCTTTTGAAGAGCCTCACATACACACGCTCCATGTTCATTAATTAAGGTATTCCTGAAATGTCCTTCTTGGAACCTGTTTCTGCCTTAAAATACCTATACATACCCTTCCATTTTTCACTAAAATTTGTATGACTGCCAATTTTTCTTGCCATCTTGTTATCCTTGGCTGCCTTCTATGCTAGATTTAATTTCCTAGTAAGTTCCTTCAATTTCTTCTTACTTCCACAGCCATTTCTAACTCTATTTCTTTCCTATCTGCACCTTCTTCTAATCTCTTTATTTCTCTGTTATAATAAGGTGGGTCCTTACCATTACTTACCATCTTTAAAGGTACAAACATGTTTTCACATTCCTCAACAATTTCTTTAAACCCATCCCAGAGTCTGTTTATATTCTTATTTGCCGTTTTCCACCGATCATATTTACTTTTCTTAAAATCCCACATGCCAATTTTATCAGCCATATGGTACTGCCTAATAGTCCTCCTTTTAAAACTTTCCTTTCTATTACACTTATTTTTAACTACCGGTACTACAAAAACAGTTTCGTGATCACTAATAGCATCTGTTACTTCGGTTTCCATATAGAGCTCATCTGAATTTATCAGCACCGCGTCCAGGACATCCCCTCCTCCCCTAGTTGGTTCCGTCACTTTCTGAAAAACTGTCTTTCCCATGTTAGCTTATTTTCCATTTATTGGTCATTCTTCCTGTCGTTCTTCTTTCACCAGAATGGATATTCCCCCTCCCACCATTCCTATCCTATCTCTACGATACACACTCCAGTTCCGTGAGAAAATTTCTGCATCCATTATATCATTTCTCAGCCATGATTCAACTCCTATTACAATATCTGGTAAATATATATCTATTCAGTTACTTAATTCTATACCTTTATTTACAATCCTTCTACAGTTCAACACTAACATTTTTATGTCATCCCTACATGATATCCAGATCACTGTACCCTCATCATCGCTCCCTATATAACAACGTTTCCCTGAATGTACCTCCCTATTACCCTTCTAAACAAATTTCCATACTTATACGTACCACTGCGATTTAAGTGAAAGCCATCTGAGCGCAGATCCATATCTCCTACCCACCCATTAGGATCTAGAAATTTCACTCCCAGTTTCCCACATATCCACTCCATAGTGTCATTTAAATCTCCAGTCACCCTCCAGTCAGTAACCTCCGCTTTCTTAAACATCCGTGCTGCATTTACCAGATCACACACGTCCCCAACTATGTTGGTACTTATATTAGCTTGCCTTGGCACTTAGGAAAATGAAGGTATCGCCCCAGATTAATCAGGTAGGAGGTAATACATACATACATACATACATACATACATACATACATACATACATACATACATACATACATACATACATACATACATACATACATACATACATACATACATACATACATACATACTTCATTATAGACCGTTATACTTTTCAGCGTCCAGTCTACAAGCCTGTGTGAATTTACTAAACCTCGCCACATTCCTCCATTTACAACTATGTGATGGCCCCATTTAGTTCTATACATCCTATCTTTAAATCGTTAGAAACTGAGTGTAATCATCATCGTATTGGTCTCCCTCTACTTCTCTTACCCTCCATAACAGAGTCCATTATTCTCCTAGGTAACCTATCCTAATCCATTCGCCTCACATAATCCTACTACCGAAGCCAATTTATGCGTGCAGCTTCATCCATCGAGTTCAGTCCTAACTTAGACTTTATCTCCACATTCTGAGTACCCCCTGCCATTGTTCCCACGTGTTTGTACCAGCAATCATTCTCTCTACTTTCATGTATGTTACTTCTAACTTATGAATAATATTTCCTGAGTCCTCCCAGATTCCGTTCCCATAAAGCAAAGTTGGTCTGAAAACAAACCGATGTAAATGTGGTTTCGTCCGGCAGCTGACTTCCTTCCCACAGAATACTGTTGATCGCACCTGCGAGTTCACTGCATTAGCTTTACTGCAACTTCAAAAAATCTCACTATATTACCATTCTGGGACACATATCCTAAACACTTGACATTATCTACACGTTCTAGTTTTGTATCATCGATGTGGCATTCAGTTCTGTCCAATTCCTTACCTACCTTCATCAATTTAGTCTTCGAAAGTCTAATTTTCATACCATATTCATTGCACCTAATCTTTAAGTTCCATGATATTAGACTGCAGGCTTTCGTTACAATTTGCCATTAAGACCAAGTCGTCATCATAGGACTGGCTGCTTACGACATTTCCACCTATATGAATACCCCATGCTAATTTATACCTTTCACCAGATGATCCATGTAAACTACGAATAACAAAGGTGAAAGATTACAGCCTCGTCTAATCCCTGTAAGTACTTTGAACAAAGAGCTCATTCTATCGCCAATTCACACTGCAACCCAATTGACAACATAAATTGCTTTGATTGATTTTAATAACCTACCCGTACAGTAATCGCATTGTCCCCAAGCTCGGCGAACATCTCTTCCCTCGTACTCTATCATGTGCTTTCTCTACGAAACATGAACATAACTGTCTATTGCTTTCGTAGTAATTTTAAATTACCTGGCACATACTGTATATCTGATCCTGACAGTCCCTTTGTGGTCTGAAACCGCACTGGTTGCATCCAATTTCCTCTCAAGCACTGATCGCACCCTTCCTTCCAAGATGCCAGTGAATACTTTCCCTGGTATAGTAATCAGTGAGATACCTCGATAGTTGTTGCAATCCTTCCTGTTCCCTTGCTAATAGATAGGTGCAATTACTGCTTTTGTCCAATCTGAAGGTACATTATCAACACTCGATGCTAACCTTACTACTCTACGAAGCCATTTTACCCCTGCCTTCCCACTATACTCCACCATTTGAGGTTTAATTTCAGCTATTCCTGCTGCTTTATGACAATGGATTGTTATTTACCATCCTTTTCACTTCCTCAAGCATAATTTCACCAACATTATTTTCCACCTCCCGATGAGCTCAGTTGTTTGCGACACAACCATGTGTAGCGGTGAATATCCTTATGTTTGAAGAATGCATTCGTAACTGCTAAACCCATACTAGAACAGAAGTCAAGCAAACGCTTGCTATTCCTATTAGCTTCTATATTTTCTCCGAATTGACCAATCACCCTTTCGTATCGTTCAGTTCTATTTCCAACTCTCGCATTGAAATCACACTTTAGCACTATCCTATCCTTGCTGTTGACCCTGACTAAGATGTCACTCAATGCTTCATATATATTGTCAACTTCATTCTCATCTGCACCCTCACAGGGTGAATACACTGAGAAAATTCTCGTCCTTTTTCCTCCAACTGCCAAATCTAACCACATCATTGGCTCATTTACGTGTCTAACAGAAACTATGTTGCGTGCAATAGTATTCCTGATGAACAGTCCTACCTCACACTCTGCCCTTCCCTTTTTAACACGCGTCAAGTACATTTTATAATCTCCTATCTCTTCCTCGTTATCTCCCTTTACCCGAATATTACTTACTACTAGCACATCCATATGCATTCTCGTTGCTGACTCAACCAGTTCTACTTTCTTTCTCTCATAAGCCCCATTATTTATAGCTCCCCATCGAATTCCATTTCGTTCTCCAAGTTGTTTCCAAGGAGTCCCTCGCCTTTTAGATGGGAGTGGGACTCCATTACTCCCATAGGTACGAGGCTTGCTTAAAATGTTCTGAGCTCGGTAAATTCGTGAAGCGTGAGACCACCCTACTTACACATAGTCCAAGTGAGGATCTCTCCTCTAACGGGTTAGGGCCATGATTCAGAATATGTTCAAGATGCCCACTCCCATTCCGTAGCAACTGGTAACCCGAATCTCAGGACCACGTACTTGGCCACTCAGCCGTTGCCAATGCTTCACGAACAAGGATATGACTCCAGTAACCCACACCATGAACGACAGAGAGGCGGTTGAAATACGTAAACACCTAGATAATTTTAACCGCAATACAGGAAGCAACCTCAGTGAATCATGGCTAGCTATTATCAGAACAAACAGAAAGTGGTGCTTTACTCATGCCATTCGTTGTCCCTAGCATGGGGCTGAAATGGCGTCCATATTACATCTTAGGGCACCGTTTTAAATTCTTTGTTGCTTCCTCTCAAGGAGCACTGAATCAGATATTTTGGCATTCGATATAATATTCTATGTTTTTAGAACATCTCCATAACCTCATTTACTAGTGAGAGATAAATAAAATGTTGCGTATCAGCATGTGAACAGCATGCACATTCACAGTTTTGTTTGTTATTAAGACAATTGTAACTGGGTAGCCGTTTTCTTCTTTCTCTTCCATAGATTTCGATGTAGAAGCACACACTAATGTTCATCATAAAGGGCTATCCTTATTTATAGTTTTGTAACAATATTCGTTAGCAGATGGTAAGTAACATCACTGATATGAATAATAAGACAACAGGCTGTTGTGTTAGCATGAATTTTTCAGATGTTCCAAATTCTACACGAATATCAACAGGAGATTCTTTTATGGATTCTTCATGATAAGAGCAGTCTATAACTACAATCGTCGCTTTATTTTTAAATTCTTCAGTTGAAAATAGCGGACGAACTTCTTTCTGATAATACGACTATTGGAATTTACAAAACATGTCATACAGCAACCCAATTTTTTTCCTCAAAATTAATATCTATGTTTTCGTAGGAATACGTAATTCCGTTCAGATATAGTCTAATATTTCTTAATTTACAGTGATCAAACTGTGAGCTATCTTTTTCATAGTTGAATTTACGATAGGTTTGAGTTTCAAAAGTAATATACAAAGGCATTTCAGTAAAACGTTATGTTTCAACACCCCATCTATGCTTGTTTGTAGGTGGTAACACAGGATATGCATGAAGCTCCCAACTTCGAAAATGTATAGGTAGTGGTGTATCATTATCTACAATTTTGAGTAATCGAAGTTTGTCGCGATCAGATCATGTTACATGCGCAATCCTCCACAATATATGATGCAGTGTAATTTTCGAGACTACTGGTGTTTCAGCTGCTTTAAGGGAATTGTAATCATTTGGATCACGGATCAGAATTAGCTCTTGTATGCGTTGTTTATAATGCGTCTAAAGTCTTCTGCGAAGCCAATAACATGTTTCAATGATAACATACCTGTAAAAGTTCCGTCCTTATTTATCATCCAGTTGTTAGTAGCTTTTGGACCCCATCCTGCCATCCGTAAAATATGACTTTCTTCATCACAAAAATTAGGGAGAGTTTTATAGCACTTGTAATACCAACGTTCTTCGATCTATCTATTTCGACATTATTCACTTCATATCGCGTTTCGGAAAAGAGAAAAGCTGGTCCATAGTAGTTTAGTTGAGATGTGCTTGGTCCACTTCTATCTGACTTATCCAGTCATCCTTCAATATAGAGGTAGCTATCGTGTAGTAGGGTGTGTACATCTTGCTGCTTAATAATGAAGTGAATTTCATCGTTGTTATTCAATCCAAAGGTAAAAGGTTGATACGAATGAAGCTCACTTCGTACTACATCTTCGTGAGGTTCTACTGTGTTCATAACGTTCGTTCCATTTTGTTGTAGTAGCGTATAACCTAAATATTGGAGTATCTGCTTATGGTTATCTGTTAACTCGTTGAGTCTTCGCAAACATTTATTATGGCTTCGGAATGTATACCGTGTTTTATAGATATTTCTCAACTGGTTTATGATGATGTTTGTAAGCTACGTACTTGAGCCGATCTAAATTAATAAGCTGATCATGTTTATTTACGAGCCTAAGAATGATGTTACTAATGTGTTTTATAGACACAGGATGACAAAGTATCACTGACGGTTTCTCACGAATAGTACATACAAGTTCCTCTGTAATAATAAAGTCGTGCAGGACGTGCGAAGGTTGTTGATTACTATTCAAGTCTGTAATAATATTACATGTAATGCTCACATGATGATCATCGAAGAGTGTTATAGATTGATCGACTCGTAAAGTACGTTCGGTATGAGCTCCCTTGGTAAAAATCCAAGCAATGGTCCAATCGAATCAGGTTGTGATATGAAGTCCAACTTAAATGACTCAACAACACATTTATGTGTGATGTTGCTAATAGTAATTGAGAACTTGTAATTATGATTACTAAAACTCTCTTCTCGAAACTGTTCAGGTAACGTACTTTCAATGTAGTCATGAATATCTTCTACTGAATAACTACCTGATGGTAGCGTTAGCACATACTCATCGTAATAGAACTTGTTTACGCCATCCCGCACTTTATGGATTTTATTGTAGCTTTCAAACGACCCAGAATATGTGGCTGATAAATGAGTTCGATCAGTGGAGTAAAGTAGACGGTTGTTTCAGGTTCTTCTCCGCGTACAGCGAACGTTCTTTCGCCTTTAGTCATCACGTACAAACTAATGCTCTCTGTCTACTGTCCAGGTTTGATATAAGAACATAAGACATAATCGACCGCACATGCGTATATTCAAATTTTGCACACAGTTTTTATTGTAAACAATAGTACATACTGTACATAGTACATAGTACATACTTTTTTGTATGGCGCCAGCATCATGTGTACACCTTTACCTCATAATGCAATTGCCTTCATAGTCTTGTTATGACGATCACCCTCTTTCAACTGTTGCCTCGCTTCTTCTACTGGCTTAACAGTTCTTGCTACACTGCTTCCGAAATAACGTATGTGCTCAAATGGAGGAGGTAAGTCTCCATAGCTATCGAAATACCATACTTGAGATTTACGTTTTACGTAATCAACGTAATGAGTTCCAGGACCGCGACTGTTGTCTAAGTTACAGTACTCTCACCTTTACGGGGGCACGCTGGTACTTGATCGCGCATATACACACCTCAAAAATAATGAATTCCAAGTTGTTTAGCAAACGTAAGGACTTCTTCGTGGGTTAGAGCTCGATGTGGCAGTGCTTTCAGTAGAGGTTTTTTGGAGATATGTAGAAGCCAAGCCCTTTTTTGTATGGCGCCAGCATCATGTGTACACCTTTACCTCATAATGCAATTGCCTTCATAGTCTTGTTATGACGATCACCCTCTTTCAACTGTTGCCTCGCTTCTTCTACTGGCTTAACAGTTCTTGCTACAGCACTAGCACCACCCGGCAAAGACCCTAAATCTGATAGTCCAGCAAACAGCGCAGGAAGAAATCCTCCTCGTTTTGGTACAGGAATAATTCGTGCACGTTTACAAAACATTGCTCTGTACTTTGGAGAAATTCTCGCTTTTGTTCCGCGAAATGCCTTAGTAGCTTTTCGTGCAGACTTTACAACATCTTTACATTAACAGTCTTAGTTTTCTTCTTCATTTCGTTTGTATATCGTTGTTTCAGCATTCTGTACACGACTTTACTCGTGAAGAGCAAATTATAAACTGACAGTTATTTCTTGTTGTCTACTTTATTATTCAGTTAACATGGAGATTATAAAGCAACAAGACACACTACCCGTTAGTGACATTGTGCCGCATCTCTTGCCTAGTTCTAGTACAACTACAAAAAGACGTCATGAAACGTCGTTTCCTTTTACTTTTCGATGTATTTTATCCGGCCCATCCGGATGTGGAAAGACAAATTTTTTACTCACATTTATTACTACTTTAAATGGCATACACTTCGAGAACATTGACGTTTTCTCCAAGTCACTGTATCAGTCGCTACATACTTTTCTTCAAATTGTAATGCACGATCTAGTTAAAAATGGAATGAAATATTTTGAATTTCATTCACATGAGTAAGTACCATCACCGGATGATGTGCTTCCCAATTCTCTTATGATCTTTGGCGATATTGCAACAGAACAGCAAAACTTTATTCGTGCATACTTTAGTATGGAGCGACATAAATATGTAGATTGCGTCTATTTGTGTCAAACGTATACTCGTGTGCCTAAGAAGTTCATACGCAACAACGCAAATATTATTGTGCTTTTCCGGCAAGATGAGCGCAACATGCGGCATGTGTATGATGATCATGTTAACACTGATATGACCTTCGATGACTTTATACGTATGTGTGCTACATGTTGGTCATCACACCGTTACGGATTTCTAGTTATTCATAAAGAAAGTGGTATTCAGTATGGACGATATCGCATGGGTTTCGATTATTTTATATGCGTTAACAAAGAGTTACAGTAACCACTTGATTAAAAGCCACCATCATGTTAACGTCTATCAAAGAGATTACAAAACATACAGTATAATCCATGCTCGAAACAATAATCGACGAAAACTTAAAGAGCTTAAACTTATTCAAGCAGACACTGATTTATTTTTGAAAACGCAACTAGGTACACCACTGAAATAAATTTTAAATTCTACTTTATTGCCGCAGTTTACTAAAAATTTTGTTTCTATGCAAACATCACATTATAAAGAGAAGTATGAACAGAAAAAGCATGAAGCAGTAGAGAAGCATAAACAAGAAAAGCATAAAGAAGGGAAGCAGGATAAGGAAGAGGAGAATCAGGATATGGATGAAGAAGAGGATAAGGAAGAATAACTTAACGATACTTCACCATCTATGCGTGTTAAGCTTTTAACTACAGATGTTATTGCTGAAACACCTACCACATCAACACAAGATCTACTTTCTTTGTCCGAGGTTATGATCACGCCTGAGTATCGTAATCAGTTTAGGACTTTTATTCGAAGTACTTATGGATCTCCCTTTGCTCCTTATATAGAGAAACTCTTTACAGGACAAACTGACACAACCTACGGTATTAGCTACGAAGACGATTGTTTCTGGATAGGAAATGCAAATGTTAAGATTAATAGCAACAGACTTATCGTAAAAGGTGTTACCAATAAACCTACTAAAGGACTCTTAGAACTTATTTTCTCTCGAATACCTGACAAGAATACAATTTTACAAGATGATCTCAAAAAATATAAAGCAATACCTTTTGCGAGGCCGACGAGGAAGACAGGCCGTGGCGCGCACGTCGCACGTTGAACGTCAGATGACTTTGCCGATCATCATAGACCTAGAGAACACATCCCGATACTGACGTGGGAGACTATAGTAGCATGGTAAATATATTTCAGCCCATTTCAACTTACGAAAAGTACACTATTCAGTTACGGGTCAAATCAAACATAGTGTCTCATACTACCCTTGGTTAAACAAAACTAAAAATCTTACTGCAGTAAAGATATGCTCACTCATAGAAAGCAAATACCGTATTGCTGATGTAACTGGTTAATGTACAAGCATATCTACAATAACAATCATGTTCGAAATCTTATTGAATCCAGAATTAAAAGTATTTTAAGATACATAAAACTGTTTCAAATTACACGTTCAGACTTACAGATGTTACTCCATATCTCTCTTCAATATACACAATTCGTAAGTTTTTCTACCTTTCTGGAAGTCCTTGAAACAACACGATTTATCATTGGACTTCTACTCAAAATTATTGATAAGAATTTTGTTTCCACAGAGAGACACCCTTTCAAGTTCGTTTAACAGTGTATTGTTAAGAGACAATACTTACGTTCAGCTCCCCCTGTGGGTGGGGGCGGTAGAATAACACCCACGGTAAACCCTGCCTGTCGTAAGAGGCGACTAAAAGGGGCCCCAGGGGCTCTGAAATTTGGAGCGTGGGTTGGCGACCACGGGGCCCTCAGCTGAGTCCTGGCATTGCTTCCACTTACTTGTGCCGGGCTCCTCACTTTCTTCTGTCCTATCTGACCTCCCTTGGTTAACTCTTGTTCTTTTCCGACCCCGACACTATTAGGTTTGCGAGGGCTAGGGAGTCTTTCATTTTCACGCCCTTCGTGGCCCTTGTCTTCCTTTGGCCGATATCTTCATTTTTTGAAGTGTCGGATCCCTTCCATTTTTTCCTCTGATTAGTGTTATATAGAGGATGGTTGCCTAGTTGTACTTCCTCTTAAAACAATAATCACCACCACCACCACTTACGTTCAGCATTATTCAAGTCTGATTTCTCTAGTTTTGAATGCTTATCTTTTGAGCAACAAAGAGCTGTTTCCCACATGACATAAAATGATGTATGGAATCTTTCACAAGTAAAGAGACTGTATGCCACACCAATCCAACTGTAAATACAACTGCCTCAATGGCAACGTTAATTTACCCCTATCCACTTCCTTAACAAAATCATATGATTAATCCACCTTAACTCTTTACTTAGTTGTGCGCTACATCTAATGCTCCTATACCCGCAAACACACGGATGTATGTAAACATGTACGGAAAGAAAAATTCAATCTTTGACGCTCAACATAATCCTCGGAAAACCGAATTAGCGACCAATCTCCGTAATGGTAGGACCCATGCGCCGTGCACCGATGATCATCCCACGGCCAAAGTCAGTTAACTCGCGACGTGTTGCCATTTTCTCTATATATAAAATAATATATAGCAATCATATATAAACTTTTGTAAAACGTTTCTAGTTTTTCTAGTTTCTAGTTTCTAAAACCAAAGTAATGCTTAACAAGTGGGCCCCAGCAGGAAAGCTGCATGTGGGAAACACCACTTTACAACAGGTCAATGAATTTGTCTATCTTGGGCAACTTGTAAACATGAAAGGGGACTTAAGACCGGAAATCTTCCGACGTATCAAACTAGGATGGTAAGCCTACGGAAGAAATTCTTCAGTCTTCAAATCCAACATGCCACCCCACCTAAAGAAGATAGTCTTTGACCAGAGTGTTCTCCCCGTACTGACTTACGGTTGTGAAACCTGGACATTGAGCGAGTTTGTTAAGCAAAAACTCAGAACAACCCAAAGAGCTATGGAACGGTTCATGCTAGGCTTGACGAAGAAAGACAGGAAGAGAGCAGATTACATCAGGTCAGTCACGAAGGTCAGTGACATTTTAGAAAGGGTATTTACCCTAAAATGGCAGTGGGCAGGCCATGTTGCTCGGAGAACTGATGGTAGGTGGACAAAGCTTGTGCTTGAGTGGTGTCCGAAAGATCATCTCAGACCAAGGGGAAGACCACCGGACAGATGGGATAAAGACATCCGGAAGATTACTGGGATCAATTGGCAGAACATCGCTCAAGACCGTCCCAGACGGAGAGACCTCATGAAAACCTACCTTGCTTTGGACTTAAAGAGGCCACATCGTAAAAACGATTGAATATGGCTGATAGTGATAGTGATAGTGATAGTTAATAATTACAAATTAGTTTCTGTAAGGTACGAGGGTGCGGTAAAACGTTAAATCACATTCCCGAAGAGCGGTGTATGTGGGGATTCAATAAACATATAAACAAATTGCTACTCTCATGGTTTTGTTGCCATTCTGTCTGCTATTTTTGAGGCCTGCGACACATTATGTTGTTCAACAATATTGTTCATTCTCAGTATAACTTGGAAACGTTTGTAAAATTTGGATAGCACTCAACCATATCCCTAATATAGGCACTATTTCTCCCTTATCCACCTGTGACTTAATACTTTCTAAAGTATTTTTAGAGTTCAACGTATTAATGTGTTTTAAGAGCGAATTTATACTGAAGTCATTACCGGTCTGTATGTTTAAAAATATGTCAAATCTTCAAGTATAGTGATAAAGGAAGTAACACAAACCAGTCCCCTCTCAAATACCAGGAGATAAATGAGTACTGCTCCTCATGCGAGGTAGTGCCTCATGCTTAATCATTACAGTCCGCTCTTCGAAATAAACTTTTCGGGTTTCTAGGAACAAACCACTGTCATTTAGACACTTCGCGGAATCCTCTGCAAGGTATATTTTATTGGATTCGATACAATTCTGAATAGCTGTTCGACGTCTTACTTTAGGAGTTGACTTCGAACAACATGAAGGTGTATTCGAAATATAGCAGAGCATTTTCGGTAAATTTCGGAATTATTCTAGAGAACACTTTCAATTCTCCCTTAACCGTACCCCTGAATTATGTACGACTCACCAAAATGTTTTATACATACTGTACGTTACTAATGGTTTTATCAGTTTAGAAAAACCCGTCAATATGTGACGAAGCCATAGATTGCGGCGGATTTCAACCAGCGGTAAATAAATGGTCCCCGTTTTTTCAGTTTCTGTGTTATAATTCGACTGATAGTCGACACTACAGCGACGAGGCATTTTTCAAGTTTTCACATATCTGTAAATAAATAGGATATTAATATAATACTTCTAAATCCATAGCACTGAAGTAGTAATTCTTCCAACTTTTTAGGAACTCGTGTATTGCAGATTAATATTGCTGAATGAAGAGAACTTAGAGGTTATATACACATTTTTGTTGATAAATATTTACTTACAGTTCCATACATAATACTGTCAATGTAAGGAACTGTCGCACAACACCTATATATTCCGCATTAAAAAAATATCCGTAACTTACTTCCATAATTCACAATAAACTAGCAATAACACTGCAAGAACATATGTGTTAACCGGCTTTACTCCGCTAGTCCTCGGACCGGTCTAATCACGTAACGAAACCGGGCCATGGCCTGTCTTTCTCGTAGGCCTTAACTTTTTGCTACTGACGCAACACGACGTAATTACAAGAGTGCAGATGCTGTAAATGCAAATAAGAGTCACAAGTATCAAGAGTTTCCGTTATACCAACCAACTGCACGTGGGCTTAATGTTATCTACAAGCCTTTATTGCCGTACATAAACATAAGATACTGGAATGACCCTAACTTACTCGTTGAACGATTACAACTTCTAACAGCGTCGAAAGATGCTGGTCACACAGGTCACGAATTGGAAATTCTAGAAATAGAGAGAGAATTACGACATTTTCTTCTTCTTCTTCATGTGCCATGTCTTCGTAGAACGTTGGCGATCAGTAGCATGATCTGTAGTTTGTTCATAGCTGTTCTGAACAGAGTAAGCTTTGTCACCCTAAACCACTGGCTCAAGTTGCCGAGCCATGATGTCCTACTTCTCCCCGGACCACGTTTTCCATTAACTTTCCCTTGGAGTATTACTTGCAGAAGGTGGTATTTAGAGTTCCGCATCATATGACCAAAGTGTTCTGGCTTCCTTCTCTTGATGGTAGTGAGAATTTCTGGTTCTTTGTTCATACAGTGCAAAACGTCTATATTGGTCATTTTAGCTGTCCAAGGTATCTTCAACATCCTTCGGTACGTCCACATTTCAAATGCTTGCAACCTCTTGCACATGGTCTCAGTTAGTGACCATGCCTCAATGCCGTATAACAGAATGCTGAAAACGTAGCACCGGAGTAGTGTCCGTAGTGAAATGGAAAGGTCACGGCTTGTCAAAAGTTTTCTAAGTCTCTGAAAAGAACTTCTGGCCTGCTCATTTCTGCATCGGATCTCTTGAGTAAGGTCCCAGTTATCAATGATGTGACATCCCAGGTATTTAAATGTTGCAACTCTCGCGATCTGTTCCTTTGCTGTTGTGAGATTACCATCACTTGGTCTTCTTTACATTAAGCTTCAAGCCCATTGCGCTGCTGGCTTCAGTGACAGCATTAAGAAGTTCCTGCAGATCCTAGAGATTGGTTTCAAGTAGCAGAGTGTCATCGGCGTACCTGATGTTATTTATGATGAAACCACTAAACACAATTCCTTGAGTCTTTCCTTAAAGAGCATCTCGAAAAATCTTTTCTGTAAAAATTTTGAAAAGCGTGGGGGAAAGAATACAGCCTTGGCGAACTCCTTTCATAATTGAGACTTCTTCCGAGACACGACCATAAACTCTTATGCCAGCACAGTGGTTCCAGTAGAGATTACCAATAAAAGGAATGTCCCGTCCATCAAGTCCTAATTCTCGAAGAATGTTCGTAAGTTCATCATGGCGGACTGTATCGAAGGCCTTTTCGTAATCGATGAAACAAGCAAAAAACATCGACATTGACATCTCGGCACCGTTGGACTAATACCTGCAGACTGAATAATGCCTCTCTAGTACCAAAACCATGTCTGAAGCCAAACTGCGAGGTTCCGATATTCTCCTCACTTTTTTGATAAATTCTCGCATGCAAGACTTTTAGGAATACTTTCAGAACGTGGCTCATCAAACTAATTGTTCTATATTCATTGCAGAATTTTGCATTGGCTCTCTTAGGCAATATTACGAAAGTCGATTTGAGCCAGTCTCGAGGAATGGTTCCACTGCGGTGAATACTATTGAATAGGTCAACTAATAATGAAAGGGATTTTTCTTTCTCAAGCAGTTTCAGTATCTCAGCATACATCTCATCAGGGCCTGGAGCCTTCCCATTCTTCGCTGTACTTCTGGCATATTCTACTTCTGCACGTGTGATATCCACACCATCGTCTGCCCAAGCACCATGATCCACAGTTCTGCGATCCAAGAAGAGATTTTGTACATATTCCATCCAGTCCTTCAGTTTCTCTTCTGTGCTCGCTAAGATGTCACCATTCTTATTAAGGAGGACTCCACTGCCCTTCTTGTTATATGCACCAGTTACTTGTTTCACTTTCTTGTACATGTTGAAAAAATCATGTATTGAATTCACTAATTTTATTTCGTTTCATTCCTCAGAGAGTTGTTCTTTTGCATTCCTTATTCTTTGTCGTATTAAATTCTGCAAACTTTTGTACTTTACAGATTCTTTGTTTTTAAAAGACCTTCTCTGGTCAGCTTCAGGATTTCTTCTGTCATCCACGGCTTGTTTTTCCTTCTTCCAGCATCCATTAATTTTACTTGACTTACGTCGTTAATTGCACATTTGATGTGATTCCAAGTGCCTTCAACATCATTTATATTGACACTGTTTTGAACTTCCGCAAGTTTTACACGTAGGGCTGACTGAACTTCATCCTTCAGTGCTTGATATTGAAGCTTCTGAATCTCAATCCGACTAAAACTCCTCTTTATATGGCATTTCTTCAGCCTGAGATACATGGAAGCAAACGGTAGGCTATGATCTGAGTTGATATCAGCACCAGGGTATGTTTTCATACATTTGATAGAATCTCTGAACCGCTTGTTAATTGTGACGTAATCAACCTGGTTCCCAATACTGCTGTCAGCATTAGAGGTCCACGTATAGAGGCGACGTGGAGGTAGTTGGAAATACGTGTTTACTATAATAAGGCCCTCCTCCTGACACATCTGGACCAGTCGATCACCTCGAGTATTGCTTACTCCTAATCCGTAGTCACCGACATCATCAGCCAGTCGACCATGGCCGACTTTAGCATTGAAATCGCCCATCACAATGTTTATCTCTGATGGTTTGGTGTATGACAGGGCTGCTTCGATTTTCGTGTAAAAATCTTCGACATCAACGTCTGACGCATCACATCACTTGGACGATGTTCACTAAAATTGGTCGTGCATTAAGCTGTAATAAACATACCCTGTCTGATAATGGTACAAATTTTTTTACAGACTTACTGATATCCCGATGTACAATGAAACCCACGCCATTAAGATGGTGAGGATCGTCATTACCAGAATAGTATACTTGATAACCACTGACCACACTCTTTCCTGAATGAGGCCAACGCATTTCGCTAATGCCAAGAACGTCGATCTAGAGTCTCTCCATCTCTCTGATGGCGTTATGAGTCTTTCCACTTTGAAACAAGCTGCGAACATTCCAAGTTGCTATCCTTCTCATGACTGTCCCGGAGATTCTTAGCACCCCCCGCCCACTGAAGGGCTTCCTGGGACTGGGGGCCTTGGTTTCATGCTTCCCAGTCATGCAAAAAATATTCCTGGTGATTAAATACGAGGTGGTTTCCCGTTGCCTTCCTCGTTCAGTTTTGAGCCCACTTACACCACTATGGTTACGCTCCCAAATGTGTGTCACATCACCGTATCAGCCGATACCTTGGCTGACGCCAACGTGCACTAATGGCGAAGCTGCTGCCCTCCGTCATTATGGATTCCAGTGGCATTTCCTCCACTGAGGGACCATATCCCTCCCTAAAGGCTCAACCGCCCGGAACGGTTAGCTTTTTAGGGTGGTCAGGTTATTTCCTGCCGCCCAACATTCGACGTTGAGACACTAGCTGTACAGTCTACTCCAAATACACTGACTGACAGAGCAAATGCAACACCAAGAAGGAGTGGTCGGAACTTTATGCCAATTGCAGGGTAGACTGACGTCACTGAGGTATGCTCATGATGTGAAATGCGCCGCTGTGCTGCGCACGTAGCGAAAGATAAATGGGACACGGCGTTGGCGAATGGCCCACTTCGTACCGTGATTTCTCAGCCGACAGTCATTGTAGAACGTGTTGTCGTGTGCCACAGGACACGTGTATAGCTAAGAATGCCAGGCCGCCGTCAACGGAGGCATTTCCAGCAGACAGACGACTTTACGAGGGGTATGGTGATCGGGCTGAGAAGGGCAGGTTGGTCGCTTCGTCAAATCGCAGCCGATACCCATAGGGATGTGTCCACGGTGCAGCGCCTGTGGCGAAGATGGTTGGCGCAGGGACATGTGGCACGTGCGAGGGGTCCAGGCGCAGCCCGAGTGACGTCATCACGCGAGGATCGGCGCATCCGCCGCCAAGCGGTGGCAGCCCCGCACGCCACGTCAACCGCCATTCTTCAGCATGTGCAAGACACCCTGGCTGTTCCAATATCGACCAGAAGAATTTCCCGTCGATTGGTTGAAGGAGGCCTGCACTCCCGGCGTCCGCTCAGAAGACTACCATTGACTCCACAGCATAGACGTGCACGCCTGGCATGGTGCCGGGCTAGAGCGACTTGGATGAGGGAATGGCGGAACGTCGTGTTCTCCGATGAGTCACGCTTCTGTTCTGTCAGTGATAGTCACCGCAGACGAGTGTGGCGTCGGCGTGGAGAAAGGTCAAATCCGGCAGTAACTGTGGAGCGCCCTACCGCTCGACAACGCGGCATCATGGTTTGGGGCGCTATTGCGTATGATTCCACGTCACCTCTAGTGCGTATTCAAGGCACGTAAAATGCCCACCGCTACGTGCAGCATGTGCTGCGGCCGGTGGCACTCCCGTACCTTCAGAGGCTGCCCAATGCTCTGTTTCAGCAGGATAATGCCCGCCCACACACTGCTCGCATCTCCCAACAGGCTCTACGAGGTGTACAGATGCTTCCGTGGCCAGCGTACTCTCCGGATCTCTCACCAATCGAACACGTGTGGGATCTCATTGGACGCCGTTTGCAAACTCTGCCCCAGCCTCGTACGGACGACCAACTGTGGCAAATGGTTGACAGAGAATGGAGAACCATCCCTCAGGACACCATCCGCACTCTTATTGACTCTGTACCTCGACGTGTTTCTGCGTGCATCGCCGATCGCGGTGGTCCTACATCCTACTGAGTCGATGCC
Source organism: Anabrus simplex (assembly GCF_040414725.1). NCBI lineage: Eukaryota > Metazoa > Arthropoda > Insecta > Orthoptera > Tettigoniidae > Anabrus > Anabrus simplex. The sequence continues at coordinate 405,878,576 of NC_090269.1, forward strand.
GTGCGCATTGTGTAACCTGCATATCGGTTTGAAATAAACATCAATTATTCGTCCGTGCCGTCTCTGTTTTTTCCCCAACTTTCATCCCTTTCGAACCACTCCTTCTTGGTGTTGCATTTGCTCTGTCAGTCAGTGTATCATAACAGATTCTGTGGTCTAGGTAACACCGGATGTGTAGTGTGGAGTTCCTATATTAATCGTGGTTTCTATGGCAATTATGTTGAATCGGACAAGATGGCTGACACTTAGGGCAAGAGACTATAGATAGATATAATAAATTGCCGTTCTATCTAGTGTTATCTATGGAATAATTGTAGGAAATCCAATATGGCTGTCACTTAGGGCGTAAAACGTTCAAAAATATAACCCTAGTAACAGAAAATAGAGATCGTAAAACTACTAAATAACGCCAACACTAGGACAGCACATCAAAATAAGCCATAAACATCCAACAGAAATCACAACAGGTGCATACTTCTTGCATTTAGTTCGATATATTATGCAAGACAACTTCACTACAACCTTTGCCACATTATTCAGTAATGGCTCTTCAAGATAAGCCTTGACCTGTGAAGATGAGCATCGCACGTGAGTTACATAAACCAGCACGTCGCACTTACTGTCGCAGACGCGTTATTAAACGCGGAAAACGATCTCTGGCAAGCAGACTTAGTAGAAATGATTCCGTATGCCTCCAGCAATAAGGGATACAAGTATCTACTCACTGTCATCGATGTGCACTCTAAGTTTACTTTTGCACAACCTGTGCGTTCTAAGACAGCAGCTCAATTCAAAGACGCATTTAAACATACTGTTGAACAATCGAAACGCTGCCCAAGGCTGCTTCAAACCGATCAAGGTAAAGAGTTTTACAGCAAGCAATTTTCTTCTAACCTCAAGTTACTTGTCATTCATCACTACTCTACGTTCAGCAATCTCAAGGCAAGTGTTGTAGAACGATTTAATCGTACACTCAAAACTATGATATGGCGAGTATTTACCGCACAGGGTTCATATCGTTGGACTGATCTGCTACCTAGGCTCGTGTCTACCTACAACGATACACCATACCGCACTATCGGGACAAAGCGACGTCATGTTACAAGGAATACACCACACCTAGATGCCGCAATCAATCAATCAATCAATCAATCAATCAATCAATCAATCAATCAATCAATCAATCAATCAATCAATCAATCAATCAATCAATCAATCAATCAATCAATCAATCAATCAATCAATCAATCAATCAATCAATCAATCAATCAATCAATCAATCAATCAATCAATCAATCAATCAATCAATCAATCAATCAATCAATCAATCAATCAATCAATCAATCAATCAATCAATCAATCAATCAATCAATCAATCAATCAATCAATCAATCAATCAATCAATCAATCAATCAATCAATCAATCAATCAATCAATCAATCAATCAATCAATCAATCAATCAATCAATCAATCAATCAATCAATCAATCAATCAATCAATCAATCAATCAATCAATCAATCAATCAATCAATCAATCAATCAATCAATCAATCAATCAATCAATCAATCAATCAATCAATCAATCAATCAATCAATCAATCAATCAATCAATCAATCAATCAATCAATCAATCAATCAATCAATCAATCAATCAATCAATCAATCAATCAATCAATCAATCAATCAATCAATCCTGATCTGCATTTAGGGCAGTCGCCCAGGTGGCAGATTCCCTATCTGTTGTTTTCCTAGCCTATTCTTAAATGATTTCAGTGACATTGGAAATTTATTGAACATCTCCCTTGGTTAGTTATTCCAATCCCTAACTCCCCTTCCTATAAATGAATATTTGCTCCAATTTGTCCTCCTGTATTCCAACTTTATCTTGATATTGTGATCTTTCCTACTTTTAAAGACGCCACTCAAATTTATTCGTCTATTAATGTCATTCCACGCCATATCTCTTTTAATTATGCCGCAAAGAATGGCTAAGGAGTGCAAGTGTAGGAGCTGTGGGTGTGTCCAGGCATTAAGAAGCATGAGGGAGGAGTTGGACTGTTTGAGGGAGATAATTAGGATTCTCTCAGAGGACAGGAAGGAAATTAGACCTCGCTCAAACAATGTGCAGGATACAGTAGGTGTAAAATAAGGATGGGGAGGTAAGGCGGGAATTGTAGAAGACAGAGAGTCTAATTTTTTATGGGGAATGAGATTGCAGGCTAAGGGCTCCATTCAGGAGTAGAATTCAGGACAGGTGTCTGTGAGAAATCGGTACGAGTCACTGCAGGTAGAATAACAAAGGGAAAATGACGAACAGAGGACTGTTGCTGAGAAGTGTGGAAGTGGGAGGAAGGGAAAAGGTAGGAAAGGTAAATGTACAACAGATGATAGGAAAAGACAGGTGGAATACGGTCTTGGGAGGGAGAAGAGGGAGGATGAAGTAGCTTCTGCAGCAGTGTAGAAATATAGGGCTGACCAGGAGGAGAGGGACTCAAATGAGGTGGGAAGTGTTGAGGTTCTGGTCATGGGGAATTCCATTGCTAGACTTGTGGGGAAAAAGTGTGGAGGAAAGGGAACAATGGTTGAGTGTAATCCAGGAATTAGTTTGAGGCAAATGTTGAAGACAGTAGAAGAGAAGGAGGAGGGAAAGGAGAAGGTGGCAGTGTTTCACATTGGTACCATCAACATATGGCAAGCAGGTACAGTATTTCGTACAAACAAAGTTGGGGATGTGTGGGGTCTGGCCAGTGCAGCACAGGTAAATTTTAAGGAAGTGGAGATTGTTATCATTGGAATGCTTTGTAGGAGGCATAGTGACTGGAAGCTGATCGTGGATTTAAATGAGCTTATGGAGTGGGTATGTGGGAATCTGAGAGTGAGAATCCTAGATTCTAATGGGTGGGTAAGAGATAGGGATCAGATGGCCTTCACGTAAACCGCAGTGGTACATAAAAGTTAGAAAATTAGTTTAAAAGCGTTATAGGGAGGTACATTCAGGGAAACGGGGTGGTCTAGAGGGCGGTGATAAGGGTACAGGGTACAGTCAATTAGGGATGACATAACATTTTGGTACTGAACTGTAGAAGTATAAAGAAAACAATATTATTAAGTCATTGAATAGATATATACTTACTAGAAATTGTAATAGGAGTTGAATCATGGCTGAGAAATGGCAGAAATATTCTCACGGAACAGGAGTGTGTATCGAAAAGATAGGAGAGGAATGGTAGGAGGGGTAGTATTCATTATGGTGAAAGAAGAATTTGAAAGGTACAAAAAGTTAAAGATGACTAACATGAAATTCTAGTTGTAAGGCTCATCTCTAAAGATAATAGGCAACTTGATATATTTGGAATGTAGAGACCGGAATAGGGTAGCGCTGGCACTGATTCAGAATTATTTGATAAGATTTTCAGCTATGTGGGAAACTATATGGAAAGAAACGTGATAGTTTTGGGTGATCTCAATTTACCAAATATAAATCGGGAAGGTAATGCGAACGACAGGAAGCAAGACCTACAAATGGCAAATAAGTTAATATGGGAAGGGCAGCTGATTCAGAAAGTGATGGAACCAAATGGGAGGAAGAATATTCTGGTGTGGTGCTGGTAAAACAAGATGAGCCACGGAAAGAAACCGAGTAATAGATGGTATTAGTGTTCACAAAGTTGTTTTTGTCGTAGTTAAAAATTAATGTGATAGAAAGGAAGGTATTAAAATTAGTACTATTAGGTTGTACCATATATCTGATAAAAACGTCGTGAGGGATATCTTTCTAAAGTAAATATGATCGGTGGAAATCGGTAAATTAAAGTGTAAAAACACTCTGAGATGGCTTTACAGCAATTGCTGAGAAATGTGAGAACAGGTTTGTACCTTTAAAGGTGGAAAGGAATGGTTAAGGTCCACTATATTATCACAGAGAAGTAAAGAGAATGAGAACGAGTGGAAGTCTGGAAAGAAATAGAGTTAGAAATGGCTGTAGAAGTAAGTAGAAACTGAAGGAACTAACTAGAAGTTTGAATCTAGCAAAGAAGTCAGCTAAGAATAATGTGGTTGTAGTAGGGCTAGAGCGGTTCAAAAACAATTTCTATCTACACCACTGCCACCCCTAGTAGTATACCTATGCGGGTTCTGAACCCGACGTCATTGACCTCTAATGTAGGGCTATGTCGATTCTCGGATTTGCACAAGAGAGCGAGCCTAACCTCACAGACGCCACCTTGGAGGTACTTAACCTTACTTTCTACGCGTAAGAGAGTAGCCTAATCTCAGAGCCACCATCTTGGATTGGCCTAACCTCATTTTTACGGCGGAATGCCCTTCCCGGCGCCATCTTGCCAGATGCCCTTTCCTGCGCGGATTTTTCATAAGAGAGCGTGCCTAACCTTATAATCGCCATCTTGGAGGGGCCTTACCTTACCTTTGATACCCGGGCTGCAGGTCTAACGTTTCGCTAACCACGTGTTAACCTATGAAGACTTGGAATTGAACTTGGAACAAGATGGCGGCTATACGTAGGCTCTTATAGAGAAAGCTGGCTTAGAGGAGACATAGGGCTTAAGGAGACGGCTTACGGGTGAATGCGCAAAATAGCGGCTAAACATGGGCTCTTATGGAGAAACCTGGCCCAGGGGCTACTGCGCAAGATGGTGGCTATACATAGGTTCTTATGGAGAATGCTGACCCAGGAGAGACTTAGGACTTACGATGAGGCCTTGGGCGATTGCGCAAGATGGTGGCTATGCACAGGCTCTTATTGAGAAACCTGACTCAGGGGCTACTGCACAAGATGGCGGCTATACATAGGCTCTTAAGCGGAAAGCTGACCCATAAGAGATTTAGGACTTAAGATGACGGTCTAGGGACGATTGCGCAAGATAGCGGCTATGCACGTGCTCTTATGGAGAAAGCTGGCCCAGGGGCTACTTCGCAAGATGGTGGCTATACATAGTCTCTTATAGAGAAAGCTGGCCTACGAGAGACATAGGACTTAAGGAGACGGCTAGGGGCGATTACGCAAGACGGTGGCCGCGTTCAACTTCCTACTGCTACGACCCTCGAGGCACGATGGTTGTTATACATCAGTTATATGGGACTAACTTTAAGGAGATGGAGCAGGAGCTAACGGCAATACATTGTTCTTATAGAGCTAAATCTACAGAGCTGTCTCAGGGGCTCACAACTTGTAACTTATGACCTATTAGTTTGATTAGCCTGATATTCAAGAACTGAGGCAGCGGCTACCATGCAAGATGACTGCTATGCTCTATTCGTATAGACCTTAACAAGAGGGCTGCCTCAGGGGCTCATAACTTTAACTTATGACCTATTGGTTTATGCAGGCTAACTTTCGGGAACTGAGGTAAGAGCTACTATGCAAGATGACTGCTCAACTCTATTTGTATAGACCTTAACTAGAAGGTCGCCTCAGGGGCTCAAAACTTGTAACTTACGACCTATTAGTTTTATCAGCCTTTTATCAACTTTCGAGAAATGAAGAAAGTGCTGCTACGCAAGATAGCTGATAAAATTCGTGCTACACACGTGATAAGGATGGAACCCCGGAGGTCACGTCTTACCAGAAGGGCAAAAGGACCAAATGACTCTTCCTTCTCCTCCTCACCGCGCCCTCCTCCTCCTCCTCCTAAGAATAAACGGCTAATGGGCTAAAGGGTAATCTGCAGAAGGGTTAAGCGGCAAAAAGGGCTAAAGGGCAAAAGGGCAAAAGGGGCAAAAGGGCTACGTGGCTAAAGACTAAAGTATAAAACGTCAAAACGGTGGAATGTCGAAAGGGCAGAACGGCAAAAGGTAATGAACTATGGTCTAGGGCGTAGACCCGAACTTGGAACAAGATGGTGACACAGAGCTAGGAAGATGGTGTAAGGTTTAGAACATGTGCTTTATTCATACGGACATAACCTTAGAAAGCAAAGCTACTTCAAAGTCTTAAAGCTGAGTGGCAGCAGAGTCAAGGACGATAGCAATTGAGCAAATGTGTAACGCGCTGTGGTTTCCAGTGTTTGGAACACTGAGTTTTTTATTTTAAAATTTCTAGATTATAAACTTGAACTCTAGAAACTTATAGTAGCTTAAAATATTGATTACATCACGTAGATATTAAATTTGTGTTCAGAACCGAAAAAAAAATTCGCGCTACATATGACAAGGAATGGAACACAGGGCTCTTCCCTACGGACTTCTGAGTATCATGCTAAATAAATGACCGCTCTTTGAAAGCCTGCATTTGATTCCTGTGAATTTATTTTCGAATTAGAATGTCTCTCCTCATTTATCCATGCTTGACATTGCCTCTACAGCTAGAGACGGAGTTAACACCCCAAAGGGTTACTAAATAATTGTGAAATTCTTGTTTACTAGATGTTACAAAAAGAAGGCTTACGATTAGAATAAATACGAGGGAAGTTTTAAGGTGCTGTATTGTAAAGAGAGATGGCTTACAGGTGACGTCATCGCTTTAAAGATCTATTACTTAATGATAGTCGCACGACGTAATTCTTGCTCTATTTCAGAAATGTCTGCTTTATACTGTGTGTAACCAGCATTGTAATAGACTCTTTGCAGTTGCAAACGTTTTACGTGTAGGTTGGGGTCGTTACAGATCTTACATCTATATAGGGTAAGAGAGACTAGTTGTTAACATTGTGTTTACATACAGAGTGTTGATACGTAGGGAACGGTAGAACTTGTTTTGAAGTAATAGGTGCTTCTCCGATGGCTTTTGTAGGTAAAACTAAACATGGTTTGGAGGCAAAGATGAGTTGAAATTTTTATCTTCATTCTTATTATCATTAATATTATCTTGCTTCCCTTCTTCGTTGTCTTCTGGATCATCACCCTTGTGTTCTTCTTGATACGTTTGCACGGCGTCAGAACGTGTAGTAGGCTTAGGGTAGGAAGTAAAATTAAAAAGCTTTGGTGGTACAGAAACGGTGAGATCTTTATCATCAACATCATCATGGGCATCATCATCATCATTATCATCCTGTTTCTCTTTATCTTGAGATGTGTACGTAGTAACAGAACTTGTAGCAGGCGTAGAGGTTGAAATTAAAAATCTCTAGCAGGGTGTACTTTTTAAAATAAATCTGTATCTGCATGGATAGGTTTGAGCTCTTTAAATTTGTTTCTACACGCATTTTCATGACGTTGCACGCTGTAAGCGTTCTTGAATTTTATGAAGCAAGCTCGTAAGCCATTACGCTACCAGAATTTTCTTCTACAGTTTTTCCATTGAAAATAGTCTTATACATCATCTCGTGGCTTCTGTCGCGATAGCTCCGGAGAAACGCCTTTTCACACTCTTTGCAACTATAGATAGGAATCGCTTGTTCCATGAGGGACGAATTTTTAGTAACACAACTCGCACATTACTGGAAAGATGAACCACTGCCTGAGGGGTCCTTCTCTTCGACTGCAGACTATCCACAGTCTAGCTTGAGCAACCGAGGAGTAAAGTCGCGTGGTGCAGTGCGTGCCGTGAACATGGTCGCTATTGAGCAGTACCGGGCCGCGATTGGGAAATGGCAGGTGAAGCAGAGGAAGGAGACCAAGAATGGACGAGTGTCAAGAAAAGAAGGAGTAAAAATGGGTGAAGCGGTGCTGGTAGTGACAGTGATAGCGGTGCTGCTGGTTATTGGGGGTTGGAATTAAACCCAGGCCCAAATACCAGCGGGAAATTCAGCATGGAGGACTTGGCAGCACTTAAGGTGGTAGTGAGTGAAGTAATACAAGAAAAGTGTCAATGGGATAAGGTACAGGAAATAAAGGACATGATGGAGGAACAGAGAAAGGAGTAAGTAACTGTGCATACAAGGACTGAAGCGGAATCTGTTGTAACGTAATGTCAGCGGTTTCTTTTTTGCAAACTATCTGTTGTGACGGTCATGTGGTGAATGCAAGGTCATGGTAGGGCCAGATTAGTTGTTTTGTAGGTAGATTCTTGTTTAATATTATTATTATTATTATCATCATCATTCGTATTATTACTATTATTATTATTATTAAATAGGATTATTGATTTGTGAACATGTATCTGGGCTGGAAGCCTGTTTTGTTCAGTAATAAATACTTTACGTTTCGCAGAGAACTTTGCTCTGCGTCTTCAGAAGAAGATTGCAGACTATCATTCTAACTAACTGATTGTGCATTAAATGGTTATATTTATTTCAAACACCCGGCCTTCGAGCTCGTAAAGACTGTTTTCTGCTGAGATGTGCACACTATCAGGACACCGTTCTATAATTCATTTCATATAATCGCTTTAATAGCTGTTCTATAGAAAAAATACGATAACAAATGCTGTAGAAAGTTACATTTCTAATCATTTCGTCTGAACATGTCTTTCCGTACAGGTTATAATAAGATAAATAATAATAATTATGTGCTTTTGCTGAGTTGCGAGAATTTTGGGAACAGAATGAATTTTTCACGTTAGAGCGACATAGATACTGAATATCGTCTCGTTGTAAAAATGAGAAATCATGTAAAGCAATCTTCAGAGTGGGGTTTACACGTACTGTCTCTTGTATACAAGTTCACGGTCAATAGTTTTTAAACATAGGCTTCGAACTAGCGTCTGTACGGCTAACGCACTTAGGCCTCCGGTTCAACCCGAGGTCTGTAAGGTTTAGCCTGGCCACGTAGCCAACTTAATGAGGCCTGGGTTAGAACCTATAGTATATAATTTTAAGCCTCGACAATGAGCCAGTTTCATGCGAGGTCAAAAGCGCGACAGTCTGCCCTTTTGATCTTTTTTCCTCTTGTCTTTCTGCCCTTTTGCCCTTCTGATATTCTGCACTTTGAAACTTTAGTACTTTTGCCATTTGATCTTTTTCCCTTTTGTCCTTTAACCATTTAGCCCTATTGCCCTTTTGACATTTAGCCCTTTTTGCCATTTTGTTATTTATGCGATCGCTCAGCTCCAAGACCTAAGGTCGCCTTTCAGCGTTGAGCCCCATCTAAATAAAGCATTTATATTAAACCGTACACCATTTCCCTAGTTCTATGTTTAGGCATCATCTTGTTCCGAGTTCAGCTTCCAGCGCTATGGCCCCTATGAATAAAGCGCATGCATTAAACCTTACGCCATCTCCCTAGTCCTATATGTAGCCGTTATCTTGCTCCAAGATCAGCTCCAAGACTGCTGAGGCTACCCTCCAACGCTACGCCCCTATGAATAAAGCAAATGCATTAGGTCTTACACCATCTCCCTACTTCTATTAGTACAACGTGTAGCCGCTAATGGCGTGCAGGTATGGACAATCGGTTAGGTCAACTCATGGTCAGCTTGCGATTAAGCCTATGGTGTAAAGTTATGTCCGAGATGGTGTAGGAAGAACAATCAGCCAAAGTTCAAACATATGCATATTTCTTCACATGCAGAACGGACCGGACGTGTTTAAACACCTGCGCAAAAAGCTACATTCGCAAATTTTTGCTAGGTTAGTAACCGTTGCTCCTTGCAGAAACAATTCTGCTGACACGTGACATCGTTCGCTTCATAATACTCCTTCAGCATTCCTTTTAACTTTGACGGATCGGGTTGTTAGGTTACATTAGTCTTCGGTTAAAAAAGAAGCTAGTTTTCGATTTCCTGCTTTTGTTGAGCTTCAGTCTAAGAGAGTTCCAAGTTCGATATCCGTTCTTCTTTTGCTCAAGGGAATCGTAGACTCGATCTCTGTGTTAGACAGTTTGACTAAATGTTAGTTTTGTGCAAGGGCGCCCCAAAATTCGATCTCCGTTTTGGGTCAAATATTAATAATGTTAGGGCCTATTGACTTCATGTCCTACTAACTGCTGTTTAGATACACCGAAATACCGGAATTTAGACCCGCAGTAGTTCTTCTCTTGTTCAAGGAAGTCCTAGACTCGATCTCTCTTTGTGAGAAATATTAATAATGATATTGGCTTTACGTCCTACTAAATACGTTTTAGAGTCGCCGAAGTGCTAGAATTTAGCCCCCGAGGGATTTCTATTTTAGTTCAAGGGAATCCAAACTCTATCTGTATTTTAGGTCAAATTCCAAGTCCCAGACACTAAAAACATGAATAAAGTACATGTATTAAGCCTTACACCATCTCCCTACTCCCATGTGCAGCCCCATCGCGTTTCTAGTTCAACTCTAAGTCCCAGAAATCATCTAACATATACGTATTGGCCTTATAGCCGCCATCTTGTTCCAAATTCAGCTCCAAATCCTGGGTGGTTCAGTTAGGTTAAAACATGGTCAGCGTAACGTTAAGCCTCGACTATTTGCCAGAGTGTAGGGAGGGGCATCCGGTTTGATTAACGCCTGGTCAGCTTAACGTTAGGCCTGGACATTTAGCCTGGGTGTAGGGAAGGGCAACGTGTTAGGTTAACGCCTGGTCAGAGTAAGGCTATGACTGCACTTTTCGCTAATAACATCATGTAAGGTTTAGCCTACACTGTTATGCTATTAGCCACGGCATCGAAATTACTTATCTCCAGAAGCCCCTGGACCACGTCTCATCTTGTCTAGTTAGGTTAAGCCTGGGATCGAACGCCAAACTTGAGACTGTAACAGGCTTGTATGTTTAAGACTGGTGTCAAATGCATGCCTTTTGGCTGATACGTTACGCTGGCAATCTTGAGTATCAAATTTGGGACTATAATGCTAACGCCCTAAGCCTAGGGTCGAACCCGTCGTTTTTGAGGTTACGCCTAGATATGTAGCAAGTGTTACATAATGTAATTTTAAGGGCGCGCTCTTAGCTAGCAGCCCGCACCGCGCTGTAACGTCACGCACAGGTTCAGGCCTCGTTCAGGGGGCCACCGGTACCGGGTGCCGCCGAACTCACAAAAAACCACTACTCCCTTTAAACAACACAACATCATCATCATCAATCCGCAAGAAAAACGCACACTTCATACTCGTTGCTTTTTGCATAATATTCTTAAAACTTCTCAACCAGCCTATCTTCGTGATCGCATGAAACTCGTCTCCACAGACCATAATAAAAATACCCGATCCTGCAACACAGTGTGTTTATCCCTACATATACGCAGAACAACAATCTACACTAAATCATTCACCGTTACCGCTGACCAACGATGGAATCGCTTACCACTGGACGTCAGAAGCATATCCAGCAGCTCAGCTTTCAAACATGCCTGTGTCGAAATACTGAGTAAAAATGCATGAATCATCAAGTTTTGAACTGAAATCACCTCCTCCTACTTCCTCTTCACATTATTTTCATCCCCCTTTCACAGATAATCCTCCTTTTACTAATACTTATCTTAACCTCTCTACTGAAGGCCATATCTCGGTATATTGTAGACATTCATACACTGAAGAAAATGGAAATTGCAACACCCAGAAGGAGTGGTGCTACATTGCTGCAATTGAACATGCGGGACGACTGTTCGGTTGTGCTTCGATGATTACACTTTCAAGACCCTCTGACCGCAAGTTTGGACAACAATCAATACAGGATTTGCCCAACACACTTGCAATAAATTGATGAATTCGTCGAGGCATGGAGTCAATAAGGCCCTGGATCGCTTCCTGCGGAATTGTGGCCCATGCTTGCTGCACTGCACGGGACAGTTGTTCCAGAGTTGTGGGTGGCTGAGGACGGTTGGCCAGTTGTCGGCCCATCATCTCCCACACATGCTCAATAGGACTGAGGTCCTGGGATCTCGCGGGCCATTCTAAGGTTGTGATGTCGTGGAGAACTTCTCTGGAGATGCGTGCAGTGTGAACTCGGGCATTGTCCTGCTGAAACATCCCATTAGCAATGTTCGCCATCATAGGGACAACCACTGGATTGAGTACCGTATGAACGTACTGTCGAGCCATCATAGTGCCCTCAACAAGCACTAATTGTGATTTCACATTAAAGCCAATAGCTCCCCAGACCATAATGCTTGGTGTTGGCCCTGTGTTCCTCTCGACAATAAGATTTGAGTGTCCCCTATCCCCGGTACGTCGGTGCCCACGATTCCGGCGATCACTGCGGGCAAGACAGAAGCGCGATTCATAACTAAAGACGACCCTATGCCATTCGTCGATCCACGTCGATCTTTCTCGACACCAGGCCAGCCTTACACGTCGCTGTTGTGAAGTCAATGGAACACCTTATGCAGGGATACGGGCACGCAAGCCAGCTGCACGCAGGCGACTACCAACTGTTTGTTGCGTAACGTGGGGTGCCACAGCTGCTCGAATTGGCGCTGCTGATGCATGGGGTTCCATCCGGGCCATCCGAATGATGCGGCGATCCTCTCTCACTGTTTTCTGTCGCGCTGGGCCTGTGCCAGGTCTAAGAGTATGGGTACCTTCATTTGACCACTGCTGCCATACACGTTGTACCGTAGATGCCTGTCGGCCAACACGTGCAGCGACAGTCCTTAGCGATAATCCAGTCTCACACAGCCCAATTATCCGAGCCTTCTCAAACGGCGACAGTTGTTGATAGCTTGCTCATCTCTGTCGTCGAGGCATGTTCGACGGGAAACACTTCACTGCATAGACTGCAAGTCGACTACGCTACACCAGAGTCCGTATACTGGAGTTGATTCCTCCGCGACCAATCACGTGGGGAGACCTGTAGGAACAATCCAATAGGTCTGAAACTTTGATCGTTTACATATCTACATGGCATCGTTCCATATGTTGAAAATCAACACAAACGACCAATGCCTTCATGGTGTTGCAATTTCCAATTTCTTAAATGTACCTTTTCAAAACTTGATCTTAATTATTATTTATAGTACTCATATTCATATATTGAAATGTACCCTACGTACGATGTGTATTATGTAGATGATATGATCTTTTATGTGAGGTTACATTTAATACTGTTACTGTTATTATTGTTCTTATATTATTGTCATCAGTAGTTAATATTTAAGTATTCTGGTTAAGACTGGTTAAGTGAAAGAAAGGGAGTACATCCCTAACTTTGCCAGAATAAATACAATATAGGGTGAAGTAAGGTTACTTGGTGATACAGGTAGTTTGGTGATAATGTTTTAATCGAATGCCACCACAAAACTTGTTCTGTTTTTGTGCTTGTCTGTTGTCAGCTGGGTGTCCTGGGTTTTTCCTTTGTCCCACACTCAGGTATAATCCTTGGATTCTTTCACTTACTGAGGTATGAGATAGGTTACTTGGTGATACAGGTAATTTGGTGATAATGTTTTAATCGAATGCCACCACAAAACCTGTTCTGTTTTTGTGCTTGTCTGTTGTCAGCTGGGTGTCCTGGGTTTTTCCTTTGTCCCACACTCAGGTATAATCCTTGGATTCTTTCACTTACTGAGGTATGAGATTTTGTAACACTCAGCTGTAGTGATTTGGCAAGTGCAGACTTATTAAATGCAGTGTGCTATTCAAGTGAAATAAACTGTGACAATAAACTGTTTTATTTTAGTTATTATTGGTGTCGAACTGTTGCTAGGAAAGTGAGTTATGTTTTGCATTGAGAGAAAATTTTAATGCCGTAACAATTTTCGGGACAAACCTTAAGAAAGTACCGAAATATTTAAGCGGTTTCTACTCAGCTGATGTTAACCCACAATAATGTTATTTTCTATTTCCAGCTTGGTTCATTAAATGCCTGAAGGAATTAGAATTTTATACATATTTCAGTTGTATGTAGTGTAAATGAACAAATGTCATCATCATTTTCAGAAAATAGATCGTCACCAAGTTAGCTTACGGTAAAATTCCCCCCCCCCCCAAAAAAAATACCAACATGAAACGAAAGCCTAGACAAGATGATAATCCTTAAGTGTACAAGAAGTACAACAGTGCAGACTTAGTGGAGGTGGCAAGATTAGTGCACCGAACCTCAAAATTCAAAGGTTTTCCATGGTCGTCTCTCAAATGATGGCTCCAAAACAGTGAAGAAAGAGATATTGCAGAAGGTATCTTTCCCAAACTTGGATTACATGGTGATTAGATGATGATTGAATATGTGTCATATGCAAAAAAAAAAAAAAAAAAAACTAAATCGTACTCTAATGATTCAAAACGTTAAACTTAGGAAAAGTTGATTCAGTGCAGCTTTTGTACACATACTATGCATGAAGACTGCCAATCACAAGATACTGATGACATAATCATGTGAATGTGTCACATGTGTTGTGAAGACTCATCTTAAGACGAAAACTCCTGTGAAATGTAGTTATACAACTCCTGAAAGTAAAAAGTGTTCTAAGATAACTATCACCAAATTACCTTGCTACTATCACCCAATTACCTATATGTATCTCCAAATAACCTAATTCAATTGAGTTGCATAAAATCATAGAGTTCAAGATGAAGTAATTGCAAGAATACATTCATGATCAAAACCTTTAGCTAATGTTCTGTTCTATACGATACATGGAATTGAAAGGAAATAAATCATATATTTTCCCCCTTTATGTTGCTATAATCGAAAATTATCACCAAATTACCTTACTTTACCCTATTTTTATTGTTACATCAGATATGATAGCTTCTTCTTCTTCTTCTTCTGCTTCTTCTCCTTCCTAATTTGTTTACCCTCCAGGGTTGGTTCTTCCCTCGGAATCAGCGAGGGATCCCACCTCTACCGCCTCAAGGGCAGTGTCCTGGAGCGTGAGACTTTCGGTAAGGGGTACAACTGTGAAGGAGGAGCAGTACCTCTCCCAGGAGGCCTCACCTGCTATGCTGAACAGGGACCTTGTGGGGGATGGCAAGATTGTAAGTAATAGACAAGGAAGAGGGAAGGAAGCGGCCGTGGCCTTAAGTTAGGTACAATCCCGGCATTTGCCTGGAGAAGCAGTAAACCACGGAAAACCTCTCTGAGGATGGCTGAGGTGGGAATCGAACCCGAGCCACCAGGGGTGGCAGCTAATCACGCTAACCACTACACGATAGAGGCGGATGTATTTCCCTTAAGCTGTCTTATTATTATTATTAGAAAAATAGCGGAAATACGCTCGAAATGTCGTTAGCTGCAGCTGACCGAATTGTACAGCGCCACAGCAAGCAGTGGAAACTCGCGGAGCTATGTGGTGCCTGTTCTGCGACGCCGGGTAGCAGGGGTATAATTTTCCAAAGGTCACCCGCTTGCCCGTCAGTCTGGCAATGTCACTCATTCATTGCGTCTGTTCAGTTTTTTTACAGTGTCTGATACTTTGTTAGTGTGTAGTCAAATAGTAAATGACTAAATGTCATTTTAATTGTACAATCACGCCGTGCTTATATCCAATTGTAATACATGCGTAATTATTGTTCCTTTCATGAATGCTTTACTTTATAGTACTATTATTAGCGCACTGTCCGGCTCCATGGCTCCATAGTTAGTGTGCTGATCTTTGGTCACAGGGGTCCCGGGTTCGATTCCCGGCAGAGTCGGGAACATTAACCATCATTGGTTAGTTTCTCGAACATGGAGGATGGGTGTCATTGTCCTCTTAATCATCATTTAACCCTCATCACGACGCGCAGGTCGCTACAGGTGTCAAATCGAGAACCTGCACCTGGCGAGCCGAACATGTCTTCGGACACTCCCGACACTAAAATCCGTACGCCATCATCTTCATCATCATAACCTCACTTAAATTTGTAGACTGACAACTTTTGATTCCCCAGAATGAGCATAGAAATTTACCATTTTACACCAAATGATTTCAATTTTGATGTCTGTGACTGCCCTCCCCTCCCCCCACTATATCTCAGGTACTTTTGGTTGTCTATAAATATTTGCCTCATCCCCCGCCCCCAACATCGGCACTACTGACCTGGACCCACCACATCTGGATGCTCTCGAGTCTTCCGGAAAGCGAATATTCACGGCGCAGCCTCCACATCTTTCCATAACGCTGGAGGTCGCTAAGGGAGCTCTCCTCCGACTGCTGTATTTAGTAGGGAGACCGCGGGTGTACTTGGTGATGTGCGCGCGATCGGAGCTGGCTAGATTGTTTCCCTTCCCGTACCTGTACATTGGAATGGCGAACGCAGCAGTTTTCAGTGCCTCAACATGTATTCATTTACTAAGACCATAGTTTTCATAAACTAGTTGACTAATCGGAAGAGCTTTCAGAGCTGGACAAATCTAGTTGTTACAGTTCATGTAGTGCCTAGTACAACCAAGAGGTCGTTACTTCGTTACCTGTCAACGTTTGCTCGAAATGTGCAGTTGTGGGCTCTGGGAATGTACATAGTGTCTCACCATCTCTCAAAGGATGTATAACGCACCTCTTATCATTTAGATTTGCCTTTATGTATTTGTGTTACATTTCAGATGGATTAGAACGAAATTCTTTGTTGATTTCAGGGTTCGCACACGTTGAATGAATTACCAGTTAACCTGGGGAGGCTAGAGAAGTTTCCTGCTATGCCGTATGGAAAATACAAGATGAAACTTGAATACATGAAACGTGAAGAACGCTTCGCTTGTTCCGTCACTGTGGCAGAGATCACGGAAGAAGCAGCACGAAAATAACATGCTTTATGAACACCACGAAGTATATTCCCGCCATGACACTGTTTATTATTACTGTAAATGTTACTAACGGTAGAAATTCACATTTACACTTGGAAAATATTTTGTCAATGTTCTAGATATAAATATTAAATCCATATATGAGATCTTTTGCTAAAAGAAATGATTCTGCATATTCTAGTATAGAAGACAGTTAACATCCTTGAGTCGAATCCCCACATACTTTTCTTGCTATCTATGGTTATTTCCCCGTCTTTATTACATATACATACATACATACATACATACATTATCATTAAATACTCGTATGTCTTCAGCGTTTAGTCCGCAAGCCTCTGTGAATTTACTAACGTCGCCACAATCCTCCATGTGCAACTGGTGCTGTGGCCACATTTAGTTCTATACCTCTTATCTTTAAATCGTTTGAAACTGAGTCTAACCATCGTCGTCTTGGTCTCCCTCTACTTCTCTTACACTCCATAACAGAGTCCATTATTCTCCTAGGTAACCTATCCCCCTCCATCCGCCCCACATGACCCAACCATCGAAGCCGGTTTATGCGTACAGCTTCGTTCATCGAGTTCATTCCTAACTTAGCCTTTATCTCCTCATTCCGAGTACCCTCCTGTCATTGTTCCCACCTGTTTGTACCAGCAATCATTCTCGCTACTTTCATGTGTGTTACTTCTAACTTATGAATAAGATATCATGAGTCCACCAAGCTTTCGCTCCCGTAAAGCAATTTTGGCCTGAAAACAGACCAATGTAAAGATAGTTTCGTCTGGGAGCTGACTTACTTCTTACTAAATACTGTTGATCGCAACTGCGAGCTCACTGCATTAGCTTTACTACACCTTGGATCAATCTCACTTACTATATTACCATCCTGGGAGAACACACAACCTAAATACTTGAATTATCGACCCGTTCTAGCGTCGTATCACTAATCTGACATTCAGTTCTGTTGAATATCACACCTACTAACATCAATTTAGTCTTCGAAAGGCTAACTTTAATACCATACTCATTGCACCAATTTTCAAGTTCCAAGATATTAAACTGCAGGCTTTCAGGAAAATCTACCATTAAGACCAAGTCATCAGCATAGGCCAGACTGATTACTACATTTCCACCTAACTGAATCCCTCCTTGCCATTTTATACCTTTCAGCAGATGATCCATGTAAATTACGAACAGCAAAGGTGAAAGATTGGCCTTGTCTAACCCTTGTAAGTACCCTGAACCAAAAACTCATTCTACCATCAATTCTCACTGAAGCCCAATTGTCAATATAAACGCCTTTGATTGATTTTAATTCTTCTTCTTCTTCGTTTTGCCTCATGACTGAGGCGTCTCAGCCCTCTAGCCGATGTACCACACTCCGCCATTCTTCTCTATCTAAAGCTTTCAATGTGGTTGCTCTGAGAGAACTCTGTAGGGGTCCGTTCACCATGTCAATCCATCGCGTTGATACTCGTCTTCGTTGTCTGGTTCCCTGGACTTTGCCCTCAACAATCAGCTTTTGACGACTACTATCTCGGCGCATTATAATATGTCCAAAGTAGCGTACAATCCGCTGAGAGACCTTACGCTATAGACAAACTTTTATCTGAAGTTGGTTCAGGATTGATGTGTTCGTGCGATGAGCTGTCCAAGAAATCCTTAACATTTTCCTCCAGCACCACATTTAAAAGCTTTATATCCGTTCACGATCACGTTTGAGGATGGTCCACGTCTCTGCGCCATACAAGAAGACCGAGAAGACTAGAGATTCAACGATCTTCGTTTTTGTATTGATGGTGATGTTATTATCTTTCCAGAACTTCCACAGACGGATCATCGCTACCTTCGCTATTTCAATTCTTCGCTTTATTTCATCTTTGTAACCACCAGAATTTGATAGTAAGGAGCCTAGATATACATACTGATGTACAATTTCACACCCTCCAATCTGTTTGAAATGTGGACTGTTGTTGTTCTTACGATCAACAATCATGACTTTGTTTTTCTGTCGATTTAGGCGTAATCCAATTTCTAGTCTTGCTTCCTCTACTCTTGATTTTAATAATCTACCTTTAATTCCATAGTCCTCCAGTATGGCGAACACCTTTTCCCTCGGTACCATATCATATGCTTTCTCTAGATCTACGAAACATAAACACAACTGCCTATTCCTCTCGTAGCAATTTTTTCAATTATCTGGCGCATATTGAAAATCTGATCCTGACAGCCCCTCTGTGGTCTGAAACCACACTGGTTTTTACCCAACTTCCTCTCAACCACTGTTCGCACCCTCCCTTCCAAGATGCCAGTGAATACTTTGCGTGGTACACTAATTAATGAGATACCTCGATAGATGTTGCAATCCTTCCTGTTCTCTTGGTTAAAGATAGGTGCAATTACTGCTTTTGCCCAATCTGAAGGTACCTTACCAAAACTCCACGCTAATTTTACTACTCTACGAAGCCATTTCATCCCTGCCTTCCCACTATACTTCACTATTTCAGGTCTAATTTCATCTATTGCTGCTGCTTTATAACAAAGGAGTTCATTTACTATCCTTTCCACTTCTTCAAGCGTAATTTCACCAACGTCATTTTCCTCCTCCCCATTAGCTAGACTGTTCGCAACACCACCAGGAAGATTTCCTTATACGTTCAGAAGCTTTTTAAAATATTCCCTCCACCTCTCCAGTGATTCCCTGGAATCTATTATGAGTTCACCTGAATTACTCAACACACTGTTCATTTCCTTTTTCCCTCCCTCTTTAAGATTCTTTATTATTGTATAGAAAGGTTTCCCTGCTGCTTGACCTAGGCTTTCCAGGCTATTACCAAATTCTTCCCATGACTTCTTTTTGGATTCAGCAACTGTTACTTTTTCGCTCTGTTTCTTTCATCTACGTACAGATCCCTGTCGGCCTCGGCCCTTGTTTGGAGCCATTTCTGATAAGCCTTCCTTTTACGTTTACAAGCTGCTCTCACTTCATCATTCCACCAAGATGTTCGCCTTTTCCCATCTTTACACACAGTTGTTCCTAGGCATCCCCTTGCTGTTTCTACTACAGCATCCCTGTATGCCACTAATTCACTTTCTATATACTGAACCTGCTTACTGTCTACTGTTCGAAACTTCTCACTAATCATATCCATGTTCTTCTGTCTAATTTACTCGTCCTGGAGATTTTCTACCCTTATTCGTTTGCAGACAGATTTCACTTTCTCTACCCTAGGCCTAGATATACTTAGTTCACTACAGGTCAGATCGTGGCCGGTATCATCGAAAAATCCCCGGAAAACTCGTACATTCCTAACAGATTTTCTGAATTCGAAGCCAGTTAAGATATAGTCAATTATGTATCTGGTACTCCTAGCCTCAGACGTGTAGCGGTGAATAGCCGTATGCTTGAAGAACGTATTCGTAACAGCTAAACCCATGCTGGCACAGAAGTCCAGCAAACGATTCTCATTCCCATTAGCTTTCATATCTTCCCCAAATTTACCAATCACTCTTTCGTATCCTTCAGTTCTATTTCCAACTCTCCCATTGAAATCGCCCATTAGCACTATTCTCTCCTTGTTGTTGACCCTGACCACGATGTCACTCTATGCTTCATAAAACTTGTCAACATCCTCATCTGCACCCTCACATGGTGAATACACTGAGACAATTCTCGTCCTAATTCCTCCAACTGAAAAATCTACCCACATCATTCGCTTATTTACGTTCCCTTTCTAACACCCGTCAAGTACAATTTATAATCTCCTATCCCTCCTCGTCATCTCCCCTTACACGTATATCACTTACTCGTAGCACATCGACGTGCATCAACTTTGCTGACTGAGCCAGTTCTACTTTCTTTCTTCCATAAGCCCCATTAATACTGATAGCTCCCCCTTAAATTCCATTTCGTTCGCCAAGTTGTTTCCAAGGAGTCCCTCGCCTGTCAAATGAGAGTGGGACTTCGTTACTCCCATAGGTCCGAGGCTTGCTTAAAATGTTCTGAGCTCGGTAAATTCTTGAAGCAGGATGCTACCCTTCTTATACGTAGTCCAAGTGAGGATCTCTCCTCTAACGGGTTATGGACCACCAGTGGATTGTATAGTCCTAGCCGCCTGAGCACAAGGACGGTTATGACTTGCAATATGTCCGAGATGCCACTCCCATTGCATACCAAATGCTATCCCAACTCTCAGGACCACTTACTAGGCCATTCAGCCGTTGCGCATGGTTCACGAACTAGGACGTGACTAAGGCAACCCACACCATGAACCATGTCTTTATTACATAACTGGAAAATCTACACAGTCAAATGCTTAATCATCTCTTACTGTATATTTTATTTTTTCAGTTGTTCAGCAATAGAAATTTAATTAGGTAAGCATATATGTACTGTACATCATCGCTACGGTGCCGTAAATGGGAATGTGACGATGTTCTTTCTATCCACTCTTTCCCCGCAGACTGTCACGCCTCCCAGCCACATATTGATATGCAGTCCATCGCAACAATTTCCGTTGTATTCATTTTCCTCTGTGTGAAGTGTTAATAAAGGTGAACATTCAATGCATCATACCCTATGAGTGCTTAAATAAGTACTTTCTATAGTGCGTCACGGTAAAGTGCGTGGACCTGTTAATCTGGGGGCTAACTTCCTGCACCACTACTAACAGGATAGGTCTTTTCACATACCTGGCTAACCACCGAGAAATGGAGGTCTTCGCCCGTGATTGTAATTACGCTGAGTTTTAGCATAAGAAAGGGTGATAAAGGTGGAGATTCACCACTGACACTTGGTAAATGTTTTGTCAATATTCTAGATACAAATATTAAATCGATGTATGAGTTCTTGTGCTAAAAATGTTTGTGCATAGCACAGAATTACGAGTAGCACGGATCGTTTCTGGGTTATCTACATTTGGAATGAAGTCGTTGATCGACCACAGATTAGAGAGCGAAGAATAAGAGGTTAAACCGAACATAAATTTGCCTGTGACTCTCATGTACAGCAGAAGAGAATGCACAAGGTAACTATTTCAGCGATGAAACCCACTTCGAGAAGTCAGAACAATGATAGATATTTAGAGGAGTTCTAATGTTTCGATTAATTCCCTCGGCATAATTACACTTCTGATAACATTGGGTAGTAGTTACATGGGAAACCGACAAGCCAAAAACAAATTACGATAATGGACAGAAGTAAAATCAATGGCATTATCACTTGCTATGAATTGAGAACATCCGAAAGATCTGTTTTAGACAAAAGATGGTAGTTAATGAACGTAGGTTTTCGTGGCTCATTGTATTAACATAAGAAATAAATGAACACGATTAAAGCCACTATATATATTTATTTAATAATAAAGCTAAGCTTTCAGCCAAATTTCACTGGCCTTCGTCAGGGCATGGGAAGTTTTGCCTCCGACATTGAGCAAAGAAATTCTCCGAAGGAACGTGGAAGTCATGCCCGTACTATTCACGGCCTACCCCACTAACTGGACTCAAGGATCGTGGCCAGCGCCTCCTAGAGAACAAGGCCTGGCAATACGAATGAGAGTAGCTGATGACGTATGTTGAAGTTGGCCCATGCCAGTAACTCAGTTAGCTTGTTGCTGCTTGGTGTATGAGGACGCGTTTCCCTATTATGCGTGTTTTTCATCGATTATATTAATGTTAATCGAGTCTTGTGTGTTAACACTCGCTTAATATTCCTATTAGTGTAAGTTCAGTTAAAGGTGATAGTACTTATAAATTGTTAATATTGATAAATTGTGTTTAAAGTGCCGGCATGGCCACCACGTGAGGTTAGAACTGAGTTTATTTTTAAAGGTGTGTTCTGAATTGCGATCACTGTTTTTCAAATTATGAATAACGATGCCTCAAAAATGCAGTGTTCCAAAACTATAAGGGCAATTATCGCACTGGCCCTAAAGTGAGTGTTTTCTCGTTTCCAACTGACGACTCGGAGAGAGCTAGGTGTTTACGAGCTATTCGCCGGGATGATTTCGTTCCTTGCAAAACTGCAGAGGTAAGTCTTAGTTTTTAGTGTATTATATATGATTCCAATCATTCAATCACTTAAGTTGTGGAATGGTCCTCTAAATGGAGCCCTGTGTTGTAGGTGTGCGAGCTCCATTTCAAAACTGAGGTTGAAAAGACGACCAGCATGTATGATGAGAGAAATGGGAAATTATTGACTGCACCTTTGTCTCATCCAAGGCTTGTGAAAGGTTTGTGGATAGGTCTCTTATATCTTTGCTATTGATGAATGAAATAGTAGATTTTTTAGGGTGATTTATATCTTACTGATTTAAGCATTTGCTGTATTGAATTGACCAGTTATTACATTTAGTTTGGAATGTGCTGAGTATTCACATTACTTCAAAGGACTACTGTTGTGGGTATAGTGATATTCTGGGAAAACTTATAGGGCCTAAATTATGAAGGTATGTAAGGTATTGGCTTTCAAGTATTCCTTCTGTGCTGGACCCCGTAACTGCAAGTGAGCCAGTTCTGTTTATTATATCGCATGAGGGAAAATACCACTTAGTGTGGGTTAATATTTTTAGTTCAGGCTAGACAGCAATGTTATTGTGTTTATTGCAACTATGTTAGGTTCTGTATAATTATTATAAGTTCAATGATTTTTCTCTGTCTCCTTGTGTGCTATTCATTTTATATTAAAATCAACCAGATATATCTAAGACATGACATGGTCCTGTGAAGTAAGTGGTGCCATGAATTAATAGACGAGCGCATTTATATCTAGGCGAATGCATTCTAACTTGGTCTAAACGTTTCAGGAGCTGTTCCTTCTCAGTTTCCAAACTGCCCAGAGTACTTGTCTGATACCACATTTGCCCACCGAGAAGCTCTAGACGATAGGTGTTGTCGAGTAGACAATGTAAGTTTGGCCAAGGCTCTTGCTCAAAGTTTAGAGACCTATGAAGCTCATGTCAGTACTGTTTCTTTCAAGAACTTCCAGGAATTTGAAGAAAAATTAAGTTCAATATCTGTAAAACAAGACTGGAACTGCTCTGAAAAGGAACAAATTTAGTAGCTCTATTTTCCATAGTAGTTTCTTTAGAAGATAATACAGTAACAACACAAGAGCACTTTTATTTTATCATATTTATTGCCAGGTGTTACGTTTTCAGGGAGTGATATTACATTTGAGAGGGCACTTTTTATGTTAAACAGGTATTTTGTCATTTAACAAATACGGTTCATTACCTTGGTGGCACATATCCTACAAAATCATTAACCATCCTTTCCTTTTGTCTGTGGTAAGCTGAGGCTTTCTAATTTTTTTTAGTACATTACTATTATTAATCACTGAGTTGATGAACCTCTATGAATTCCATTCAAAGGGAATGTGTAAACTCTGAATTCAGGGCTAATCACTGTAAGTTCCTTCAGTAGTAAACATTCCTGTTTGAGTAATTGTGAATTCAATTATGAATTTCCTCTTCCAGCATTATAGCCTATTCACACTCTGGTTATTAATTTCCACTTGGAGAGAGTACTCTTTCCAACTTTTGTTATGTAATGAATCTAACATGCATCTGTGAAAAATTGGGGATTAATTACTTAATTGAACTCATGTGTGTCATATCTATATAGTGCAGCTGGTTCATAAAGCGTGAAATGAGTAGTTCAGTGTGTGTTCTGCTACTTTTTTATTAATGTAATGGCAGGGATGCAAGTTCTTAATATGGTTTCTTAGGATTTTAACAATTACTGTTCATAGAGATTTCCTTTTATATTTTCTTATATAATGTTCACCTCATATCCATTTCAATTTTAAGCAACCTGGTGAAGTTAAATTGAAAACAATTTCAGAAAATGTCTGGCTGAAGGTCAGTTCAAATGTAATAAGAATTGGCATGCTACTTTTCAAATTTAAGAATTTCAATTTTTTTCCTGTTCTGGTTATTTGAATCAGGGTCCAAAATCATATAAGTACATTTATTTACACTAGGGAATGCGAATATAATTTTGATGACTTGATGAACAAACTATTGTTGGCATGTACTATAATCATTCTCTTTGCATAACAGCCAAATTGTGTGGGCTCTTCACGCCCTTAATTTATGTGAGGCTTCTATTGTAAAAAAATGTTTACCTCTTTTCATGACCGACAACACTGAGCATTACAGCTTGCATGTTCCTGGACTGCTACTAATATACTGTAAGTAAGGTAGTTTATACGTTATTATTTTTATTTAATAGCTTTTTCTGTACTTACATGTTGTTTTTTAACTTTCATCAGCAAGTTCAGTTCTGTAAAAGCTTGCTTTTTCTTTTTTTTGCGTCGCACCAACAGAGAGAGGTCTTATGGCGAGTTTTGTAAAAGGAACTGATCATTTTTGACTCTTAAATATACGTAAGAAAGTGTCATATAAACATATTATTAAAGTTGTTCAGTATTAAGACTCTTAAAAAATTCTTTGCATTTTTAATTGTTCTTTCTAATTATTACAGTATATTACTCATTTCGCTTCCGATATGCGCGTCTACGAGAAAGAATATTCGTAGAATGCACTTTAACCAGCGTATTTTTCAATTTTCGTAAGGAATTAGCTTCATCTACTATCCACTCGCACGGAGCCGTGGTGGTCACGGCTGAGCCCAGTCGGGTGAAGTCACGAATCGTATTGCCAGGCCTTGTTCTCTAGGAGGCGCTGATCGTGGCGCTGTGCTGTGGTGGTTGGGATGGAAGTTACTGATTCACCGCCCTCTGTCGACAGTTTGACTGCGTCCCGCTGTGCCATGATGGTGTTATGCATGTATTTCTGCAGTACAGATCCCCATCTATTTGATAACTTGAAGCCGGCTTCCCTGTTGATGTTATTTGGGCGCAGCTCTATCTCTATGGCTTCCCTCACAAGAAGAGCATAGAAATCTTTCACAGGCTGTACTGTAGAAATGTTCTGCTATGGCAGACTGGCTTAAGGCGTTCTCCGTGGAGGATGAAAGAGCGACATTCTTTACCGACCTGATGTGCTCACTGTCGGAGGCAAAACTTCACATGCCCTGATGAAGGCCGATGCAATTCGGCTGAAAGCTTGGCTTTATTATTAAACTAGCGAATGTACCCGTGCTTCGCTACGGTATTCTACATTGTATTCGAATATCGAAGTAAATAGTGTGCATGCAGTAAATAAGATTGTTTTAAAACTGCATGTCTCTTAGCGTTATCCGAGGAAGAGCATGGGGAGGTCCCCGTACGTTGTTTCCAATGTAAAGTGTTTGTTATGGATTTGTGATATAACGGCAGGCTCACTTGCCTACTGCCATTCACAATCGAGTTGGGAAGTTTACATTATAATTGCAAGCCCCATTGCCTACTATGTGGACAGAATCGATTTGGGGAGTTTTCGTTAAAATGGCAGCCCCCCTTTCCTTCTTCCAGACAGATTACAGTTTTTATTATAATGGCAGGCAATTACCCTACTATCACTCGAAATTGAGTTGTTCAGTTATCATTATAATGCCAGGCCCATTTTCCTACTTCCAGCCAGCTTACTGCCTGTCACACCAAGTTGGTGAGTTTCCATCAAAATAGCAGGCCACTATGCCTAATGCCAGTCACATTTTAGATGAGGACATTTCTTTATAATGGCGGGCACCCTTGCCTACTGCCAAACACAATCGGGTAGGGGAGTTTTAAACAAAACTGCATGCTCACTTGCCTTCTGCAAGTCAAATCGAGAAGTGAACTATTCATTACAATTGTAGACCTTCCTTACTAATGACAGTTACACAGGAGTTGGAGAAGGAACCCTTTCATACTGCCAGTCAAAGTCGGTGTGGGGAGTACTGATTACAATAGCAGACCCACCCTTTCTCGATCGCTACAAATCGACATCAGTGAATATATATAGATCGACATACGAAAGTATATGCGTGTTTACAATATTGAAGACCTTCATTTACAGATTAACTGCTACTAAACGTACGTCATATCGACAAAGGATTATACCATAAGACACGCCGGATTTAGTGGCCTAAATGGCTGGTCCTATGATATGTCATCTATTCTTGGGTCAGATTGAGTTAGAAACGTGGAACAGGGTAACGTTCTTGTAAGATTATCTCACATTACATTAATTTTCGGATAATTATGTGACAGCTACATACATAGCATTTGGCTCATATATGGCTACTGGGTGGGCCAATTTTCGTGAAGAGTTTGATGATTCTGTATTTCATATAAGTAATCGAAAGTATGAATTATGAATGTGAAAATTCCAAATTGACTTAACATCCATTAATAGAGAAAAATCAAACGTAAAAGGGATACAGATACGGCAAAAAGTCATAAGACCAAGGTTGTAGATCATTCCAAATTGAACGGAGATTGTGCAATCTGTTATGTGATAGGAATTTCCGAAGGTCTGCACCATCATTAAAATTGCCTGCATATTTCGATATTCTTCGGGGATAAAAAGTGAAAAATTTAATGATCTTGGATGTTTTCCGTTCGTTACAGGCTAAAACGTATAATTTTGTCAAATTTCAATTATCTTCTTTTTCTTCTGGCAGATTATGCCGCAATGTGGATTTTGGGCGAGGCGGGTAAAAATTAGGACTTTTAGGAAACTAAACCAAAAATTATGCAGATGGTCATTATTACCCCTTAAACGGAAAGCTGTACGAAAATTTCGCCAAAATAGTCCGTGTAGAGGCACACAGTCGTTACGATTTGATTTATATAGATAAGGAATCTGCTCCATGTAAAACAACCTTTTGGCTATGTCCGCTGGACTTAACCTGCAAAACTGACCATTCATGATATCTCCCTTATTAATCCTCCTGACGAAAAAATGCACATGAAAAAAAGGTTTAGAGGTGGAATTCCATCACGTTTGGTCGATTTCCAGTCAGGTTGGTCTTGTTCTGTATATATTGTGCAAGAGTAAAATCACCATTTCGGTTCCCTATAAACCGCCAGTCCATTCCGGAACATGAAATGTTATTTACGTTTAAAACCTACCATTGGACAGGTGGATGCTAAATATGAATTTTGGTTCGAATGTCTTCAGTAGTTTTCAAGTTGTAAGGAATACGCTTTACACGCACCCGCTCGTGAGTTTAGTCCGATGGGACTTGTACAAAAGAACGGTCCGTTAATGATATTTCCCTTATTAATCCTCGTATCGAAATGATGCACATGAGAAAAAAGGTTTAGAAATTAATTTCCACCAAGGCAGGTAGATTTAAATGAACGTTGGTTGTGTATATTTTGTGGAAGTGCAAAATCACTGTTTCGGTTTCGTATAAACCCCCAGTCAGTTCAGGGATTTAGAAACAATATTTGCCCTAAAACCTATCAAGGACAGGTGTATTCTAAATATGAGTATTGGTGGAAATACATCCAGTAGTTTGTAGCACTCGCGTACATACGGCGTAATTAAGGAAGAAAATAATACAGTTTAAGAAAGTTGAAAGTAATAGAAAATGTGTTATAACTGAGGACAGCCGGATAACGACAAATATGTAAATGCCAAGTTAATGTATTGGAAAATCAAATGCCCCTCAATAAATTATGCTAGTGTGAGTTATGGATATAATAAAGCGGTAACAGAGGAGAAATTTAGGTCCATTGATTCCTAGGTAAACAAATAATAAGAAGAAGATGACTAATGGTGTTATTACTTAATCTATTCGAAGGCGGTTATAACATCCAACGATATTTCGCCAATATCCCGCAGATAGGCCGATTGACGCCTCTCTTGCCTTCTACCTAAGGAACAACCACGAATTTAAAAGCATGATGAGGAAAATGGCAATACGTTACTTCCCTGCTGGCATGCAGTCAGAGACGTTGCCATGGTAACCTGTAGGTTCGTTGTCGGTCTGTCGGTCACTCAATACAGAGCATGGTACCAGCAGAAAATTGTAAATTTCTCCGTCATGTAAAGAGTAAGGTAAATTATGAACATAACGAAAGATGTTTATAATGAAGAGACGTTTCACGTACGGTAAACGAAGCTTACAGAAAATCAATAGTATAAGAGAAAATGGAGGAAAACCAGAATGGTTTTCCTATAAACACCCCGTCTGTTCAAAGAATTTAAAAAGATATACATATTGAAACCTTCCCCGGGATGAGTATACTCAAAATATGAAGTTTAGTTGAGATCTATTGAGCCGTTTCGACGTGATGGTGGAGAAACCATTCTGGTTTTCCTATAAACCCCCGTCTATTCAAAGATTTTAAAATGATATGCATATCGAAACCTTCCCCGGGATGAGTATACTCTAAATATGACATTTGGTTGAGATCTATCCAGCCGTTTCGACGTGATGGTGGAAAAACCATTCTGGTTTTCCTTTAAACACCCGTCTATTCAAAGTTTCTAAAATGATATGCATATCTAAACCTTCCTCGGGAGGAGTATACTCTAAATATGAAGTTTGGTTGAGATCTATCCAGCCGTTTCGACGTGATGGTGGAAAAACCATTCTGGTTTTCCTATAAACACCCGTCTATTCAAAGTTTCTAAAATGATATGCATATCTAAACCTTCCCCGGGAGGAGTATACTCTAAATATGAAGTTTGGTTGAGATCTATCCAGCCGTTTCGACGTGATGGTGGAAAAACCATTCTGGTTTTCCTATAAACCCCCGTGTATTCAAAGATTTTAAAATGATATGCATATCGAAACCTTCCCCGGGAGGAGTATACTCTAAATATGAAGTTTAGTTGAGATCTATCGAACCGTTTCTACGTGATGGTGGAAAAACCATTCTGGTTTTCCTATAAACCCCCGTGTATTCAAAGATTTTAAAATGATATGCATTATCGAAACCTTCCCCGGGATGAGTATACTCTAAATATGAAATTTGGTGGAGATCTATCCAGCCGTTTCGACGTGATGGTGGAAAAACCATTCTGGTTTTCCTATAAACCCCCCGTGTATACAAAGATTTTAAAATGATATGCATATCGAAACTTTCCCCGGGATGAGTATACTCTAAATATGAAATTTGGTTGAGATCTAACCAACCGTTTCGACGTGATTGTGGAAAAACCATTCTGGTTTTCCTTTCAATACCCGTCTATTCAAAGTTTCTAAAATGATATGCATATCTAAACCTTCCCCGGGAGGAGTATACTCTAAATATGAAGTTTAGTTGAGATCTATCCAGCCGTTTCGACGTGATGGTGGAAAAACCATTCTGGTTTTCCTATAAACCCCCGTGTATTCAAAGATTTTAAAATGATATGCATATCGAAACCTTCCCCGGGAGGAGTATACTCTAAATATGAAGTTTAGTTGAGATCTATCGAACCGTTTCGACGTGATGGTGGAAAAACCATTCTGGTTTTCCTATAAACCCCCGTGTATTCAAAGATTTTAAAATGATATGCATATCGAAACCTTCCCCGGGATGAGTATACTCTAAATATGAAATTTGGTGGAGATCTATCCAGCCGTTTCGACGTGATGGTGGAAAAACCATTCTGGTTTTCCTATAAACCCCCCGTGTATACAAAGAGTTTAAAATGATATGCATATCGAAACTTTCCCCGGGATGAGTATACTCTAAATATGAAATTTGGTTGAGATCTAACCAACCGTTTCGACGTGATTGTGGAAAAACCATTCTGGTTTTCCTATAAACCCCCCGTGTATTCAAAGATTTTAAAATGATATGCATATCTAAACCTTCCCCGGGAGGAGTATACTCTAAATATGAAGTTTAGTTGAGATCTATCGAACCGTTTCTACGTGATGGTGGAAAAACCATTCTGGTTTTCGTATAAAACCCCGTCTATTCAAAGAAATTAAAAATGATATGCATATCGAAACCTTCCCCGGGATGAGTATACTCTAAATATGAAATTTGGTGGAAATCTATCCAGCCGTATCGACGTGATGGTGGAAATACCATTCTGGTTTTCCTATAAACCCCCGTCTATTCAATGATTTTAAAATGATATGCATATCGAAACCTTCCCCGGGATGAGTATACTCTAAATATGAAATTTGGTTGAGATCTATCCAGCCGTTTCGACGTGATGGTGGAAAAACCATTCTGGTTTTCCTATAAACCCCCATGTATTCAAGGATTTTAAAATGATATGCATATCGAAACCTTCCCCGGGAGGAGTATACTCTAAATACGAAGTTTAGTTGAGATCTATCGAGCCGTTTCGATGTGATGGTGGAAAAACCATTCTGGTTTTCCTATAAACCCCCGTCTATTCAAAGATTTTAAAATGATATGCATATCGAAACCTTCCCTGGGATGAGTATACTCTAAATATGAAATTTGGTTGAGATCTATCCAGCTGTTTCGACGTGATGGTGGAAAAACCATTCTGGTTTTCCTATAAACCCCCGTGTATTCAAAGATTTTAAAATGATATACATATCGAAACCTTCCCCGGGATGAGTATACTCTAAATATGAAGTTTAGTTGAGATCTATCGAGCCGTTTCGACGTGATGGTGGAGAAACCATTCTGGTTTTCCTATAAACCCCCCGTGTATTCAAAGATTTTAAAATGATATGCATATCGAAACCTTCCCCGGGATGAGTATACTCTAAATATGAAGTTTGGTTGAGATCTATCCAGCCGTTTCGACGTGATGGTGGAAGAACCATTCTGGTTTTCCTATAAACCCCCCGTGTATTCAAAGATTTTAAAATGATATGCATATCGAAACCTTCCCCGTGAGGAGTATACTCTAAATATGTTTAGTTGAGATCTATCGAGCCGTTTCGACGTGATGGTGGAAATACCATTCTGGTTTTCCTATAAACCCCCGTGTATTCAAAGATTTTAAAATGATATGCATATCGAATGGTTCATGTTTGTGGGTTACTGTAGTCACGTCCTAGTTCGTGAACCATGGGCAACTGCTGAGTGGCCTAGTAAGTGGTCC
The DNA here is from genome assembly GCF_040414725.1 of Anabrus simplex. Taxonomy (NCBI): domain Eukaryota; kingdom Metazoa; phylum Arthropoda; class Insecta; order Orthoptera; family Tettigoniidae; genus Anabrus; species Anabrus simplex. The sequence goes on from NC_090269.1 coordinate 405,909,947, forward strand.
TGAGAGTCGGGATACCAGTTGCTATGGAATGGGAGTGGGCATCTCGGACATATTCTGAGTCGTGGTCCTCCTTGTGCTCAGGCGGCTGGGACTATACAATCCACCGGTGGTCCATAACCCGTTAGAGGAGAGATCCTCACTTGGACTATGTGCAAGTAGGGCAGCATCCTGCTTCATGAATCGACCGAGCTCAGAACATTTTAAGCAAGCCTCGGACCTATGGGAGTAACGAAGTCCCACTCCCATTTGACAGGCGACGGACTCCTTGGAAACAACTTGGCGAACGAAATGGAATTCGATGGGGAGCTATCAATATTAATGGGGCTTATGGAAGAAAGAAAGTAGAACTGGCTGAGTCAGCAAAGAGGATGCATCTGGATGTGCTAGGAGTAAGTGATATTCGGGTAAGGGGAGATAACGAGGAAGAGATAGGAGATTATAAATTGTACTTGACGGGTGTTAGAAAGGGAAGGGCAGAGTCTGGGGTAGGGCTCTTTATCAGGAATACCATTGCACGGAACATAGTTTCTGTTAGGCACGTAAATGAGCGAATGATGTGGGTAGATTTGTCAGTTGGAGGAATTAGGACTAGAATTGTGTCCGTGTATTCACCATGTGAGGGTGCAGATGAGGATGAAGTTGACAAGTTTTATGAAGCATTGAGTGACATCATAGTCAGGGTAAACAGCAAGGATAGAATAGTGCTAATGGGCGATTTCAATTCGAGAATTCGGAATAGAACTGAAGGATACGAAAAGGGTGATTGGTAAATGTGGGGAAGATATGGAAGCTAATGGGAATGGGAAGCGTTTGCTGGACTTCTGTGCTAGTATGGGTTTAGCTGTTACAAATGCATTCTTCAAGCATAAGGCTATTCACCGCTACACGTGGGAGGCTAGGGGTACCAGATCCATAATAGACTATATCTTAACAGACTTCGAATTCAGGAAATCTGTTAGGAATGTACGAGTTTTCCGGGGATTTTTCGATGACACAGACCACTATCTGATCTGTAGTGAACTAAGTATCTCTAGGCCTAAGGTAGAGAAAGTGAAATCTGTCTGCAAAAGAATAAGGGTAGAAAGTCTCCAGGACGAGGAAATTAGACGGAAGTACATGGATATGATTAGTGAGAAGTTTCGAACAGTAGACATTAAGCAGGTTCAGGATATAGAAAGTGAATGGGTGGCATATAGGGATGCTGTAGTAGAAACAGCCAGGAAATGCCTTGGAACTACTGTGTGTAAAGACGGGAAAAGGCGAACATCTTGGTGGAATGATGAAGTGAGAGCAGCTTGTAAACATAAAAAGAAGGCTTATAAGAAATTGCTCCAAACAAGGGCCGAGGTAGATAGGGAGTTGTATGTAGATGAAAGAAACGGAGCGAAACAAATAATTGTTAAATCCAAAAAGAAGTCATGGGAAGATTTTGGTAACAACCTGGAAAGGCTAGGTCAAGCAGCAGGGAAACCTTTCTGTACAGTAATAAAGAATCTTAGGAAGGGAGGGAAAAAGGAAATGAACAGTGTTTTGAGTAATTCAGGTGAACTCATAATAGATCCCAGGGAATCACTGGAGAGGTGGAGGGAATATTTTGAACATCTTCTCAATGTAAAAGGAAATCATCCTGGTGGTGTTGTGAACAGCGAAGCTCAAGGGGAGGAGGAAAATGATGTTGGTGAAATTATGCTTGAGGAAGTGGAAAGGATGGTAAATAAACTCCATTGTCATAAAGCAGCAGGAATATATGAAATTAGACCTGAAATGGTGAAGTATAGTGGGAAGGCAGGGATGAAATGGCTTCATAGAGTAGTAAAATTAGCGTGGAGTGTTGGTAAGGTACCTTCAGATTGGGCAAAAGCAGTAATTGCCCCTATCTATAAGCAAGGGAACAGGAAGGATTGCAACAACTATCGAGGTATCTCACTGATTAGTATACCAGGCAAAGTATTCACTGGCATCTTGGAAGGGAGGGTGCGATCAGTCGTTGAAAGGAAGTTGGATGAAAACCAGTGTAGTTTCAGACCACAGAGAGGCTGTCAGGATCAGATTTTCAGTATGCGCCAGGTAATTGAAAAATGCTACGAGAGGAATAGGCAGTTGTGTTTATGTTTCGTAGATCTAGAGAAAGCATATGACAGGGTACCGAGGGAAAAGATGTTCGCCATACTGGGGTACTATGGAATTAAAGGCAGATTATTAAAAGCAATCAAAGGCATTTATGATGACAATTGGGCTTCAGTGAGAATTGATGGCAGAATGAGTTCTTGGTTCAGGATACTTACAGGGGTTAGACAAGGCTGTAATCTTTCACCTTTGCTGTTTGTAGTTTACATGGATCATCTGCTGAAAGGTATAAAATGGCAGGGAGGGATTCAATTAGGTGGAAATGTAGTAAGCAGTCTGGCCTATGCTGACGACTTGGTCTTAATGGCAGATTTTGCCGAAAGCCTACAGTCTAATATCGTAGAACTTGAAAATAGGTGCAATAAGTATGGTATGAAAATTAGCCTCTCGAAGACTAAATTGATGTCAGTAGGTAAGAAATTCAACAGAATTGAATGTCAGATTGGTGATACAAAGCTAGAACAGGTCGATAATTTCAAATATTTAGGTTGTGTGTTCCCCCAGGATGGTAATATAGTAAGTGAGATTGAATCAAGGTGTAGTAAAGCTAATGCAGTGAGCTCGCAGCTGCGATCGACTGTATTCTGTAAGAAGGAAGTCAGCTCCCAGACGAAACTATCTTTACATCGTTCTGTTTTCAGACCAACTTTGCTTTACGGGAGCGAAAGCTGGGTGGACTCAGGATATCTTATTCATAAGTTAGAAGTAACAGACATGAAAGTAGCAAGAATGATTGCTGGTACAAACAGGTGGGAACAATGGCAGGAGGGCACTCGGAATGAAGAAATAAAGGCTAATTTAGGAATGAACTCGATGGATGAAGCTGTACGCATAAACCTGCTTCGGTGGTGGGGTCATGTGAGGCGAATGGAGGAGGATAGGTTACCTAGGAGAATAATGGACTCTGCTATAGAGGGTAAGAGAAGTAGAGGTAGACTAAGACGACGATGGTTAGACTCGGTTTCTAACGATTTAAAGATAAGAGGTATAGAACTAAATGAGGCCACAACACTAGTTGCAAATAGAGGATTGTGGCGACGTTTAGTAAATTCACAGAGGCTTGCAGACTGAACGCTGAAAGGCATAACAGTCTATAATGATAATGTATGTATGTATGTATGTATGCATATCGAAACCTTCCCCGGGATGAGTACACTCGAAATATGAAATTTGGTGGAGATCTATCCAGCCGTTTCGACGTGATGGTGGAAAAACCATTCTGGTTTTCCTATAAACCCCCCGTATATTCAAAGATTTTAAAATGATATGCATATCGAAACCTTCCCCGGGATGAGTATACTCTAAATATGAAGTTTGGTTGAGATCTATCCAGCCGTTTCGACGTGATGGTGGAAAAACCATTCTGGTTTTCCTATCAATCCCCCGTCTATTCAAAGATTTTAAAATGATATGCATATCGAAACCTTCCCCGGGAGGAGTATACTCTAAATATGAAGTTTAGTTGAGATCTATTGAGCCGTTTCGACGTGATGGTGGAAATACCATTTAGTTTTCCTATAAACCCCCGTCTATTCAAAGATTTTAAAATGATATGCATATCGAAACCTTCCCCGGGAGGAGTATACTGTAAATGTGAAGTTTAGTTGAGATCTATCCAGCCGTTTCGACGTGATGGTGGAAAAACCATTCTGGTTTTCCTATAAACCCCGTGTATTCAAAGATTTTAAAATGATATTCATATCGAAACCTTCCATGGGAGGAGTATACTCTAAATATGATGTTTGGTTGAGATCTATCGAGCCGTTTCGACGTGATGGTGGCAAAAACATTCTGGTTTCCCTATGAACCCCCCGTGTATTCAAAGATTTTAAAATGATATGCATATCGAAACCTTCCCCGGGATGAGTATACTCTAAATGTGAAATTTGGTTGAGATCTATCGAGCCGTTTCGACGTGATGGTGGAAAAACCATTCTGGTTTTCCTATAAACCCCCGTGTATTCAAAGATTTTAAAATGATATGCATATCGAAACCTTCCACGGGAGGAGTATACTCTAAATATGATGTTTGGTTGAGATCTATACAGCCGTTTCGACGTGATGGTGGAAAAACCATTCTGGTTTCCCCATGAACCCCCGTATATTCAAAGATTTTAAAATGATATGGATATCGAATCCTTCCCCGGGAGGAGTATACTCTAAATATGAAGTTTAGTTGAGATCTATCGAGCCGTTTCGACGTGATGGTGGAAAAACCATTCTGGTTTTCCTATAAACCCCCGTCTATTCAAAGATGTTAAAATGATATGCATATCGAAACCTTCCCCGGGATGAGTATACTCTAAATATGAAATTTGGTTGAGATCTATCCAGCCGTTTCGACGTGATGGTGGAAAAACCATTCTGGTTTTCCTATAAACCCCTCGTGTATTCAAAGATTTTAAAATGATATGCATATCGAAACCTTCCCCGGGAGGAGTATACTCTAAATATGAAGTTTGGTTGAGATCTATCCAGCCGTTTCGACGTGATGGTGGAAAAACCATTCTGGTTTCCATATAAACCCCCGTGTATTCAAAGATTTTAAAATGATATGCATATCGAAACCTTCCCCGGGAGGAGTATACTCTAAATATGGAGTTTAGTTGAGATCTATCGAGCCGTTTCGACGTGATGGTGGAGAAAACCATTCTGGTTTTCCTATAAACCCCTGTCTATTCAAAGATTTTAAAATGATATGCATATCGAAACGTTCCCCGGGATGAGTATACTCTAAATATGAAATTTGGTTGAGATCTATCCAGCCGTTTCGACGTGATGGTGGAAAAACCATTCTGGTTTTCCTATAAACCCCTCGTGTATTCAAGGATTTTAAAATGATATGCATATCGAAACCTTCCCCGGGAGAAGTATACTCTAAATATGAAGTTTGGTTGAGATCTTGTACCCTATAGGGCATAAACTACACTGCAATGTCAATCTTACCTTCTTACCTGTTATTTGATGAATGCGCCAGCCCAACTGCAGTCGGCAGGAAAGGTCGTATACAGGGTTCTTGTGAACGAGAGTAGGGAGGTAAAAAAAATAATTGTTCTATACGTATGCTTACGAAATGAGGAACACAAACGCACCTACTGACATTTTGAGCAAAAGTTGTGTGTTCTTAAATCAACATTTCCTTTCTTTTATATTACAATTGATTGCACTAATAGTGCTAAAATGGATGCCCAAAAGGCTCATATCATAAATCCAAAGATAAACATAAAAAAAATATACACTAGCTGGTTGATTGTCGTGCGGAGAATCGATAAGTGAACCCAAGAAACAAATGTGTCCTTACTCGGAACAGCCTCGCTGTACCTGCACATAAAGTATATGATGCCAGGGTGAGAAATTGTCCTGCAGAAATAAAGTCACAAACAAAAGGTCCCCACACATATTTGGGAAAGTGCACACAACAAAGATAGTAAGTTTGAACCTATAACTACAGGCATATCCTATCTAATCTCGCATGAAAAATATACCTTTTTATGGATAAGAACCAAGGTCCATTAAACAAACGTTATATTACCAACATGTACTGATTAAGCGAGTTTTCTTAGTGCCCAGTTTCTACTTAACGCATCGCCATTTACAACAAAATAAAGAAAGTAAGAGGAAAAGAAAGGATGAATGAAACGAAGCCTCCTTCGCATGCCTATCTCGCCTGCGAGAAGGAATTCCTCCCCACCCCTTCTGTCTATTTAAAAATGGCTGCGAGGCTCCCTGCTGTGCAAGCAGGGGAAACGACCTCCGAGACATGGGGCCGTGAAACACACCCTCGCACAACAAAAATAAAAACATAGCCTAGTTTCGAACATGCGGAGCTCTGCTCTACCTCGACCTTGTCTCGACACATGACGAAGATCGCCACAAATAAATGAGTGAGGAAATCACATACGTGTCTGCACTATCCAAAGTCCGTGACAGACCGCCCTGGGTCTCGATTATACCATCTGGAGTAATACACATTGTTATACACATCCATCTCGCCGTCAGCCCAATGCGACGTGTTCCTATCGACCCTCAAGTCTAGGGTTCAATCCCTTACTTGGCAGAGTATGAGGGGTCGCAAATATACGTGACATAGCCTACGGTATATTTTCATTACACTCACAGACAATCCAACTCAATATAAACATGAAGTAAACAATTAAATCCAGGCCGCATGCGTGCTCTACATTATGCAGACAGATTCCCTTCCCAACATAAGGGTACTCTATCATAACAACCTATAATTACAAGCAGATATCGACTGATGCCGGGCACTAAGAAACATTGATTTAAGCTCGTACACAAGCTTCCCTACGACTATGTGTACAGTCACACTATCATTTCAACTACCATAATCCTTGCTTACTATAAACAATAAAATAAAATGTAAATGCCTTACCCTAAATTATATAAAGGAAATACCTTAATAAATGGCCTAATGGGCCGTAACCCTATTCCTTACTATATTTACAAATTAATCACCGTATTTCTGCATAACAACCCCCCAACCCTACACATATATATTAATTGTTGTTCACTTATCTATCATCTAGGAGACTTCTTCCTCACCGTCCGCGTTGACTGTGGATGCTTAAGCAGTCATGGCGGCAGCGTTGTCCCAGATCGATCCCTTAGGTCCCGTCTTCCAGTGTACCATGGTCATGATATCCTTTTCCGCCTGGGTAGCCCGTTGGTCGTCTTCTTGGGGTCCTGGACGGCAGTTCGTAACACCAGTCTCCTGCACACCTCACCGCTCTTCACTAAAATGAAATGCTCAGTTTATTCACAGCACAGCACCTCCCGATCTATTTACTCCCTTTGACATGGGAATCAATACTGGATATCTGGAATCTCGAAACTGACTCCACTCCACTAATCTAGCCTTCTACCTCTGACCGGAATAATACCAACTATCCTAGCTTATTGTTACGGGTATTTTATTTTTATTTTTGTACCCGTCGCTACTCCTCTCTCATCGCCTCATAATGAAAGTCTACACAGGTAGCACACTTTGCGTCAAATACTAAACACTCGTCGGTCTCACCGCACATGTCTACATATTGTCCTTCACTTAAATTGCTACCGGGAACTTTACAAATCTCGGAGTTATTAAATCAAATTATCGCCACAACACTTATTATTCACAATCTTTGTCTTAAACAAAGGTTTCTGGCGCGAGTATCAGCAGAAACGCGACGTGCACGGACAGCGGTCTTATCATGGACTGCACACCTCCTTCCACCTTTCTCTGCTCTTAGAGAATCCAGGAACCCACGCGACTCGCTGGGAAGTCCCGGGAAACAACTTGAGATTGGTATGTGGCCTCGAAACATTTTCTCACGGCAGTCGGCCTCCCACGTAGTTATTTATTCGATTATATATTAATAGACTTTAAGGTATCTATGGCTTCGGAAAATTCTGGTACCTATTTACATCCTATTACTTTCCTGTAAAACCTTCAAACATAGGAATTACGACTCAATTTCCATAGCGTGGTGAGCCTGTCTGTTCCCGCTGAAAATCTCTGTTAAGATGGCAGGTCTCTCCCCCAGACAAAATCCCATCTCTCTTTCTCTCTTCCTCACATATTCTTTCTTCGTCACACATGACCACGCCTTGCCTCGGGAAATCACCTTCTCGATTCCCGCGCTCTGTATAGCATCACGCCCTCACAAGCGGCGCCCTACTGCACAATTATTACTGCGTTAAATATCCATTCTCACCGCTCAGTATAATGGTACATTTGCCTCCCTACGCACCAAAGAAAAATATAAAAAAACGCTCGCGTGGCCTTTTCTTTCATTCCGAGCCATCCTGTAGTTCTTCCGGAACTTGCTCCAGTAGTTCCTCACGCTCCTTCCTCACTCCGTAGTAGGCATCCAACAAAGCCAATAATTTTCTATGATTCCCCAAACATTCATTGCACTCCACAGCAGCCCTTCCTATTATTGCGCTGCTCTGCAGCGAAACTTCTTCTACCTTTCCTACATTTAGGGATACTTCACTCGGATTGTGGTCAAGGGTTTCATTTTCATCGTCGTGCGTCTCCGGTACTTCGTCTGCGCCTGCCACGTCTTCTTCTTCTTCTTAATCTTCTACTTCATCGTCCTCTTCTCCCTCCATCTCGTCATTTTCGATGTTGTCCTCGATTTGCATTTGTCCTCTGGGAACATAAACTTTAAGATTGGCTGCATTGAATACCTTCTCTGTCCTACCGTCCAAGCTTCGTACCCTGTATGCATTGTTATCGTAACACTGAACTATACGATAAGGTCCCACATATAGTTCGGCAAACTTGTGATAAAATCTAGCTGACGGTTGACTGGGAGCGGGGCGACGAATGAGCACTAATTCATTCACTCGTAATGGGCGGTGAAAACGCCTCTTTCTGGTTCGCCTCATTCTACGTTCCGCCTGCGCCCTCAGTTGTTCGGCCGCCCTCCTCACACATATCTCTTGTGACATTCTTGTGTCGGTGGGGCACGGAATAACACTTTGCCACGGCCGACGGGGGTAGACGTTGTGATGTAAAACTGAAGGAATTTGTGACATGGATTCGTGTCGTGTTGAATTGATGGACTCGGTGATAATAGGTATCACCCGTAACCACTTATAATGTTCTCGCGGACAGTAGATACGACAGTACTTAGCGATCTCTCGCATTATTCTTTCACTCGGGTTTGCTTCAGGATGCCGTATGCTGGATAGCACGTGTTTGATTCCCAGGCGTTCCAGTTCCCTTTTAAAGGCCTCAGACGTAAACTGCGCACCGTGGTCCGATAATAAATTCTCAGGTTTCCCCATGGAAGGAATTATCTTGTTTTTCAACTGATTTAGCGCCGTCCGGGTATTCGCCTTTCGTACTGGACACAGTGTGACATATTTACTGAAAACATCCATGCATACTAATATGTATTTCAAGCCTCTACTCGCTGCGGGAATTGGCCCATACCAATCTATTGCGAAAAGTTTTCTTGGCTCCGTAGGGAGTAACGGTTTCGGTTTTTGCTTTAATAGGTAGGGGTTTGGTTTCACCCGCTGGCATATATCGCAGGTCTTAAGTAACTGCTGAACTGTAGTTCTCAACTTAGGCCAAACGAAAGTTTCTTGTAGCGTCGCAGTAACCTTATCAATACCGGCATGTCCTGTGGCATGATGTGTAAGCCAAATCAATCCTGTCTGTAAATTAGAAGGTACCACTATCCGTAACCGGGTGTGTTCTTCGTCCACAAATTTGTGTAACATGCCATTAAGGAAATGGTAGGCTGCCGCCTTCTTCTCTGCCTCAATGTATTCTGGGGTTCCTCGTTGTAATTCCTTTTTAAAATACTTCACCATGAGACTAGTGGCAGGGTCTTCTAACTGCTCATGCCCTATGTCTCGCAGCTGGTCTAAGACTTCCTGATCTTCTTGTCCCAGTGTTGTCAAGTTTATTGAAACTTCTTCCGGATTCGGATTACGGCTTAACGCATCTGCCAGTACATTCATTTTCCCCGGGCAGTGCTCAAAGGTTAAGTCAAATTGCTGGACATAGAGCGCCCATCTAGTAACACGCCCACTCGCTAGATTTGTCTTTAATACAAAAGTGAGAGCCTTATGGTCTGTTCGGATTGTGACGGGAAAACCATAAACATATTTCCTCCAATAATTCAGAGCAGTGACTATTGATAACATCTCCAACTCTGTCGTGGTGTACTTCATTTCATGAGACCGTAATTTTCGGCTCATGAAGGAGAGATACGTTATTGGGTTATTTTTCTCTGGGGTTTCTTGATATAGTACGGCACCTATTCCCACTTCTGATGCATCTGTCTGTATTATGAACTTGCGGGTGTAATCGGGATATCCTAACTTCACAGAATTTGCCAACAGTCGTTTAGTATTCTGAAATGCCTGATCATGTATCTTATCCCATTTCCAACGATTATTTACTTTCAATAGGTCTTGTAGTGGAGCGAGCGTTTCCGTGTAACCTGGACAATGATTCGCGAAAAAGAGACATAAACCCAGGAACTGTCTAATATGCTTCACACGACTAGGTGTGGGAAAATTCTGTATCGCAGCTATCTTCGTAGGGTTAGGCCTTACATCTGTTCCATCCACTACATGGCCCAAGAATAAGACGCTTCTCTGACAGAAATGAGACTTCTCGAAGTTTATCTTAAAGTTGCTCTTATTGAGGTCTTCCAGTAACATGTCTACCTTCGTTAAGTGCTCATCCAGGGTCTTTGAACCTATTATTAAATCACCCACATATTTGAGAGTAAACGCCTTTACTTCCGGGCTTAGGTTCGCTTCCAGAGCACGGATAAGAGCGGAACTTGAGGGTTTCAATCCGAACGGAAACCGCTTAAAGCGATACGTCTGGTTATCGAACATGAAGCCTGTCAGCATGCTTGTTGCAGGGTCTCAGACAATATGGAAGAACGAAGAGGTCAAATCGAACGTACTAAAGTATTCCATATCACCGAATTTTGTCAATAAGTCCTTTATGGCCGGGGCACACTCATATTCGGGCACTAAGCGGCCATTTAATACACGCGCATCCAAACACAAACGGATCGAACCGTTGGCCTTAGGAACCGTACCGATGGGGTTCAGGAACGGCGTGGCCGCCTTTGATATTATGTCGTTTCTCTCCATGTCCTCTATTATACCTTTGACTTGGGAAAAGAATTTTTCCGGTATGGGATATGGTTTCTGCTTATATGGTTCCCAATTTGTTACGTTCAAACGGTATTGGAAGTTAGGAATTCTTCCTGGCTTCGAACCAAAAACTGTCGCATGCCGCTCCAAGATATCTTGTAATCTCTTCTTGTCTTCCTCCCCAATTTTAGCTTCCGCGATTTTCTGTGGCTTTACCGCCTCGAAATTTTCTCTCTCTGCTTCGCCCTCTAAGATGGCTACCATGACCTCACATTTCTGAAGAATCCCTTTATAATCCTCGAATTTAAACGCTGGCCTGTCCTCATATTCACTCATGTTCCCGTCTTCTGCTGCAGTTAGCCAGATTCTTTCCTCCTGGTGGTAATCCTCATTCTGATTCAACTTAACTTCTTCGGGTATCGGACTTAAGTGTAATCTAATAACATTGTTATCCATGTCAATATTTGCCTGATGTTCACGAAGAAAATCTGCTCCTAAGATCAAGTTATACTCCATTTTCGTGAGCACTACGCACGGGTGAGATATGACTGACCTGCCTATTTCAATGTCCACTAAGACTTGTTGCTTGCATCCAGTTGTCTTATCTGGTACGATCCCTCTGACTTTCAGTTTAGCGATAGGAATGGAAGGAACTCGTGCTCTAGTCTTTATTTCTGACAGCAACGCTTGAGAAATAACGCTGATGGACGCGCCTGTGTCTACCAGTATACGTGTCTTTAAACCATGTATACGTGCATATATTATTGGTAATTCTTTAACCGTCTTGACATCAATTTTAATGTGGTCGTCTAATAAGTCCTCAGGCCTTATTACCCAACTGTCTACTGTCACCGTCATCCATCCTTCTTCACTGCCCTCCCCTTCAGGGTTTAGGCTATCTCCATTTGTGGACCTTGTAGTTTTTTTAGCTCCCGCACTCCCCCGGCTATACTCAGGCGCGTGAGGGTTCAAGTTACACCCCCGGTTTTCGTTAATGTGTTGCTGCAGTTCCAGACTCTGTGCACCGCACTGTATCGGATTCGCCTGCTGGATGGCATTCCTCCAATTCTCTGAATTGTTACGTTCTTGCTCTAGCTTGTTCACATACTGCCTATGTTCTCTCTCACGTTCCGACTCGCAAGGTCTGTAATCATTTCTGTGCTGTTGGTAGTCCCGCCTTCGATTCTGGTTCCAGTCGGAGTAAGGTTTTCTCGCCACGTTCCTTCCCTCGTACCGTGGACGATATTGTCTATCTGGCGGTCCGGGGTTATGACCTGCCGGCGAAACGTCTCTCCTTTCTTTGTAATTTCTATATCTTTGCTGATTACTCCTATACCAGGGTCTTCCATTCGATCCCCTTTGTTGCCGGTTTTGTCCTTCCTCTCTCATCCATCTTGATGTCTGGGTACCCGAGTCCTGAATTTCTTGCCGGCTATTTCTTCCGTGTGGATGTTCTTCTGGCATCACCTCCAGCGTGTTTATCGCTTCAGTATGCCGAATACGAGGCTGATTCTGTACCGAAGTTTGATCTAATTGCCTTAAAATCGTTTCAACCTCACTAGCTGTACTGACGTTGGCGGCGATCAAAATTCTTTGCACCTCTACCGGTAGCTGTTTCATGATGGTCGTAATAACTTCTTTCTCTGGAGGTGGGTGGTCTAGTTCCCGCATTTTAATTAGCTGTGAAATGAAAAAATCATTAAAGCGCGTGGGCAGCGTGCTAGCATACCGTCTAGCATATAGCTCCAGTCTTAAATTCTGTTGGACCGAGAGGCTCCAGTATCTCCTGAGAAAGGCTTCCTTAAAGTCCTCATAAGACTGGAAGGTGTTCTTGAAAGCAGTCATCCACTGAGACACAGTCCCTCCTAAAAATCTCTCTACTGTTCGGAGTCTTTTCTCCTTAGGTATCCGACAATCGTCCATGTACTCTTCAATCTCCCTGAGAAATGAACGGGGAGTGCATTCACCATTAGCTAAGAACTTCTTAGGTTTGTCCTCGTTTGACCTCACTATATTATACACGGGAATGATATTGCCATTCTCCGGCATTGAGCTCGGTCTCATTGGCTTCTGTATATTCAAAGACTCGTTAACCGCCGCTGACTCACTTAAGGGACTGCCCTCTACCTTAATTTCTACCGGCGCCTTTAGTTCGCCTGATGACATCAGCACCCCTTCTCCTTTTCCTCCCTGATACTCATAAGAATTTTTCTGTTCTAGTTGCTGCTTCATTTGTCCTACTTGAAGTTCTAAACCTGACATTCGGGCAGTCATTTTCGTCTCGATTTGTTCTACTTGAGCTTCAAGACTAATCATTTTTGCCTTCGTCTTTTCTTCAATTCGTTCCATCCTGTCAGCTACGTTCTCATTTACTGCTCCTATCCTAGAATCCATCTTCTTTTCCAACAATACCAGGCCAGAGCTAGTTTCATCTATCTCCCTCTTTATTTCATCTATGTCCACAGTGTATGCTTTCAACTTCTTCTCTACCAGAACTTCATTGTTAAGGGTCCTTTCCTCTAGCGTCCCTACTACTTCTTTCAACGTGTTAATTTGTTCTCCTGTTTCCTTCTCCATGTTTGACACCTGCCTCCTCAATTCCTCTGTATTCTCCAGGCAACAAATGCGCACTTTTTCTATTTTCTCATCTAATTCCCCGAGCCGTGTCTGCGTCTGCTGATTGTCCGCCATTAACCGGTCTAACTTAGCATTCGTGTGCTCTTCTAAAGCCGTTAATTGTTCTTTCGAACGGGCTTCTAGTCCTATTAACTGCTCCTCAGTTTTATTTATCTGTTTTTCACTTACGTCATTAACCTGTGATTTTACAGCAGCTATCTGATTTCGGACATCTGTGTCTCTAATCCTGCCTTCAATAGCTCGCTTATCTCCTCTAATGTCAACGACATTTTATTACACTGAGAATACGCCAACCCTTCCGGAGAAAAATCTGAGGTCTTTCTCCGCACGACATCATAACTCCAAGTTTCATTCAATTTCTATCCATCAACTTATGCTCTGTCACTACACATATGAACCACAAAATTGACAAATTTTGAACAAATGCAAATAACATGTTATTTAATTTAACCGAAATAACGGTGTAATCTGGTAAAAATGGTTTATCTGAAAGAAGATCATCCTCACAAAGATCAATAAAACCTATCATTATTTTTGACAACAATCTCCTGTACCTATATTCGCCATTACTAAATATGCGCTAAGATTCGGACAGATTCAATGCCAAACTCTAGCTTCTCTGTCCTGGTTCCTCATTTATCCAAGAAAACTCGTAATTAATGATCCACACACATTCAGCCACGTTTTGTATCCTAACATGGATATTCGTAGCGTCTGCATCTAATACTCTCGTCACACACAACTAAAGCAAATTAGTACGTTACCGTCGATATTATTATCCTCCCTCACGATACCCTCGCCACACGCCATTGGGAGCCATTTTAATGTACCCTATAGGGCATAAACAACACTGCAATGTCAATCTTACCTTCTTACCTGTTATTTGATGAATGCGCCAGCCCAACTGCAGTCGGCAGGAAAGGTCGTATACAGGGTTCTTGTGAACGAGAGTAGGGAGGTAAAAAAATAATTGTTCTATACGTATGCTTACGAAATGAGGAACACAAACGCACCTACTGACATTTTGAGAAAAAGTTGTGTATTCTTAAATCAACATTTCCTTTCTTTTATATTACAATTGATTGCACTAATAGTGCTAAAATGGATGCCCAAAAGGCTCATATCATAAATCCAAAGATAAACATCAAAAAAATATACACTAGCTGGTTGATTGTCGTGCGGAGAATCGATAAGTGAACCCAAGAAACAAATGTGTCCTTACTCGGAACAGCCTCGCTGTACCTGCACATAAAGTATATGATGCCAGGGTGAGAAATTGTCCTGCAGAAATAAAGTCACAAACAAAAGGTCCCCACACATATTTGGGAAAGTGCACACAACAAAGATAGTAAGTTTGAACCTATAACTACAGGCATATCCTATCTAATCTCGCATGAAAAATATACCTTTTTATGGATAAGAACCAAGGTCCATTAAAACAAACGTTATATTACCAACATGTACTGATTAAGCGAGTTTTCTTAGTGCCCAGTTTCTACTTAACGCATCGCCATTTACAACAAAATAAAGAAAGTAAGAGAAAAAGAAAGGATGAATGAAACGAAGCCTCCTTCGCATGCCTATCTCGCCTGCGAGAAGGAATTCCTCCCCACCCCTTCTGTCTATTTAAAAATGGCTGCGAGGCTCCCTGCTGTGCAAGCAGGGGAAACGACCTCCGAGACATGGGGCCGTGAAACACACCCTCGCACAACAAAAATAAAAACATAGCCTAGTTTCAAACATGCGGAGCTCTGCTCTACCTCGACCTTGTCTCGACACATGACGAAGATCGCCACAAATAAATGAGTGAGGAAATCACATACGTGTCTGCACTATCCAAAGTCCGTGACAGACCGCCCTGGGTCTCGATTATACCATCTGGAGTAATACACATTGTTATACACATCCATCTCGCCGTCAGCCCAATGCGACGTGTTCCTATCGACCCTCAAGTCTAGGGTTCAATCCCTTACTTGGCAGAGTATGAGGGGTCGCAAATATACGTGACATAGCCTACGGTATATTTTCATTACACTCACAGACAATCCAACTCAATATAAACATGAAGTAAACAATTAAATCCAGGCCGCATGCGTGCTCTACATTATGCAGACAGATTCCCTTCCCAACATAAGGGTACTCTATCATAACAACCTATAATTACAAGCAGATATCGACTGATGCCGGGCACTAAGAAACATTGATTTAAGCTCGTACATAAGCTTCCCTACGACTATGTGTACAGTCACACTATCATTTCAACTACCATAATCCTTGCTTACTATAAACAATAAAATAAAATGTAAATGCCTTACCCTAAATTATATAAAGGAAATACCTTAATAAATGGCCTAATGGGCCGTAACCCTATTCCTTACTATATTTACAAATTAATCACCGTATTTCTGCATAACAACCCCCCAACCCTACACATATATATTAATTGTTGTTCACTTATCTATCATCTTGGAGACCTCTTCCTCACCGTCCGGGTTGACTGTGGATGCTTAAGCAGTCATGGCGGCAGCGTTGTCCCAGATCGATCCCTTAGGTCCCGTCTTCCAGTGTACCATGGTCATGATATCCTTTTCCGCCTGGGTAGCCCGTTGGTCGTCTTCTTGGGGTCCTGGACGGCAGTTCGTAACACCAGTCTCCTGCACACCTCACCGCTCTTCACTAAAATGAAATGCTCAGTTTATTCACAGCACAGCACCTCCCGATCTATTTACTCCCTTTGACATGGGAATCAATACTGGATATCTGGAATCTCGAAACTGACTCCACTCCACTAATCTAGCCTTCTACCTCTGACCGGAATAATACCAACTATCCTAGCTTATTGTTACGGGTATTTTATTTTTATTTTTGTACCCGTCGCTACTCCTCTCTCATCGCCTCATAATGAAAGTCTACACAGGTAGCACACTTTGCGTCAAATACTAAACACTCGTCGGTCTCACCGCACATGTCTACATATTGTCCTTCACTTAAATTGCTACCGGGAACTTTACAAATCTCGGAGCTATTAAATCAAATTATCGCCACAACACTTATTATTCACAATCTTTGTCTTAAACAAAGGTTTCTGGCGCGAGTATCAGCAGAAACGCGACGTGCACGGACAGCGGTCTTATCATGGACTGCACACCTCCTTCCACCTTTCTCTGCTCTTAGAGAATCCAGGAACCCATGCGACTCGCTGGGAAGTCCCGGGAAACAACTTGAGATTGGTATGTGGCCTCGAAACTTTTTCTCACGGCAGTCGGCCTCCCACGTAGTTATTTATTCGATTATATATTAATAGACTTTAAGGTATCTATGGCTTCGGAAAATTCTGGTACCGATTTCCATCCTATTACTTTCCTGTAAAACCTTCAAACATAGGAATTACGACTCAATTTCCATAGCGTGGTGAGCCTGTCTGTTCCCGCTGAAAATCTCTGTTAAGATGGCAGGTCTCTCCCCCAGACAAAATCCCATCTCTCTTTCTCTCTTCCTCACATATTCTTTCTTCGTCACACATGACCACGCCTTGCCTCGGGAAATCACCTTCTCAATTCCCGCGCTCTGTATAGCATCACGCCCCCACAAGCGGCGCCCTACTGCACAATTATTACTGCGTTAAATATCCATTCTCACCGCTCAGTATAATGCTACAATCTATCGAGCCGTTTCGACGTGATGGTGGAAAAACCATTCTGGTTTTCCTATAAACCCCCGCGTGTTCAAAGATTTTAAAATGATATGCACATCGAAACCTTTCACGGGAGGAGTGTACTCTAAATATGAAGTTTGGTTGAGATCTGTCCAGCCGTTTCGACGTGATGGTGGAAAAACCATTCTGGTTTTCTTATAAACCCCCGGTGTATTCAAAGATTTTAAAATGATATGCATATCGAATCCTTCCCCGGGATGAGTATACTCTAAATATGAAATTTGGTTGAGATCTATCCAGCCGTTTCGACGTGATGGTGGAAAAAACATTCTGGTTTTCCTATAAACCCCCGTGTATTCAAAGATTTTAAAATGATATGCATATCGAAACCTTCCCCGGGAGGAGTACACTCTAAATATGAAGTTCGGTTGAGATCTGTCCAGCCGTTTCGACGTGATGGTGGAAAAATCATTCTGGTTTTCCTTTAAACCCCCCGTGTATTCAAAGATTTTAAAATGATATGCATATCGAAACCTTCCCCGGGAGGAGTATACTCTAAATATGAAGTTTGGTTGAGATCTATCGAGCCGTTTCGACGTGATGGTGGAAAAACCATTCTGGTTTTCCTATAAACCCCCCGTGTATGCAAAGATTTTAAAATGATATGCATATCGAAACCTTCCCCGGGAGGAGTATACTCTAAATATGAAGTTTGGTTGAGATCTATAAAGCCGTTTCGACGTGATGGTGGAAAAACCATTCTGGTTTTCCTATAAACCCCCCGTCTATTCAAAGATTTTAAAATGATATGCACATCGAAACCTTCCCCGGGAGGAGTATACTCTAAATATGAATTTTGGTTGAGATCTATCCAGCCGTTTCGACGTGATGGTGGAACAGACAAACAGACAGACAAACAAACAAACAGACACGAACAATTTTATTTATATAGATAAATATATATATAGTGGCTTTAATCCAGTTCATTTATTTCTTTATGTTAAAAGATGGTACTGTTAGCGATAACCATACGAGCTGGGAACAAGTTTCAACACGAACAAGTGAAAACCTATGTCGGCCTTTGACTCAGAAATGTTCTTAATGCACTCTATGAATTATCTCTACATAAGGGGGGGGGGGGGGGGTGCTTGCTCAGACGACAACTGACCTCCACGAGTTCTAAGAGGTGGTTTGCTGATGCTACAAGTTTTAAAAGGTTTCAGAAATATGGCCTTCACTTAAACTGCAGTGGTACATATAAGTTAGGAAACTTGTTTAGAAGGGTTATAGGCAGATACATTCAGGGAAGCGGGCTGGCCTAGGGAGCGGTGTTAAGGGAACAGAGGACTGGAAATCAAGTAGGGATGACATAAAAAGGTTAGTGCTGAACTGTAGAAGCAATGTAAACAAGGGAATCGAATTAAGTAATGTAATAGGTATATACTTACCAGATATTGTAATAGGAGTTGAATCATGGCTGAGAAATGATATAATGGATGCAGAAATATTCTCACGGAACTGGAGTGTGTAAGGTAGAGATAGGATAGGAATGGTAGAGGGGGAGTGTTCATTCTGGTGAAAGAAGAATTAGTAAGTTACGAAATGTTAAGGATGAAAAACATGAAATTAAGGATGTAAGGCTCATTTCTAAAGATAATAGGCCACTTGATGTCTTTGGAGTGTACGGATCGGGAAAGGGTAGCGCTGACGCTGATTCAGAATTATTTGATAAGGTAATCGGCTATCTGGGAAACGATAAGGAAAGGAACGTGATTGTAGCGGGTGATCTCAATTTACCAAATATCAATTGGGAAGGTAATGCGAACGGCAGGAAGCATGAACAAGAAATGGCAAATAAGTTAATGTGGGAAGGGCATTGGATTCCGAAAGTGATGGAACGAACTAGAGGGAAGAATATGTTGGATGTGCTGCTGATAAAACCAGATGAGCTCTATAGGGAAATCGAAGTAATAGATGGTATTAGTGATCACGAAGCTGTTTTTGTCGTAGTTCAAAATAAATGTGATAGAAAGGAAGGTATTAAAATTAGGACTATTAGGCAGTACCATATCGCTGATAAAACAGGCATGAGGCAGTTTTTAAACGTAAATATGATCGCTGGAAAATGGTAAATAAAAATGTAAACAGACTCTGGGATGGGTTTAAAGCAATTGTTTAGGAATGTGAAAATAGGTTTGTACCTTTAAAGGTGGTAAGGAATGGTAAAGATCCACTATATTATAACAGAGAAGTAAAGAGTCTAAGAAGGAGGTGCAGGTTGGAACGAAATAGAGTTAGAAATGGTTATCGAAGTAAGGAGAAATTAAAGGGACTTACCAGGAAATTTAATCTAGCAATGAAGGCAGCCAAGGATAACATGATGGCAAGCATAATTGGTGGTCAAACAAATTTTAGTGAAAAACGGAAGGGTATGTACAGATACTTTAAGGCAGAAACACGTTCGAAGAATTACATTCCAGGAATCATTAATGAACAAGGGGAGTGTGTATGCGAGGATCCTCAAAAGTCAGCAGTATATAAATATTGTTGGTTACAAGTATAATGTTCAGATAGGGGATGTGAGTAATACTAAAGAAGTATTAAAATTTCCTATGATAAAAATGACATTTACAGTAAGGTACAAAAGTTGAAAACTAGGAAAGCAGCTGGAATTGATAAGATTTCTGGGGATATACTAAAGGCGATGGTTGAAGGAGTTATACCAAATGAATGGAGAGTTGCTATAGTAGCCCCTGTGTATAAAGGAAAGGGTGATAGACATAAAGCTGAAAATTACAGGCCAGTCAGTTTGACATGCATTGCATGTAAGCTTTGGGAAAGCATTATTTCTGATTATATTAGACATGTTTGCGAAATTAATAACTGGTTTGACAGAAGGCAGTTTGGGTTTAGGAAAGGTTATTCCACTGAAACTCAGCTTGTATGATTTCAGCAAGATATAGAAGATATCCTGGATTCAGGAGGTCAAATGGATTGTATTCCGATTGACCTATCTAAGGCATTTGATAGGGTAGATCATGGATGACTCCTGGCTAGAACGAGTGCTATTGGACTAGAAAAAAGAGTGACTGAATGGGTGGCTACATTTCTAGAAAATAGAACTCAGAGAATTAGAGTAGGCGAAGATTTATCCGACCCTGTAATAATTAAGAGGGGAATTCCTCAAGGCAGTATTATTGGACCTTTATGTTTTCTTATATTTATATATCAATGATAACTTACGTGTAAAGAAGTGGAATGAGAGATAAGGCTGTTTGCAGATGATGCTATTTTTTTACAGAGTAATAAATAAGTTACAAGATTGTGAGCGGCTGCAGGGTGACCTCGATGGTGTTGTGAGATGGACGGTGGCCATGGTATGTTGATAGACGGGGTTGAAAGTCAGGTTGTAAGTTTCACAAATAGGAAAAGTCTTCTTAGTTTTAATTACTGTGTTGATGGGGTGAAAGTTCCTTTTGGTGATCATTGTAGGTACTTAGGTGTTAATGTAAGAAAAGACCTTCATTGAGGTAATCACATAAATATGATTTCCGACAAGAGAGTAGCGTTACAAAAATGTTGCAAAGTTTGGGCTGGGAAGACTTGGGGGGAAAGGAGACGAGCTGCACGATTAAGTGGTATGTTCCGAGGTGTCAGTGGAGAGATGGCGTGGGAAGACACCAGTAGACGAGTAAGTTTGAGTGGTGTCTTTAAAAGTAGGAAAGATCACAATATGAAGTTAAATTTGGAATTCAAGAGAACAAATTGGGGCAAATATTCGTTTATAGAAAGGGGAGTTAGGGATTGGAATAACTTAAAAGGGAAATGTTCAATAATTTTTCAATTTCTTTGCGATCACTTAAGAAAAGCTAGGAAAACAACAGATAGGGAATCTGCCACCTGGGCGACTGCCCTAAATGCAGATCAGCAGTGATTGATTGATTTGATTAATTCAAATAAGGATTTCAGCGTCTATGGATATCGATGTGAAATGCTTGCGGATTTCCTCTCCGGTTTCGAAGAATCCTAAACAACCATCGACAGTGTATTCATGAAAATATTTAAACAGAGCAGAAACCATATTGGATGGAACAACAGTGGTATTTAAATAAGGAATTCTCTATTCGCAAATCATTTCCTCCTTCCTCAGATGAGAAGGATTGGCTCGAGACGTCAAGAAAGGAAATAAGGTAAACGCAATATTAATATTTTGTAGAAGGCAGTTGCAGTCTTTCTTTTCTTTCCGAAGCTTCAGTTCACAAAAACCACACTCTGCTACCATTGTAACATTGAGCGATGAACAATATAAAATCCTTTAAGTTTTATTGGCACGAAATTTAAAAAACGGTAAAATGAACGTGAACATTGAATAGAGTAAAATAAACGACAATTATAAAAGCCAGGATGCGGAAAGTTGTAGGAACCTTTATGAGGTGTCAAACGAAGGACCTTTATGAACTGAAATTCCAGAAACATTATTTTAGACAACAGTACAATTTATTATAAGAACATTTTCAATATTAACAAAACAATAACCTAATACTGACGTGATATAGACCTAACATTACCTATAAAAGGGTAGATGATAAATTTTAAACAAAAATTATTAATTTTTCCACTGCGCAGAGTGGAGAATGATGCATGGTGATAACAGCACTTTAACCTACAGCATGATCTACAGTGAAATAGTGGGCTAATACCATATCTACATTTAAATATAAGAAGACCATTTTAGTTCACATTCCAGGGAGCTTCCAAGGTGACAAAAATAGGGTGCCTGGGTGACGATAACTTCGCAATGGATTAAAAATTTAAACAAAATTATCTTGGCGAAGTCATAAGGACATCCTACGTTACTGTTTCCAAACTGTTTTAAAAGGTCCTCCCTTACCTCAAAGAATGAATGGAAGTATTTAGCCAATTACTCAGCGGGGAAAAAGCCTGCACTTGAAGTTACTTTACAATGATAAAAACAAAGACCGAAAAGAAGCAGGTACTCACGCAAGAAACCCTGGAACATAACCACAGAATTGGGATCTGTCACGGACCACCTCCGTTCTCCAAGAGAACCAAATCCGAAAGACGACTCGCACATTATAATTAATATCTAATTAGCGTGCAGGATTGCCATTGCTAAAATTTACTAACCAATACCAATTAGTCGTTTACTTTGACCAATCCTGAAGGTATTCTTTCTAGCTGATGCTTCGTAAATTAAAATGGTCTCAAAATTTCAATATGTTATCCGGGTGCAACTCTTCTAGTATACGACGCGTGTATCATAGGATGTTCCAAAATTTACGCCAAATTTCTTCAGAGGACACACGCATAAATATTCTTCTACTACCACCAGTTTTTAAATATCGGTGGGGTCACGGTGCGAAATGCGTCGTAAATATGGATTTGGTCGTGTTTTACTGCTGGAAGAACTTCCTGACGCCAACCATAAATGGACGGATGTAATCGCTATTTCGTATTCCTATAGTGGTTGGTAGTGTGGTGTGTTGTCTGTATATGAAGGGGAAAGTTTTGGGACAAACACAAGCACGAAGTCCCCAACACAGAAGAATTAATCAGACTCGAATCCCCGACCTGGCGCAGAATAGAACCCGGGGCCCTCTAAACTAAAGTACTCAACGCTGACCATTCAGCCAATGAGTCGAAAGGTACAGAAATTTAAATAAGATAAAATAAATGAATGTTCAGAAAAATAATAGATATTTTAGACAGTCACATTTTCCCACTGTGACATCCTCTTCATCGACAAAATTAAACGAGTAAATTTGAACTTTGACGGATGAGGTGTACAGGACACATCACAAACTTTTGACGCCATTAACAGCAGTAAGCAACTTCCTGTTTTCTTTCAGTTCCGTTGATCCGTATGTAGAATTTTGACCATGGCCGTTTGCCGACCAAGTCCCTCACCACCGTCTCAGTCCAACATAATGAAGCGAAAACCCTCCATCTCGTTCTTGCCTGGAACTGATTGAGACCCGAGTGTGTAATTCATTGTCCACCAAATGGACACTATAATTATAAACAGCAAAATTGGTCCTCCGCATAAAGCGAGGCAAGTGTCCAAACAAGTTCTACAAGGTTGTGTGATGAAAGTTATGAAAGTAGTATAGTCTTAGTTTTTTATATCATGAGATGCTGGTGAACACGTATTCATCAGTACTGTGATGGTTCCCATTTGGCTCATCAGAGCATAACCACCCTTCCGTCACTGAGGAGCCTAGCGACTCCATGGGTAACTACTTTAAAAAGAAGGAATTTAAGAATGCACATATGTTCTCCCGCTGCGAAAGAATTATAATGACCCTTTAAATTTGAAGGTTTATAAAATTAATTTCTATCCTTACATAATCTATAATTTGCAAAGTAACCCTTAGCAAAGAAACCATGGAATTTATAACTACAAGAAACCTAAAATACTGATGTCAATATCAAGTTTACTCCCAAACCTATGATATCCATCTAAACACCTTAACACACCGACTTTATACAGCTGGGCTGGCACAGTCACACGCGCTGCTGGGTTAATGTCTCTCAGAAAGGTACAGAATATTAAAGAACACTAGCGAACAGTGATCACTAACGGCATCTGGAAAATTACACGTGAGATGATGTCAACAACCCACGGTACTTCTTGGGGAATTTAAAGACAAGTTTCAAGTGTCATGGTGGTAGAGTGAGTGAAGCATGTTCAACAACTCATTCGTTTCAATCATCTTGGGGGTTTCTGCCGATAATGATTCTTTGCACCAGCATGACATGCACCCTGTCATAAAGTTGCAGCTGTGAGGGAATGGTTTGTGGACAGTAACATTCCTGAAATGGACTCTCGTGCCCAATGTACGGAGCTGAACCCAATGGAACATCTTTGCGATGAATTAGGACGTTGACTTCGCTCCATAAGCCAGCGTCCAACATCACTACCTTCAGTTTTAACATGAAAATGAAATGTCGTATGGGCTTTTAGTGCCGGGATATCCCAGAACGGGTTCGGCTCGCCAGGTGCAGGTCTTTCTATTTGACTCCCGTAGGCGACCTGCGCATCATGATAAGGATGAAATGATGATGAAGACAACACATACTTACAGGCCCCGTGCCACTGGAATTAACCAATTAAGGTTAAAATCCCCGACCCGGCCGAGAATCGAACCCGGGACCCTCTGAACCGAAGGCCAGTACGCTGACCGTTTAGCCAACGAGTCGGACAGTTTTAACATGAAACATCAACTGTGTAATTGATTCATTACTTCCATTCATTCTTTGTGGTGAGGCAAATCCTTTAAAATCAGCTTAGTAACAAAACATGTCCCTACGACTTCGCCTCCTTAATCCTTTTAAATTTTTTTATTTAACTGCGAAGTTATTGCCACTTAGCAGTCATATTTTTTCACCTTTGGAATGTAAACGAAAATTTTGAAATTCTATTTAAATGTAGAGAGAGCCTCCATGGCTCAGACGGCAGCGCGTCGGCCTCTCACCGCTGGATACCATAGTTCAAATCCCGGTCACTCCATGTGAGATTTGTGCTGGACAAAGCGGAGGTGGGGCAGGTTTTTCTCCGGGTACCCCGGTTTTTCCTGTCATCTTTCATTCCAGCAACACTCTCCATTATCATTTCATAGCATTTATCAGTCATTAATAATCACCTTTGGAGTGGCGATCCCATTGTAATAATAGCCTGTATATG
The DNA here is from genome assembly GCF_040414725.1 of Anabrus simplex. NCBI lineage: Eukaryota > Metazoa > Arthropoda > Insecta > Orthoptera > Tettigoniidae > Anabrus > Anabrus simplex. The sequence goes on from NC_090269.1 coordinate 405,934,711, forward strand.
GTTCATTCATTACATCCCTGACCCAGTCAAAGACTGGAAAAGTTGTAAGTTTTCATTTTCATTTAAATGTAGACATGGGATTATCCCATTTTCTGAGTGTAGAACAGGCTGAAGGGTTAAGTGCTGTTAGCTCCCTGTATCATTCTCCACTCTGCTTAGTGGAAAATGTAATAATGTATACGAAATTCAAACCAAAACGTTCGTAATGTTCTATCCACCCTTCTTAGAGTATAAATCCTGGTGAAGGAAATAGTCCATCTATGAATTAGAAACTTAAGCTGTTGTCTTTCCCCTTGAACGGCTCAGAATGTATCATGAAACTCTACCTTTCGATCCTGAAACTGATCACGGGACCCTGAATTGGGTATGAACCAGACAAAGATGTACTGGTCATCTTTGTCGATGGACAGTACTCATATCCGCATCCCAATTTCAGTCTCGTCACACTCGTGGCACTGAAAATGTAGTGGCGGATGGCCTCAGTCGTATATTCTACCCTAGCCAAGATTCGGCCTTTGAAAATTTTGTCTGAACTAACTGCCATTTTGTTATCCTTTTTGATCAGGTATTCTATACAACAAATGTTAATATCCAGGAATGCTTAATTGAGACACTAAAAAACCGTAATCTTTCCAACACGTTTATATGCAACAGGATGCCTGAACACCTTGGATACCTTTTCAGATAGAAGAGTATGCAAAAAATAAAAGAGAATTTTAAGAAAAGTTAAGGAAGAATGACATATTGTCGGCTTACAAGTGAAACACACTAAGTTGAAAACCTTACTTTTGAGAAAACAAGCTTTGAATATTTCTGCCATATTTCCGGTGTTATAATGAAGCAATGGTACTTATTTAAACCAAAATTATTTTTTGGCGATGAAGGTACATGTTTTCTATTGTAACCAGCAATAGTTGCAATCAAATATACTAATAGTTTGCAACATTTATTTGATGTTTTCTGAAAAGTGGCAATGACTTGGTGAATTTCTCCTTCAATAAGCATTTAATGTCTTTCACCTGGCTATCTCCAGCAATGTATATCTCACGTCGGCAACAAAACATATTGTTTTTTTGTTTTCTGTCCGTATTATAGGGTAAAACATTTCCATTCATTAGTTGGGGAAGTTACCTACAGAAGGACGGAGATCATCTGATCTGGTATAATGGAAGGAGATTATCTGATATTTTATAATAACGGGACAAGTGCTAAATTCTCAATGTGCTTTAATACAATTATTTTCAAACATACTACACTAGAAATGAATACGAAATTGTCATCGAACATAGAAAACACAGTTTGATTTCCACAATGGAATTTATTATCAGATAGTCTTTAGTAAGACTAAGAAGCATAATGATGTTGTGTGAATTTGGGAAATTTATCAATGACACTGATCATACATTTACACAAGAATTTCAGCAAACTCTAGAATAGTTTAACTTTCCACTTCTGAGTCTGAATCCAACGCTCCTGGCTCTGCGGTGTTGTTCGGGACGTTACTAGCTTGAAGACTTCTATATCACGCATGGAGCTCAGAGGGTACGATTCGCTTTGTGCATAGAGAAAGAAAATCATTCCTTTTGGCTGTAGATATAGGGAGGGGCTTAGTGTAGATATGTAGTATTTCATCAATCTTCACGTCAGGCCGTTTTGCCTTTCGTGTTCCTCTGGTTTCATTGACGATTATTTTCTTGTACTTAGTGTTGATGTATTCGTATCTGTATTCTATTACACCCAGATAATCTTTCCCGTACCTTAAACACTTAATTTTCAGCCAGTTGACTGTCTCACCTTTCTCATCGTTATTTCTATTCTTGACAGTTTGATTGCTGGGGTATTTCAAGTCAAGAAAATCACTGTACAGGAATCTCTTCGTTGAGTAAGGCTCCTTAGACTTCCTAGCATGTTGGAAAACGTTCATCCACTCATGAACACTGAAAACCTCTATGTTTCGTTTCCTTCGCTCGATTGCACTGTGCATGGAATCAACTTCCATGAATGTGTGACCACTTTCAAGAAATGTATGTTCAATAATTTGTACAGGAAGTTTTTGAACTAGATACAACATAAGAGCAGACATTTGAACATTTCTGTTCTGTCCACAACATGTATCTGAAGACAGAGATACTTCAGTGACATGAGGTGGCAAGTTCTAGAGATAGTAGGCAATGCACGTTCCAATTTTAGAGCTTCCCTGTTTTCCATTTACCGTCCAAAAATAGCAATATCCAACATTTGGTGGCGCTGCATTATAAATGATTAGGTTATATAGAGGTTCAGCTTCTTCAAGTAGTATAATAAGCTGACGCTTGAAGAAGGTATTTGTAATACACTTTGAAAATCGAACGTCACCGAAACAAATGAAGGATCTCGGATAGCTCTATCCTTGTCCAAAGACTTTGCTGTCATGGAAACATTCTTCCTCGCTTTATGTAAATCATAATTGTCCTGAAGTTCTAACTTTTCTGTAGTACTTGCCTTCATACACTGTGCACGTCACGCACTGATCCTTCTTTGGCTTGAAGAGTGGTAAATTGAAGTTGTTGCAGAATATTCGTCGGTAAGTAATAAGGCTGACAGGTGTCAATCCAGAGCTCAGACATTGTACTTTATAGAGACTGTGCATCATAGAAATGCTGAGATTTGAATTAAGATACATTCGATGAGAAGATTTCCTCGTGTAGTGACTTGGAACAGTGGGAAAACTATTAATGTGTTTTATCACTACTTCCCTGTCTTGAGCGCTGGTTTTGTTTGCAGAAGTAGTCTTCCCTCTTTTATCCGTTTCACAAAAATGTCCTTTCTCACCTCTTCCAGAAAATGCGTGAATAACTGAAGTGTTAGAAATGCACAAGGTATTACAAAAGAATTTTTGACAAACTCTAACAATCTCTACATTTACTAAGAAGCCGTACTTTCTGGAATTTTCCATTAATTTAGGATTTTCTTTGCGAGGTCGGTGTTCTTTGGGCTTACTTGTAGTCATATTACTTAGGATGAAGTCCCTTTGCCTCTCATAGGAAAGTTTCCAATACTGACGGCATATCCGGTTTCTTTCTTCTTGCGAAATTTTTCTGTTACACTCATAAATACACTTTGTGCAATCACTGGCCTTTGGCAATTTCGGTCTTTGAATTTTTCCTCTGATAGATTTATAGGCTTGTCCATCAGATCGCTTTCCTTTCTGTACGTTTATCGCCCAAGACGATGGGTCACATTTCTTCCATCTGCTATGCTTTTTAACCGAATTGTCATCAACATTCGGCTCCCTGTTGACTATAAGGCGGCATCACTGATATTTCGTAACTGCCCTTCTCTTGAGGAACTGGCAGTAATTCTGGTATATTTTCAGTACTTTCTTGGCAATTGCCAGCAACAGGTTTCCGTGGATCCCATACAGCTGAAAGAGACAAGTTCCAATATTTCATACGTGACAAAACAATGCTGGAACAAACAATATGTGGACACCACTAGAATACATTCTTTTTGAAATATTATTTATTTTATGATTATAAACAACATAATTAGACTTACCACTCCTTTCCAATTCCAAAATAGGCATGTTGGAATCTGGCATTCCTGCAACTTGTGTTTGTTTCTGGGGATTCATTCTCCACGTCCTCCTGCAACACTCTCTGGGGAAAGTGGACTCCAAAATCTAAAACAATGACAAGAAAAGAATACAGAATACTAGTATTTTTTACTCTTCTTGCTAGTACTGCACTTGTTTTACGGGGCCGATTCTCATTTGCCTTCCCTGCCGAAGGATGGGTCACGAAGGTAGGATTTGGAAGGCTACCTACTGTCGTGAAAAAAATATACACTCGAGTTTATACGTTAATAAAAAGTTTATCTCTGTCCCACATAGAAACAACCTGCACGACAGTAGGTACATCATGTATGGTGCTGTCCCCTTCAAAAGTGGTAAAAATCATTTAAGGGAGAATATTTTATTTCTACTGTGAATTGGAACATTATTTCGTGAACCAGGAAGGGAGTTTTAGCACGTTGAGTCGGCTAGAACCAGTTACCAGGTGAATGGAAATCCCAGCTAAGAGCGAGCGAGAGGGAACAAAGCAGATACCGCTAGCCAGATGACCTTCAAATCAGCCGTGAATATCACGTGATCAGGCGAAATATGTGTCTAATACTCGATCAATACTAGTAAAGTTATATGACGTCTGACTATGGCAGCCAATCAGGTGATAAATTTCGTGTGAAGTTAATGAAGTGACCAATCGTGTGTAATGAAAAGACGCACCCCTGTCTTAAGACGGTGAATTATGGATTTTCCTAAGGAAACTTTACCCTGGATTTCTACCTCTGAACGCGACGAGTGGGGTTTTATTCTGACTTCAACTACAAACGTGAAAAGACGCACTTTGCTCACTGGAGAACTTCGTCTTATTTAGAGCTTCCAACATGTTACAGATAGCACTTCAGACATTCACAGATTCTATTTACAATTAACTGAAGATATCAAAAGATAAGTTGCTTTTCCATCTCGTCAAACAGCGGTGTGTGTTTTGGACTTGTCTCAGACTTAATTTTCAGTTTCAGCTTTCGCAAGAACTTCTACAGAGGAGATTATTGGTTCGAGTGCAAGTCAAGATGCCTGTCTTCCTACAATATGAATGGTGTGGTGTCCAGCGTGCCAGCATGTCCTCAATGAACGAATAGAATGTGAAGCAGCTCAGACGGGCGAGACCAGGATCGATGGTGCGTAACGCGGTAATGCACTAGGTCATCAGCCCGAGTTCTACGATCAACAGTCACCACCAAGTAATACACTGACTGACAGAGCAAATGCAACACCAAGAAGGAGTGGTCAGAACTTTATGCCAATTGCAGGGTAGACTGACGTCACTGAGGTATGCTCATGATGTGAAATGCGCCGCTGTGCTGCTCACGTAGCGAACGATGAATGGGACACGGCGTTGGCGAATGGCCTACTTCGTACCGTGATTTCTCAGCCGACAGTCATTGTAGAACGTGTTGTCGTGTGCCACAGGACACGTGTATAGCTAAGAATGCCAGGCCACCGTCAACGGAGGCATTTCCAGCAGACAGACGACTTTACGAGGGGTATGGTGATCGGGCTGAGAAGGGCAGGTTGGTCGCTTCGTCAAATCGCAGCCGATACCTATAGGGATGTGTCCACGGTGCAGCGCCTGTGGCGAAGATGGTTGGCCCAGGGATATGTGGCACGTGCGAGGGGTCCAGGCGCAGCCCGAGTGACGTCAGCACGCGAGGATCGGCGCATCCGCCGCCAAGCGGTGGCAGCCTCGCACGCCACGTCAACCGCCATTCTTCAGCATGTGCAAGACACCCTGGCTGTTCCAATATCGACCAGAACAATTTCCCGTCGATTGGTTGAAGGAGGCCTGCACTCCCGGCGTCCGCTCAGAAGACTACCATTGACTCCACAGCATAGACGTGCACGCCTGGCATGGTGCCGGGCTAGAGCGACTTGGATGAGAGAATGGCGGAACGTCGTGTTCTCCGATGAGTCACGCTTCTGTTCTGTCAGTGATAGTCACCGCAGACGAGTGTGGCGTCGGCGTGGAGAAAGGTCAAATCCGGCAGTAACTGTGGAGCGCCCTACCGCTAGACAACGCGGCATCATGGTTTCGGGCGCTATTGCGTATGATTCCACGTCACCTCTAGTGCGTATTCAAGGCACGTTAAATGCCCACCGCTACGTGCAGCATGTGCTGCGGCCGGTGGCACTCCCGTACCTTCAGGGGCTGTCCAATGCTCTGTTTCAGCAGTATAATTCCCGCCCACACACTGCTCGCATCTCCCAACAGGCTCTACGAGGTGTACAGATGCTTCCGTGGCCAGCGTACTCTCCGGATCTCTCACCAATCGAACACGTGTGGGATCTCATTGGACGCCGTTTGCATACTCTGCCCCAGCGTCGTACGGACGACCAACTGTGGCAAATGGTTGACAGAGAATGGAGAACCATCCCTCAGGACACCATCCGCACTCTTATTGACTCTGTACCTGGACGTGTTTCTGCGTGCATCGCCGCTCGCGGTGGTCCTACATCCTACTGAGTCGATGCCGTGCGCATTGTGTAACCTGCATATCGGTTTGAAATAAACATCAATTATTCGTCCGTGCCGTCTCTGTTTTTTCCCCAACTTTCATCCCTTTCGAACCACTCCTCCTTGGTGTTTCATTGTCACTTGTTAAAAGCATGAGATCTGACGAACGGAACTTCACAGCACTAGAAGCTGTAAATGGGAATTTAGTCAGGAGCGGGCAAGAAATTAAAAGTTCAATTCAATTTTTATTTATTGTCTGTAGAATTTGACAGTTGTCAGACATCAAGCTATATCCCGTATACAACAAAAATCATACATTCTAATGAGAAGCACACATTCTGATTTTCAGTTCATTTATGGACAAGCACCTATTAATTATCAGACCTTTTAATGACTTTTAAAATGTATTACCATTCGGATATTTTCTATCCTTAAGCAGTTTGTTATAAAGTAACATACCCTTTACATATTACACCCTTCCTGGGCTTGACTAGGAGATCCAAGCATAATAAAGCTTCAGTGTAACCCGGCGAACCATCACCGATGAGCTATATCGACGAGCGGTCCGAATCGCTAACATGGGCTTCGAACCACTTTCTACGTTAGCCTCGGAATAGTCGAGCACTTGGGGAGAGGTGACGCTCGGAAAAAATATAAATAAGTAAAATACTTAAGGTGGAGTCTTACCTAAAATGAAAGCAGGTTTTTTGTTGGGGGGGGGGGGGTTGGGAGGGGTTCAACAATTTACTGGATACTGCTTAGCACTGTTAAAAATGACAAGAATCATGAGTAATGGTGTCATGAATATGAATGTATTCCTGAATTGCGGCATAAGGAGAAAACACGGTGGAAAGAACAAACTGTAAACGAATTAAATTGACTCGCCCGAAGGGAGTTCAATGTTATCAACTCATCACAGACTTCATTTCACAATGAAGTATAATCGAAGTTCGGCAGATAAACATCATCTAACTTTCTGTCCTTAATTTGCTTTCTTTCGGGCCGTATCGTGGGCACTTCTGGTTTAAAGCAATTATTGAGGAATGTGAAAACTGGTTTGTACCTTTAAAGGTGGTAACGAATGGTAAAAACCCTTGTTATTATAATAGAGAAATAAAGAGACTAAGAAGTAGGCGCAGACTGGAAATAAATTGAGTTAGAAATGGCTGTGGAAGTAAGACGAAACTGAAGGAGCTTACTAGGAAATTGAATCTAGCAAAGAAGTCGGCTTAGGATAACATGACGGCAAGCATAATGGGCGGTCATAAAAATTTAGTGAAAAATTGAAGGAAATGTTTAGGTACTTTAAGGCAAGTTATTATATTAGACAAATTAATAACTGGTTCGATAGAAGGCAGTTTGGGTTTAGGAATGTTTAATCCACTGACGCTCAACTTGTAGAATTCCAGCAAGATATAGCATATATCCTCGATTCAGGAGGTCAAATGGTCTGTATCGCGACTGACCTGTCTTAGGTATTTGGTAGGGTGGATCATGGGAGACTACTGGCAAAATAGAGTGCAATTTTGGACTAGATAAAACTGTGACTGAATGGATTTCTATATTTCTAGAAAATAGATCTCAGATAATTAGAGTAAGCAAAGCCTTATCTGACCCTGGAATAATTAAGAGAGGAATTCCTCAAGGCAGTATTTTTGGACCCTTATATTTTGTTTTATATATATAAATGATATGAGTAAAGAAGTGGAATCAGAGATAAGACATTTTGCAGATGATGTTATTCTGTACAGGTTATAAATAAGTTTCAAGATTGTGAGGAACTACAAAATGACCTCGATAAAGTTGTGAGATGGACAGCAGGCAATGGTATGGTGATAAATGGGGTTAAAAGTCAGGTTATGAAAAAGGAAGGAAAAGTCCCCTCAGTTTTAATTACTGGATTGATGCGGTGAAAGTTCCTTATGCAGATCATTTCAAGTACATTTATTAAGAAAGTAGTTACTCGTACTGTGTTTCATAAAGGTTACTTCGGCGCGATGTCAAACATAGAATGCCTGCTCAGTTGGGTACATTAAATTCCTTTTGTTAACTGTTGTTACCCACTCATGTGGCAAATTCTTTGATGGTTCTGTGGCACAAATACCTTAACACATCACAAGTGATAGTATTAGCTACTCTAACGACCGGGCGAGTTGGCCGTGCGGTTAGAGGCACGCGGCTGTGAGCTTGCATCCGGGAGATAGTGGGTTCGAATCCCACTGCCGGCAGTCCTGAAGATGGTTTTCCGTGGTTTCCCATTTTCACACCAGGCTGGAGCTGTACCTTAATTAAGGCTACGGCCGCTTCCCTCCAACTCCCAGGCTTTTTCCATCCCATCGTCGCCATAAGACCTGTCTGTGTCGGTGCGACGTAAAGCAAATAGCAAAAAAAGAAAGAAAGAAGCTACTCTAACTAATTTATGGATAACCCATCCATCTATATAGTAAAAGCCATACATCTGTAATATGTTAACATGACTTGGACACTGAGGATAATGATTTGCAGGCTTACAATCTTTAACTTTCTGTTGGCAAGAAAAAATATCAAGATAATAATAATAATCATCATCAACATCATAAGAATAGGACTTTGGCATATGTGAATATTGGGCTACACTTATCATTCAAATGACATGTCTCATTTTTACAGGAGTGGGATGACTGTCACCAGTCCCACGCACTTGAGAAAAACAATTCTCAACATATTCTGTTGATAGTGAACAGATACTCAATTAATCCTCGTGATGTGAGTTTACGCAAATAACTGTACCGGTGTAACACTCGCAGTAGATAACTGCAAACCAGTTTGTATAAGCTTCCATAATATCTTATTATTGAACAGGAAAGATGGAAACCATCCTACGATTTATTTCGGAAATTGTAGTTTATCGGCTTTCTGCAGCTAAGAACATAATTTTTATGCCTACTTTACACATCATATCATCTATCTATTTTTGATACTGCATCATCACCTATAATCCCTACAGATATACAAAATAACGAAACAGAATAAACATGATGGGAAAATATCCTTGCTAGAGGCACCCTCATTTTTTGAAAGGCACTTGGATCTACCGTCTTCATTTTCTTTTTTTTTCTTTTTTTTTGCTAGGGGCTTTTACGTCGCACCGACACAGATACGTCTTATGGCGACGATAGGATAGGCAAGGTCTAGGAGTTGGAAGGAAGCGGCCGTGGCCTTAATTAAGGTACAGACCGAGCATTTTCCTGGAGTGAAAATGGGAAAGCACGGAAAACCATCTTCAGGGCTGCCGATAGTGGGATTCGAACCTACTATCTCCCGGATGCAACCTCACAGCTGCGCGCCTCTACGCACACGGCCAACTCGCCCGGTGTCTTCATTTTAAGGTTTGAAACCAACACAGGACCACCTTTTTCTTGGTGTTCAACCAAACTAGTGACATATTTAAGTGACACTGCCAGACTTCAGTTTTATGTTGCTTAAAATATTTTCAGGCAACTTCTTGACTTGATTTTAACAATTACTGATGTTTATTAGTAAGTGGGGGACATAAGCTACTAAATAAATGCTTTCCTCGGGCTTACAAGGATGTGAAATTTTGTAGTTAATTTGGTTCATGATAGAATGGACCCAAACTGCACACCACATACCCCTGCTTTTCGAACCCATATCACTGACACACACTTTACAAGTAGAAAATGCGAATATAAATTCATACTGAGATTTTTAACAAAATCCCACAATTTGACAGGATTTGTACAGTTTCCTGTTAAAACATAGGCTAAAACTTGTTTCCAGCGTAACGTTAAACCTCTTACAATGAAAACAAGTGCATAACTCGCAATTTCAGGCCTGACAGAAGAACTAAATTCACTACTAACACAGCCAACATGCCTTTTCAGACCTTTATTTTATTCAATATGTGGTCTTAATTGCATTTCATCAAGTGACAAAACACAGATTTTACCATCACCACCAAAATACTGTAATTTAATACCCAGCCATTGAATTATGTCATACTGAATCCCTTGCATGAACTTGCAAGATTCAATCCTTCTGCTTGGTGTCCTCGGGGAAGGTAAAGGATATGAAACACTCCTCAAAAACTCATAATCCTTATTACCAAATGCACACTTCATTTGCAAAGATAGATAGATAGATAAATATCTTTATTGGCGTAGTTAAGGCCATTGGGCCTTCTCTTACACTAAACCAATTAGTATACATTAAAGTCATAAGTAATACTACCACCGAGCTCGATAGCTGCAGTCGCTTAAGTATGACCAGTATCCAGTAATCGGGAGATAGTGGGTTCGAGCCCCACTGTCGGCAGCCCTGAAGATGGTTTCCCGTGGTTTCCCATTTTTACACCAGGCAAATGCCGGGGCTGTAACTTAATTAAGGCCACGGTCGCTTCCTTCCAATTCCTAGGCCTTCCCTACCCCATTGTCGCCATAAGACATATGTGTGTCGGTGCGACGTAAAGCAAATACCAAAAAAAAAAAAAAAAAAAAAAAAAGGAATACTAGAAGACACAATTTAAAGCACAATCAAAATATAACTGAAATAAAATTCCACCACAGTGAGACGTACATATAACAGCAGCAATAATAATAATAATAACTAGTAATGATATTGTAGTAGCACGATCACTGAAGGGCCAGAAATGCACAAGTCACTCGCATTTTGCTGTACCTCTTAACGATCTTTTACATGACACTGTAGTTGTTATTCCTCTGACGTCGTCCGGTAAACGATTCCATTCTCGTGCGGCAAACACCGAGAATGAGCTGTTATATGCGGCAGTTCGATCGTGAGGGATGATGAGCAGGTTGGATGTTTGAGCGCTTGTATGTCTGTCATGAACATTTGAGAAGTAATGGAAACGCGAAAAAAGGTAAGAAGGGGAAGATGTAGTAAGAACTCGATGGAGGAGAGACAAAGTATGATAAGCATGCCTTATTGTCTGGTTTGACCATTTGTAGGGGTTTGTTCTATAGACTCTCTGTAGATACTGAATCTGGTCCGGATTTAGGAAGTTGTTGACATTCCTTTCCATGACATGTTGTTTCTCCGCTAGTTGATTTATCTAAAAGGGACAAATGCATTTCAACATCATTTTCATGCACTAACTAATGTAAATTCATATAAGCATAATAAAAGTTAAAAACAAAATGTTTTCTGTACCAGCATAAAAATATGTATGTTGGGTATTCAGACCGAAGGCTGGTTCGATCCTCTGCAGCTCCGCCAACAGCTGTCATAAATAGCCTAGGCGTCACTGAAAAGGCGTACTAGGGAAATTAGGAGTGAGGTAGTTTCCCGTTGCTTTCCTCACTGAGCCAGCCGTTGCTATTACATATCAGTCTGCCAAGCCCACTGAAATGCAAGCACCAACCAACCCTATGAGCGATATTTTCACACCATTCATAACAGGGACTGGCTGCATAAGGAATGGTATTACTAGCATCACTCATACCTCAGTCACTTTCACATTGTCAAAGCCAAGGATGAGACTGAGACAGGTCAATGAAAGTAACAAATAATAATAACTACATGAGGTCAATATTTGTATTTATTATTTCATACCTAAGTTACATGGCAGTTAAGTTTTCTGTTCATTGCTTCAAGCATTGCCATTTTATTTGAAGTCATTATGAGGTTCCCCAATACTGTCAGGCCCAGATTCTTCATTTAGGATTAACTGTGTTCCCGTAGTCTCCTCTGAAAGCAAATGAGGGCATTGGTGAAAAACCAGATAAGTTTACTTTTGGTCATAAACGAGGTAAAAAATGCATAAGATGATATAAATATTTTGGTGAATGAGCCAGACTTGTATGGACTTGTCTGTCTGTTAGGTCATCAGCCCAGAGGCTGGTTGGATCCTCAAATAGCATCACCAAAGGCTATGCAGTTACAGGGAAACCACAAAAACCAATGGCAGTACCAAAATGAGGCGTACTAGGCAAGATGATGAGCGAGGTAGTTTGCCATTGCTTTCCTCACTGGGCCAGACAGTGCTATTGTAGCATAACTAACCCTATGAGCAACACCTTTCATGACACTCTGTGCTCTGAATGTCATTAATCAGCACCACCCATACCCCAGCAGCTTCCATATTGTCACAGCCATGGATGAGTCTGGGACTTCAGTGGAAGCTACACTTTGCTCTGGCCTGTGCCAAGAGATGGATGCAAAAGTACTGTATCCATCAAGAAATGACAGCAGGCAGCTGTATGGACTTATCTGAAGGAAGTGTGCCTAATTGCAGACATAGCTGTAGTTGAGTTTGTTGCAAGAAGCTGTTAAGTCCAGGACTTGTCTTGTTTTGTTCCCTTTTTTACAGCCGTTTGCTTACCTGATTTAATGTGTGTTCATTTTTCTAAACTGTTTGTTCTTATAAACTAGAGTATCATATTGAAAAATATCTTGTGATTGTTTATTTAATCCAATGAGAGTATGGTCAGCATGAATTTTTATTTTGTTGTTCGCACACTATGCACCCAATCACTGTTGACCTCGCTTGAATCTCACGGATATAAAACATAAATTTTAGATTATTAGTGCATAAAAAGGATAAGTCCAATTACAAATGTGATACATTTCTTATAGGAAATACATACATAGTTCTAGTTCCTTCCCTAGTACAGTGCACAAGAATTATAAAAATCAATCAGTGCAATTGGTTTTAAAAATTTTCAAAAGTTTGCGAGTAACAATATTTTCTTTAATGTTCTCAAGAATTGTTATTATGAACTTGCCTTGTTTTTGAACCAATGCCCTCAAATACAATATCATGACAACTATTTATTCATATAATAAGAATAATAATGGCTAAGAAAATTAAAGCCATTGGTAGACATGAGTCCATAAGAAATGGAAATTCAGTCACTATTAAGTTGAATTAACCTAGGTTAGGCTATTTTTGGGATTACATCAGGATATTATGTTAGGCTACTGTACGTTAAGTTACAGTAGTTGGTTAGTGCGAGTGAAGTGAGTGTTGTGAACATTAAGTAGCCTATGACCAAGATTTGTCCACCAATTTAATGCAACCTAAAGTGCATTAAAGATTAATGAATTATGTGTCAATTTATAATTTATTATACAATCTTCCTACAACAGATGCAGGTTTCACAAGAACAAAGAGTACCTTTACAACAATAATGGATATAGATACAGTAGATAATGCGATCGTACGGTGTTAGTGTAGGCAAACGAGTGAGGCACGTCAAACTTTTATTTGAGGTCCGATGGTTCTTGTAGACTGCTATTAACAATTGTAATGATGGAAAGCTGGACACAAATTGTTGGTTTGAAGTGACAGGCCTATTGTTTGTTGTGATTATAATTGTTAAATTAGAAGGAACAAGCATTTCAAATGCCTGTGTAACATTTCTACGAGGACAACTAAATGTAGAAAAACACTGTCTGTAGTTTACATGAAAAGGAACCTTTCATAAACAGCGATACTATTATTACACATTTCCTCTTACCTTTCTTGCTTGTTTTGAAAGGCAGTTCTCTTCCTTTGGGAGGTTTACTACTGCACGTAAAAGTCTTGGGTGGATTATGGACGATAAAAATTGTTGAGTTGGAATTCCACTTGAGTAGTTTACGTCCATCTGCTTTCTTTAATTCAAATTGCGATTCTTCAAAATTATGCTAGAAGAAAATCTATTTATAAAAGCAAGTCGGTCTGGAGCGATGTATATATAAATATTTAAAAATGAAAAAAGACGTGAATGAATGAGGCACTTACAGAAATCTCAGAAATTTGAATCTTGGTACGGGAGAAGCTGATGACCCCAGGATCCCTAGAAAAATCGAAAATTCTCAAAATTCCTTGAAGGGGGCACGCTGGGGGGCCTCAAATTTTGGGCTCAGCATAAGAACGCAGTTGTATAATTTATCCAAAGCTACAACCTATAGGTTTCGTGGGCTTATACATTTTCAGGAATTTCCTAATTTTTATCCCCCGTCCCCCCAAATCAAGATGACGGCACAACCTGCCAGACGAGGTAGAAAATTGAAATTTGGTGAAATTATAGCTTTTGGTCGCGAACCGACGGAAAAATTCCAAGATGTTCAAATTTTTCACTTTTTACCACCAAAGATATCGAAATATGGAGGCAATTTTAATGACTGTGCAGACATTCCTTTGAGCTTTTTGTTGGCTAAACGGTAAGTCGTATCACGAAACGGATGGCACAATCTCACTTCAATTTGGAGTGATCTACAACTTTGGTCCTTTAACATTTTGTCGTATCCCTCTCCCTTATACGTTAGATTTGGCCTTATTTCTTGATTGTTCGTAAATTTGCTGATTTTACAAGTATTTGTCATTGTTTGACACACTTATAGGAATGATGGAATCAGCAAGTTGGGTGCGCACATTGGCGCGATCAAGGGCCATATGTGGACCTAATTTAATGATCCTATCTTATGCATTAGTAAGCAAAAAGTAATGTAAAACGTTAAAAATGTACCTAAATTTCATCCTACTCAAAGTTTTGAACTCAATTTACCCCCTAAATATGGGAGATACGAGGAAATGATTTAACAACAAATATGTAGAGCGATTAATGAGGCGTCTGATGGTGCAAACCTTTTGTTAATATCATGCACCTTTTAGGAGTTATGAATCTCGAAGTGAAGGTCTGCACTCTTCAACGTGCTCATGCTTATCCGTCATCTATATATATAAAAGCAAGTCGGTCTGGGGCGATGTATATTATATAAATATTTAAAAATGAAAAAAGACGTGAATTAATAGGCAGTTCCAGAAATCTCAGAAATTTTAAACTTGGTACGGGAGAAGCTGATGACCCCAGGATCCCTAGAAAAATCGAAAATTCTCAAAATTCCCTGAAGGGGACACGCTGGGCGGCCTCAAATTTTGGGCTCAGCATAAGAACGCAGTCGTATAATTTATCCAAAGCGAGAACCTATAGGTTTCGTAGGCTTAAACATTTTCGGGAATTTCCTAATTTTTATCCCCCGTCCCCCAAATCAAGATGGCGGCACAACCTGCCAGACGAGGTAGAAAATTGAAATTTGGTGAAATTATAGCTTTAGGTCGCGAACCGACGGAAAAATTCCAAGATGTTCAAATTTTTCACTTTTTACCCCCGAAGATACCGAAATATGGAGGCATTTTCATGACTGTGCAGACATTCCATTTGAGCTTTTTGTTGGCTAAACGGTTAGTCGTATCACAAAACGGATGGCACAATCTCTCTTCAATTTGGAGTGTTCTACAACTTTGGTCCTATGCCATTTTGTCGTATCTCTCTCCCGTATACGTTAGATTTGACCGTATTTCTGGACTGTTCGTAAATTTGCGGATTTTTGCAAGTATATTTTGTTGTTTGACACACTTATAGGAAAGATAGGATCATCAAATTCTACACGAATATTGGCCCACCCAGTAGCCGTATTTGTGCCAAATTGTATGTTTTAAGCTGTCACATATCTGAAAAGTAATTCTATATGTGGAAAGCTTACACCAATTTCACCCTATTCAGCTTTTCTAAAACAATCTTACTTTTAAATAGATGAGATACTTGAATATATCATAGGACCACCCATTTAGATCGCTAAATGTGGCCAGAAAGTGCGTCTTATCGTACAATCCGTTTTTCGATTTGATGTACCGTTTAGCAGCAGTTATTCTGTAAATGGAGGTAAACATCCATATACTTCCGTATGACGACTATATTCTTTCAATGACGTCGATTTGTAGCGATCTAGAAAGGGTTTGTCTGCCATTGTTATTAAATACTTTGCAAATCGGTAGTGGCTGTCAGAAGGAGGGCGTCTGCTATTGTAATCAGTCCTCCCCACATCGACTTTGACAGGCAGTAAGAATGGGGTCGTCCTCTATCTCCTGCGCACTATTTTAATGAATAATTAATTCCCTTCTCGATTCGATTAGCAGAAGACAAGGGAGCGTGCAATTTTTTCAAAACTCTTTTACCCGATCCTGTTTGTCAGGTGGTAAGGGCATCTTCCAGTATAAACAAATTTACCCATCTAAAATGTGACTGACGTTAGGCATAGAGGCCTGCTATTATAATGGAAACCCACCAACTCGGTGTGACTACCAGTAAGCTGACTGACATTAGAAAATGCGTCTGCAATTATAACGATAAGAACGCAACTCACTTTTGACTGGCAGTAGGGAAGGTCCTTGCAAATATAATAAAAGTTCCTCAACTGTAATCTATCTGAAAGTAGGAAATGGGGTCTGCCATTTTAATGAAACCTCCCCAAATCGATTTTGGCCGCGCACTACGCAATGGGGCCTGCCGTTAAATGAAAATTACCAACTTCTTTGTGAATTGCAGTAGACAAGTGGACTTGCCGTTATCATCGCAATTCCGCAAATCACACTTATATTGGAAACAACGTCTGTGGATTTCACAATGCTGTTTCTCGGATAAAGCCAAGACACATCCAATGTAAAAATCTTATTCACTTCATGTGCAGTAATTTACTTCGATATCCGTATACAATGTAGAGTACCGTAGCGAAGCACGGGTACATTTGCTAGTACATAATAAGTCCCAGCAATATAAAACATTGTTCTTATAAACATATTGTTATTTAGGAATTATTTGAATGTATAATTTCGCTATTCTCACACAAGACGGTATTATCGGTAGGTCACGCCTACAGTTTGTACCCACTACTTTGCTTATCTCTCTGGAAGCGAAACACTATAATTCCGTCAGTTGTCTTATTTTGATAAATCGGTGCGGCACAGTATCCCATTTTCCTTCAAAATACAGGTATAACTCACATCATTACATCGGACAAGCCCACATTACAAGGATGTTTAAGACTCAATATGGCCGTCACCGCAAAGGGTTGTGGTATCGTGAACAGACTTATCTAGACAGACCTTGAAATACGAGGGAATTCTCGCAGCCCGTCACGTACGGTCGGCCGAGAAACTACGAGAATTCTCGGGGCCCATCACCAATGTGTTTGGTATTTAATCCCGATGTATTCAATGGTGATGAAGGATACGAGAATGTTATCCTTCTCCCTATGTTGTGATGTTGGTCATTAATGAATAGTCCAAATAAGTGATATCTAGAATTCAGTCACGAGATATTCTGTTGAAATTCAATAAGGTATGTGAGAGATACTGCCTTGTTTCAAACTTCTAAATATTAAATAATAATTGAAAAAATCAGAAACTAGCAATCAAGAAACTAGTCTGTTAACATACGAGTATTTGCATATGTGTATCTGTATGCTATTGGTGTGCTCATTTTGGCAAATCCTGTTGTTACATTTAACTTCTAATCAGATGTGGGATTTCTGAACCTCACATGTTCTCACATGGTGGAAGAGTTCAGAGCTTGTTGAGGATAGAACCTTGTGTATGGGAGAAAAGAATTCCATTGCACTTCAGTGATGAATAGTGAATTACTAAGCTTTTAGATATTTTAGCGATTTAAAATTACTGCAATTTAAGATCATAATACATTATATTAAATAAGAAGGGTCAAGTTAATGAAATATAATTGTAAAAGTGAATAGAAAATGACGAACATTAAATCTCTAAAAGGAAATGTAAATTAATAACTACGTGTTATTAAAATTATGAAATAGATAGGAAGCATTGATGATTTAGGATAATATTATATGAGTATAAAAAGGAGTAAAGATTATAAAAACCCTCTATTAAACTTTGGTGGTGATGTTTATAAAATTTAAAAATTAATTCACTGAAATAAGACTAATCAAGCCAAATAAATTAGTGAAATTAAGAACAAATTTATCTAAACTAGGATGATGATATCGTTGATATAATAAAATAATTATTTACTGCTTAATTAGTGTGATAATTAACATTGATAATAAAATGAAGGGAAATAATCTGTTGACTTAAAAATATTGATAGTTGCTTTACGTCGCACCGACACAGATAGGTCTTATGGCGACGATGGGACAGGGAATGGCTGGGAGTGGGAAGGAAGTGGCCGTGGCCTTAATTAAGGCACAGCCCCAGCATTTGCCTGGTGTGAAAATGGGAAACCACGGAAAACCATCTTCAGGGCTGCCGACAGTTGGGTTCGAACCTACTATCTCCCGAATACTAGATACTCGCCGCACTTAGACTTAAAAATAAAAAAGGTTATAAAGTTTAGGTAATAAACGTCGAATATGAAAATAAAATTAAAAACATAGCCTATAATAATTAATTAAATAATATACTTCACAGGCTATACTAAGAATGAATGAGCATTGTCAATATGAGTAATGATGTCAATCATTGATGAGGATTTTTAAGGTGCAAATTTGTAAATAAGTGAAACTTGAAAATATATTTTTAATTTCGTGCGGATATTTCTAGCCGAGTGCATCTCTTGTAAGGCAGACCCTCCGATGAGGGTGGGCGGCATCTTTGAAGTGTAGGTGACTGCGTGTTATTGTGATGGATGATTGTGTTATGTGTGGTATGTTTGTTACAGGGATGCTGGGGAAAGCACAAAAACCCATCCCCTGGGCCATTGGAGGTTAAATCCCCCGAACCAGCCTGGAATCGAAGCCGGGACCCTCTGAACCGAAGGCCAGTACACTGATCATTCAGGCAACCAGACAGATTCTTGAAACACAGAAAATGATAATCAGATAGATTAAGAATATCACATGCTTGAATTTTAATTTAGGAATAATTTGATGGAGAAATCAGAGATTTAACTTGCTTACTAACTCTAGAACTACCAAAGGGGTGCAAAGTTGCCCGCGTTATCCCATTTTATGAATAAAACGCGCAATTTGTAAGCCAGAAAAGCAATATTTTAAATAGTTGTGGCATAAGATGTCTTCCAATGTGTGGTTTTTTAGTTCCTGTAATATACTTTTGTTGAGGGGGGCAATTTCCTCCCCCCCCCCCCCCTAGACGTGCATGTAACTGATTTCGTATCCGACGAAATATCTTAATAACGCCAAATGATCGGATTCGCACATTTGCACTTTGAATGTAGGCAGTTATGAGGACTATTGTTGACTATTGTTGACGTTTGAAGTTATTATTACTGCCCGCTTCCCGCCTTTGGGCCTGTAAGGTATGTGAACAATGCCCCACAGCTCGCCCGCCAGCATACCTGGTTCCATCACGTTCTCTTCCCGCCTGCCAACCACACTGAGCTGGGACTCACGCTGTAGTAGGCAGTACGAGTGATCTTTGGTTCAAGTTACAAGTGATAAGTTATAATGGCACGGAAATATCTGTCGCAAGACGAGGTAATAGCCAGGTTGAATGATGAAAGTGATGTAGACGACAGAAGTGATCCAGAAGAACATGATGTTTCTATTTGTTATGACAGTGAAACGTAGAACGGTGAGGTAATACAGCATGAGTCAGAATCGCGAAGTTCATCCCCTGGTGAGCAGAACTTTTCTAATGTCAGCAATAGTGTTGTTGCAAGAAGTAGTAGGTAATTTACTACTGTTGTTCCGAGACAAGCTCGAAGATCAGTGCAAAATATAGTGAACTTTCGTGAAGGTTTGACTAAGGAAGGTTTGACATCTGATATTTCCGAGTCATTCAAGAAGTTTATAACTCCTGAAATAATTGATATTATTGTCCAGCATACTAACCAGGAAGGAATTGTCAGGAACAAGAAAACAAAAATCTCGAGGGAAATGTATGCATTCGTGGGTGTATTGTTACGATTGGGTGCAAATAATGATACCGCCTTGCCACTTCAAGACTTACGGAGTAGCGTACTGGGCAAGAATATATACATTGCTTCTATGAGTCGTAGAAGATTTGCAGAACTGGTATCTCTGATCAGATTTGATGACCGACAAACAAGGGCAGAAAGACGAAAACATGATAAGTTTGCCCCACTTCGTGAAGTGTTTCAGAAAACTAATGAAACTTTCTCCAGGTGCTACGTACCTGGTTTTCTGCTAACAATGCTATCACTTTTTAGAGGGAGATGTCTTTTTAAGGTTTTTCTAAAAGATAAACCACAAAAGTATGGGGTCCTGATCAGAATGTTAGCAGATGCTCATAATCGATACGTACTACAAATGGAAGTTTATGCTGTCAAAGATGAGAGACCTACAGAAGAACGGTCTGCAAAGGCAGTTGTGAAATGTCTGGTGAAGCCAGTGGTGGGGACTGGAATAAATATTACAACAGATCGTTAATACACATTCATTGAATTGGCAGAAGAGTTATTTGAAGAAACAAAGCTCACCTTAGTAGGGACATTGAAGAACAATCCTCGTCACATACCAGAGGAGCTGAAGAAAACCCAGGGTCGTGAGAAATATTCCTCCAAGATCTTATTCACGGACCCAAGGACACAAAGTCCGCCCGTAACCCTGGTTTCGTACATCTTCCACCAAAAGCGCATGAGAAATCTCCTCCTCCTCTCCACCCAGCATAGTGATGACAAAATTGACAATTCTAGTGACGAAAGGATAACTGAGATCAAGTTGTATTATAACGATACAAAAGGATGTGTAGATAGTGTTGACCAAATGGCAAGATATCACTCTGTAAAACCAGGTACGAGGAGATGGCCACTTTCTGTGTTCTTCACCCTAATAGATATTGCTTGTATAAATGCCTGCACCATATTCATAAAAAAATAACCCTGACTGGAATAAGAAGAAACCGAATCTCAGGAGGCTGTATATGTTGGAGTTAGGGCAACAGCTTTTAAGACCACCTGCAGAAGACAGGGCAAAGAACATGCTTGGTTTGAAGAAACCTATCACTTCAGCTATGGGAAGTGTTCTTGGAAGCTCATTATCCAGTGCTACTTCAACAACTGCTTCTGCTCCATCATACACAAGAGTAAGATGTCATCAGTGTTTGAAATCCATCCACACTAAGAAGGACAGAGACAAGATGACCAAAGTGACAAGGGTTTGCTGCAGATGTTCCAAATACGTCTGCAAGGCTCATTCTACGAAAACTCTTATCTGTAGCGACTGTGCGAGTGAATGAAAGAACATTCGTAATGTTCCTATGATTTATGACTTAACTGTTGCAATACGCCATGCAAATTTCATTATTCACTTTGTTGTTGTTGTTGTTGTTGTTTGCGAGTGCAGTCATTGTTAACTTATCTCAATACTGTAACATTACAGGAATTGTATATATAAAAAATTTCATTAGAGATGAAAATAATAACGGGAAAATCCCCCCCCCCACTCCCTAGATATCCAAGTGACGGATTTTACCTTGGTAGTGCTAGGGTTAAATCTAATACAGTCCAGCAACATGCTGCAAAGAAAATACATTATTTATTTTAAGAATTCTGACGAATTTGTATAAAAACAAGGAGCATTATTGAGAAGGTTAAGAGAACTTAATATTTAGTTAATTTTAATTTTATTTTGAGTTGGTAATCTGTCGTATGAAGATTCCAGTGAGCAGGAATCGTCGTTTGTTTCACAACATAAATTTAAATTTGGTAAAAGTGATATTTCAGGGAGAAGAAAATAATTTTCAGCCATGATATTGTAATTGAGCAAAGGTATTGTTTGGTGATTTTTAATAAATATAATATTTGTGTTCATTCATATATCATTTGCCACGTGCGTAACCGGCCTCGTGGTGTAGGGGTAGCGTTCCTGCCTCTTACACGGAGGCCCCGGGTTCGATTCCCGGCAAGGATTTTTACCTGGACCTGAGGGCTGGTTCGAGGTCCACTCAGCCTACGTGATTAGAATTGAGGAGCTATCTGACGATGAGGTAGTGGCCCCGGTCTCGGAAGCCAAGAATAACGGCCGAGAGGATTCGTCGTGTTGACCACATGACACCTCGTAATCTGCATGCCTTCGGGCTTAGCAGCGGTCGCTTGGTAGGCCAAGGCCCTTCAAGGGCTGTAGTGCCATGGGGTTTGGTTTGGTTAGGTTTAATACTTACAGGTAGGTATTATTTATTTGACACGCTCAGATACTTCCCGGGCAATCTGGGCTGCCAAGAGGATTAAAGTTTAACTTGAAAAATAATGAATCTAAAAGTAAACATATAACAAGAACTCTAAAACTACAAAATATTTTTCGTAAATTATCGATCAACGTGACATTAAGGAATCTAAAAAAAAAATACCTTCACAGATAATTAATAGGTGATACAAATCCTAAAATTAAACAACGTATCCGGGCAGCGCCGGGTACTACAGTTTGTTAAACATACAGGGTGGTCGGTAACAACGTGAGCTGAGTATATGAGCGTCAGAGCGTTGGTCATACTGATAGGTAATTTGAAAACATTACGTCGATATCTCACGCCGGCCGTTGTCACTTTTTGTGAGATGCTGAAGTTAGCCAATCAGATCGCTTCGCGGGCGAATTCAAATGGGCGGCGTTGCTAAATATGCATATGGCTTGCTCGGGCTTGAGAGGCATGCCGAGAAATGAGCATGAAACACTAGCATACCGTGAGTTACAGCGAATGCCACCGTAGCGTGCTTGTTGTGGGCCAAGTCTATCAGCAGAGAGGTTCCTCTTGAATTCCCTCCCTTAGAGAAGTGTATTTCTTCCATTGGCGCTCTCAAGTCGGTAGGAAGTCACGTGCAGGTTTAGCAACATCGCCTCACATGGTCCATCTAAATTCGCCCGCGAAGTGATCTGATTGGCTAACTTCAACATCTCACAAAATGACAACGGCCGGCGTGAGATATCGACGTAATTTTTTCAAATATCTATCAGTATGACCAACGCCCTAACGGTCACATACCCCGTTCACTTTGTTTCCGACCAGCCTGTATTTATGACGCTATATTCTGACAATTTCGAGCAATTTCGGGTCAAATTCCTAAGAGAAATTAATCAGAGTAAAAGTAGGTCACAGGGCAACGCATGCTTGCTGCTCAAGCATTTTTTCCAGACATTATTATTAAGTTGGTGTTCTCTTTTTCCTTTTTTACAAGATTTTTTACTTCGCACCGACAAAGACAGGTCTTACGGCAACGATGGGATAGGGGAAGCCTAGGAGTAGGAAGGAAGCGGCCTTGGCCTTAATTAAGATATATCTCCATGATTTTCCTCGTGAGAAAATGGAAACCATGGGAAACCATCTTCAGGGTTGCCGACAGTGTGCTTCGAACTCACTATCTTACGAATGTAAGCTCGCAGCTGCGTGCCTCTAACCGCACGGCCAGCTCACCAAGTTTAGTGAAATCAAATAAATAACAGGCGTCAACCTAAATGCGGAAAAAATTGTTGTATTATTTTCTTAGTGTGATTTTTGTAATTCTTTCATACACTCTCTCTCTCTCCTTCCTTTTTTTCATTAATGTATTTTCACGAATACATTCTTCAAGCATAAGTTTAAGCACCGCTACACATGGGAGGGATGGGACACCAGATTCGTAAGAGACTATATCATAACAGGCTTCGAATTCAGAAAATATGTTGGGAAAGTTTGGGTTTCCGGAGATTTTCGATGATTCAGACCACTATCGGATCTGTAGTGAACCAAGTACCTCTAGGCCTAGAATAGTAAAAAGTTAAATCTGTCTGCAGACGAATGAGGGTAGAAAATCTCCAGGACGAGTGTATGGATATGTTTATCTAAAAGTTCCAAACAATGGACAGTAACCAGGTTCAGTATATAGAAAGTGAATGGGTGGCTCCGGGATTTTGTAGTAGAAACAGCAAGAGAATGCCTAAGAACAACTGTGATTAAAGATGGGAGAAAGCGAACATGTTGGTGGAATGATAAAGTGAGGGCAGCTTGTAAACGAAAAAAGAAGGCGTATCAGAAAAGGCTCCAAACAAAGACCAATGCAGACAGAGAATTGTAGGTAGATGAAAGAAACAGAGCGAAACAAATAGTTGTTGGATCCAAAAGAAAAATTCGTGTGGAAATGTTGGTATTAACGTGGAAAGGCTAGGTCAAGCAGCAGCGAAACCTTTCAGACAGTAATAAAGAATCTTAGGACGGAAGGGGAAAAGGAAACGAATAGCGTTTTGGGTAATTGAGTGAACTCAAAATTGCAACGCGCCGGCCTACTTACCGCTGGGTTCCGTGGTTCAAATCCCGGTCACTCCATGTGAAATTTGTGCTGGACAAAGAGGAGGCAAGGCAGGTATGTCTCATGGTACTCCGTTTTTCCCTATCACCTTTCATTCCAGAAACACTCTCCAGTATCACTTCATGTCATCTGTCAGTCATTAGTCATTGCCCCTGAGGTGTGAGACAGGCTTCGGCAGCCGGAACCATTCCTATCCTCGCCGGTAGATGGGGGCTTGATTCATTCCATTCCTTACCCGGACGAATGACTGGAAACATTTCTTCATAATTGATCCCAGAGAATCACTGGATAGATGGAGTAATTTAAAAAAAAAAAATCTTCGCAATATAAAAGGAAATCTTGCTGGTAACGTCGCTAACAACCGATATCATGAAGAGGAAGACAATTACAGTATATTGGTGAAATTACGCTTGATGATGTGGAAAAGGTGGTAAACACACTCAAGTGTCTAAAACAGCAGGAATAGATGGAATTAGACCTGAAACAGTGAGATATAGTGGGAAGGCAGGGAAGAGATCCAAGAGAACTGAATGTTGAATTTGGGATACAAAGCTGGAACAGGTAGGTATTTATGATTTGTGTTATCCCAGGATAGGGGCTGCCTGGCCGAGGCGGTAAAGGCGTGCTCGGTTCGCCTGGAAATACGTTGGGTTCGAATCCCCGTCAGGATGTCGGAAAATTTAAGAAACGAGATTTCCACTTCTGGAGGTGCATATGCCCCTGAGGTTCACTCACCCTACACCAAAAATGAGTACCAGGTTAATTCCTGGGGGCAAAGGCGGCCGGGCGTAGAGCTAACCACTCTACCCCATCACGTGCCGCGGTTAACAATGGTGGAAGCCTTTACCTTCCACTCCTCCAAGGGCCTTCACTGCCTGTACGGAGGTGACTTTGTCTTTCTCTTTGTTATCCTAGGATTGTAATATAGTAAGTGAGATTGAATGAAGGTGCAGTAAGCTCGCAGTTGCGATCAACAGTATTCTGTAAGAAGGAAGTCAGCTCCCGAACGAAACTATCTGTACATCGGTCTGTTCTCTGACCAACATTTCTGCACGGAAGTGAATGCTGGGTGGACTCAGGATATCTTATTCATAAGTTAGAAATAACAGGCATGAAAGTAGCGAGAATGTTTTGCTGGTACAAACAGGTGGGAACAATGGCAGTAGGGTACTCGCAATGAGGAGATAAAGGCTAAGTTAGGAATGAGCTCAATGGATGAAGCTGTTCACATAAACCGGCTTAGGTGGAGGGGTCATGTGAGGTGATTGGAGGAGGATAGGTTACCTAGAAGGAAATAACGGACGCTGTTATAGAGGGTAAGAGGTGTAGAGGGAGACCATGATGACGATGGTTAGACTCAGTTTCTAACGATGTAAAGATAAGAGGCATGGAACTAAACGAGCTGACAACTAGTCTTTGAGCTGTTTCATCGACATATTTTCTAGTATCTCTTGCATTTTCACCTATTTCGCGCTACACTCGTAATCACCCGTAAATTCTTACGTCCTGTCCCACGGTCGCCAATGAGGACTGTGGCGGCGTGTAGGTAAATTCACAGAAGCATGCAGACTGATCGCTGAAAGGCATAACAGTCTGTATGTTATTCATTTCATTGTTTTCCACAGCATATTTGTTCCACGGTGTAGAACATCAGAAGTTGTTCGCCACGTTACCGTGTAATCAAATCATCTTCAATAAAAATAAATATTTTTTTCATCGTACAGAACAATATCAAGTTTCGGGTGTTTTGAATACACCGCGATACTGTTAAAATTACAACAATAGGTTGATACTTCAAAAACTGAATAAATGTACAGCTTCGATAATGGCATGATAGCTTTGTCCACTTTTGCACCTTCTTTACATGCAACGAATACTTCCCGGAAACGTTTATACGATCGCTTCACACATGGTGAACTACAAACAATGTTTGCCATGTGCGCGATGAATGACCCACATTCTCATCTCTTCTATTACCCTTCTGTAGTTCCCTCGTTAATGAGTAGAATCAGTCACCACTGATCTGCATTAAGGGCAGTCGCCTTTGTGGAATATTTCCCTATCTGTTGGTTACTTAGACCTTTCGTAAATAATTGCAAAGAATTTGGAAATTTATTGAACCTCTCCCTTGGTAAATGTTTCCTATCCCTAACTCCTTTTCCTATAAACGAATATTTGCCCCAATTTGTCCTCTTCAATTCCAACCTCATATTCATATTTTAATCTTTCCTACCACTCTAAATTATTACTGTACTACCGCCATTCAACGCGATCTCTCCACTTACAGCTCTGAACATATGACTTCGTTGAGCAGCTCGTCTCCTTTCTCCCAAATCTCCCCAGTGCAAACTATGCAGTATTTTCTTTCGTCGGATATCTCCCAGAACAAATCAAGCCGTTTTTCTATGGATTTTTTCCAGTTCTCGAATCAAGTAATATTGGTGAGGGTCCCATACACCGGAAACATACTCTGTTTGGCATCTTACCAAGGACGTATATGGCTTCCCTTTTACATCCTTACTAAAACCAAACCAAACCCCATGGAACTCCAGCCCTTGAAGGGCCTTGGCCTACCAAGCGAACGCTACTCAGCCCGAAGGCCTGCAGTTTACGAGGTGTCGTGTGGTCAGCACGACGAATAATCTCGGCCGTTATTCTTGGCTTTCTAGACCGGGGCCGCTATCTCACCGTCAGTTAGCTCCTCAATTCTAAGCACGTAGACTGAGTGGACCTCGAACCAGCCCTCAGGTATAGGTAAAAATCCCTGACCTGGCCTGGAATCGAACCCGGGGCCTCCGAGTAAGAGACAGGCACGCCACGCCTACACCACGGGGCCGGCACATCGTTAGTACAACCTCTAAATACCCTCATAGCAATCCCGTTTGTATGATTAACCCGATGAAGATCTTTTCTTATATTAACACCTAGGTTCTTACAGTGCTCCCCACAAAAACGTTAATCCCATCGACGAAATAATTAAAACTAAGAGGACATTTCCTATTTTTCCAGTTGCGCACAATCTTTTTTTTTTTTTTTTTTTTTTTTTTTTTTTTTTTTTTGCTAGTTGCTTTACGTCGCACCGACACAGATAGGTCTTATTGCGACGACGGAACAATAAAGGCGTAGGAATGGGAAGGAAGCAGCCGTGGCCTTAATTTCGGAACAGCCCCAGCATTTGCCTGGTGTGAAAATGGGAAAACACGGAAAAGCATCTTCAGGGATGCCTACAGTGGGGTTCGAACCCACTATCTCCCGGATGCGAACTTACAGCTGCGCGCTCCTAACCGCATGGGCAACTCGCCCGGTGCTAACAATCTTTCAACATATTTATTACGCTATACAGAATAACATCAGAGTCTTATCTGTGATTACAGTTGTTTATATATATAAAATAATATATCGTTTCAATATTTCAACCTTGAGGAATTTCCTCTTAATGATTACCGAATCAGATAATGCTTCACCTACTGGTAATGTAGCCACACATTAAGTCAGTCTACTACCTAGGCCAACTGAACTTACATTTTCCCCATGGTCCCCCCTCATGCCTTAGATAGGTCAACAGAGATGCAATGCTGACCTCCTGAATCTAAAATATCTGCTATAACTTGCTGGAATCCTAAAAGTGGAGTTTCAGTGGAGTAACCTTTACTAAACTCAAACTCCATTCTATCGAGCCATTTATTAATTTCGCAAGATGTTCAATATAATTAGAGATAATGCCTTCCCAAAGCTTACATGCAACACGTGTCAAACTAACTGGCCTGTAATTTTCGGGTGTATGTTTACAGTATTACCCCTCCCTTTATATACAGTGACTCCTATATCAACTCTCCATTCAGTTGGTGTAGCTCCTGCATCCAAATAGCAATCAAATCAATATATACATTTTTTAAAAATGAAAACTAAAGTCAGGTCGGTAGATGCAAAGTGGGTTGTTGTCCCATATGCTCTGTACTCTGACCGGCCAACCGAGCAGAGGAAAGTTGGCCACGGCTCTATCGTGGCTCTACGCCTCTGCATTCGGGAGACGGGCCTGGGGCACAGGGCCGGACTTCACGCCTGGCCCCACCCGTCGGCTGTCCTGAGAATGGTTTTCCGTGGTTTTCCATTCTCCTGCACTAAGGTGAATGCCGGGACAGATCGTAGTATAGGCCACGGCCGCCTAACCCCTCACCTTCTCCTCACATCTCCACCGTAACAAATCTCCCGGCCTGAGAGACGGCGTCACCGTCTAAGAGGCCCGCCTCCCCCTTCAGGGGAGGAATGAAAACGTTTAGTAGTTAAGAGTAGTAGTAAACTAAAATCAGTCAGTCCGGCCATTTTATCCGGTCGATTTCCTTCATTTTTAAAAAACTTAAACCTATTCATGCGCAGATTTGTCTTCAGGCATTATGAATCACTTAACTTCTGCCTTCCTCAAATTATTTCATTTTACAATGTTTTGTATCTCTGAAGCAATCATATCTTTGATTCTAATTGAGACATGGAGTCCGTTTTGGCCTAAGAACACTCACTGGATCAAGCTCTTTCATTTCAGCTCTTAACTATTCAAATTGGTTGAGTGCAAATTCAATTTGACGTCTCAGTTCTTCAACATTTTATCTCATTGAAGCCACCTTTTTTTTCGTTCTAATTGAGGTACGCAGCTTGCTTTGGTCTAAAAACACAAGTGGATCAAGCGCTTTCTTTTGAGGTAATAACTACTTAAATTGGTAGATTCTGAGAAAAGTTATGAGTACATTTGTCTCCATGACGAAGATCTTTAAAGGACTTTTTAACAGTTCGGAATGTTAAATCAATTTCTTTGTGTGATGTATTTTCAAGTGTTTTTTGACATAATATTACATTCTATTACAACAGCAGATCATGTGCTTTATTTCATTAACTCAAAACTTTGCAAATACTTCCGTGAGGATAGTAGCGAACAACACCATACTTTGTACATTGTGGACGGAGCCAGCGGGAATCTGCTAGTAAGTACTTCAGATATGGTACTACATTCCACCTCATTGTCTTTAGCATATCCCTAGAAATCTTACCTATTCCAGCTGCTTTTCTTATTTTCAACTTTAGTATCTTATTCTAAATGTCTTTTTTATCGTTGGCGAAGTGTTAGTGACCTCTCCTCTTTGGACATTCTCCTTGTAACCTACAGTATCTACGTTCTGCTGACTGAATACTTTTGCCTTCTCTAGATCCTCACATACACACTCCCCCCTGCGCATTACTGATTACTGGAATGTCCTACTTGGAACCTTTTTCTGCCTTAAAGTACCTATACATACCCTTCCATTTTCACTAAAATGTGTATGACTGCCAATTATTCTTTCCAACATATTTTCCTTAGCTGGCTTATTCGCTAGATTCAATTTCCTAGTGAGTTCCTTCAATTCATCCTTCCTCCGACAAGCATTTGTAACTCTATTTCTTTCAAACCTGCACTCCCTTCTCAGTCTCTTTACTGCTCTGTTATACTATAGTGGGTCTTTACCATTGCTTACCACCTTTACAGGTACAGACCTGTTTTCACCATTCCTATATAATTCCTTTAGACCCATCCCACAGTCTGTTTACATTTTTATTTACCGTATTTTACCGATCGTAATTACTTTTTTTAAACTCCCTTGTGCCTGTCTTGTCAGTCATATGGTACTGCCTAATAGTCTTACACTTACGAACTTCCTTCCTGTGACATTTATTTTTAACTACGACAAAAACAGCTCCGTGATCACTAATACCGTCCATTACTACAGTTTCTCTATAAAGCTCATCCGGTTTCAGCTATCGTTCCCAGATTAACTTATTCGCCGTTTCCTGGTCATGATTCCTGTTGTTCGCATTACCTTCCAGGTTGGTAAATTGAGATCACCCGCTGACTTCAAACTTGCATCGAAATATTTCTGAAATTGTAAGTGCTAATTATGTGCTATTAAATGTAATTAAATGTAATAACGTCTTCGTAGTTATGGCCAATTACAGATAATAATTATATTCAGAAAGTGTATTTACATTAGAAAAATACATTTTTAAATCGATAATGCCTGTTGCCATTAGCAAAATAACTATATGAATGAACACCTACAACCTATTTTCCAGTCAGTGACCGGGTCAGGGATTGAATGAATGAAGCCCCCCATCTTGCGGCGAGGATAGGATTTGTGCCGGCTGCAGAAGCCTGTCGCACTCCTCTGGGGCAATGATTAATGACTGACAGATGAAATGAATGACAGTGGAGAGTGTTGCTAGAATGAAAGATGACAGGGAAAACTGGAGTACCCGGAGAAAAGCCTCTCCCGCCTCAGCTTTGTCCAGCACAAATCGCACATGGAGTGACCGGGATTTGAACCAAGGAACCCAGCGGTGAGAAGCCAACGCGCTGCCGCCTGAGCCACGGAGGCTACACCAAAATAACTATAGTGAGCCGTATCCTGCCGGCCCATATGAGATACTCGGATTATTATTTGACATAATATGTAAATTTTATTGATATGAATTGCAGTCATATATGGTAAAGTAAAGAATCGCAAGATAGCTGGGACCGGAAGTCGATGGAGACATCAAGTCGCTGGATATTGCCCAATACTTCCTCGGGACCGTGAGAATGGCTTAGCGTCACTAGGACTTGGCACACATCGGCACGTGTACAAGATGCTGACCAAGCGATATATTCAGCCAATGAGAACTTGAGGATATGGCAAATATGGAGTCTACATCGCGCTAAGTCATAATCCCAGGTTGACCAACGTGTACAGTTGCTTGAGATAAATTATGTTATTTGGCGGATTTCCACAGGTCTATAAGTGAAATATAAACAGGAATACGGTATAAAATTTATAGGAAGAGATTTGATATTATTTGAACTGTGTTTTATTAATATGTTATAATTGATATTGTGTCATTATAAATGGCAAGCATTCTGATTGGTGGCTTGTCTAGACAAGCGGGAATCCCATAGTTGCAACGGCGTTACCTACGCTTCCTTAGCACCCCAAGCTCTGGAGAGCGTCACTCTGATCGGGTAGTTTGGAGAGTGTAGAAGTGCGACTCTGATCGGGCAGTTTGGACAGTGTAAAACTGTAACTCTGATCGTGGATACCGACGTGAGGTGGACGTTGTTCGATGTGCTCCGAGAATTGTACTTAAAACTTGCCACGTGAATATATCATTAAGAGAGTATGGTTAATAAAACCAATAAACAGTGTTTCAGTCGTGCAGTGGAATAACGTGTCCGACTCGTTGGCTGAATGGTCAGCGTACTGGCCTTCGGTTCAGAGGGTCCCGGGTTCGATTCCCGGCCGGGTCGGGGATTTTAACCTTAATTGGTTAATTCCAATGGCACGGGGGCTGGGTGTATGTGTTGTCTTTATCATCATTTCATTCTCATCACGACGCGCAGGTCGCCTACGGGAGTCAAATCAAAAGACCTGCACCTGGCGAGCCGAACCCGTCCTGGGATATCCCGGCACTAAAAGCCATACGACATTTCATTTCAGTGGAATAACGTAACTGATGCAGAGTTAATTGCAGATTATATTATCGCAAAGTTCACTACCAATATATAGACGGTGATAATTAGCCGAAGTGTAGAAAGTGCAGGAGAGACGTTCCACTGTCTCATATTTTCGCGTCGGTCGCGTTTCGCGAGGAACTCTCGATTCGTACCGCGTGCCGCTCTCAAAAACTGTGTACATATACCCTCCAGTGTAAAATTTACAGTGTATTTATTTGTCAGTGTGTTTGGCTGAGTTTGTAGCCACATAAAAGGTTGTTCGGCACGTGCAGAATTGAGCGGTGAAGAGATATTCATCCAAAGCCTTCTGTGTTGCAGTGTTCAGTAACTTTAAGCAAGAAGATGGCTTCGCCTATGGAAGAAGGAAGTGTATTTATACGTGTTGAAGCAGTGATCAACATGGAGTAGACATCCAGCAAGGCAGAGATGTGAACTGCTGCCATGTATCCAGAGAGTCGTCCAAGATAAGGCGCATGTGTTAATTATGGAATGCTATATGGGTTATGTTAAAATACTAGTGCAGTTTAGAATAGGGATTTATTTACCGTAAAGTAAGCCTGACGGCATGTGTTTGTTTCACTTTTATATTGTTGTATGTACGGATAAGAGAGTAATGCATGTTCTCCTTATTTTTATTTTTATTTATATTTTTATTTATATCTAGATAGTTGGGATAATGAGGGATTTGTTAGGATTATTTTGTTGTTCATTCATGCATGATAATTTAGTTTAGTTTTATTCCGATCGTTTCTTGTAGATTAGTGCTAGGAGGATTAGATTGACAAGTTCATCCAATTTTCAAAGTTAAACACTTGCTACGTTATTTTATTTTGGTCATTTAGAGAGACAGTAACAGTTAATTGCATGACGCATGGTATTTCAGAAGCTGTACGTAAGGAGCTGCATAACATCGTTGAAAGAATAGGATCTTCTAACTTAGGTTGGAATCTGGTTTTGCCCAATGATTTGCACAGGAAACGAACCGGGTCTCATAATGTAAAAGGCTGATGTGGTTTGTGAGAGATATGAGAAGTTATAATGCATGCGGAGGTATAAAGTGATTATGCAGGACGATTGCATGCCTGATAAGTGAAAGAATAATGTGCAGTGGATATGTATCTGCTATTGTCTTCTGAGAGAATATTAGTTATCAGAATTGACGGAATTGATTCCAGACCAATGAGTCTGATGTGTGTTAAATTGTCAAAGCATGCTAGGAAGGTATACGATTGTACGTGAGTTTCCGTTTAGCCGACGAAAGATGATATCTCATGGCAAGCTGATATATTGGCCGTGTTTCTTAGACGGCGTGAATAAGATGGTATTTCCGTGTTACAATCTTGGCGGACAGAATCCAAGCCTTAGTACAGTGTTGAGTTCCAACATTTCCTTTCAGCTCACAGCACACCAGGGAATATGTGACGAATGATCGCGCTGTTGAGTGCGCAAATGCAGCAGAAGAATGCAATGTTGCCCATTGCTTTCTACATGATATTGATGGATAATTATATGTATTTCTCTTACAGCAAGGTGTTTTATGATGTTTCATGTTGTTTGAATATGTTGTCTTGTTGTTTAATGGGGAACAGCCCGAGTGTTGAGTTATATTGATGGTCAATCTAGTTCTCACTAGATCCTTTGTGGTGAACCGTGAATCACGTAGAATCTGTGTAGTATGTAAGACTTTTCTCTTTATCCGATGTAAATAGATGTGTTATTTTGCTTATTTTTGTCCATTGTAAATATAACGTAGGAAATGCCACTAGTATTTTTCATAATTCATATCATGTCCCATTGCGTCTTAGTTTTTCTTTTCATCGTAACTTTCTTTTATATTGTAATTTTCCTTTAACGTTTAATCTTGCGACGACTCTAAAGTAAATTACAAACCCGTATCAATGCGATATTTTCAAGTGTCACTCCATCTGAAATAAATACGTATCAGTACATGCGTACATATGTTACCGTATAACGTGAAAAATGGACAATAAGAAGAAGATTATTTCTGAACGTATGCAAGTATTCAATGTTGTACTTGATACTTCATTTCACTTTTGTTTCTTTGAACAATTAACTTTGTTAATGTCCAGTTATTTCTTTAATTTTGAGATTTTTGTAATGACATTTTATTATTTGATAGTATGATTCGGGGATATTTATGAATAAACTCATCCTACCCCATATTATTGTTTCTCATTCGAGTTATACCTCCATTTTCCTGTCATTTACTTATATTTAAGTGTAGAACTTCGACTTTTAGCCTGACCCAATTGACGACCAACCCACTCTCTGCCCAACCCTGAGTTAGTCGGATGTTCATACAGGAATGGAGGCATCGCCCTAGAGGGTATTTACCCCTGGGTACGGTACAATAGAGTGAATTAAAATGCCAATTGTGATATTTTAGGAATCCTTGTTTTATGTTTTAAATGTATTTTATTCGATACTTCCTTCCAGATTCGAAATTGTACATAAAATTACACTTTACGGTATAGTAATTACTTCCTGATCAATTTTATTAGAATCGCCGGTGATTGGTTTAAACTCCGGTTCACAGTAATGTAAACACGAATTGTCAAAGAGATTATGAGTCAGCGAACACCAAACTTAACCTTATTGAATTGTTTCTCTGCCTGACTTCGACACCATGGTATACACGAAAAAATAATATCGTCTTTGCATTCCCAACCCAAGTAATGTGCCGTCGATTCTCTAGGTTAATCCATTTTTAACTATCCTATATAATATCAGTGTATACCACAAAGTTCGTACTACCTTCGTTATTCCGGCAGAGGAGGACCATCTTTAAGGTTCAGGTAGCATAGTGGACTTGCCTGCTTGAAATAACATTATCTTAGTTTTTGTAATTATAACACGTGGGGCTTTAAATACTATTTCACTGTCACTCGTATCAGATGAAATATTTCTTTCACTTAAAATGTCTTCTTCAATCTTATCATAATCGCCATCACTGTCCTCTGAACCACTTTCAATTAACGCAGCAATAGCATTGCTGTCACTTGCTTATACTCCGCCCGGAGCGATGTCTAGGAGAATGATTGACAACTGATGAAATGTTTGCGCTTTCAGAGGCTACAATTAGGCAATAAATAAGGGTGAAAGTTCTTAGAAGGGGAGCTGCAAACAAGCTAAATTCTTGTTCTATTCTCAGAAGTTCGCAAAAGGAAACCCTTACAAGCGTGATCAAAATATAAGCTAGTACATACGACTCGGCGCGATGCGTAAATGATTCATTTGAGTTTAAGGCCTGGTCAGTGCTCGCGTGAACGTCACGCCAAACGAATCGAGCCCAGGTTAACGTCAAACACGAGAGTAAAGTGCTCGTTGTGGTCGTGGCCTATTGGGAAACTCATGTCAGCTGGGGCCAAGGCGATCGCGTAAGCGGACGCTAGCGCACACCCAATAATGAGCTGAATGCGTATTGCGGTACTAGAATTGTTGGATAATGGTGAGGAGCAAGAGGCCTGTAGAACTCGCGCTGCGACAAGTGAGAGGTATGAATAGTTATATCATTCAATTTGTGCGTACTGTTCTTGCATCTATCAAGAATATATTTTAGTGTGTACCGTTGGCAATGTTTCCTGGTTTACAGATGAGAAGCGGTAGTCGAGTAGTAGTGACTGCGGTGACGCATACACATCCACTACATTATTGGGCGCGTGCTAGTGTCCACTTGCGTGATGGCCTTGGCCCGACCCGACATGTTTCCCAACAGGTGGTGTCCGCCATACGTTATTCCCGTTTTTGACGCTAATTTATTCATAACTTTTACCTATTCTTAAAACAACCACTTAATCCTAAATCCTCGTGAAACACAAAGTATTATCATAGGAAACTCTAAATTATTACATGTAATAGGCAATATCAATCCTCCTCCAATCGTCATCAATGACATCGCTGTACCTTACCTTAAAATTGTAACTATTCTTGGAATCTCCGTCAATGAGAATCTGACTTGGCTAAGGTATGTAGAAAGATCCATGCAGTTCCCTAAAGCGTCACAGGAATGCTTTTCCTCAAAATCTTAAATTAAAATTAATTCAAGCATTACTATTAACAATGTTAGACTACTGTGATACGGTACTAGTCAATTTAAATGCTGAACAAGCTTTGAGACTTCAACGAGCACAAAACTCATGCATACGATATGTCTTCCAGCTGCGACATGACGCTCATTTTACACCATATTTACAAACATTGGGAAGGCTACGCATAAATGAACGAAGGAATTTTCAGCTAATGACACTTGTTTACCAAGTGCTTTCAACGAACACTTGCCTATGTTCGAATTTTTTGTTTCCTTTCATCATTCCATGAAATTAGTACCAGTTGCGGTTCTCTACTTGAAATTCCGCTAAGTCGAACGAATTCCTACAAACATTCCTTTTAGTTACTGCATCGAGACGCTGGAATAGGCTTACGCTCTCAATGGACATTTGGCACGTTACTTCCTCTCAAAATTACAAATCTGCCTGCCGAAAGTTTTTCCTGGGAACATATAATAACTGAGTTGTATAGGGCATTATGTATATGTTGTGTGAAAAGGTTTCCTTTTATCTATTATACACTTCAGTCATTATCATTATTACTATATTTCCTCTTTATATTATTATTAATGCCTTTGCTGGCAGGACCTAGTGTTTACAGTGCACTACGTCTTCTGGTATAGGCTATAGCAATTTTGTTACTTTCATTGATTTGTCTCTGTCTTATCCTTGGCTTTGACAATATGAAAGTGACTGAGGTATGAGCGATGCCAGTAATGCCTTTTCTTATGAAGCCAGTTCCTGCTATGAATAGTGTGAAAATGTTGCACATAGGGTCAGTTAGTGCATGCATTTCAGTGGGCTTGGCAGAGTGATATATAATCGCAACTCCTGGCTCGGTGAGGAAAGCAACGGGAAACTACCTCACTCCTCATTTCCTTAGTACGCCTCTTCAGTGATGCCTAGGCCATCTATGGCAGCTGATGGCAGAGCTGTTGAGGATCCAACCAGCCTTAGGGCTGTGAACTGAACATACACTATTATTATGTCCGACTCGTTGGCTGAATGGTCAGCGTACTGGCCTTCGCTTCAGAGGGTCTCAGGTTCGATTCCCGGCCGAGTCGGGGATTTTAACCTTCATTGGTTAATTCCAGTGGCTCGTGGGCTGGGTGTCTGTACTGTTCCCAACATCCCTGCAACTCACACACCACACATAACACAAAACACGCAGTTACCTACACATGGCAGATGCCGCGCACCCTCATAGGAGGGTCTGCCTTTCAAGGGCTCCACTCGGCTAGAAATAGCCACACGAAATTATTAGTATTGTCACACTAATTGCCGAACTGATTTTTAACTTTGTCATGGTATATCTGTCTCTAGTAGCATTTCTTTGTAGAATTACTATATCTTACTTTTATGTTTACATTCATAAAATAAATTGTTTAAAGTGGTAAGAGCCTTAACTTCACCATAAACGTAAGTCAGTAATAAATAAAATAAATACATGCGCGGTGGAATTTGCTACTGAAACACCAGAAAGTAGAAATAATGTTTCGACCCACGGAGCGAAATTTTAACATTTTTGTTGGGCCCTCAACAAAGTTTAATCCAGCGGACACCCATAAATAAATGTTATCGACTTGAATGTAAAATTTTGAAACCTAGTGAGTGAATTACAACCGAGTGGGGAGGGCGGGGACTGTCAGATATTCGGTATGGTCAACTTCCGTCTAAAAGCAGACAAGTGCGTACGTTTTCAGTTTTGAGCCAGCGGACACTGGAGTTCGCCATGACGTAGCAGGCAATTAAAAATTTGTCACCATTATCCCCTCTTGCACACAGCGTGCACACCCCTCCTAGCTTTCACACACACACACACACACACACACACACACACACACACACACACACACACACACACACACACACACACACACACACACATACACACACACACACACACACACACTTAAATAATTCACCCCCTTTTCATCCCCTTAGCGGCGAAATATCCAAATATCCTGCCTTAGTGAGCACCTACACTCTAATGTATGTGTCCCCAAAGTTTCGTTTCTTTATGTCCAGTAGTTTTGGCTCGGCGATGATAAATCAGTCAGTCAGAACATGCTATTTTATATTTCCGTCCTGCGGGTCAGTATTTCTCCCATCATCACTTTGTCAGATAGCTGTATTTTGAGGCATTTATTGACTGTCACGGCCAGGTCAATCCCACCATTTAAGTATTATCCAACGTAGTTCATTTATTTTTTGGTATTGCAACGTCCACTTTTCTGAACTCCGATTACATTTGCACTGCGCATGTGTAAACTAGTGATGAGCAGACTCGAATACTTTCCAGAATCGATTAGGCCTACTATGCGTTCGAGATCATTTAAGAATCGAAACTTGCATCTAACATAACTCGAGTAACTGATATGTAAGCGAAATTTGGACATCAAGAACAATTATTGCCGAGGAAGTGCTTTAATGAAGGTTAAGCTTGCACGGTGTATTGTACCTTACTGGGTCGGCAACAAATAAATAAATATACAAAAGGTGGGTCACAGCATGAGAAGGCACAAATTACCAAAATTTCCCGTCCTCTACTAATCTGGCTAGTTCAGCGACAGAGCTCGCGGTACGTTCGTTGACTAGATCTCAAAATACACTAAATAAAATCTTAAAGATATTAATAGGACAGGAGTTGCATTTGTGTGAGTGAATGAGGATAAGACTTTATAGAAAACAAACTTTAATGATCAAAACATAAAAATTGGAAATAATTAAAAAACCCGTAACTCGGTACGAATATATTACAAGTATATCATCAGTGGCCATGAAGTGGCAGCAAAAACAATTCATTACTTGGGAGACCGTGGGGACGTTACATAAACACATGCGTCGTACATATTGATAAGGTTGAAGTTATTCGACTAAAAAAGTCGTACTTAAAACGTGCTAATTCACGAGATAAGGAACAGAGCACTTCGCACATAAAGAAATTAAAATTTACGTAATTCCCATGAACCTGGGATAGATCACACGAATTCAGAACAGGACACTCTGATATCCCCAAAAGGCACAGAATTTAACATGAGCCCATGATCATGGTTAAGGACGAGAGTAGAACTCGCAACCTCTAGAATGTATACGTGCTACCGCTTTAACAAAGCACCATCAAACGACAAGCAATAATACCAATAATAATAATAATTTTTAATGTTATCTTTTTTACGTCCCACTAAGTACCCTTTTACGGTTTTCGGAGACGCCGAGGTGCCGGAATTTAGTCCCTCGGGAGTTCTTTTATGTGCCAGTAAATCTACCGACACGAGGCTGACGTATTTGAGCACCTTCAAATACCACCGGACAATTTTTTTTTTTGCTAGTTGTTTTACGTCGCACCGACACAGATAGGTCTTACGGCGACGATGGGACAGGAAAGGGCTAGGAGTGGGAAGGAAGCGGCCGTGGCCTTAATTAAGGTACAGTCCCAGCATTTGCCTGGTGTGAAAATGGAAAACCACGGAAAACCATTTTCAGGACTGCCGACAGTGGGGTTCGAAACCACCGGACAATAATACCAATAAAGAGACACTATAGATACATCACAGAACAAATCACAAAATACCATCTGATCTGAAATAAACATATGCAAAGAAATACACTGGTCTTACGGGCTTGGTGAAGTAGTCGCCTTTCCCGCGGATCATCTCACTGGGCGATGGCATCGACCTTCCCTTGTTAAGAGGGGGTGGGTAAGGTCGTCGCTCCCTCGTGGTTTTAAACAAAACATTACGTCAGCAGACATACAATCACATGGCTGAGCCTTTCTCACATCTGGGTTTCGTCACATGGCAAAATGGGTCCCTTCTAACTAGTATTCCAATGCGGCCTTCAGTTGAGCGGACTTCATCCCGTATATACAAACTGCGGGCGCTTTCGGCCTCTCCATAACATAATAAAACATTTCTCTTAAACGGGAGTCACTTTCGTCAGACTCATAATTAGGCCTATAAGCCGGGCCTTGCTTCAGGCCATTCAAATCATCCATAATACCATTCGTAAACTTCATCTCCTCATGCATTGGACCCCAGTTCATTCCACGTGCAAATCAGTCTGAAAACTCGCCGGTATAATTTTGATGACCCTCTCTAATACAACGTTGAGGATGCATGGCCCTCAGCTCTTCTGCATATCTGTTAAACTCATGCACATAGCATGCATTCCCTATTCTTAAGTTGCCCAGCACTTCCAGTAAGGGTCTCCCGCACGATATTTATAAGGCATCTATGTCCTTTAGGTTTTAACGACCCTAGCACCGCAAAACTTCTATACAATGATTCCCCAAAGGAACAACATTATTTTACATGACAATTAATCAAACCTAATTCACCCTAACTCCCTCTTTGCCACAAGCAGATGATACAAAGCTAAAACACTTACTACACATGCATAAGTCCCGAACATAATTATATAATTGCCATATCGGCTTAGTGAATGATTATTTACAGAAGAAAAATATTCGCGAAGCTAACTGTCCCTATCTCATGCTAAAAATAATCTGCTCAAACTTATCTGTAACATGATGTACTCACGGCTCCTGCATGCCGGACTCTGGTATATTGAGTTTAGCCCAACAACTTGCTATCGTCGTCCTGGGTAGCTGGTCCTCGGCTCAGTTCCTGTTGTTAGTCCATCGCGATGCCGTCTGCTTGAGTGCTGAGAGTTGGATGATATCGTGCTAACAGCTCCTGTCGTAGTTTCCAGTATCGCGATATCTGCAGTTTTCTACACACTGATAAAATGCCAGTTAGCGCACTCCGATCACTGTTATTTCTGCATGTTACAAGTTAGGGCTGAAAACACGGCCTGGCGGGTAGTAAGTTACTTGACCAATTCTACAGCGCGCTACCGCACACGAACTCTGGATTATAGTTTATTAACTATACACTTCCTATATCAGGTACTGTCTATTTCTTCAGGCTACAATTCCTAACATTGTTCGATACTACATATTCTGAAACTGATTCTTTGTGTACTTTATTCGAGTTCACGACGCAGCCTCCATCCGTTGCCTACGCTACAATAGAAGGCCTGGACAAGCCGACACATTTCTGCGCGAACAAAGTAGTTCAGGCAATGGCCGCTTGGATCGGGTTTATATTCTGTTGTTCTCATGTTCTGTCTATATCCTTATATTGAAGATTCATACAATAACGCGAAATAATATATGTTATTATCATTGTGCCCGGTGTGAATCAGATATAAATATAGAAAACAACTTAGAACACACTACACTTCATAAATTTCTTTCATTTAGCACTTGATTATCACACAAGAATAAAGAATAGGGAAGTAGGCCTAAATAGAATTACTCACACGATTTTTCCATATTTTTTTATAATTTCAACACTTTTCTGCTCAGAGGCTTGCTGTTGAATTTGTTTAATAAATCACGGTCTTCAGTCACTTTCTTTGCATTAGTGTCAAGAACAGGCCTGAAAAATTTTGTAAGTATAACGTATGTGATATGTGCTCAATCACAGTCGCGGCACTGAAACGTGAGGAAGGTAAGGAATTTCAGCTTTTGGACAAGGTTATATTTTCCTAGATGTCCTAACGCCCGCGTTGTAAATAAATATTCATACATTTTTAAGAAGACGAATTTGCGCTGGCACTTTGTCGGGGAGCAGAATTCCGCTCACTGTACTTACACTGTAATCTGATTCCACTAAGTGCAAGCTACATATTCTGGAGTTATTATTAGGAACCCAAAGAGATCCTTTTCTGCTGCCCTGTCGAGAAGTAGCAAGCCGCCATTTGTCCTCTAAACTCGGATCTTTAGGGAAAAGATGAAAATTTATATTTGTGTATATTTCTTTGCTGTGTCAGATGTGCAGTTAGGCACGCAACAATAAACCACCTTAACCTACAGAATAGAAAGAGAAACTTGACGGCAATTGGACCCAGGGGCTCTGAAATTTGGATCGTGGGTTGGCGACCACGGGG
Organism: Anabrus simplex; assembly: GCF_040414725.1. Classification (NCBI taxonomy): domain Eukaryota; kingdom Metazoa; phylum Arthropoda; class Insecta; order Orthoptera; family Tettigoniidae; genus Anabrus; species Anabrus simplex. The sequence goes on from NC_090269.1 coordinate 405,976,310, forward strand.
CCCTTAGCTGAGTCCTTGCATTTCTTCCACTTACTTGTGCCAGGCTCCTCACTTTCATCTATCCTATCCGACTTTCCTTGGTCAACTCTGGTTCTTTGCCGACCCCGAAGCTATTAGGTTTCCGAGGGCTAGGGAGTCTCTCATTTTCACGCCCTTTGTGGCCCTTGTCTTTCTTTGGTCGATACTTTCATTTTTCGAAGTGTCGGGTCCCTTCCAGTTTCTCTCTCTGCTTAGTGTTATACAGAGGATGGTTGCCTAGTTGTACTTCCTCTTAAAACAAGAATTACCACCACCACCTTCACGGTAAATTGGAAGCACATAACTAAACAAATGTTATGTGCATCTCAGCAACCATCCATATATTGCAAATCGTGAGACCAAATAAATTAAAAAACGACAAAACTCTTTATATTTCATGTTAGGTAAGGCCTTCCTTTATAACACGAAGTTTAATATGTTATTTCTTCTCATAAAACACGTTGCCGTAACACACGTAATCATAAAATTCGCGCCAAACAACAGAACATAAGCGCGAACCTAGTGGTGGAAAAGAGAAAAACTACTACCCCGCTTTTAATCCAAGAAATTGGCTCTCTGTCCAGGCCTTCTAGTATCTAGTAGGCTTTGCTCCATCACGTCCGACTTCCACAGCAAGAAAGACTAAATAACTCCCTTTCCACTTAGCGCTGCCCTTTTATTAGTTCAGACAGTGACGCCACACTAGGGTAACCCCCGAGATACACACGCTACTCCTTTGTGCAGATGAGAGCTTGGCTCCCACGCTCGTTATCATCAAGCCATATTAAGAAAGGCGATGAACATCAACACATCCAATCAGTCCAGAGCACTCAGTAAATAATGATGACATTTTCTATCATTTTGGTTTCTTTGAATTGAACTCATGGGAGTAGCTACCATCCTAATTTCATAACTTGCCAGTCCTACTTTCTGCCGCGTTTCTTCTTATCAAGGTGGCGCATGTGAATCCCCTAACAACATTCGAGTCGCTCTATAATTTACTCGAGGTTTTCTTGCTCTCTCACACACCTTGACACGCCCGTGCTGGCTTACTCTGCGCCCCTCGCGCTCCAAGCTACTCTTCGCGCCATTCTAATTTCGACTCCCTGGCACAGCGTTCATGATACGTTAAATAATAAATTCTCTGATCGTGAACGATATGGTTCAGTATATATTATTTGACGAACATATAATAAATTTTAAATTGCAGCTATTTTATATAAATTTGATATTACGCCGTTGGTTGTTGTCAAAATGTGTATATTCATTCTTTCAGTCCCTCTCTTAAATCTCTTATTACGGTACTGTGCTTTGTCATTCATATTTTACTTATCAATTGTGTTCACGGACATTTTAATTTCACCGAGAGAGTGGCCGCGAGCGTCGGGGCACGAAGCTGTCAGTTTGCATTCGGGAGAGAGTGGGTTCGAATCCCATTGTCGGCAGGTCTGAAGATGGTTTTCAGTGGTTTCCTATTTTCACGCCATGAAAACGCTAGGGCTGTATCTCAATTAAGACCACGACCACTTCCTTCCCGTTCCTAGCCCTTTCCTATCTCATCGTCGCCATAAGATATTATGAGTGTCGACGCAATTTAAAACAAATTCTGAAAAAGAAACCAGTTTATTTCTCCTGATAGGAAGTGTAAAGAAGGCAAACAATACATTGTGAGGAATTTGCTTTCAGATAGTTACCTATGACCATCATTACAACTTTATATTGGTATATGAGCTCAGTCAGTAAGATTCTATTCGAGAACTTCTCGTCCTTCCGTCTGAGATAAGCGTTTGAATACATCGAGAACATCTCGTTCTTTCGTCTGAGAGAAGCATTCCAATACATCTTAGGTAAGTAGCCTACTATTATGATGTGAATAACTCTCTTGACCCCGTCATGAATACAGAGGTAGTTCTGAGTTACGTCCAGAGATGACGCTACTATCCTCACTGTTCTCGGATACTGCATAAAGAGAGATCAATGTGGTCTCGCATTGGGATTATCATTAGTGAATACCTCGAGTGGAAGTACTCGAATAATTCAGAGGGTCCCGCGTTCGATTCCCGACCGGGTTGAGCATTTTAAACTCTACTGGTAATTCTTGTGGCTCGGTGACTGGGAGTTTGTGTCTGTCCCAATACTATCCTCTTCATTTTCAAACAACAAACAACACTACCGACTACCAGAGGGACACGCAATAACGATTACATCCCCGATGTAGGGTTGGCGTCAGGAAGGGCATTCGGCCGTAAAACAGGGCCAAATCCACTTGTGTGCTACAGTTCGTCCCCGCGACCACACGGGTGTGGGAAGAGCTGTATAATAATAAAATTATTAACAATCATATTTATGTGATTTCCGCAACGGAGGTCTTTTCATATATTAACTCCTAGGTACTTACAATGACCCCCGAAAGGAACTTCCACCCCATCAACGCAGTAATTAAATCTGAGGTGACGTTTCCTATTTGTGAAACTCACAACCTGACTTTTAACCCCGTTTATCATCATACCATTGCCCACCGTCCATGTCACAACATTATTGAGGTCACCCTGCAGCCGCTCACAATCTTGTAACTTATTTATTACTCTGTACATAATAACATCATCTGCAAACAGCCTTATCTCTGGTTCCACTTTTTTACACATATCATTGATATATATATGAAAATATAAAGGTTCAATAAAACTGCATTGAGGAATTCCCCTCTTAATTATTACAGGATCATATAAAGCTTCGCCTACTCTAATTCTCTGAGTTCTGTTTTCTAGAAATATAGCCACCCATTCAGTCACTTTTTTATCTAGTCAAATGGCACTCATTTTTGCCAGTAGTCTTCCATGATCTACCCTATCAAATGCCTTAGATATGTCAATCGCAATGCTGTCCATTTGGCCTCCTGAATCCAGGATATCCGCTCTGTCTTGCTGAAATCCTACTAGCTGATCTTCAGTGGAATAACCTTTCCTAAACCCCAACTGCCTTCTGTCAAACCATTTATTAATTTTGCAAACATGTCTTATATAATCAGAAAGAATGCTTTCCGAAAGCTTACGTACAATGCACGTCAAACTGACTGGCCTGTAATTTTCAGCTTTATGCCTATCACCCTTTCCTTTATACACAGGGGCTACTATAGCAACTCTCCATTCATTTGGTATAGCTCCTTCAACCAAACAAAAATCAAATAAGTATTTCAGATATAGTACTACATCCCAACCCATTGCCTTTAGTATATCTCCAGAAATCTTATCAATTCCAGCTGCTTTTCTAGTTTCCAAATTTTGTATCTTACTGTAAATGCCATTGTTATCAAACGTATATTTTAATACTTCTTTAGTATTACTCACCTCTCCCATATGAACTTTATCCTTGTAACCAACAATCTGTATATCGCCGTTGCCGGGACGAAACCTCCTATGTGTTTATATTTTTGGAGATATACTGACCCGTAGCACATACATTAAGAAGAACGAGAATGCCTTGACAATTGTCACACAATATTGCACCTTAGATGACAGAACCTTACCGGCCAAAGTTCTAAGGTAAAATATTTCACACAGGAAGTTTCGTCCCGGCAACGACGATATACTGCTGACTGAATACTTCTGCCTTTTGAAGATAGACAGTAACTTGTGAGCATGAAGTAGTCTTGAATCAGTCACGAGTGAGCGCCAAGTAGGCTTGAGACAGTAGCGGGTGAGCGTGAGGTGATCTTGAATCAGTCACGAGTGAGCACGAAACAGTCTTGAGACAGTAGCGGGTGAGCGTGAGGTGATCTTGAATCAGTCACGAGTGAGCACGAAACAGTCTTGAGACAGTAACGGGTGAGCGTGAGGTGATCTTGAATCAGTCACGAGTGAGCGCCAAGTAGGCTTGAGACAGTAACGGGTGAGCGTGAGGTGATCTTGAATCAGTCACGAGTGAGCACGAAACAGTCTTGAGATAGTAACGGGTGAGCGTGAGGTGGTCTTGAATCAGTCACGAGTGAGCACGAAGTAGGCTTGAGACAGTAGCGGGTGAGCGTGAGGTGATCTTGAATCAGTCACGAGTGAGCGCGAAGTAGGCTTGAGACAGTAGCGGGTGAGCGTGAGGTGATCTTGAATCAGTCACGAGTGAGCACGAAGTAGGCTTGAGACAGTAGCGGGTGAGCGTGAGGTGGTCTTGAATCAGTCACGAGTGAGCGCGAAGTAGGCTTGAGACAGTAGCGGGTGAGCGTGAGGTGATCTTGAATCAGTCACGAGTGAGCACGAAGTAGGCTTGAGACAGTAGCGGGTGAGCGTGAGGTGGTCTTGAATCAGTCACGAGTGAGCGCGAAGTAGGCTTGAGACAGTAGCGGGTGAGCGTGAGGTGATCTTGAATCAGTCACGAGTGAGCACGAAGTAGGCTTGAGACAGTAGCGGGTGAGCGTGAGGTGATCTTGAATCAGTCACGAGTGAGCACGAAGTAGGCTTGAGACAGTAGCGGGTGAGCGTGAGGTGGTCTTGAATCAGTCACGAGTGAGCGCGAAGTAGGCTTGAGACAGTAGCGGGTGAGCGTGAGGTGATCTTGAATCAGTCACGAGTGAGCACGAAGTAGGCTTGAGACAGTAGCGGGTGAGCGTGAGGTGATCTTGAATCAGTCACGAGTGAGCGCGAAGTAGGCTTGAGACAGTAGCGGGTGAGCGTGAGGTGATCTTGAATCAGTCACGAGTGAGCGCGAAGTAGGCTTGAGACAGTAACGGGTGAGCGTGAGGTGGTCTTGAATCAGTCACGAGTGAGCGCGAAGTAGGCTTGAGACAGTAGCGGGTGAGCGTGAGGTGGTCTTGAATCAGTCACGAGTGAGCGCGAAGTAGGCTTGAGACAGTAACGGGTGAGCGTGAGGTGGTCTTGAATCAGTCACGAGTGAGCGCGAAGTAGGCTTGAGACAGTAGCGGGTGAGCGTGAGGTGATCTTGAATCAGTCACGAGTGAGCGCGAAGTAGGCTTGAGACAGTAACGGGTGAGCGTGAGGTGGTCTTGAATCAGTCACGAGTGAGCGCGAAGTAGGCTTGAGACAGTAGCGGGTGAGCGTGAGGTGATCTTGAATCAGTCACGAGTGAGCACGAAACAGTCTTGAGACAGTAGCGGGTGAGCGTGAGGTGGTCTTGAATCAGTCACGAGTGAGCACGACACAGTCTTGAGACAGTAACGGGTGAGCGTGAGGTGGTCTTGAATCGGTCACGAATGAGCGCGAAGTAGGCTTGAGACAGTAACGGGTGAGCGTGAAGTGGTCTTGAATCAGTCGTGAGTGAGCGCGAAGCAGTCTTGAGACAGTAACGGGTGAGCGTGAAGTGGTCTTGAGTCAGTCATGAGTGAGCGCGAAGTAGGCTTGAGACAGTAACGGGTGAGCGTGAGGTGGTCTTGAATCAGTCATGAGTGAGCGCGAAGTAGTCTTGAGACAGTAACATGTGAGTTTGAGGTGGTGTTGAATCAGTCACGAGTGAGCACGAAGCAGTCATGAATCAGTCGTGAGTGAGCGCGAAGCAGTCTTGAGACAGTAACGGGTGAGCGCGAGACAGTCGTGAGCTAGTAGCGAGTGACTGCAATGCAAACTTGAATCAGTGACAGGTGAGAAGGAGTCTTGGGTCAGTCACCAGTTCGCACGAGGCAGTCTTGAGTCAGTGAAGAGTAAGCGCGTAATGAATGCTTAGTAAATTTTGCCGATATCGTAACATGCCACCTCTCTCTGGAGTGATTTCGTTTTCTGGGGGTCCCCGCCAATCTGCAACAATAGACGTGCATTTGTAAGGTGAAAAATGACAAGGAAGACTTCCCAAAATATTTTAAAACACTGACCACTTGAATAACGCATTTCATTTCTGATGTACCAAAATATTTTCCTTATCTATCGCGTCCTCAGGATTTTGATAATAACCGTTTATGTTGCATGCTCGTGGAGCTAGAGTTGATGGAAGAGATATCCCAACACTAGTTACATTGTATTTCCCATAAAGCATTTATATCTAACACCACATCTACACTGAAGATATTATCATTAGGCTGCCATTTATCAGTATCCGGTGATAATTTAGCGATAAACCATCATCAAAAGAATCCGGCATGTACAAATTCCGCTAGGATTTTGTGCTATTCTTCCATAATCTTGATTTCAGCACTTATATATTCATCGCAGAAAATAGATTTTCATTACACCTCAGTTACTCGACGTTATGTATTTGCTGCTTTTACTGCTGTTAGTTCTGAAAGTCAGCTACCTTGATGCGGCTTTCAACTTGGCGGTAAGGTACTTTATTTCATACTAGCTCTAGTACACGGCATTGCCCGGATAGTTTTTAAATTTTCATCTTTAATATTTGTATTTAGTTAAGTGTGAAGTGAATGCTTACAGAATTCTTTTTGAGATATTGAGTTTACGACCTATTATGTAGTTTTCGAGTTATTTAGATGTATCTGATTTCAAGTTTTAGATTATTTAATTTTTGAGTAAACACTAATCTCGGTCATTTTATACTATTTACTTTTAAGCCTTTCCCAGTTCCTGCCTCAATACTGAATGAACGTGGACTTAACGGTATCCAGAGCGTCACAGTTCGTATCAACGACACATAAACAATGGATTTCGACATTAATATTGGTTATTCTTGTATCAGTTTTGGTTGAAATCTACGCTGGAACGTACTTAGGCTACGTCCATTATCTCGGTTAACTTTTGATAATTTCTATTATCCCGTCTCCCCCTATGTCAAAGGGGGATGAAATTGGCCTCATAAGAAATGCGGATTGTCGTTATTAATCTCATCGATCCCGAAAATTATAGATTCGACACTATTTTCGATTATTTTTATCATTTCCGCCGCGCCCCCACCCCAATGGGGGACTTGGACTTAAAATCCAGTTTGTCACTATTCACTTCAGTGACCCCGAAAAGTATGGATGCGACACTTTCTTTCGATTAATTTTTATATGTCACCCCCTTCAACCCCAACCACAAATGGGGATGAACTTGGACTTAAAAATCCGGAGTTTTAATATTCATCTCAGCGACCCCGAAAGCAATGATTCGAATCTATTTTCGATTATTTTTATATATGACACCCCTCGCCCCCATCCCTAAGTGTTGCTGGGGTGTCATAGCCCCACGTGGTTTGTTTCCTGATACTAAAACTCCGGAGTTTCGCTATTCACTTTGGCGACCCCGAAAACTATGTGTTCCACCCTATTTTCGATTATTTGTGTATATCACTCCCCCCTCGCTCCCCACCGCAAAGGGGCTCAAATAGGACTTTAAAAATTTCAGAGTGTCACTATTTAATCTCTGTGACCCCAGAAAGTATGGATTCGACACTATTTTCGTTTTTATTAAATATATGAACCCCCTCTCCCCACTCCTAAGTGTGTTTGGGGTGTCTTACCCCCACGCGGTTTGTCTCTTGATACTAAGTCATAAGTTTAAGTGTATCAAATTTAGTTGAAATCACTCCAGTGGATTAGGAGGAGATGTGGTACAAAATCACCCACCCACACACACCCACCCACACACATACAATGACTTTTATATATATACCAGCTGTAGTACCTGGCTTTGTCCGGGTAGATTTTTAATGTTTAACTTTAGTGTTTGTATTACCAGTTAGTTAAGTGTGAAGTGGATGCATATTGAATTCTTTTTGAGATATTGATTTTACGACCTATTATGTAGTTTTAGAGTTTAGCGGAGTTTAGATGTATCTGATTTCAAGTTTTAGATTATTTAGTTTTCGAGTAAAACTTTGTCCTTGTGGAAGCTGGAATTGACTGGGAAGTATTGAATTCCTTCAGAAAAATAGTAATAATTATATGTATTTACCCGTCACACTCTACATAATGACGTACACGATTTCAGCTGTCATTGAGGCTGTCACAATCAGCCTAGTGACACCAAAACCAGTGTACTCAACACTCATCTCGATCATTTTATACTGTACACTTTTAAGCCCTTCTCAGCTCCTGTTTCAATGGATCTGAATGTGGACTTAAACGGTAACAAGAGCGTTACAGTTCGTATGAGAGACACATAAACAATGGATTTCGACAGTAATATCGGTTATTTTCCATTATTTATGCACGTCAGCCCCTCTAATTCCCCACCCCAAGCGGAGGCTGTTATTTTTCATCTCCATAGTATTTTATTCTAAGCTGGTAAGTCATATGTGCACCAAGTTTCGTTGAGAGCAATTCTGGAACATACCCACATACAGTACATGCATAATATCCGTTATATTTACATTCATTTTCACTCCTTCTCAACCTCCGTACTGACTGCGGCTGAAGTGTGACTTAACCATCCAGAGTGTCACAGTTCAACTCTGTGACTTCGTAAAGAATATATTCGATATTAATATCAGTCAAATTCGTTGATTTGTATATTTCACTATCTCCCCTAGGAGTGCTAGGGGTGTTTTACCCCAACAGTATTTTTTTCAGATAGTAAGTCGTACGTGTACCAATTTTATATGAGGGCTACGCTGGATGAATAACACATACATCCGTAATTTCGGTCATTTTGAACATTTTCCTTTCCACCCCTTCTAATATCCATGCTTATAGGGACTGAACAACGACATCCGGAGTGTCATTATTCACCTCAGCGACCTCGAAAACTATGGACTGTACATGAATATTTGTCGTTATCTATTATTTATTATATTTCTCCTGTCTTTCTGTGTTTTTTATAATTCACCCTCGTCTCTAGGGGTGCTAGGTGTATCTGACCTCCCACAGTAATGTTTTCTATATTGTAAGTCATGTGTATATCAAATTTTCTTTTCTTTTTCTTTTCTTTACCAGTTCTCACCCGCCTGCCGACTAGGACTGAACTTTACCTTAAACGGCATCCAGAGTGTCACACTTCATCTCAGCGATCCCAAAAACTATGAATTAGACACAGATATCGGTCGTTTTCGGTTAATGTTTACATTTCGCCTCTTCTTTAGAGGCTAGGGGTCTCTTACCCCAAAGGTATTTTTTCCAGACAGTGGGTCCAAATTTTGTTGAGATTTATGCTGGAATATACACCTATATGTCCATTATCTCGGTCATTTTGGAAATTTTGTTTTTTCACTTCTTTTCACCGCTATGCGAAAGGAGGCAGAACTTGGACTTTAAAAGAATTCGGAGCGTTATTATTCATCTCAGCGACTCCGAAAAGAAAGGATTCGACACTATTTTCAATTATTTCTACATCTCACCCCCTCGGAGGTGTGTTAGGGTTGTCATACCTTTATCTGCTGATAATATGTCAGAAGTGAGAAATTTTGTTTGAAATCGCTCCCTGAGTCCCGAAAAGTATGGATTCAACACTAATATCGGTCGGTTTTAGTCATAATTATATTTCGTCCCCCTATCTAAGGCTTCTAGGGGTGTCTCTCCCCCCACAGTATTTTTTTTTTTCAGATAGTAGGTACTATTTGAACCAAGTTCAGCTGACAGTTATATTGGAACATACACACAATCATCCTTCATATCGGTCATTTAGATATTTTCTTTTCTTCACTCCTTCTCATCCGCCTTCCAATTGGGGATCAACTTGGACTTAAACGACAATCGGAGTGTTACTATTCATTTCAGCGACCCCGAACACTTTGGATGTGACCCTATTTTCGATTATTTTTATATCTCACCCCCACCTACACCTGCCCCTGGGGGTGCTAATTTGTCATAATCCCACGCAGTTTATCTCCAGATAGTAAGTAGTAAGTGTTGGTCCGGCCCCGCGTCCGCCTGTCACCCGGCGGCACCGGGTTTGATTTCTGGCCGGGGAAGGAGTTTTTAATTGTAAATAATTAATATCCCTAGCCTGGGGACTGGGTGTTTGTGTCGTCCTTAATGTTACTTTCCTCACATTCACTTCCGCCATTTTCAAATACACGCAGGTTCACACTTACGGTGGAAAGTAGGGGCAAAAGATCTTCTTAGGTCGGCGCCTTGAATAAATAGCATTTAAAAAAAGTCAAAAGTATACCAGGTTTTGTTTGAATCGCTCCAGTAGTTCGGAAAACTATTATTGTTCGCTTTTAGTTACGTATATAAATCACCCCTCCTCTAGGAGGTTCCAGGGGTGTCTTATCCTAAGCAGTACTTTCTTCAGATAGTAAGTCATACTTCTGTCAATTTTGGTTGAAAGCTACGCTGTAACATACATAGGCTACGTCCATTATTTCTGTAATTTTTGACAATTTCGGTTTTACCCCTTCTCCCCCTATGCCAAAGGGGTATGAAATAGGATTTGTAAAAAATCCGGAGTGTCATTATTAAACTCGGCGACCCCGAAATTATCGATTCGACACTATTTTCGATTACTTTTATTTATCACTTCTCCCGTGCTCCCATCCCAAAAGGGACTGAACTTGGACTAATACATTTTCGGAGTGAGACTAATTATCTCAGTGCTCACGAAAACTACCGATTCGACACTATTTTCGATTACATTTATATGTCACTCTCCCCTCTCCCCATCTCGAAGGGGGCTGAAAATGGACTTCAAAAATCTGAAGTGTCACAATTCACATCAGTGACCCCGAAAACTATGGATTCGATAGTATTTTCGATTAATGTTTATATCCCTAACCCCCTCACCCCCACCATAAATGGGCGTGATTTTAGACTGAAAAAATCCAGAGTGCCGCTAATCATCTGAGCGACCCCGAAAACTGTAGATTCGACACTATTTTCGATGAATTTATGTATCTCTCAGCCCTCGTCCCCCCCGCAGGGGGCTTAACTTGGTTTTTAAAATTCTGGAGTGTCACTATTCATCTCAGTGACACCGAAAACTATGGATTCGACACTATTTTCGATTATTTTTGTATATCTGTCCTCCCTTGCCCCTACCCCATCCCCAAGGGCGTTGAACTTGGTTTATAAAATTCTGGAGTGTCACCACAAAAAGTATGGATTCGACACTATTTTCGATAATTTTCTTGTATCACTCACCCATCGCCCCCACTCCAAAGGGGGCTGAACTCGGACGTTAAAAAATTCCAGTGTCACTATTCATCTCAGCGACCACGAAAAGTATCGATTCGACACCATTTTCGGTTATTTTGATATATCACTTCCCCCTCGACCCCACCCCAAAGGGGGCAGAACTTGGACTGAAAAAAATCTGGAGTGTCACTATTCATCTCAGCGACCATAAAAAGTATGGATTTGAAACTATTTTCGAATATTTTATAATTCACCCCCCCCCTCGGCTCAATGTGTGCGTGCGATGTCTTACCCCCACACAGTTAGTTATCTGGAGTGTCACTACTCATCTCAGGGACCCCAACAAGGATGGATTCGACATTATTTTCGGTCATTTTGATATATCACTCCCCCTCGCCCCCACCCCAAAGGGGGGTGACCCCAGACTTTAAAAAATTGCAGTGTCACTATTCATCTCAGCGACCATGAAAAGTATGGATTCGACACAAAACATGTCATCCCCCTCGCCCCTCCCACCTCAACGGGTAGGGTACGTGGGGTGTCTTACCCATCACGCGGTTTGTCATAAGAAATCCGGAGTGTTACTATTCATCTCAGCGATACGAAAAATCCGGAGAGTTACTATTCATCTCAGCGACCCCGAAAAGGATGGATTTGACAAAATTTTCGGTTATTTTAATATTTCAGTCCCCCTCGCTTCCCACCCTAAAAGGGGCAGAACTTGCACTTTAAAAAATCCGGAGTGTCACTATTCATCTCAGCGACCATAAAGAGTATGTATTCGACACTATTTTCGAATATTTTATAATTCACCCCCTCGCCCCCCTGCCCCTGTGGGCACATGGGGTGTCTTACCCCCATACGGTTTGTCAAAAGAAATCCGGGGTGTCACTATTCATTTCAGCGACCCAGAAAATGATGGACTCGACACTATTTGCTATTATTTTGATATATCACTCCCCCCTTGCCCCCACCCAAAACGGGGCTGAATTTGGACTTTAAAATATTCCGGGGTATCACTATTAATCTCAGCGAATCCGAAAACTATGGATTCGACACTATTTTCGTATATTTTTATATGTCGCCCCCTCAACGGGGGCTCAAGTAATCTGCCGCCATCACAATACTGATTAATGTACAGGTTAATCCATATCCAAAACATAAATATTGCATACATCACAGTATATTATAAAGTCCGTATTACCTTCATTAATCCAGGACCGGAAGACAACGTTTAAGGCTCTGGTAGATTAGTAGACAGTTGATTATTTCAAATAATGTTAATTTTTATGTTTTACTAGTTGACCCGTGCTGCTCCGTATCATAAGGGTACTTGGGGTGTGTTACCCCCACGCGGTTTGTCTCCTGATACGAAGTCGTAAGTGTACCAAGTTTGGTGTAAATCGTTCCTGTGGTTTAGGAGGAGATGTAATACATACATACACACATATATACATACAAACAATGACATTTTTATATAGATAGATAGATAGGTAGATAGATAGATAGATAGATAGTTTGTAATATTATTACCTTCTTCCCGTACTGAAAAGAGTACGGAAAATGACACTCTACCGTAATGTCATCATTTCCCGCACTTTTTTTATTGGAAATCGTCTCTGATTGGTTAAACTCCAATTCAGGGAAACGTAAACACGCAAAATCAGAGAGTACATGAATCAAGGAACACCAAACTTAACCTTGTTGAATCGTTCTCCTCCTGATTGGAGCATTGTGGTTCCATACCCGTCTACACACACAAAAAATGCGTCCCTATATTCTCAGCTCAAGTAATCTGCCGCCATCACAATACTGATTAATGTACAGGTTAATCCATATCCAAAACATAAATATCGCATACATCACAGTATATTATAAAGTCCGTATTACCTTCATTAATCCAGGACCGGAAGACAACGTTTAAGGCTCTGGTAGATTAGTAGACAGTTGATTATTTCAAATAATGTTAATTTTTATGTTTTACTAGTTGACCCGTGCTGCTCCGTATCATTCGTTATGAGTAGGTCAGATAATTATTTAATCTTGATTTTATGATTACTCAAAGTTGGCTGAAATTAGAGAACTTGTCTCCTGACTCACCGGCTGGTAATTCTGGGGAGAACAGAACAAAAACGAAGCAAACTAATCGACTAGAACGGACGGACGGATTTGCAAAATCTGCTTTTTTAAAAAACACTTTTAATATAATATATTGCTTATGTGTCGGTTTGATGTAAAGCAACTTGTAAAAAATAAGCCTGGATGAGTTGCATTCTTAGATTGTATTCATGCACGCATACAAATCACTGATAGCCACCAACTGGGGAAAGAGCCCTTGTTATTGAATGAATGGATGAATCACTGAATGAATGCTCTCAACCTAGAGCTACGAAATTCCAGCAAATAAGATGAAATCCCTCCAGTGTGGATGTATTAATGAACTGAATTCATGCATTCATGAAGGAAAAAAAGGGAAAGGAGTCCCTCTCCCAGTCTCGGATAGCCACCAACTGGGGAGAGAGCCCTTGTTATTGAATAAATGAAAGGATGAATCATGAATTAATGCTCTCAACCTGAAGCTACAGAATCCCAAAAGCTGTGGAAGGAACATTTCATCTCTGGTAACCTAAGCAGATTTACACGCAATTTAATACACAAACAGTAACAACAACAATACAACCATGATTTTAAATATTGATTTCGTTCTTGGTTTCTTTTAATTAATGCTTTTCTTTTTCATTTCCTGTTGCCACAAACTTCTTAAAATACAAAACAAATTTGCTATTCTTCATTATTTGTTCATAAATTTTAAAACTGCGTAGAATTATTTCCCTCTTTCTACTTTTGTTTTATATTCGCCACCTAAATATCTAATTCTAACTGAGGCAGTTTCCCTACATTCATCCGCTTTTTCGATATTTTCATCCCTCAAGTGGAATTCCCGAAAACAAAAATAGGTGTTTCTTTGTTCTTAATGGATATTCCAAGTAGCAGTTTTCGCATCCGTGACATAAGCATCCTCATAAAATGAATTCAACGCCTTGATCTCTTTTTACTCCATCCCTTCAGTGTATTTTCTGAAAACATATATTTTTAGTAATTTTTGAGGGAGATTCCAAACACAAATTTTCACGTCTGGTACATGTTAAGTTCCTGATATATACTGTAGGTATACTGGTATTCATTTTAAAAATTTACCCACTTTTTCAATTATTTTCATCCATTTAATTTTCCGAACAGAAGAAGATACCTGTTTCTCATTTAAATGAGATTTCAAATACCAATTTCCACGTTTGTAACACCTTCAGTTTTTGAGGTATACGTACCCCATAGAAAGGAATTCAACCCCCTTTTCCGTGTTTTTCACCCCCCCACTCCTAAATGGACTTTCGAAAGCAAAAAATTACGTATTTCTTTATTTTTAAAGGAGATTTCATATTAATTTTCACGTCTGTATTATATTCAGTTTTTGAGATCTAAGCTTCCCTATTTAAAGTTTCGACCCTTTTCTCAGTCCTTTTCACTCCCCCTCCCCTAAGTGAATTTTCCGAAAACAAAAAGTACGTGTTAGCTTCTTTTTAAAGGAGATTGCAAATAAAATTTGTATGTCTGTAGCATATTAAATATTCTTTAGATAAACATATTTTAAATATTCACCCAATTTTCACTTCTCTTAACGCAAAAATGATGGATTTTCTGAAAACAAAAATACTTGTTTTAATATTTTTAAGGGAGATTCCAAATACCAGTTATTACGTTTGTAACATGTAAAGTTTTTTAGTTATATTCGTTTTAAAATTCACACCCTTTTTCACTTCTTTTCATCCACCCAAGTGGATTTTCCGGAAACAAAAATTGGTTTTCCTTTACTTTTAAAGGAGATTCCATATACCAATTTTCACGTCTGTAATATATTCAGTTTTTGAGATATAAGTATCCTAATAAAAATGATTCAACACCTTTTAAATTTATTTTTTACAAACTTAAGCGTATTTTTTCGAAAATAAAGAAATACATGTTCCTTTATATTTAGAGGAGTTTCCGAATACCATTTTCACGTCTTTATACTGTTTCGTTTTTAAGATACAGATATACTCGTTTAAAAAAATCATCCCCCTTTTCATCGCATTAACGACGGAATATCCAAGAATCCTCCCTTAGCGAGGACTTGCACTGTAAAGTAAATATATAGACAACAGTTCATTTCTTTATGTCCAGTAGTTTTGGCTCGGTGATGATAAGTCAGTCAGTCAGTCAGTCAGTCAGTCAGTCAGTCAGTCAGTCAGTCAGTCAGTCAGTCAGTCAGTCAGTCAGTCAGTCAGTCAGTCAGTCAGTCAGTCAGTCAGTCAGTCAGTCAGTCAGGACACGTTACTATATATATAGATTAAAATTAAAACAATAATAGATACATATTTCAAGTTAGAAGGGGCTAGATTGTATATTGCAGCAATAGACCTTCATAAAGCTTTTCTTTCGGTGATGTGGCGGGCTGCCGTTATGAAGCGGGCTAGAATACGGATGTCAAATAATATGATTGCAGCCATAGAAGAACTATATGCAGAAGGGATGTGCTCGATTAACGTAAATGAGTACTTAATGGTAGGAAGGATATATTCGAATATTGGATTTAAGCTTGGATGTAAATTATCACAAAATAGTTGATACTTTTTGTCAATGATGTATTGGATTGTCAGGGAGGGGAGATAGGACAAGCCCATTCTTAAACAATAATGAAATTCCTAGCCTGGTTTTTGCAGACGATATCCTTCTACTCTCGTTAACAACAGTTGGTATCCAAGACGCACTTAAGAAAAGTGAATATTGCACAACGTTGAATTTGAGAATTAATATCAAGAAAGTAAAGGTAACGGTTTGTAAAAGAGAAAGTAAATTATTAAAAACGAAATGCGCTGGCGGTTCGAAGGCGTAGAACTATAAGTTGTCAATCAATTAGCATATTTAGGAATTATGATAACATCGAATGGGACGTGGAAGGAAAAAAAATAAGACGTTCAAAAATGAAAGGGTAGGCCGCTATATAAAGTACAAGGTATTTAGAGAGGACAATGCCAAATATTGAATACGAGCTACATAAAAATATTTTAGATGCACTTGCGATATCAACAGGAGAAATATGGGATATCGATGTAGACAGAAGGCATTTAGGTGTAATAAGTAATAAATTCTGTAAAATAATGGGCCTACCAGAATGTACAGCAGTTATTGGAGCTAGAAGGCTACGTGAAGGTATCGACATCCAAGCAGATAAGGCTAGGAAAGTAGTAAAATATTGGTTAAGAATAGGAAGGGGAGATGGGAGCTTCGGATAAATTCTTCTGGCTCGGGGACGATGTGAGCTTCTGATAAATTCTTCTAGCTCGGGGACTGGGTGTTTGTGCCGCCCAACACTCTCCACTTCACATTCACACAACCCACTACACTACCAACCACCACAGAAACACGCAATCCCTCCATATAGAGTTGGTGTCAGGAAGGGCATCCGGCCGTAAAACATGACCGAATCCTCATGCGCAATGCAGTTCGCACCCGCAACCCCAAACGTGTGGGAAAAGCGGTAGGAAAATAAGAATTGGAAGCGGAGATGGGAGGGAAATATTGAGCCTAAGAATACCAACACCAAATGAAACATTTAGATGATAAGCAAATGTATCCGCGCTTCGCTACGGTTTTCTACATTGTATACGGATATCGAAGTAAATTACTCTACATCGGTGAATAAGAATTTTTAAATTGCATGTCTCTTGGCGTTATCCGAGTAAAAGCATAGGGAGGTACGCAGACGTTGTTTCCAATGTAAAATGCCAATTGCGGAGTTGTCACGATAACGACAGGTCCACTTGTCTACCGAAATTCACTATGCGTAACGTAAGTCACATTTTGATGGGTAAATTTGTTTATAATCGGGGGCACCCTTGCAAGGGGGCATCTATACCTAATGATAAAGAGAATCAGGTAAAAGCGTTTTGAAAAAATGCACGCTCCCTTGCCTTCTGCTAGTCAATCGAGAAAGGAATTATTCATTACAATGGTACACAGGCGTTGGAGAAGGACCCATTCCTACTGCCAGTTAAAGTCGATGTGGGGAGTACTGATTACAACAGCAGACGCACTCCTGCTGACAGTCACTATTGATTTGTAAAGTATAAATTACAATGTCAGACCCACCTCTACTAGATCGCAACAAATCGACTTAAATGAATAAATGTAGATAGACATACGGAAGTATATGCATGTACACTTTCATTTACAGAATAACTGCTGCTAAACGATGCATCATATCGAAAAACGGATTGTACGAAAAGCCGCCTCTGGCCTCATTAAGCGATCTAAATGGCTGGCCCTATGATATTTTCTCATATCTTATCTATTTAAAGGTAGGATTGTTTTAGAAACGTTGAATAGAGTGAAATTTGTGTAAGGTTTTCACACAGTGAATTACTTTTCAGATACTTATGCGACAGGTTCAAACATAGAATTTGTCTCACATATGGCTACTGAGTGGGCCAATATTCGTGTAGAATTTGATGATCCTATCTTTCCTATAAGTGAATCAAACCATCAATTATACGTGTACAAAGTGAAAAATGTAGGTAAATCTAGAAACAGATCCAAATTTAACCTAAAAGGGATAGAGATACGACAGAAGGTCATAGGCCGAATTGAACCCAGGTTGTGCCATCCTATTGGTGATACGACTTACCGTTTAGCCGCGAAATACCTCGAAAGGAAGGTCTGTACTCTCATTAAAATTGCCTCCATATTTCGATATTTTTTGTGGGTAAAAAATAAAATGTTTATACATCTCGTAAATTTTCCGTCGGTTACAGGCCAAAAGCTATAATTTTGCCAAATATCAATTTTCTAACTCGTCTGGGAGACTGTGCTGCAATCTTGATATGGGAGAAAGGGTTAAACATTTGGACTTTCAGGAAACATTTAAGCCCACAAAATCTATAGTTTATCGTTCCGGATAAATATCACCTACTGTGGTCGTTTGCAAATTTGAAACTGCCCGCGTATCCTCCTCAGAGAATTATGAGAATTTTAGTTAATTCTAGGGATCCTGAAGTCATCAGCTTGTCTGGTACCAAGTTTTAAGTTTCTAAGATGCCTAGAGTGTGAGACATGAAATCTGCTCCCAATATAATGGGGCAAGACAAGTGCTTAGCCACAAACAGTTTTACTTTCCAAGTAAATTTAGAAATACGAATCTTCGCATTTAGAAAACCTAAAATTTCTAATGGAGATGAGTTTGCCGAAACGCATTGAACCAAAGACGAACAATAATCCGGAAGTTTACACACAGATTTTGATTTGGAATACCATTCAGCCGAAATAATGGAACAAACACTGCCTGAGTCTAAGAGAGGAGTTACAGGCTCATTATTTAATTCAATTTTGAGAAATGGGACCGGTGCGGGAGTATCAGCCGCAATCCTACGACATTCCTTGGGACCTTCAAAAGATGAATTAGAGGAACAAAATTTCCCCGAGCTTTCGGCAGGTTTACTTGGGGCTGAGCCTCGCAAACAAGAGTTAGTCGACTCAGCCGAAGCCACTAGTCACTTTTGATTGTTGGTGGAAGTTGCACCCGAAGTTGAGCAGGAGGGAGTGCTATTTGAATTCGGGCAATTTTTGGCAATATGGGAGAAAGCGCCGCATTTAAAACAGCCTTGGGATGACCCTGCTCCCTTGTTTGTCCCATTGGATTTAATTAATGGACACTTATTACGTAGATGATCTACCGACCCACAAGCGTAACATTTGCGGGCAGTGAAGGTTCGGCGAGGTGGAGGCCGAAAATTGCTTTAAGATGGAGGGGGTTCCTTCGCGACACGTAAGGTGTCGGCATATCTAACCCCTTCGGCTGAAACAGCCATAGCTTCCAGCTCGGCAAAAGTTTGCGGACGCGACGCAAAGCACAAATATGACCTGTAAGATGGTGAAATTCCTTCTACAATAGCCTGAACAATTTGATCTTCGGGAAAATGGAGAGCAAATACTCTAGTGTAGAATTTAATATCTTGGATGAAGTCGGCCAGATTTTCATCCAGACGTTGTACACGGTAATAGTACTTTTGTATTAATGAAGACCTTGCTCGAGCGGGAATAAAATTTGCCAGAAGGTGGGCATGAAACTCTTCAATAGTGGAGTGTTCGGCTATGGCTCTAACTATTTTATCTGAGAGAACGCCAATGGAATAAGGGTAAATAATTTGAAGGATTTGACACGGAGAAAGAGAAAAAACAAGAGCATGATCCTGAAACTCAACGAAAAATCTTAGAAAGGCAATGACATCACTGGTGGAATTGACGGAGAACTTCGAAATACCTCTGAGAAACATTGCTAAAGGATGGGGCAAACTGCTGAAGCCAGGTGGCATAGCAGGTAGAGGTCTAAGTGGCGGAGAAGCTGATTGATTGATTGAATGATTGACTGGTTGGTTGATTGATTAATTGATTGATTGATTGGTTGGTTGGTTTATTGATTGATTGATTGATTGGTTGATTGATTGATTGATTGATTGATTGATTGATTGATTGATCGATTGCTTGCTTGATTGATTGATTGGTTGATTGACTAATCGATTGATTGATTGATTGACTGATTGATTGATTGATTGATTGATTGATTGATTGATTGATTGATTGATTGCCATTATGCCTGGTGTGAAACTCGCAACCCACAGAAGACGGTCAGCGGTGTTCGAACCCACCATTTCTCTAATTGAAGCTCATAGCTCATAGCTCCGTGGCCAACGTACTCGGTGATATAATGAACCACATCTTCCACTATCGTGCGCTGAGATTCAGTAATACGTATGATGTGTTTTCTTGAAGTGTCCAGAGAGGCCTGGTGTAGGCCTTTTTAGTCTACTCTGTTACAGTGATGGTAATGAGCCAGGGACTGGGTGAAATACCGTGTCGGAACTTAGTCGACTGCTGTCAAATAACTCCAACGTGACATGTCAAGGCTTAATGACTCCATCCGACGGATGAATCACCATCATATTATGTCCTCATTCCGTATGACCATAGGTTTGGAATTGAACTCAGGCTTTTGGTACGCAATTTACTCTACACCAACATTTCTCCTATCCATGAAATTATATCCACCCACGGGACTTGAACCGGTTAACCACTTTGTCAGACCAAAAAGACTTAACAAGCATGTCCAGCGGGCGACTTGTAGTGAATCGCTTTATGGCTGCATATTTTACTGGAATTGCTCATTTTGTGTCACTGTCTGCTTTAATACTTGTGGATATAATTATCTATTACGTGATTAAATAATGTACCCGCAGAAGTTATAGTAACAACGGAATAAACTACATTATATCAGGGCATACTTTTGAAACCAGAAGGCAGTAACCATTCTGAATACTTTGGTTGTCAATGCGTTTATTCCTCATTAATACAGAATCGAGATTGTAAAGTATTCTTCCTCCTTTTTATTTCTGTTCCAATGAATTAGTCAGCCCTGGCCTGCATTTATGGATTCTCTCAAGTGGCAGATTCATTACAAGTTGCTTACCTCCTAATTTATTAACTTGAAAGTTTATCGAACATCTCCCTTGGTAAATTATTTCAATCCCTTATTCCTCTTCCTATAGACAAATACTTGCTAATTTTTTTCCAAATTTGTCTTCATATTATGGACTTTCCTACTGTTAAAAAGCTCCACTTAAGGTTATTCGTCTACAGATCTGTTCATCTGTCCACTGGCAGCTCGGAACATACCTCGTAGTCGAGCAGCTCGTCTCCTTACTCTCAAATCTTCCCAGCACAAAGTTCACAACATTTCCTTAACACTACCCTATTGTCGGAAATCACCAAGAAAATCGTCAACACGACGCAAACAAATACCAAATAGGAACGGTAAACAGTGTGCGTAAGAGAATGGATCAAATCAAACGGACTAGATACAGACTCCTTAGCGACCACGGAGAGAAAGTAAAACATGAGGTAGCTTTCCAAACCACCTGGAATTTGTATCAAAGGATGCTTTATTATAAATATCAGAATTCATTATTACAACACTGCCATAAAGTCAATAACTCTCTATGCATCACAATGCCTTATCGTCTCTCAGAAACGTGTGTTCGCTAAGTTGGAGCGAAAAGAGAGACTGATTCTCTACAACATACGTGGCCCAAAAGATAGAAATGGGATCTACATAAGAAAATCAAGGCATGAAATCTAAGATGGAGTAATCACGGGCAGAATGCACAAACGCAGGGCTCGCTTCTAATGTCACCTACGACCAGTGGCGGCCGGTCAGTACGTGCTACCGGGCTCCAGCACGTAGCTTGGAACTGTAAGGAATATTATTCACGTACAGTACAATTATACTGCTGCCTTTTCGTTGTTTTGAGTACGATATGAATTTGTGTTTTGTGAAAATCAGGACGAGATCTGTCGAACACCTAGCGCCGTTCTCCCGGGGAACAAGGCTCGTGCTCATGTGAAGTGAGCCCTTGCCTGTAGCCTGAAGGAAGCAATACGCAGGCGCAGCCAAGCTTGCAACACTCCCCCTAGCCGGCGGAGTATACCGTAAACCGGGATCAACTTTCACTGATCCCGTCTATAGTTACTTCCTCTCCCGCAAGGGGGTAGAAGTGCTCGATGTCTCCTGCTACCCGGGGCGCAGCGAGGGATCCAGTCGGCCGTGCTTATGTTGAACGTGGTGAGCGAATCTGCCACTAGAGAGTAGCATCGTCTGGGCTCGAAAGTAAAGCGTAAGTGGAAGCAATCTATCTCACACATGCTTATTAAAATATCCATCTTCCTTTTGTGTCAAAAATAAGGAATTCGTAGGCGAGTCAAAGAATCTTTGAGTGACTTTAAAAGTTATCCCGCATTACAATGTAATTTACTCTGGTGAAATGAAATAGCGTATGGCTATTAGTGCCGGAAGTATCCGAGGACATGTTCGACTCGCCAGATGCAGGTCTTTTGATTTGACTCCCGTAGGCGACCTGCGAGTCGTGATGAGGATGAAATGATGATGAAGACAACATATACACCCAATGATGGTTAAAATTCCAGACCCTGCCGGGAATCGACCCCGGGATCCCTGTGACCAAAGGCCAGCGCGCTAACCATTTAGCCATGGAGCCAAACATTTACTCTGGTAATAGGGAAGGTCTCAATGAATCAGTTGGCAGCTCTTTCAGTTGCTTTATGCGGTTTTTAATCTCGCGGCTATATTGCTGGTGCGTGTTTTTTCTGTCATTGTGTTAGTGCTAAAGTTTATACGGAGATTTATCAAATTATTTATCCACTGCAGTGTATATAAAGTGAAATTAAATTAGTGTTCTTAGTGGGGATCTATATTCCCACGATTCTATTTGCACTGATGTAAGTTGCGCCATTAGGTTAGTAAAAACAATATTTCTCGAATGAATTATTTATCTCGTAGACAGTTGTCGAATAATTCATCTGCTTCCAAATTAATGTTGTTTTTGTTTGTTCTGAGTTATAAATTGTGAGAAAAATTGTATTATTATTATTATTATTATTATTATTATTATTATTATTATGAATATTATTACCAAGTTTGAAGTATGCGTTGTTCATCATGGCAATATACAGATTTAAAACAGCGTATTTAGCTTGTTTCTTGTAGCACGTAGGACGATTTTTTCACGAGCCGCCACTGCCTACGACGGATGCAACTCTTGGTCGACAAAATGTATATCTAACAATTTTGACTCAATGCCAAATAACTACATTTTTCTGGTACATTAAAGTAAAGGAAGACCCCGAAGATATGGGTCTACGACCAGAAGATACACACAGATCGACTGTTCAAAGCAAGACTATCGTAACTAGCATTTTTCAGATTGGCAAAACATGCGTATAACCTGATCTGCATTAACACCAGTATTGTATGTACTTGTATGCACTCAACAGCATATTTTTATGTTCCCTGTGCCTGTTGTTTATTCATGACCTCTATCGGGTTTTGCTCTCTTTGTCTCTGCAGGTTTTCTTTGTTTGTGTGATAACGTTAATGATTTCGCCGTTAATTATTTTATTACAGACCCCGCTTGCTTTTCCCTAGCCCCTAAAAATCCAGAC
The DNA here is from genome assembly GCF_040414725.1 of Anabrus simplex. Lineage (NCBI taxonomy): Eukaryota > Metazoa > Arthropoda > Insecta > Orthoptera > Tettigoniidae > Anabrus > Anabrus simplex. The sequence continues at coordinate 405,999,375 of NC_090269.1, forward strand.
CAGTGGTTTTTTCCCTATATCCCCAATATATATGTATATAAAAAGCTTTCAGACAGCTAGCTCAGAAAGGGTCCGTTTAATGCCTACCAGGCTCGACTGAAAGGAGTAGGATAGTAGTTGACATAGAAACGTCGCCATGGAGACGAGCCTGCTGGCTACTTGAAGTTTTCAGACTTTTCACTTCTCAACAACGGTACTACAGTTGTCCTTTTCTCCGGCGCTAGCTGTCAGAACGCTTCTTTTGATATTAAAATTATAGCATAACATCGGCGTTCAACGCGTCGACAACACCCAAAAAAGTATATGATTCTTATTTACACTTCATTTAACGTTATGTCCAGATCTTTCAGAGACTTTGGTACTTGAAATCAACTGGTGCCGTTCGTAAATATGTAACAAAATAATTAACGGAGAAATCGCTAACGTCATTACACAAATAAAGGAAATCAACCGAAACCAACAGATCAATAACCAACAGAGGTATTGAAAAACCAATCGACACAGGAGACCTAACAATGTTCTCTTTCGTACATATAAATACATACATTACTGGTGTTAATGCTGATCAGGAGATATGGAAATGTTGCCATTCTGAAAATGCTGCTACGATAGCACTGCTCTGAACCATCGAAAGGAGACCTTTCCAGAAGGGAAAGAGGAAGGTCCAGTTTGGGTTTGAATCATAGCTGAGGACAATGGAATGTTGTTTCTTACGTGCTCCAGAGATAATAACAAGAAATCTCCACCTCTGATTGTGAGAGGAACCATTAAAACAACATTGCACGAAATATAAATAGTACTATAAAGGCCATCCAAAAAGAAAATAGCCGGAGGCTATGAATTGTAAACCTGTACCGTCATTTCAAAAGTATTGTCCAGCACTGTTGAGGCACTTGTCCCGACACAAAGCGGTGAATGGCCTCTTCGTGAAATTCCTGGGGCTGCGTCGAGGACCAATTCTAATGTACTGCTCGACGTCGTTGTCCGAGGTAAATCGTCTGCATCTCAGAGTCTTCTTTAGCTCAACTTAGACTTTTTGGGTGGCGGCGACTCTGCATGCTTCCACTGGAGACTTTGACGTTTTGACTCGGGTTCGAAGTGATAACACCCTGCCTCGCCCCCAGCGACCACTCGTGACAGGAACTCATTCGCGTCCTCGGTATGGCGCAGCAGATGTTCAGGAGAGAGGTCTATTGGACATGACTCCTGTGATGGTTGAATAGAATGAGGCCCCAATTTTGCGCACTTTTAGCGAAATTTCAATCTGTTCTTGATGATGGCGTGAACAATTCCGACGCTCACTCCGACCTCTGCGGCAATGGCTGCTACCGTAACTCACCGGTCTTGCATAATGAGGGCATCCGCCTGCCGGACAATTGCATCGGTAATATGGTGTGGCGTTCCAGACCGCACATCATCGGCAAACGACTGCGTTCTTCCCTGAATCATTGACACTCGGAATGGCATGCATTGTTTCACGTACACTTGTGTCATTCTTCGATGAATTTTCATTCCTCTCACTCCTTCTGCTGTCAGGAGACGCTCTACACCCCTTTGCTCTTCTTTTGAAACCTCCATTCCACTGCTTTCAGCACGACTGGATGAAATGAACGATCAAGGAGTGCGCATGATCGCTCTGTTGTCACGTGGTGTGCACCCATGTCCGTCCAACGGTGAGTTCAGGACCTCAGCGCTCTCATAGGGACCGCACCTTCATCCGCAGGAAATTGTATTACGATCCTTTCAGCGGTTTTCATTTTATAGTCTCCGGCTCGTTGCTGTTTGAATGGCCCTCATAAATAAGTCAAACGAACAGAATGAAATCTAATACAAGAATAATTAGAGTCAGTTACGAAAAATATACGTCACTTCATATCAGTCTATCACCTGCTACTATTTATTGGCAGATGCAATGTTTTTCGTCTGCCTTCTAGTACAGGGAAGAGCAACAAATAGCTTCCACCGAAGTCCTAGTCTCATTATTAGAGACAGATATTTTAGGCACAATAGGTTAGAATGCAATCTTACTGAAGCGGGTAGCAAGAATAGTCTATCCTGCACAAAGATTTTGCTATGAGTTCAGCATAAGCATTAGGAATACGGCCCATCGGAACTCTTAGAATGTATGTTACTCTCGCTATATAATGGAAGATCGGGTTGGAGAACACTTCCTGGCAACCACAATAGTTTTCGTTATAACCTATTGTGATCAAGATGGCAGTGAGTGTAAACATCACAGAGCTCTTTAGCTCTGCTGAAAAAGACATACATTTTATTCAAACAGTGTTAAATACGAATAAAAAAAGCAAATAGAAGCTGGTGTGAGAAGGTTTTATCTTCAGTTAACAGTATAAAACAGATTCTTGATGATTATAATGAAGAACTGAAAAAGCTAAACAATAAATCTAACCTCAAAAATTGACCTCAATCAAACTAAAACATACTCTAGTGCTGTTTAACTCTCCAAACCAAGACAATTAATGACCAAACTAAAAATGTCGTGATGATATCACCAATGGAGGATAGTGATATTAAAGATTCAGAACAGACCCTGAAAATGATACGGACTACAACAAAACCTACCTCAATTAACACTGGAATCAACAACATTAAGAAAACTAGAAACAAAGGTATAATCATGGAACTAAGGAGTGAAAAGGAATGTGCAACACTTGTACGAATTAAAAGATCTAATGCCAAGTTATGTGCAAAAATTCCTTTAAAGAAGAACCCCCCAAAACATTATCCACGGCATAGATATTCATTTTATTGAAGAGGAACTAGTAGATGCATTAGTAAACCAGATTCCTCATATTAAAATAGTAATGGAAAAGGACAAACAAGAAATAATTAAGCATGAATTAGAAGGTCAAGATCTGGCAAGGGTAAGTATGTAATAATTGAGCTTCTTCCCAAGATTTTACAGGATATAATAACTGGTGGAAAACTCTACATAGGTTATACCCGGTGCAGTGTTAATTAATATATATCTGTGATTCGTTGTTTTAGATGTTCTGGTTACGGTCATTTTTCTTCTGACTGTAAAGAACAGCCAAAAAGCAAAGCAAAGACACCTCCGTACAGGCCATGAAGGCCCTTGGACGAGTGGAAGGTAAAGGAATCCACCATTGTTAACCTCGGCACGTGATGGGGTAGAGTGGTTAGCTCTACGCCCGGCCACCATTGCCCCCACGAATTAACCTGGTACTCATTTTTGTTGTAGGCTGAATGAGCCCGTGTATGAGCAATTCTCTTTTAGAAATGTCAGCTCGAATGAAGTTAAACGTGTGATATACGCTATAACATCTAATGCCACAGGTAATGATGACATTCCTATATCGCTTATTAAGGATATCTTAGGAGCTGTTCTGCCAATACTAACTCATATATTTAACTACTGCCTGACAAACGGAGTTTTCCCAGATGTTTTGAAAGATGCACTAATTAGACCCATCCCGAAGAGCTCCAAGTTGGATTCTCCTTCAGATTATCGTCCAGTATCCATTCTACCACCCTTATCCAAGTTGCTTGAACGTCTAGCTCATACACAAGTTACTGAATACCTTACCAAGCATTCCCTCTTGAATCCCTTTCAATCCGGCTTCAGGAAAGGACATAGCACTGCGACAGCTTTACTACGAGTGACAGATGATATCAGACGTGCAATGGACCAACGGGACGTGACTGTATTGACATTATTGGATCTCAGTAGTGCCTTCGACACTGTTAATCCTCAGTTACTACTGCAGAAACTTCGAGAGCTAAATTTTAACAGTGTATCACTTCGTTTCTTTTTATCTTATCTTGAAAATAGCCGGCAACGTGTAACGGTTGGAAATTTGAGTTCAGGATGGCAAAGGAAGACCCTCGGCGTCCCTCAGGGGTCGGTTCTCGGACCACTGCTATTTATCATCCAAATTAATGATATATCAAAAGCTCTTAAATTCTGCAAATTGCAAGTGTACGCGGATGATATACAGATTTACTATCATTCAAAACCGAGTGATATTGATACTGCAATTACTAAAATAAATTCTGACCTTCAACATCTTAGTGACTATGCAAATAAAAACAGTTTATTAATGAATCCAAATAAGACTCAAGTTATTATTATCGGTACCAGTAAAAACCTTTATTCCCTCAAGCAACAGAACATCCCCCCAATAGTTTTAAACAATAAAATCATACCCTACTCTACTTCAGTGACCAACTTAGGAATTATCATGACTGAGACTCTAAACTGGACTCAACAGGTGATAAGCACATGCAATAAAGTACATAAAAGCTTATATCCCCTGAAACGGTTCGCTAATATATTCTCTGTTCGACTTAAAGTACAAATAATTCGCTCTCTTATACTACCTATATTTGACTACTGTGACACTGTGTTGACTGGAATAACCTGGGACAGTAACAAGGAACTGGACCGGAGCCTGAACAGCTGCATAAGATATATCTTTAATCTGCGATATGATGCTCATATATCACCTTATTATAAGGAGCTGTCGTGGCTTCGAGTGCACCAGCGCCGTGAACTTCACATGCTATCGCTTCTGCACAAAGTTCTTTCCACTAATACTCCCGACTATCTGTCTTCATCTTTTTCTTACCTCTCGTCCTATCATGAACACAATACAAGATCTGGTTCCTCTCTTGCCTTACCTATAAACCGCACTGCTGTGTACAACCGCTCCTTCATAATCTCTGTGTCTAGGTCATGGAATTCGCTACCTGCGAACATTAGAGAAAATCCTTCTCATCGCAAGTTTAAAGTGGCTTGCCGGGAGCATTTGCTGGGTAGATCCCGCTGACTTGCTGGATAATTGTTGAGTGAATGAAGGAATGAATGGGATGAATGAATGGATTACTGCAGTTACATAATTTAAGTGTACGTTATTTTGTGTATTTTAAAATTAAGGATTCTTTCATTATTATTATTATTATTGTTATTATTATTATTATTATTGCTATTAGTATTATTTGTTTTATTTGTATTCGAAATTATAAGTTATGTATATGTATACTCATCTAGTGGTTAAGTGTAAGAGAGGGCCTTGAGCCCTAACTTCGCCACCAATAAAGGCATTATCTATCTATCTATCTATCTAACCTCAGGGCCATATGCACCTCTGGAAGTGGAAATCTCGTTTCTTAAATTTCACGACTTCCTGGCGGGGATTCGAACCCACGTCCTTCCGGGCGAACCGAGCACACCTTTACCGCCTCGGCCAGGCATCCCCTGTAAAAAGTAGCTAAGATTTTCTAATTGTGCTGAATAACATGACTTAAAGGACTGTCCTAAAAATTAAACAAAATTCATCAACTGCAAGTTACATAATAGGAAAGAGATTACAAGGTAACATCCCCATCTAAGAAAGACTAATCACGCTGCAACATCATTAACTTGTCCAATATATATGAAAGCAGCAGATGTTATTAAATCCAAAATTAATTACGGCTAAACTGAATATTTATCACCGAAATTTGCATAAATCAATGGTACCAGCGCAGGAACTTATATTTAATTCAAACTATAATAGTGTTACACAGGAGAATATAAATTTGCTTTGCATTCAGGAATCCAATACCAGGAACAACCAGATTATGGGTTTCAGACATGGCAGTTATATATATCACCGTGTAGGTAGTAACCCAGAAGAGAGAGTTCGAGCTGTCATCATCACAATATATCAAAACAGCCTTCCAGTACTGTAACCCTCACAGAGTTCTTCTCTGCATCCATTTCGACAGCAAGGAGGTGTATGTATGCAATGTTTATCTTGATTCTGCAATCGACATTACGATATCATTGTACGAGCTCGAAATTATATGCTCGGAATTAAAAGGGAAACCTTTTCTCATAACTGGTGATATAAATGATAAACATGCAGCATGCAGCAGTCCCATCACAAACAAACGTGGCAAGCTATTTAACGATTTCTGTTGTAGTGATAACGTTTTCATTCTTAATAATGGAGATGAGCCTACATAATATGTCCCTGGTGATTATGAAAGTTACATTAATGTGAGTATTTGTAACTCTGCATTTCTTCAGTTTAATCCGGAGTGGACTGTAAGAAGTACAACATATATATGTATATATATTGCTACTGGCTTTACGTCGCACCGACACAGATATGTCTTATGGCGATGATGGGACAGGAAAGGGCTAGGACTGGGAAGGAAGCGGCCGTGGCCTTAAAGAAGGTACATCTCCAGCATGTGCCTGGTGTGAAAATGGAAAACCACTGAAAACCATCTTCAGGGCTGCCGACAGTGGGATTCGAACCTACTATCTCCCGAATACTGGATACCGGCCGCACTTAAGCGACTGCAGCTATCGAGCTCGGTACACCAACATTTTCTGATCACAGACTTATAGAAATAAAATTGTAATCCAATCCGTATAAGGATTATGCCAACTACCTAAAAGTGTTTAACTCAAAAAACACAAAACCAAAAAATAACAAATGGTCTCATTTTCAATGATCATTTAAAACAAAACTACGAAACGTCCCTGAAACAAATGCGCAACATCAGCAGAACTTGACCAAATAGTCGATAATTTAAGAGATGAGATCACAGCCATTTGTGATGCTCATCTCCCATAGATTTCTGAAGCACAACCAAAAACTTTTGGTGGAATTCAAGTCTCAACATGATAAGAAAACTAGTCTTAGCCTGCTACAGAAGATGGAAAAGATCTAGAAGTGAAACTTTACGAGAAACGTACGAGCAAAGATATTATGAACTTAAAAGTGAGTATAAGAATATGATAATGCAGGCAAAGGCAAATGCCTGGAGAAAGTTCTTTTCCTTACAGAATGCCAGTAATCCAAAGAACAATGGGTATAAAATGTGTCGAAAGCCCAGAGACTTCAATAGGATACTGACCTCGATAAAAACAGAAAACGGTTTCACCAACACTACACAGGAAACAGCAAATGTTTTGATGGACTATTTTTTCTTGTTAGAAGACAATGACAATGAATTTTGAAAGATTGTATCCAATTTTGCTGCTAATTCACCAGATACTGAAGATGACCTTGTGTTCACGAATAAGGAGGTGGACCGAATTATCTCTAACTTTAACGACCAGAAAGCTCCTGGACTAGATGGAATTTCAGCCAATATTGTTAAACATATTCATTACTGTCTTCCGTCTATTTTTATAATTCTTTTTAATAAGTGTCTCAAGTTACGTTTCTTTCCCACTTGCTGGAAGAAATCTGTAGTCAAAATGATTCCTAAGCAAAACGCTAACAATGTATTTGTCGTCAATGCATTCCGACCATTATGTCTGTTGGCCTTGCTTGGAAAATTTTTAGAAAAGCTGTTAATTGATCGTATTATGTATTTTCTTCCTGCAAACAATTATTTGAGTGACAGACAATTTGGATTTTCTCCACAAAAATCTACAGAAGACTCAGTAACATATGTTGTTGATTGGGCTAAGGAAATCTTCTTACATCAGCAGGTTGGTGTACTGGTATCTCTGGACATTTCTGGTGCATTTGATAATGCATGATGGACCAAAATTCTTCATCAACTAAAATTTAAAGCCTGTCAAAAGAATCTATATAAATTAACACAGAGTTAGTAATGGCAGTGTACAGTTAACAATAGGTACCAGAACAATAACTAGGACTCTTGTTAAGTGATGTCCTCAAGGTTCAGTATGCAGTCTAGGTTTCTGGACTATACTATATGATGATTTACTGCAACAACTCCTCCACAAAATTGTAATATTAAAGCTAATGCTGATGATGCTCTTCTCTTGGTTAAGGCTAATACGGTGAAGGAATTTAATATTTCAACAAATTCTGCTTTAGAAATAATTTATAAGTGGGGATGTGATAACAAATTACAATTTAATCCTAACAAAACTGTTTTAATGTTAATAACAAGAAAAAAAAGAAAAGTGAAGAAACCAAACATCAGATTGAACTCAAAACAGTTAACATTTGCAGACAAAATACTTTACTTGGGAGTCATAATAGATAGTAAATTAACATTTCGAGATCATTTTCAGTGCTTAACTGAAAAGGCTGGTAAATCTTTCAAGGATTATCTATTTATTGTAAACTATCTTGGGGTCTGAATTTAGATATCTTACGCATAATATATCATGGATCGTTCGAGCCAGTGCTATTGTATTGTGCTTCAGCATATCAAAATGTCCTGGAGAAGAAATGGGCTCAATGTAAATGTGCACAAATTCTGAGAGGATTTATACTCAGAATAATGCGAGGTTACGGAAGAATGTCCACAGATGCTGCTCTTATTATAGCTGGTATAGAACCTTTGCATCTGAAAGCCATAGCCAAAGCTGAATTGACTGACATTAAGAAAGGAAGACAATGCAATAAGGTAATACAAAAATATGACATTGAGCAAAAAGTAACTATTCTTGAATGTGGTCATCCAGCATATCATTATGATTGTGTTATCACTGAATGTTTTCTCTCACATGAGGTACAAGTTTATACAGATGGCTCAACAACACCCAAAGAGGATTGTACTAATGTAGTAGGAAGTGCCTTTGTTGTGTATAAAGATGAAATATAAATTTCTTTTAAGTCTAGGAAACTTTCCTCCTAGTGTTCCGTTTTTCAAGCAGAACTTCTTGCTGTAAAATATGTAGCTTTGTGGATAAAAGAAAGAAAGGTTACTGCATGTATACAGAGTGACTCAGAAGCAGCTCTGAAATCTATAAGTAACAAATATAATTTGAATTCTTTGGCATGTAGCTTTAGAACAGATCTCCCACAGAATGGAAAACATATCTTTTTTAAGTGGGTTAGAGGGCATGAAGGTCTATTAGGTAATGAAAGAGCAGATGAGCTTGCTAAACTTGCAGCATTTAGTGACAATGAAACTGTATACAAAAGATCCCCTATATCAAAAGTAAAACGTGAATTATATAAATTCACAATCAGTGAATGGTCAAAGCTGTGGAACTCAATTAATAAGGGTGAAGTTACAAGAACAAGCTTTTTTCCCACGGTACAGGACCGTTTGGACTGCAGTTTATTGAAACCAAATTTCACCAGCACTCAGTTCATTTCGGGTCACGGAAAATTTAATTTTTATTTATATAAATTCAAGAATAGTAGTAACAACAGTTGTGTTTGTGGAGATAAAGAAACTGCAACTCACCTTATTTTTGAATGTCCATTATATTTTGGAACAACACTTAAATAGTTGGACTGTAATGTTAGTCAAACCTATTTTTAGGATATTTGACAAGATTTGTTGTTTGAATGAATTTTTTTAAGTTCATGTAGTTTATTTTAGAAAAAAATTAAGAATAGTTTCTCCTTTTCTCCCAGTTTAGTTAATTTGTTGTGAAATCACTCACTTGAAAAATTGTGTATTATATGTTTGTACAGTTTAGTCCGCGCACCTTTTAGCGATATTTCTTTTTACGGTGATGAGGTGTAAGGAGGGAGCTCTCCCGGTTCCGGTAATACTGCTAACTGAATGGAAATGAAATCTGAATTGAATCGATAATATGATCGATCGATATGCATTTTCTAAATCTTTATTATCTTAATCCATCAACTGTGTCATACACACATTATTTAACATTATATAACATTTCTCGATGCGAATTTTGTTCCTAGCATGAATTTTATAGTTTGGATTCACTGTGTAAACAGCAACAGTACTAGTACGTAAATTGTACGCCAGATGTCGCACAGCGATGCATAAACGATTCATAGTTTGTGTTTCAAAGGTTGCCAATACGAATCTCGAAAATACCCGAGGTCGACCGATTCAGCTCTAGGGTGTCCATGTATCGCTAAAAGGTGCGCGTACTAAGTTATAACCTACAGACCTAATATGGTAGACGAAGTAGCGCTTTTTATGGATAATAAATAAATAAATAAATATAACCTACTACAGCCTGGAGAAGAAACACAATCATAGGAAGTAAGCATACAGTTATGCCGCTTTCATATGCGCGTGCTGCTATCTTGCTCATTAGTGACACCTGGCGGAAGATGCGGAACTATCTGCCAACTTCTCCATCTGTTAGCCATCATCGCAACGTAGAGTAACTCACGAACTAGGCGTCATTGTGCGCTTCTGTACATGCGCACTGTAGAGTCTCTCTACGAATGCGCACTGTGCATTCCCCTCACCTCGTCAACGCGCATGCTATAAAACCGGGTGCGTTTTTTACATTATGAGTAATCTCTGCTGTGCGGGTGTTTTAAATTAATTAGTGCTACATTTTCAAATATGGAAAGTTTCGTCAGAACATTTATCTGGAGTTAAAATGGAAAAACCTCGAAAAAATTTCATGAGCGTTTGCTGGACAATTTTTGAGGCTAAGAAAACCTGTAAAAAATCCTCGAAATTCACTTTTGCTGTTGCTTTAATAATTAGAAAATACGAGCCACTCCGCGTAGAAATGTGATTTTATTTTCTATACGTTTAGAACAAGGTCTCTTTTCGTATCAATTGCATTCAAAACTCCAAAAAAGAAACACCTATCCGAGCGCCTCTGGTTTTTGTCTTTTAGTGTAGCAAGTGGGAAAGCAACGACTCTGATATACCTGTAATTCTTAAATCTTCAGTTTAAGCAGATTTCCCTACTACTTCCATAGACATCGAGATTATTATGGTTACAAATATTACAAGCCACATAAATCCAGTTGATTACATACTCTCCCTCTGGTAGCTACACAAGGTAGTGTAATCGTTCGAGATTTTAATAGTCACCATAGTCTCTTGATTTATACCGAAAACGATTGGAACGGATATAAACTGTCAGAAAGTGTATTGATGCTTTTAATGTATTCTTTTGTACTTTCTAAATCTGACTGTTAAATTTCAGGGACCGTACAATGTAAAACTTCTCAGTGTTCATTACTGCGATGATGGAGGACCTGAAACATTCAACTACACTCTCAAGTTAACCAAGAAGAGCAAGGATGAGACGGTGTGGACTACTCCATTTAATTTGATTTATGACTTGGATGACGATGTGTGGGTGAGTATACATGACTCACTATCATTTTAATTTTATGTCATCAGAGATATGTTTGTATTAAACACATTAACGAATGGACTAGTAGCCACTGCTTGAGGGTAAACGCATTGAAATCACAAGCTATCATAATAGGACAAAGCGTATGCCACATTAGAAAGCATAGGTATACCACTTATCAAGTTCAATGAAACACTTATAACACTGAAAGACTCTGTTAGTAAGGTAGGAAGATAGGATGAATACGAAGGGCGAATTATATTGTTTTACACTTTATTTTTTCTATCCAAATGAAGTACATTACACATTCAGATTTACAAGATTGTGAGCAACTGCAAAATGACCTTAATAATGTTGTGAGATGGACAGTAGGCAATGGAATGATGATAAACGGGGTTAAAAGTCATGTTGTGAGTTTAACAAATAGGAAAAGTCCTCTCAATTTTAATTACTGCGTTGATGGGGTGAAGGTTCCCTCTGGGAATCAATGTAAATACCTAGGTATTAATATAAGGAAAGATCTTCATTGGGGTAATCACATAAATATGATTGTAAATAAAGGGCACAGATCTCTGCACATTGTAATGAGGGTATTTAGGGGCTGTAGTAAGGATGTAAAGGAGAGGGCATATAAGTATCTGGTAAGACCCCAACTAGAGTATGGTTCCAGTGTATGGAACCCTCACCAGGATTACTTGATTCAAGAACTAGAAAAAATCCAAAGAAAATCAGCTCGATTTGTTCTGGGTGATTTCCGACAAAAGAGTAGCGTTAACATAATGTTGCAAAGTTTGGGATGGGAAGACTTGGGGAGAAAGGAGACGAGCTGCTCGACTGAGTGGTATGTTCCGAGCTGTTAGTGGACAGATGGCATGGAAGGACATTAGTTGACGAATAAGTATGAGTGGTGTCTTTAAATGTAGGAAAGATCACAATATGAAGATAAAGTTGGAATTCAAGAGGACAAATTGGGGCAAATATTCCTTTATAGAAAGGGGAGTTAGGGATTGGAATAACTTACTAAGGAAGATGTTCAATAAATTTCCAGTTTCTTTGCAATCATTTAAGAAAATGCTAGGAAAACAACGGATAGGGAATCCACCACCTGGGCGACTGCCCTAAATGCGGATCGGTAGTGAATGATTGATTGACCTTCCTGAAACCATTCTGTGGTGTGTTGTGAATTTCTGGTGATGAAATGATTTTGTTATTTGATATTAGACATAATTTAACGTATGACAATAATAATAATAATAATAATAATAATAATAATAATAATAATAATAATAATAATAATAATAATATAAAATTAAGGGACTGGCAAGTCCCGCTGCGGAATAGTAATACGTAGTAAGCGTGTGGAAATTTACACTACAAATACTAAATGTGCATGAACACGGGAAGGCGTACAATGGGATCGCATAAGGCACACTATCTTTCCGAACAACCAAAACATCCAGTTTCCGAGGTGGTGGGAGAGCAAGGGCAAAGGTAAAATTTTCTCAAAGCCATAAACTCACCACACAGCAAGTTTTAAACGCATAATAGAGCTCTAAAAGTTTTGTGACCTCCAGCCAGGAGTGTGGAGGACGAAGTAACTAAACAGGATGACAAATTCGTACAGTAACGTAAGGCAACTACCTCATAATGACATACACGCTAGCTAGTTCACTCCAAACACATTATTAGAAAACGAACCACTCGTCAATAGTTATTTCGCACAGTATGCAGGGAGCGAAAACCGGGATTATTCCAGGAGGTGTTCCACGGTAAGTACCAATTTAAGCAAAAAAAAGGAGACTTTGGGAAAAGAATAGATTCGCTATTGCAAAAGGACAAAGGTAAGGTAAGGGTCATTCTGCCCGAAGGCAGGTCCGAACCTCCGCAGAGGTGCTCCTGAGCCGGAGTTTACGTGCGGTAGGGTGGCCAGTTCCTTCCCGCTCCTCCATTCCCGTACCCCCATCAACAGCGCGTGGCAACCCATCCAACTCCTGACCACGCCCAATGTTGCTTAACTTCGGAGATCTCACGGGATCCGGTGTTTCAACACGGCTACGGCCGTCGGCTGCAAAAGGACAAAAGAACAACAAAATATATTTGTATGATATAATGATTCAACATTTTTTATGCCGAATAAAATTATTTCATAAAATGTTGTTAACTTTTGAAACACTTGAATGGATGACAACGTCTGATGCTCCATAACTTAATATTTATCTAACAAGAAAACACTGGTAATAAAATTAATCTCTAAAGATACTGACTAGAATTTTGAACACATGATTTGTTCAAGGTTAACGAATAGTCCAGTTCTCCTCATTCAAATCTCATATCTGTTCTTTCTTTCTTATTATCTTTTTTTTGGAAGAACGACAATATTTTGACAATAAGATTTAAGCTTCACACATTTAAAGATAACACCTCAATGCCACTGTACCCAGACAAACTCCAGGGTTGTTGATAAAAATTGACAATGACATAGAAATATTTTATTAATCGAATACCCCAAAAACAATGGTAGGAAGAAGGTACAGGACGGGACGCAGATGTTTCTTCACGTTTCCGAATTGTAGGTGATAGCACTGTTCGACATTTCTATGGCGGCGGACTGCCCCTATACTTCCATTGCATCTGTACCGGGAGGTACACCTCAATCCCGCACATTTAAATGAAGCGCCTCAAGGAACTCAATTTATCAACTAAACTTGATACCACTAATACATGAAGTTGGGACATTGATCAGAAGATGTCACCACTGAATACTTGAGTAATGTGTTATTTTGAAGTTGCCTAAACGGACTGGATTTATTTGTTTTGTTTTGGTTTACGTCAGAAGTTTGAACATTTTCTCCATAGATGTCATCACGAAAAAATTGAGGTAATGCACTCTGGTGCAAGGTAGAAGAAAGTGATTTAAAGAAGTTTTGTATTCATAGGTTTATAAGTAAATCAATGTTCATTTATTTTGCTATTTCAAGGTTTGCAACACTTCCTTCTCATCCCGCCAACTTTTGAATCTGGCCAATTAGAAATTTTGTAATTATTTTCCAGCCAATAATAGGCTTCTTGTACCTTTTGAACTATCCAATAAAAAGGAGAGGGTGTGTCCGGATATAGTCCAGAGCCATCTCGAACCATCCCCTCGGGTATATAAGCTGCGGCTTTTTCAAGCTACCATGTCTTATATATCGCCGAATTTCAGAGTGCATGTGTTAAGACAGGAGGCGGCGAGCCTCATTCTTCGGCAGGCAGTACACCAGCCCAGGTAATGGACACCAGTTTTATATCTATATAGTTACCTCCGCAGACTTACACGAGGGGAAGGTTCTAATTTCTAGCTATATAACCACCTGTTTTCTAAGATGTAAACTATCGGCAGCCCTGAAAATGGTTTTCCGTGGTTTCCCATTTTCACATCAGGCAAATGCTGGGGCTGTACCTTAATTAAGGCCACGGCCGCTTCCTTCTAACTCCTAGGCCTTTCCTCTCCCATCGTCGCCATAAGACCTATCTATGTCGGTGCGACGTAAAGCCCATAGCAAAAAAAAAAGATGTAAACTTTCTTTCGGAATATGTAAAATTTCATAAAGACTTAAATTGTAAATCGGGGATAGAGAGTGCGTTACCCTCTCGAGTTCCCCTTCAATTTATCTTATGGTGACTACTATTTTGTAACCGTTTTTCTCCCGAAAATTACGAAGTAACTTGTTCTTCTAGTCACCTCAGTAGTGTGGGATTAGTCTCCGCATCATCGGGCCACAAGCCCAAGTAGGGTTTTAAAACCAGGTTTTCAAGGAGCGCAGGTGTACGCCTCCATACATTTTGTGTTCAGACCAGTAAGTTAACCTGTTCTTCTCTTCCAAGAAAGCCCAGTAGTTTGGGTAATAGATACCCTGTGTACAAAATTTGTAAATTATAGGTTGGGCCTAAGGAGGCCAGAAATTCGAAAGATTTTTTGTGTAACGTTGCCTTGAGTGGGCTGTAAGAAACTGGGAGCGCAGTCTCCTTGGTTAAAGTTGGAGAGCATGTAAGCTCTTTTCTGAGATTGCTAATTTTACTGCATTATTGAGGGATGCTTCTGGAAGGCTGTAAATTTGTATCGGTTGGAGCAAGGTGCTCTATCTTGGAAGATTTTTCTCCTTGTCTATGTAAACGCTATATTGGCGACATTGTAAATTTGTAAATTATGGGCTTGAAGCCCAAAGGTTTTAAATTCCCTATTCTGGGGTTTTCTATTCTTATATCAAAATTGTCATTGTACCTGATAAACTGTTGTTAAGTTTGATTTTCTGAAAAGAAATATAACCTTTATTCAAAGTTTTAAATTATTTTTGATATCGTAGTTAGACCCATTCAAGCCCACACCTTCTTTCACCTTTCTCTGAACCACGAATACTCCGTAACAGCATCGATTGTTGTTTCGTTTATGGCTCATGATAATAGAGCCATGTCTCATCACCAGTCACAAGCCTGACAAGCTGTCCCTGATGGTTGCTTTCCATGGTGTACGTTCCTACGCTGACAGTGTTGTAATGAAACTGCTATGAGGAGTGCATTCGTTGGCCTCTGTGCGTATGCTGCTACCAAACTGTGGAATAAGACACTAGTTACACGTCACTACCTTCAAAAGTGAAATGTGATCCATACACGGACGTACAAAAAATAAAGTGTAAAATTATATATTACGCCCCTCGTATTTACGTTGGTGAGAGCACGTAACAAAAATTTGACGAAGTGAATTCGGTTCATTACACTCACTATACAAAATGAGGGACTTCCTACCTGGGAATACCATAAAATTGCTCGTTCAAGGACTAATAATGCCAATAAGTGATTATGATGAAATAGTACACACTAACACAAGTTATTCACTTGGTTCAAAATTTCAATGGGCGCACAATGTCTGCATTCGTTTCATTCTCTAAATGTTCCACTCCATTCCCATGTCAGCCCTTCCCTCCATCATATTTCTTGGTTAAGATTATGTGATAGACCCTAAGACTATGCTTGTTTCTCTTCTGCATAAAACACTGCGAATAGGCAAACCGGATAATCTCAGAATATACTTCAATTACCTCTCATTACTCAATCAATCACTACTACTGATCTGCATTTAGGGCAGTCGCACAAGTGGCAGATTCCCTATCTGTAGTTTTCCTAGCCTATTCTTAAATGATTGCAAAGAAATTGGAAATTTATTGAACATCTCCCTTGGTAAGTTATTCTAATCCCTAACTCCCCTTCCTATAAACGAATATTTGCCCCAATTTATCCTCTTGAATTCCAACTTTATCTTCATATTGTGATCTTTCCTATTTTTAAAGACACCATCCAAACTTATTCGTCTACTGATGTCCTACCACGCCATCTCTCCACTGACAGCTCGGAACATACCACTTAGTCGAGCAGCTCGTCTTCTTTCTCCCAAGTCTTCCCAGCCCAAACTTTGTAACATTTTTGTAACGCTACTCTTTTGTCGGAAATCGCCCAGAACAAATCGAGCTGCTTTTCTTTGGATTTTTTCCACTTCCTGAATCAAGTAATCCTGGTAAGGGTCCCATACACTGGAACCATACTCAAGTTGAGACAAATATGCTCTCTCCTTTACATCCTTTCTACAGCCCCTAAATACCCTCATAACCATGTGCAGAGATCTGTACCCTTTATTTACAATCATATTTATGTGATTACCCCAATGAAGATCTTTCCTCATATTTATATCCAGGTATTTACAATGATCCCCAAAGGGACCTTTCACCCCATCAACGCAGTAATTAAAACTGAGAGGACTTTTCCTATTTGTGAAACTCACAACCCAACTTTTATCCCCGTTTATCATCATACCATTGCCTACTGTCCATCTCACAACATTATCGAGATCATTTTGCAGTTGCTCACAATCTTGTAATCTATTTATTACTCTGTACAGAATAACATCATCTGCGAAAAGCCTTATCTCTGATTCCACTTCTTTACACATATAATTGATATATATATAAGAAAACATAAAGGTCCAATAATACTGCCTTGAGGAATTCCCCTCTTAATTTTTACAGAGACAGATAAAGCTTCACCTACTCTAATTCTCTGAGTTCTATTGTCTAGAAACAGAGCCACCCATTCAGTCACTCTTTTGTCAAGTCCAATTGCACTCATTTTTTGCCAGTAGTCTCCCATGATCTACCCTATCAAATGCCTTAGGTAAGTCAATCGCAACACAGTCCAATTAACCTCCTGAATCCAGGATATCTGCTATATCTTGCTGGAATCCTACAAGTTGGGCTTCAGTGGAATAACCTTTCCTAAACCCAAACTGCCTTCTGTCAAACCATTTATTAATTTTGCAAACATGTCTTATATAATCAGAAAGAATGCTTTCCCAAAGCTTACGTACAATGCACGTCAAACTGACTGGCCTGTAATTTTCAGCTTTATGCCTATCACCCTTTCCTTTATACACAGGGGCTACTATAGCAACTCTCCATTAATTTGGTAAAGTTCCTTCATGCAAACAAAAATCAAACTAGTACTTCAGATATGGTACTATATCCCAACCCATTGTCTTTAGTATATCCCCCGAAACCTTATCAATCCCAGCTGCTTTTCTAGTTTTCAACTTTTGTATCTTACTGTAAATGTCATTGCTGTCATAGGTAAATTTTAATACTTCTTTAGTATTCAGGTTGAGCACCTCAAGGTCATCAATACGAAAACTGTTGTCCATTTCTACTCATCACAGCAGTATGTATAACAACTCATTTGTACCGGTGACTATACGTTCCTGGAATTTTATCCCGGATGAAATTAGATACACAAATAGCCTAAAACTATTCAGAAAGAAGTGCTGGATATTGTACCTACAATGAGATTAATGTTACCAATAGGCATCCTCGAAAGTTAGATTATTAAATAAATGTTACGGTACGTTATTCTTTAAGAAGGAAGCCATAAATTCAAGCGTCGACTTAGTTAAATGTAACAAAATATCTTTCCAGTCTGTCAAACACACAATTTCAATATAAATTTTAGCACTATAACATATGGTAAAAATATACACACTTTTATACAAAGAATGATATGTTTCATTCTATAAGAACATCCTCAGATTATATCAAATCACTTAAATCAATTTGAATTTCAGTTCAATTACATTTTACGTTAACTTTAAATCATATTAAATTTACTTTAATTTCAAGTGGTTGCAATACTCATTATATTATATTTCTGCAGGTGTGTAATTGCATGGTTTCGCATAATAGCAGGCTTCATAGTCTGAGGACCGCCCTGTACAAAAATAAATAAATAAATAAATAAATAAATAAATAAATAAATAAATAAACCCGTGTGGGGATTTACCGGTTACCTCCATCGGGCGCGTCCCATTGGAATTGGGGAAGCTCGCTGGCTCTGCCGCCAGCAGAGTCAGAGGGTAGTAGGGAAATAAAATACCACCGTGAAAAAAACTGGTCCCTTGCCAGGGTTACGGCGAAGACTGGTAAATGACCAGAAGCCAGAAAACATCTTGAGGCAACCTCTAGGGCTAACAACCCTAGTTGTAAAAGGATGGGTAACCGTCCAAAGCAAAGTCAAGTCAAAAAGCATGATGGCACAACATTTCAAGAAACATACCCCAGGGGGTAAATCTTCGGACAAATCCCTCGTCGCGAACGCCACGGAGCACGAGTCTCGTTCGGATTCTGGGGGAGACTCGACATCATGCAAGAGACGAGTCGGAGCGTCTCGGTGTACCCCGAAGAGTCAAAAACTCAGGCCAAAATCTAAAACCTTTCTAGCAACTTTCAACATACACAAAATGGCAAGCTGAAAACCCTCACCAAAGCTCTTCACGAAAATCAGATATCCATAGTGACCCTACAGGAAACAAGGTACCCAGATGAAGAGATTTTTGAATCTGAAGGCTACCGTTTTTTCAAGAGCAAAGCGCAAAGAGGAATCCTCAATGGAGCTGTGATGCTTGGAACCGCGTTTGCTGTTAGAACCAAGATCCTTAAATCGGTTGCAAATTTCGAACCTGTGAATGATAGATTGTCTATACTCACAATTAAATGCGCGAACAAAACCTACGCCCTAGTTAACGCACATGCTCCTACAAATGATAAGAACAAGTCTGATCCAGACGAAGTTGATAATTTCTGGGACCTACTGGATGAAAAATTGAACAAAATCCCCAAACACCATGTCAAGCTTCTTTTGGGTGACTTCAATGCCCAACTAGGTCGTGAGCAGAAGTACAAGAAAGTTATAGGAAATTACCCTGCTCACAAAAAAACCAATCCCAACGGCAAAAGACTGGTGACCGTTTGCGAAAATCACAACCTGCAGGTCATGTCGACCCACTTTCGCCATCTACCCAGAAAGCAAATGACTTGGCGTTCTCCCGTCCAAGCTCTCGGAGAGTTCCAAATTGATCATGTTGCGATCTCCAGGAGAAACAGCCCTGAGATTATGAATGTCAAGGTAAAGAAAGGCATCAATGTGACCTCAGATCATTATATGTCTCTTATCAAATTCAAACCAATTCCCGCAAACACAAGGAAGACAACCAAACAGATCACACGCTTCGACAATGATAAACTTCGGCAAAGGGTCGAGGAGTTCCAGGAGAAGGCTAGACCAAATGACTGTGACTTTAACAACGCCAAAAGTCTCCTTGTTGAGGCCGCCAAAGACGTTGCAGAAATCAAGAGAAGCAAAAAGCATGCCTGTTGGAATAGTACCTGCGAATCAGTCCTCCAAGAAAGACTCAGTGCGTGGAAACAGTACAACTCTACGAAATCAGAAAATGATTGGGAAACCTACAAAACCCAACGTGCCCAAGCAGCTAGGGTGTTCAGAACTGAGAAACGTAAATACGAAAAATCTCTCGTTGAAAAGATAGAACAAAACTTTAGGAAGAATGAAAGCAGTGAGTACTGCAGAGCCTTCAAACGCAAACTCACTGGCTATAAACCCCCATCTCTATGCTTTGAGCGAACGGACGGTACACTGGCGACGTCAGATGAAGAAAATTGCAGCATTCTGGCAGATTACTTCAAGAATTTACTTAATTGCTCTAAACCGCAAAGCGCCATTGAGACCAAGGAACCCTTACTCAGGTACCCAGATTCCAGACCACCCGACAGAGATGAAATCAAGCGCCACATTGCCCGTCTCAAAAATAACAAAGCGCCGGGGGTGGACTCAGTAGTAGCAGAACTATGGAAATATGCCCCAGAGGAATGACTTGATATCTTGCAAAAGCAAATAGAAGAAATTTGGAACAAGGAGACCCTACCCGAAGATTGGAAAATAGCTTTGATCCATCCATTACACAAAAAAGGCAGCATGAAGAACATCAACATCTACAGAGGAATATTTTTGCTGCCCGTGACTTACAAAATTCTATCACTTGCCATCCTGGAGCGTTTGGAAGCACAAGTCGAACATCAAATAGGTGAATACCAAGAAGGTTTCAGAAAAGGTCGCTCGACAGCTGAACAGATCCAAAATCTCAAAACGATCATCAGATATTGTACACTAAGGTCCAAGCAGTATGTGTCTGTCTTTGTGGACTTTAAGAAAGCGTACGACTCCATTGACCGGGAAGTCCTGTTAAACATCTTAAATGAATTTGGAGTTGATTTGAAACTGCTGGCATTAATTAGAGCCACCCTGACCGATACAAAATCCAAGGTGAAGTTCCACGGATGTCTATCGCATTCCTTTGTCATCAAAACAGGAGTCCGACAAGGTGACGGGCTATCCCCGATACTCTTCAACTGTGTTCTTGAAAATATCATCAGAACCTGGCGGGTGAGATTACAGGAAACCAACTACAGTTCATTGAGAATAGGAACCAAATCCAAGGGGACCGCAACAGACTGCTCAGCATTTGCCGATGATATTGCTGTTCTCTCAACCGACATAGAAACCGCTAGAGCTCAAGTTGAAATTTTAAAGGAAATTGCCGAACAAACTGGTTTGCAGATATCGTTTGAGAAAACAGAAGTAATGACTAACATCAAAGAGGCTCCACCAAAACTCCATACAAAATACGGGGACATCACCCGAGTAGACAAATTCAAATACCTGGGTGAGATCATCATGAAAAATGGACTGGACAAAGAAGCACTTCAGGAGCGAGTACGCAAACTGGAAATAGCCTACCAAACATCCTCCACAATCTACAACAAAAAATGCCTTTCCCAAAACACCAAGATACGTCACTATGAAACAGTTCTGAAGCCAGTAGTTCTATATGCAGCCGAAACCCTGTCTCTAAATGCCAACAAAGGACTCCTTGAAGAACTGGAGAAAAGAGAACGCAAAATTGTGAGAGGAATCTTGGGATCAAAGTACAGAAATGGAATCCATCAAAAGAGATCCAACAAGGAAGTCTACAGCAAAATAGAGAAAATTACCGACACAATCAGAAAAAGACGGGCACGATTTTACGGTCACCTGAAGAGAATGGACAGAAGAAGGTTAACTAAAGAAATCTTTCACTTTTTTTATTCAAACCCCAAAACCACATTTCCCTGGTTTAGAAATACCAAAGAAGACCTGCAAATGCTAGATATCTCAGCTGAAGACGCCTTTAACAGAGATCTCTTCCGCAAGAAAATATTGACGAACGGGCTAAACCGAGACGAGCAACCGAAGAGAAGACACGGTGCCCCTTGGACAGAGGAGCATAAGCAGGCCCACTCACAAAGAATGAGGGAAATTTGGGCTCTAAAGAAGGCCAAGTTCAGTGTCAAATGCAACAAGACTTAACGTGGTCCTTGATGGCCCCAGCGAATTTTATATTATAAATAAATAAATAAATAAATAAATAAATAAATAAATAAATAAATAAATAAATAAATAAATAAATAAATAAATAAATAAATAAATAAATAAATAAATAAATAAATAAATAACATTATTTTCGCAATGATCTGCAATTGGTTCGTGAGAGCTTGGGTGTTGACTAGGAGTTGGAGACAATGCACACGTTGTGACGTATTAGGGTGGGACAAAGATAAATCTGTATGAGATTGGTGTTCTATATCACACGCGTTCTGAATAATGTGTTCGTCTGGCATTGAGGTTTATCACAACAACGTGTCACTCAGTGTGGAGAGAGAATCATACCCACCCTGTTATTTCCAGTTTACCAAATTAAATGTTATTAACATAGAACTTTAAAAAAATATATTTTTATTATGAAAAAAGACATTACAAGAAACAAATATTTCTTGGCGATTAATTGCGTAAATTTCTTATATTAACGTTCATTATTTCTAAGAGTTCTCTGCCTTGAGGTGAAGGTGGCTTGTACAGTTTTCTCATTTAAATATCTTTTACGCAAAAATACATAGTTTAAGTGTTGTTCTATTGTCTTCATCTGGATCGAAAGATGCTGAACAACTTGAGCACAGAGGAAATCCACTGTTGTTAGCTGCGCTAATATTAGAAAAACCGCAAATGTTCAATCTCTTAAGACAACTTAAGTAAATAATATTAATTATCATTCAAACTTTAAGACATTTTTTATATATTCACTATTGTCGGTGAGCTGTCCCCTGTTGGGTTATATTTCTTCAAATTGCTTTAAGTAATAGAAATGATTTTTTTTAAATTTGCAGGGAATCTCTCAAAATCGCAGTTGACATAACTTGCAGATCATTAATAGGAGTCGAAACCGTTTGAAAATATTCACAGAGAAATTTTTAATTGTTCCGCGCGCATCATACAACATAACCAAGTCATTATAGAAAGGCTCACACAGCCTCTTCTTTTCTGTGTTACTCTGTTTGAACTGCTTTCCATCTTGCTCAAGTCTGATTGTTGGATCGATAATGACGCCTTTGTTAGATTTCTTATCGATGACTACAATGTCAGCTCTTTTAGAGTTGATGTATAGTTACATCTCCATGTACTTCGAACAGATACGTATTTCTGAACTAGTTAGCTACCCTTCTTATAAGTCCATGGTGCCTGTTGTTTCTTAAGAGCTACCCTTTTTAATGAGGTTGATGTGCTAAGTGACACGTGTTCCGAATTCTCTATTTGTTAGTCACACTTTTAAATTACCAAGACAGAGAAAGGACTTAGTGATTTTGTATGATATAACATGTGAAAAACTGTGTGAATTATGTTACTGAGATTATACGATTTAAAAGACATTTATAGCTTAAATTCATCGTGGAGTTATCCCCGTAAATCCCTACATTGTGTATTGCCAAGGCTGAAAGTTACAGAGCGGAGCACTTGCCCAAGCGTGTGCCTTCTACCGTGTCCTAGCGTTACTTGAAATGTTTGTTATCTAGGGGAATCAGGTGGCTAGTGGTAAGTATTTGCTGGTGGTTAAGAACGGACTATACGTGTATGCGACGGATTAGGATGGTTTCTAAAATTTTGGAGAGTACACGAAGGAGGCTAACTAAGCGGTAAGAGGTTGGTTGGGATAGTGGTTAATGGTCTCTATTCTAGTTTCCCGCCAGAGCCTCCTGGCGAGTAGTATTGCTTGACAGTCAAGTGTCAAGATTTCCAGGTAGCGGGTACACTGAGGAGTGAGTGATGGTAAGTCGGACAAGACTTTATAAGTATCAAAATTTGGGGGGCTGTAAGTCCACAGGTTTGACCGAGCAACCAACTAAAAGGTGAGAGTATGTTGCATATGTCTATTTATAGGGATGTAGTTATGGTGATGGTGTGAATTACTTGTTGTGTTACAATTCATCTGCATGGTATGACTTGCTGGTGGAACCGCATTTCTATTGTTGAGTGTCAAATGGCGATGAGGGGTGGTAAGCTCTCCTAGTACCGTAGGTATGTGATGGTGAGATTGTGGGGTTATTGGTGTTTGTTGTAAGTTGGATATATATGAGGGTGGGTCTTCGGAATGAGAACAGTGTTACTTGCCACAATTTCGTTCTATTGTGTTAATTGGTATGCGGGTTGGGAAATTATACGGTGGAACTGAAGAGGGCATGAGGATTGTCGGGGATTTCTGAGGGGAATAGACAAGAGTTGGGATGTGATAGGGTTGGGAGAAATTAGGGACTTGTCTAGAAATCTCTAGAAACTGAGAGGGAGACTAGGTTGTCCAGTTTAGGAAAAAGGAACAGGTCTTCAAAGTCCACGGTGTGAAAAAGAGCAAGCTTCGGAAGGTTATTCGGACAAGGTGGCATTCCATGGACATCGGGGGTGGTAGAGTTTTTTTTATATTGTGAGCTGTGGTTGCCAAGGCGATGGTGAAGGGGATAAAGGTTTTTACAGTTAAGGAGGAATTTGGTGTTAAGATCCCAGCAGTTGCAAGGTATCCGACGTATACGATGAGATGAGAACTTCAATTTTAGGTTCAGGAATTGGGAAAGTGCAGTGCTGGTCTACAGTAACTCCCACGTATTGAGGAATGCTGAGTCAGGTGTTGGTAGAGTTGCGGTTGATTGAAAATCGCCTCTTGGGAGGTAAGATTATGATGGACTGGGTTTTGAAAGGTTTGAGGTGGAGGTACCATCGATCGCACCAAGGGATGAAGTTGTTGAAGAAGGGATGCACGGTTTTATTAATATTGTGGTGGGAAGGGTATGGGGCTAGGATGGCGTGGTCATCGGTGAATTAAAGAATTTGGATAGGTGGTTATGGTTCGGAGATTGCGATGAATAGGACAAAAAATCGCGGGGAGTGAGGGGTGGACCTTAGGGTACTCTTTATGACAAAGACAAGGATTATCAATAATAATATAAGAAATTTATTGGACTCCAACCTATTCAATACATTACAGGATGTTAACATTTTTAGTTAAACATCGTTAAAATGGAGACATGTTTCGCCTCCCATGTGGGGCATCATCAGTCATGTCAAAGCACCTAAAAATTAAACCAGACGTCTGGTTGGAAATTATGAACATAATATGAAAGAAAGAATACATTAAAAACACGTACAAGGTCCTATCTTAAACTAAATAACAATAGACTAGTTACACATAGTAAAATACGCTAGTGGTTTCTTAATATTAAAATGAGGTCAACATATGTACAGTATAACAATGAAAGTAATCAAAGTCTATATGATATTGAGTTCGAAAGTAGTTCTACGTAGTATATACAAATTTTAGCAAAATAAAATACAATTTACAATTACTGTACACTTATTTATAATTGTTAAAATTGATGAGGTAAAACATTCCAATTTGTCTATTTGTGATTTGGCTCCAACCAAAATAATTCGCCCTAGGATGCATGAGGTAGTCAACTCCGTTGGTCATTCTCTATATGAATGGAGTGCACAGTGCAAGTGAACAGCTTTTGTTGATTTTAAAATGAGGCTGTGCTAAGACAGAGTTAAAACAACGCCGGCTTCAAATGAAGATAGTTACAACATCATTACATTCTTCCTAGTTGACTAGAGGTTTGCGTATATTTTTGTTGGTTGAATGGGCTTTCAAGGTAAGCTTTAACTTTCACATTTTCATTTCTCAATGATTTCTCCCCTTTTCTTCTCTTTTATCGTCATTTCACTTCACTAATTAAGACAAATCCTCCATTTTCAGATTCCCTCACATGTAGGACAGCTCAAACCCCGATTGCACCGAATGCACTGCACAACATTTTCGACCGTTGCCCATTCAACCAGGTACCAGGTGTATGCATAAGTCTTTCCGGTTTCACTAAGAGATAGTACCAGTGAACAGTACGCAACGTATGATTTTGACACATACGTCAGTTTGTTTGTCTGACATTAGTCTACCAACACACACTAGTTGAGTCCGCCAAACACAAAAGTCAGTATTGTATCGTACGGTGATCATGTCGACGTTTTGTGCCTGAAAAAGAATATTTGCGGCAAGCATTGCTTTTCTTATTTAATCAAAATAAAAAGGCTGTGGAAAGTCATCGTTTGCTGGTAGAAACATATGGTGAACTCGCTCCTTCGATTAGAACATGTGAGACATACTTTCGAAAATTTAAACGTGGTTAATTCAATGTGCTAGTCAGTGCGCGCTCTGGTAGACCACAAAGTGCGAAGACGAGCAATTGGAGGCGAAACCGTTAATGCACAACGCTATCGCCCACAAATGATTCATTTAAATCACGCATTGATCGAAAGACGACCGGAATGGCTCAAATGACATGGCGAAGTGGTTTTGTTACACGACAGTGCGCCGTCTCACACAGAAAAATCAGTGAAAGACACCTGGAAATCACTTGGATGGGACATCCTTTCGCACCCACCGTACTGCCCCGACCTCGCACTATTGGGACTATCACCTAATCGCAGAGCCGCACTTCAGCAATTTCGAGGAAGCTAGAAAATGGAACGACGAATAGTTTGCCACAAAATTCAAGCAGTTTTTCTGACATGGTATTCATAAGTTACCTGAAAGATGGGCGAAGTGTGTAGAAGCCCGTGGTCAATATTTTGAATAAACAAACAATGGATTTCAATTGAAAATTACGTGTTTTTCTTACAACAGAAACCGGCAAGAACTTATGCATGCACCTGGTATGTATAAGGGGGCTAGGAGCTTAAAGAGGGGAATGGGATCTTGATGGATGCAGTTGTACCGGGTTTGGTCCAGTCCTGGAGCAGAATCACGGGGGTGGACTATGGCGTTGGTAATGCCAGTGTGGTGTTTATGGGGCTTTTTATGGCTTGGGTGTGAGTGTACGGTTAGGGGGGTGCTAAGGTAGAAGAAATTCCAGTAGAAGCCCGTATCGAACGGGGAAACCTGATAGTAGGTTGAAGTATTTGCGGAAATGGAAGGAGAAGATCTCAACATTTCCTGTTATTTGTTGGATATCTTCCGTTAGGTGTGATTAGGTACGGAGCGGTACTGCGTTGTCCAAGAAGGATGGGAAGTTCATGCCAGGAGGTGAATAGGGGTGCACGCAAGGTGTTTTTGACCAAGTTGTATGGTGGTGGGCTTTCAGATACTTGATTATTTTTTTAACGGTTTGGTAATGGAGGCGAAGAAAGTAGAGGTCTCGCGTTCAAGAAAATCCATTAAGGCAAGATAGGGATATTTTCTGAAGATGCCGGAGTTTAGGTGGGAGACGGTGTTTAGAGAGCGTATGGAGTGGGGTGTGAATGTGGGTTGCGGAGGCTGTAGTTGTAGTGGTGTGGATGAATTGGTTATGGCTTCTACGGAATGGGTGTCGGTGGGTGGAGGTGGGCTGGGTGGGGGATCGGGAGATGTGATATCGCTATTCTGACCAATTGGCTTTGGAAAAATTAAGTATAATACGAGGGGGAAAGGGATAGGGTTGATGGCCATGAGTGTGTATTCGGGGTAGGATGGAAAAACGGTTGCTGCCTAAATTGGAGAGGACATAGGGTTTTAGGAGGTGAGTGAGGGAACTGTGGGAGGAGAAATGACGACGGGAATGGTTGAGAAAAAGGACACGAGGAACCCGGGAGTGGGAGGATTGAGGAGTGCGTGGTATTGAGGAAGATGTGAAGTGTTTGGTTTCCTCTAGGTGGTCGGCTAGGATTAAGAAATGGCGAAACGAGCTGTGGGGGTAGGACATGCATTTTATCAGTCGTAATAGTAATTATTACACTGGGGAATAGAATTATTTTGGATGGTGTCTGTAATTTTAGAACTAATTCCAAAACCCCTGCCCATTCTGTTATAGCAGCTCTAGCTTTTAGGTATTATCAATTTTGTGACAATGTATTAATTTATTTCCCACCAACGTTCTTTTATTGTTCCTACACATTATACATCTGTATGTGTAATTACATGTCCGGAATCTTTTATTTCCTTGTAGATGTATAAATAGCTTCATCAGGAAGAAAATTCATTAACAACCCTGATGTGGTTTTCTGCATTTGTGGGGAGTACGGTATACGTCTCACAGTGGAGACAAGTTATAACGGACTTTGTGAAAAGAGCCTATTTTTCTTACTTCAAACTGAAGCTGGGGGCGCAAGATAAGTCGTGGTCACCACATTTCATGTGTAAAATGTGTACAGAGCGCCTGCCACAGTGGACAAAGGAGCAAAGTAAAAGCATGAATTATGGTATGGCGAGAACGGAGCAACCGCACCAATGACCGGAGTCAGTGTAAGTGTCCTGATTTAGCCTCTGCGACTCTCCCTCGTGCATATTCGGAAGAAATACCGAGTCCAAATTACTCTAGTCTTCCTGAGCTTTGTCAAGTGGCAGATGAATCGAATAGGTTGTGATGGCCAACATGTTAGTGATTATCAAAGACCTTCATAAAAGGGTTTCAGTCAGAGTGAATCCAATGATCTCATTAGTGAAAAAGAATGGGATAAAAACTAACGTAAAATTAAGAAACGTTGCCCTAAAAGTACTTGTTACCTTAATCATTGTGTGTTGTAGGCCTAATTTATTAACATAATGTTTCATAACTTGAGAAAGTGAACTGATATGCAAAAAATAATACCATTTTCAGAACATTCTATTTATTTACTCGAGTCAGAAGCATACAATAGAACTTTTTTAAAATTTGGTTTTTATATTACAATTTAGTATCAATATAACAGAAGGAACTTTTACACATATATGCCAAAATGGTATTAAATAGTCTTTGCCCAGAAGCGAGCAACTGCGACTGCATTACCTTGTGCCTTGAGCAAATCCTCCTCACTGCAAGAATCTGGGCAACACGAGCACTGGCACAGATGCTTGGTAGTCTGCACCTCTCCACATTCACATAGTGGTGACACATCCAGATATCCCCATTTCACTAAGTTGTCCTTAGACTTTCCAACACCTGTTCTTAACCTATTAACTGATCTCCATGTGATCCAGTCCAAGTTGTGCCCGGTTGGTAAGCATTCAGCTGGTTTTGTCCGTGCTTGAAGATGACTTGTTCTGGCTGCCCAGAATTTCTCTCTGGCTTTCATCGGAGATGTATTTAGGGGAGATGTTGACTGTAGGAAGCTCCTCCTAGATTTCAAGCTAGGCTTTGGTGGAGTATGTCTGTGTAGTGGATGTAGCTCATTTTCTTCAACTTTTTTCTTTCGGCATTTGCGGCAACTTTCCGACGTATATCAGGAAGCGCAATTCCTGCCATGCAATACAGTTTGTCAACTGGAGTTGGCTTCAAACATCCAGTAATTAGTCTCGCAGTTTCATTATGGGCCACATCTACTTGCTTTGCATGGGCGGATTTATACCACACTGGGCAGGCATATTCACCGGCGGAGAAGCAAAGTGCCATGGCAGAAGTACGGACCACCTGAGGTTCAGCACCCCAATTACTACCAACAAGTTTCCGAATTATGTTGTTAGGGGCTGACACTTTGTGTTTGGTATTTAGGCAATGCCGTCGGTAGGTGAGGGACCTATTCCAAGGTATTTGGGTGTAAAACAGTGCTCCAATTCGGTGCCTTCCCAAGTCACTTTCAGTTTTCTTCCTGCCTGTCTTTTTCTAAGATGGAAAGCGCTGACCTGAGTCTTTTGTGGGTTTGCCTTCAGGTGGTTCTTATTGTAGTAGTCAGAAAAGGTCTCTAGAGCTCCTGTAAGCATCTGTTCTGATTCTTCAAAATCACTTGTCTGTACCGTTAAAGCTAGGTCGTCAGCATATATGAAACTTTTGGTTGCATGAGGTCTGGGCTGATCATTTCTATAAATGTTGAACAGTATTGTGACAATACACTCCATTGGGGTAAGCCATTCCTTTGGGTCCTCCAACGGCTCTGACTTCCTTGGAATTGAACGTAGAATCTTCGGTTATGCAATAAGGTGGCAATTATTCTCGTGAAACCAAAGTCCAGGGTCAAGCTGTAGACCTTGCGAAGCATTATGCGGTGTTGGACTGTATCATAAGCTGATGAGAGATCAATAAATGCCACTCCAGAACATCCTGAAAAGGGACTAATATACTAGACAACAAAACTCCTGTTCCCCAGTGTTATCGAGATATTTGAGGGGCGATCAAAAAATTTCTGTTCGACTGCCGTACTGTCCTGAATCGGGATGTCAATCAAACAAATTCGCCTTGAGCGCTGAGGTACTCATCCCTCCGCCGTACCAGATTGAAGGTCCCCGTGTGATAATAAAACACCGTGTCCTGCAGCGTGAAGAAGATCCTAAGCACCTGCTGCACATCCTCGTCCGACGGTAAGCTTCGAACTTCAAGGCCTTTTTGGGGGGACCGAATGGGGAGAGATCAGGACTACCACCTCATCCACCGCCCGCTTGTTGTCGTCCGTAATGGATGAGGCTGGCCTCCCAGATCGACCCGCCTCCTGTGTCGAAACCTGACCTCACGGAACTTAGTGCACCATCCCGCAACGATGGTTTTGAACACACATGCTGCTCCTCACACAGCCGTAATTGTCCGACAGAGGCCTACCGGTGTTTGTTCCTTGGAGCCTAGAACAGAATAACAGCACGGTGGTCTTGTTTGGACGCCTTTCGTAATAACGTCGCCAAAGTTCACGTGGTAGAAGTTCACGGTACGACTGCCACACAAATCCTTTTGCCTACATATCCGTACTTATATGCCCGTACTTGTGTCGCCCTACGTTGCTTGTCCGCTGCGGCAACGCCCTCAAACAGAAACTTTTTGATCACGCCTTATAATTCACCTTATAAAAAGCTGTGGATACCAACAACAAACATTGCATCTGTAGGTTCAAGTGTTCCTAAGAAAATTGTACCTGCGAGTACTCATTCTATTTTTGATTGACTGTACATACATATTTCTCAATGTTATTTCATTGCAGGTGCAGTACACAGCAGCGAAGTGGGGAGCTGGAGGCTGGGGAATGAACGCAATGGTTCAGAACTTCAAACCGTACTGCTCAAAAGTGCGTGATATTGCTCCGAAGATACACAAGATGGTCTCTGAGAGTCTTGGCCTTCCTAATATTTGCCCCCTAAGAAAAGTACGTATATCAATATTTCTTACGTAAAATTCGAGGGTTGTTGCATAATTCATACAAACTATTCTTTCCCTCACATTTCCACGGTCATATGACGCTCATAGTACATGTGCACAGCACGAGATGGCGGTGTATTGGACAGGTACTATGCAATGGGCGATGGGCAATAGTATTGAGTAAGTGATGTTCCGTCCAGATTGTGTGTGGCGAGGCAAGAACAGCGTAGGAATTACTGCAGAACCAGCAGTGCTTACCGGACTTGTCTCCGAGCGATTTTCACCTCATCCCCAAAGTGAAAGAGTTATTGTTTGGGACACGAGATGACATTGACAACACTGTGAAATATGATACACAAGAACCTTGTTTATCCGGGTTAGGGGTTGTAGTAAGGATGTAAAGGAGAGTGCATATAAGTCTCTGGTAAGACCCCGACTAGAGTATGGTTCCAGTGTATGGGACCCTCACCAGGATTACCTGATTCAAGAACTGGAAAAAATCCAAAGAAAAGCAGCTCGATTTGTTCTGGGTGATTTCCGACAAAAGAGTAGCGTTACAAAAATGTTGCAATGTTTGGGTTGGGAAGAATTGAGAGAAAGAAGAAGAGCTGCTAGACTAAGTGGTATGTTCCGAGCTGTCAGCGGAGAGATGGCGTGGAATGACATTAGTAGACGAATAGGTTTGAATGGCGTTTATAAAAGTAGGAAAGATCACAATATGGATATAAAGTTGGAATTCAAGAGGACAAACTGGGCAAATATTCATTTATAGGAAGGGGAATTAGGGATTGGAATAACTTACCAATGGAGATGTTCAATAAATTTCCAATTTCTTTGAAATCATTTAGGAAAAGGCTAGGAAAGCAACAGATAGGGAATCTGCCACCTGGGCGACTGCCCTAAATGCAGATCAGTATTGATTGATTGATTGATTGATTGATTGAAAATAATAAACCTGTACAGTATTTCATTTACGGAGTCGATTCTTCTTGAATGTCTTTTGCGCCAAGGATAGTTAAGTACAAAAATTGGAAGTAATTCGGCCGCGGTCTATCAAAGGTACCGTCCCGCCATTCGCCTAGAATTGTGAATGGGAAACTGTAGAACCTTCTGAGTTCCTTGACACATTTGTTCGCATTCCCAGATGCTCAGACTTAGATGTGAACAACGTAAATGACTGATTCATAAATGACAGTAATACAGGCTGAATAAATTATCGCCTCTTGTTCCTCAGCAGGTAATGACGAGAGTCACGCTGAATTCGAAAAAGAAACCGGCGCTCCATCAGAAGAAACAATGACTCATGGAGACGCAACAATGCAGCTGGATAAACTGATGGCCTATTTAGAATCGCACACTGAAACCACACCGGCAGAACTGATGTTAATAAAACGTCTTCGTGATCATGCAATGCGCAAACTCTATACAAATGTAAAACAGAAAAGCTCACACATTATACATAAAACAGAGTCGTACATGTAAGAAAAATTTTCTTCGAAGAAGGTATTGCTGTACAACTTATGTGAGTATGTTGTATAGTATGTACTGAATTTGTTTTTTACTTTTCCGGATTATTCGGATTTTCGATAATCCGGATCAGTTCCGCTCCCACTTAATCCGGATAAACGAGGTCCTTGTGCATTGCAAAATTCACACATGGTGAGGCAACTGTCATCCGATGTCTCCCTAATCATTGACAGTGTGTTGTGGACAATCTAGGGGCTACTCTGAGGGTTTAATATAAAGGTTACTGTACTCTCTGAGCATGAACATTATGTAGCACAAAGATTTCCTGGCTGCCAGTTTCGTTAGTTTGTATCCTACAACTAGTAAACCTACTCGACAGTTTTCATACATTCTCCTGCAACTTATGCTAACTAGTCCTATCTGCATGTTTCCATTTTTCTGGTAGATCAATGCTAATAAAATTAGTTGCAATGTCTCGTATATAGATGATGTGAGTAGAGATCTGGAATCATTTATTTATTTATTTATTTATTTATTTATTTATTTATTTATTTATTTATTTATTTATTTATGCCTTAATTAAGTGGCTAAGTTAGGGCCATTGGCCCTCTGTTACACTTAACTACAAATAAGGTTTTTGCAGCTGATGTTATTCTGTACAGAGTAGTAAATAACTCACACAAATGCGAGCAACTTCGCAATGATCTCGACAACGTTATGATATGGACAGCAGGCAATGAAATGACGATATTCTGCGTGAAAATTCAGGTTGTGTGTTATACAAAGAGTAAAAGTCCTTTTGGTTTTTTTTTGTTTTTTTTTGCTAGGGGCTTTTACGTCGCACCGACACAGATAGGTCTTATGGCGACGATGGGTAGGAAAGACCTTGGAGTTGGAAGGAAGCGGCCGTGGCCTTAATTAAGGTACAGCCCCAGCATTTGCCTTGTGTGAAAATGGGAAACCACGGAAAAACCGTCTTCAGGGCTGCCTATAGTGGGATTCGAACCTACTATCTCCCGGATGCAAGCTCACAGCCGCGCGCCTCTACGCGCACGACCAACTCGCCCGGTCCTACAGGTTTTAATAACTGTGTTGAAGGAGTAAACGTTCCCCATGAGGATCACTGTAAGGCATTCGTGTTAATATACGGAAATATATTATATGGGGAAATCGCATAAATATTACAGATCTCTTCACATGGTTCAGAAGGTATTTGCGGGTTGTAGTATGAATTTAAGATATAAGGATGGCAGATTACTGACGAAAATTAGGGTTATTTGACTAGATAAAAGAGTGCTTGAGTGGGTCGCTAAATTTCTAGAAACCGGAACTAAGAAAATTAGAGTAGGTGTACTACAAGATGGTGGCAAGTGAGACGGTAGAGTAAAGTTGTTCTTGCTACCCCCTGTATATATTGGAAGTTAAGTAGCTGAAAGTGATGATACGTGTGAAATAAGTTATATATTTAAGTGCCTTGTGCTTTAAAAAGCAAACGCCATGCCCCTGAAGGAAGTAGCTAGGAAGATATCGGTTTTAGAAGATTGCATAAATGAACTTAAAACTCGCCTAGACTCAGCAGTCAGTGCCGCCAACCCACCGAATGTGCTCCAAGCGCTTGTTGGCTAGTTCCAGGCATTCAAGGAATAGACCAGCGAAGACATCTCCAAGCTTAAAGAGGAAGTGAAAGCTCAGGAAGATAGGAGTCAGAAACAAGATGACGTGTTCGACGAGGCTGAACAGTACAGTAGCCGGAACTGCCTTTTGTTGCATGGTGTACCGCAACAGCCGTCCGAGAACGTTTACAACACAATGCTAGAGACAATGAAAAATAAACTTTCAGCAGAACTTTCACTGCTTGATGTGGATTGCTGCCACAGGCTGGGCCGCCGAAATCGAACGTCTGCTGAAATGGTTTCACAGGGAAATCGATTATTATTAAGTTTCTTCGGTACCAGAAGAGGGCAAAGATCTATAAGCAGTGGCGGTGGGCTCTCAGGAGCACATGAGCACGTGAACACCCAATTCTAATGCATATTCACGCATCCATGGATAATTCAAAATTGTTTCCTTTGTTTGGACCTGACTTCATCAATCGATTACAAGCATTCGACTTACAGTGGAACCTCGATATTTCGAATCACCTCGGGAGCTAAATTTTATTTCGAATTATCGAAATTTCGAGACACAGAGAATACCGTTTTTTTTGGCATGTATGGCACATAATTGAATCGTATGTATGTATGGACTTAAACTGAATACACTATTTTCAACAGTATTCAAAAATATACAAACTAACTCTATTTTACAGCATAGCTTTCATTATAACCCTTATTATAGTAACTTTTTAACAGGCAGGATACAGTGCATACAGCAGTGAAACAAGAAACAGACCTCCGTTAACATCTTTGGAAAAAAATCCGTTAGTCTCTTCTGTTTCTTACTGTTAACCTTTCCTCCCTTCAAGTTGAAATTTCTCGTCAATACCTCGCAGCCTTCGTGCTGTGTAAAACCAAGAATAGTGTCCGCATCGTTTAATATTCACTACAATAGCCTACATTATTGTAGCAAAGTTGCTGTGAATTTTACCTTCACTGAAACTAGTAGCTTCGGCTAACAGCGGCTATGGCTTTACTGTGGCTTTTCAGATCTACATTCAGGAGGCTGTGGGTTTGCTCTCCTCCTCCTGTCCACTGTCCTGAGAACGGTTTCCAGTGATTTTCCATTCTCCTCTCTTAAGAGAACGATGAAATGCATCAACAGTTCCTTTTATAGGCCACAGTTGCTCCTGTCTTACGTACTTCTCGCCTCAAATCACCGCAGCATATCTCCCAGAGTACGCCGCCCTCTACGAGGCCCACCATCAGGATACGGAACGAAAACATTTTAGTAGTAGTCGTAATTTAAATAATAATAATAATAATAATAATAATAATAATAATAATAATAATAATAATAATAATAATAATAATATCGAGCTCGAAAGCTGCAGTCGCTTAAGTGCGGCCAGTATCCAGTATTCGGGAGATAGTAGGTTCGAACCCCACTGTTGGCAGCTCTGAAAATGGTTTTCCGTGGTTTCCCATTTTCACACCAGGCAAATGCTGGGGCTGTACCTAAATTAAGGCCACGGCCGCTTCCTTCCCACTCCTGGCCCTTCCCTGTCCCATCGTCGCCATGAGACCTATCTGTGTCGGTGCGACGTAAAGCAACTAGCAAAACTAGTAATAATAATAATAATAATAATAATAATAATAATAATAATAATAATAATAATAATAATAATAATAATAATAATAATAATAACAATGTTGTTGTTACGTCCCACTAACTACTTTTACGGTTTCCCGAGAAGCCAAGTTATCAGAATTTAGTCCCGCAGGAGTTCTTTTACGTGCCAGTCAATCTACCAAAGGAGGCTGACGTATTTGAGCATCTTCGAATACCACCGGACTGAGCCGGTATGGAACCTGCCAAGTTGGGCTCAGAAGGCCAGCGCTTCAACCGTCTGAGCTACTCAGCCCGGCAGTCGTAATTTTAGTTTTGTTGTATAGTCACAGATTAATCTCGGAAAAAATGTATCCTCGATTATATGAGTTGTACTATTTATGAAAGGACAAGGAACTTTTAGTAAAATGATTTAAGCAAGTTGTTTTGTACTGATTTGCATTCTACTTTGGTACATTTGAGGCGTGAACAAAAATGTAGCTGTGAACCCCCTGAAAATTTTGTCACTACCTGTAAGTCTCTGGTAAGACCCCAACTACAGTACGGCTTCAGTTTATGGCACCCTCACCAGGATTACTTGATTTAAGGACTGGAAAAAAAAAATCCAAAGAAAGGCAGCTCGATTTGTTCTGGGTGATTTCCTACAAAGGTCTACCGTTACAAAAATGTTGCAAAGTTTGGGCTGAGAGGACTTAGGAGGAAGGAGACGAGCTGCTCAGCTAAATGGTATGTTCCGAGCTGTCAGTGGAGACATGGCGTTGAATGACATCAGTAGACGAATAAGTTTGAATGCTGTCTTTAAAAGTAGGAAAAATCACAATATGAAGATTAAGCTGGAATTCACGAGGACTAATTGGGGCAAATATTCGTTTATAGGAAGGGGAGTTAGGGATTGGAATAACTAACCAAGGGAGATGTTCAATAAATTTCCAAATTCTTTGAAATCATTTAAGAAAAGGCTAGAAAAACAACAGATAGGGAATCTGCCACCTGGGCGACTGCCCTAAATGCAGATTAGTAGTAATTGATTGATTGTTTGATTGATCGATTGATTGATTGATTGATTGATTGATTGATTGATTGATTGATTGATTGATTGATTGATTGATTGATTGATTGATTGATTGATTGATTGATTGATTGATTGATTGATTGATTGATTGATTGATTGATTGATTGATTGATTGATTGATTATCGTGATCGAGTGTGGTGCGCGAAGCGGGCTTTGAAGGGTAGTGGGCTCATGCTCATAGAGTCCCTCAGAAGTGTGAGAAAATACGTCCTTAACCAGACAAGGGATTCATGGGGATTGCAGAAATTCTGGACTCAAGATGGACGCATTTGTGTTTTTAGAGAAGATGGAAGTAAAACTCGAATATGCACGATGGCGCTGTTAAAATACATTGCAGGGAGTAGGATGAACTCTTGAACTTAGACAAACAAATTATGCGTGTAGTAATTAGTTAATGTTTGTGTGTGTTTAAGTGTGTTCTTGTGAAAGTCGGTGGATCTACTCACCAGGTTGCTCAGGTAAGGTCATTTTACATCTTAATATTTCTCCTACTGCTTAGTCCGGCTCCATGGCTAAATGGTTAGCGTGCTGGCCTTTGGCCAAAGGGGTCCCTGGTTCGATTCCCGGCAGGGTCGGGGGCTCGGTGTATGTGTCGTCTCCATCATCACTTCATCCTCATCATGACGCGCAGGTCACCTACGGGCTTCAAATCAGAAGTCCTGCACCTGGCGAGCCGAAGATCTCGGACACATCCCCGCACTGAAAGCCATGACATTTCATTTCCCACTGCTGAATTTCATAATTATGTTTATTAACCAGTACGACGGTAATACAACAGCTTTCAGCCACCCCTTCTCTTTCGTGTCTACCACCTTCAGCGGGACTGGTGTTGCAAGAGAGGCTCAGTCGCCACCCGCGGTCGTTACACTGTTGCCAGTCATTATTAGCTCATCTGGAAGAGCAAAGCAAAACAAAGTCACCTCCGTACAGGCCATGAAGGCCCTTGGAGGAGTGGAAGGTAAAGGCTTCCACCATTGTTAACCTCGGCACGTGATGGGTAGAGTGGTTAGCTCTACGTCCGCCTGCCTTTGCCCCCAGAAATTAACCTGGTACTCATTTTTGGTGAAGGCTGAGTGAACCTCAGGGCCATATGCACCTACGGAAGTGGAAATCTCGTTTCTTAAATTTTTCGACTTCCTGACGGGGATTCGAACCCACGTCCTTCCAGGCGAACCGAGCACGCCAGGCAGCCCATCATCTGGAAGAGGCACAGGCAATTTTTTTAGTGAATAAGGTACACATTATTGGAATCAGTGAAAGCTGGATGCGTAAAGACTTGCCGTCATCGGGAGCTAAGCTTAGCGCCATGACCGTATTGACAAACTAGGTGGTGGGCTTCTACATCCTTACAGAAATGTCCTAAAATGCAAGATCATTTCCACTTCTGACCCAAGAATTGTACTGCGACCAGAATTAATGCTTATAGAATTGGACTGCCTTAAAAAGATATTAACAGGGATTGAAAAAAACCGCTTAAAATGAGACAGACTAATGACTTTGAATAGGCAATAGGAAATCTTATCTCGGCGTACGATGCCATTATAATCATAAGAGACCAGCAGACCAGTGAAGCGAATAACCTACTGAATGTATTTCTCGCTACAAACATGATGATTTTAACCTTCAACGCTACCAATCACGTTCATTACTCTGACCGCACAAGTCATACCTTAATTGATCTTCTTATGACAAATCATTAAGCACGGACAGGTCCCTGCTCCTGGCATCTCTTCACATGACCTATTGTACGTGTGTTATTCTACACGAATACCTGAGTATAACCCACGCTACATTACAATTCCAGATTTACGACATATGGACCGGAATAAACTGCGCCACGATGCACATAACTTGCGTTGGGATAGTATACGTAATTTTCAGAACATTAAAACTAAAGTAAAAAATTCAATTCACTGGTACTGGAAATATTTGACAAGCACACACGAAAGAAGCAGGTAAGAATCACCTGCCATTCTTCCACGTGACTAACGGCCGAGGTAAGATTTGTTATGGCTTGTAGTGACAAACTGCACAGACAATACATACAGACGCATGACACAGACGATTTAGAGCAGTACAGGATTCTGAGAAACAGAACTAAGCAGTTCATTAGGAATACTAAATATAAATAATTTCAGAAACTGATGAACAATAACAACCCGGACAAAAATGGAGTAAATTACGTACGTTAGGACAGGTAAAGCCGTAGAACAACATGTACCAAGCATATCTGTAAAGGCTTTAAATGGTCATTTCGCACCTCCAAGGATAGCCTCTACGTCCTTTCCTACAAATTCACTACAGTTGTTTCAACAGAAGTCTACGTATGAGCAATTCTCTTTTAGAAATTTCAGCTCGAGTGAAGTTAAAGGTGTGATATACGCTATTACATCTTATGCCACAGGTAATCATGCCATTCCTATAT
This sequence comes from Anabrus simplex, assembly GCF_040414725.1. Lineage (NCBI taxonomy): Eukaryota > Metazoa > Arthropoda > Insecta > Orthoptera > Tettigoniidae > Anabrus > Anabrus simplex. Next base: position 406,038,414 of record NC_090269.1, read on the forward strand.
CGCTGATTAAGGATATATTTCCCATTTTCACACCAGGAAAATGCTGGGGTTGTACCTTAATTACGGCCACGGCCGCTTCCTTCCCACTCCTAGCCATTTCCTGTCCCATCATCGCCATAAGACCTACCTGTGTCGGTGCGAAGTAAAACAGCTTGTAAAAAATAAGGATATCTTAGGAGCTGTTCTGCCAGTACTAACTCATATATTTAACTAGTGCGTGACAAACGGAGTGTTCCCAGATGTTTGGAAAGATCCCGAAGAGCTCCAAGTTAGATTCTCCTTCAGATTATAGTCCAGTATCATCCTACAACCCTTATCGAAGGAGCATGAACGTCTAGTTCACACACACGTTACTGAATACCTTACTAAGCATTCCCTCCTCAATCCCTTTCAATCTGGCTTCAGGAAAGGACATAGCACTATGACAGCTTTACTACGAGTGACAGATATCAGACTGCAGTAGACCAACGTGACGTGACTGTACTTAGATGTATACTCTTCTAGTGGTTAAGTGTAAGAGAGGGCTTTGAGCCCTACCTGCGCTACTAATAAAGGCATTATCTATCTATCTACCTATCTATCTATCTATCTATCTATCTATCTATCTATCTATCTATCTGTCTATCTATCTATCATGACTGTAATGATTATGAGCGGGTCCCCCAGGACAACAATATTGGACCATTATATTTTCTTATGTACATGCAAAGTGTCTGAAAGTAAGTTACGGTAAATGTATGGGCATAGTAAACGTAGTAATGTAAGAGAGGACCCATCATTCAATTTTTTCTAAACCGTTTGGTTAATTGCCGGGGATGACGTCCTGCGACGTACTGCTCTGAATTCTCAACAGAACTTTTTTTTTTTGTTAGGGGCTTTACGTCGCACCGACACAGATAGGTCTTATGGCGACGATGGGATAGGAAATGCCTAGGAGTTGGAAGGAAGTGGCCGTGGCCTTAATTAAGGTACAGCCCCAGCATTTGCCTGGTGTGAAAATGGGAAACCACGGAAAACCATCTTCAGGGCTGCCGATAGTGGGATTCGAACCTACAATCTCCCGGATGCAACAGAACTTTAGCGGCGAAGAGTGTTAATACTAGCATACGAAATTCTCAAGTTAAATGCAGTGGGTATGCATAAACAATCAGAATCTTTAATAGGCCTAATGAACGGAGAACAGACATGATCACGTGACTGAGAACCGAACGATATCGGCTATTTACTTGTGCTGTGCAGTTGGCAAGCAATAGAATAGAGTAGAAGTTCATTTCTTCCCCACCAGATGGCAGAGTAAACCAGCTTTTCAAACATACCGGTGAATAGAATTTGAATTCGTTCTTATTGGAGGTGGCTTGCTTAAAACGTTCTGGTATTTATGACGTGCATTCTCCCAGGCTGGTAGTATACTCTGTGAGATTGAATCAAGGTGCTGTGAAGCTAATTCAGTTAGCTCACAATTGCGATCAACTTCTTTCTTTCTTAGTCAGCTCCTGCGGATCGCAGGTTCAAACGCGGCAGAGGTAGTCAGGGTTTCGAAGGAGGGAGAAAGTGCCCATTTGACATTCCATATCGTACGATCGCTGTTGACACATTTGGTGTTCACCGGACAAAATTAATTAAAACTTTACCACAGACACCCAAGTTTACTGTACCATCTAGTACGCCAAGAGTAAAACGGAATGTCGAAATTGGCGAGCAAGCAGCCTGATGGAGTCAAGATAAAATGTCTGTACAAGGTATCAGAGGCCGTGCGATTATTATTATTATTATTATTATTATTATTATTATTATTATTATTATTATTATTATTATTATTATTATTATTATTATTATTATTATTATTGCTGCCTCTGTTCTGTAGTGGTAAGTGTCATTAGCCTGGAGTCCCGGGTTCGATTCCGGGCTCTGCCACGAAATTTCACAAGTGGTGCAAAGACTGAAACGGGGTTCCCACCTTAGTCATCCTCGAAGTGGTTTTACGTAGTTTTCTACTTCTTCTCGAGGCAAATGCCGGAATGGTACCTAACTTAAGGTCATGGCCGCTTCCTTCCTCCTTCCTTACCAATTCGTTCCAAACTTTCCATCCCCCCACAAGCTCCCTGTTCAGCGTAGGAGGTGAGGCTGCCTGGGTGAGGTACTGGTGGAATCCTGCGTTGAGTTCGGGGATAAACACAAACCTGGACGGTATACTGACAAAAATGTATTATTATTATTATTATTATTATTATTATTATTATTATTATTATTATTATTATTAGTATTATTATACAGAGTGTCCTTGAAAAAGGTTCAAATATTTACCGAGAAGACAGCATGCAACATTCGCAAGAAAAGAGGTCTTATGAACATTGGTAGCAAACGCAGTATCCTCGGAGATGTGGTCCGTACCACTGTCATGTCTTTGATCTAGTCTTCACAATAAGTGCTGGATGTTACCGCCATACATTGCAATACAGCCTTCCACCCTACGCCGCATGAAATCACACATTCGTTGGAACACTGCTGGTTGTTCCCGGATCGCATCACATGCATTGACACGCATTCTCGTGGTGTATCCACATCATTTAAGGGTACCTCATGCACTTTTATATGTCCCTAAAGCAACAATCTAATGGTTTATGGTCAGGTGAACGCGGAGGCCAAGGTACTGGCCCTCCTAGACAAATCCACTGCTCGTGTAAAACTCTTGTTAGGCGTCGCCTAGCCCTGCGATGAATATGGGCCGGCGCCCCATCATAATAAGACCTAGATTCAACATGCTAGTAGATCTACGACAAACGTTTACGCAGGAACGTATTTCCATCTTTCGTAACATACAGCACTTCGTAAATTATTGCAATATTGTTACCAATGATGGTAGATATTGGGTTTACGACCAATGTTTATACGTCATTTTGTCCTTCGTTTATATTCTCCCTCTTCTGTAAATATCGGAAACTTTTTTAAGGACACCTGTACATACGTATGTTTGCTCCGGGCAGTAATAAATCTACTGATTAATAACTTTGTTGACTAATCGGAACAGCTTACAGAGTTGGGAAATTCTAGTTGTAACTGTTCGTATTGTGTATGATCCAGCTATAAGATACACTATTTCATTACGTTTCAAAATTTCTTTGAAATGAGCTATTGTGGGTTCATGCTGATGCACACAGTGAATCACTTTCTCTCGAAGGATGTATAACGTACACTTTCGCCTTTAGATTTATACATTTGTATACTGTACTTTGAATATTTCAAATGGATAATAATCGAATTCTTTGTTGATTTCAGGGCTCGTACACACTGAAAGAATTTCCAACTAACTTGGGGAAGCTAGAGAAGTTTCCCGTTATGCCATATGGGAAATACAGGATGAAGCTGGAATTCATGAAAGGTGAAGAACGTTTCAGTTGCAGCATCACTGTAACGGAGATCACAGAAGAAGCAGCATGAACATCATAAAATAACACCCACATGAAAACTGTTTTCTATTGTTGTCAATGTTGCTAGTGGTGGAGATTCACACCTACACTTGCAAAATGTTCGATCAATGTTCTAGTAAGGGAAATTAACTGAATACACGAGTTCCTGAGCAACAAGGAAAGATTTTGCACTATGTAGAAATCAGTCACTATACTTGGGTTGGCTTTTCAAATACTCTTTTGTTAGTTATGGATAGGTTATTTTCCATTCCTTCTGAAGAATAGGTAAATTCGCACTATAATACTTTCAATTATCACTTAACATGCATTTTATTATTTCAGTGACTCAGCAATTAGAGTTTCTTTAAATACACAAGCAAACATATACTGTATATAAACTGTCTTAAACTTTCCAAAATAACATAATACATACATACATTATCATTATAGACTGGTATGCCTTTCAGTGTTCATTCTGCAAGCCTCTGTGAATTTACTAAACGTCGACACAATTCTCGATTTGCAACTAGTGTTGTGGCCTCATTTAGTTCTATACCTCTTACCTTTAAATCGTTAGAAACCGAGTCTAACCATCGTCGTCTTGGTCTACCTCTACTTCTCTTACCCTCCATAGCAGAGTCCATTATTCTCCTAGGTAACCTATCCTCCTCCATTCGCCTCACATGATCCCACCACCGAAGCCGGTTTATGCGTACAGCTTCATCCATCGAGTTCATTTCAAAATTAGCCTTTATCTCCTCATTCCGAGTACCATCCTGCCATTGTTCCCACCTGTTTGTACCAGCAAACATTGTTGCTACTTTCAGGTCTGTTACTTCTAACTTATGAATAAGATATCCTGAGTCCACTCAGCTTTCGATCCCGTAAGGCAAAGTTGGTCTGAAAACAGACCGATGTAAAGATAGTTTCGTCTGGGAGCTGACTTCCTTCTTACAGAATACTGTTGATCGCAACTGTGAGCTCATTGCATTAGCTTTACGACAGCTTGATTCAATCTCACTTACTATATTACAATCCTGGGAGAACACAACCTAAATACTTCAAATTATCGACCTGTTCTAGCTTTGTATCACCAATCTGACATTCAGTTCTGTTGAATTTCTTACCTATTGATACCAATTTAGTCCTCGAGAGGCTAATTTTCATACCATACTCACTGCACCTATTTTGAAGTTCCAAGATATTAGACTGCAGGCTTTCGTACAATCTGCCATTAAGACCAAGTTGTCAGCATAGGCCAGACTGCTTACTATATTTCCACCTAACTGAATCCCTCCCTGCCATTTTATACCTTTCTAAAAAAGAATCCATATAGACTACGAACAGAAAAGGTGAAATATTACAGCTTTGTCTAACCCCTGTAAGTACCCTGAACCAAGAACTCATTCTACCATCAATTCTCACTGCAGCCCAATTGTCAACATAAATGCCTTTGATTGATTTTAATAATCTACCTTTAATTCCATAGTCCCCCAGTATGGCGAACATCTTTTCCCTCGGTACCCTGTCATATGCTTTCTCTAGATCTACGAAACATAAACATAACTGCCTATTCCTCTCGTAGCATTTTTCAATTACTTGGCGCATATTGAAAATCTGATCCTGACAGCATCTCTGTGGTCTGAAACCACACTGGTTTTCATCCAACTTCCTCTCAACCACTGATCGCACCCTCCCTTCCAAGATGCTAGTGAATACTTTGTGTGGTACACTAATTAATGCGATACCTCGATAGTTGTTGCAATCCTTCCTGTTCCCTTGCTTATAGGTAGGTGCAGTTACAGCTTTTGTCCAATCTGAAGGTACCTTACCAACATTCCATGCTAATTTGACTACTCTATGAAGCCATTTCATCCCTGCCTTCCCAGTATACTTCACCATTTCAGGTCTAATTTCATCTATTCTTGCTGCCTTATGACAATGGAGTTTATTTACCATCCTTTCCACGTCCTCAAGCATAATTTCACCAACATCATTTTCCTCCCCCCATGAGCTTGGCTGTTCGCAACACAACCAGGATGATTTTCTTTTACATTGAGAAGATGTTCAAAATATTCCCTCCACCTCTCCAGTGATTCCCTGGGATCTATTATGAGTTCACCTGAATTACTCAACACACTGTTCATTTCCTTTTTCCCTCCCTTCCTAAGATTCTTTATTACTGTCCAGAAATGTTTCCCTTCTGCTCAACCTAGCCTTTCCAGGTTGTTACCAAAATCTTCCCATGAGTTCTTTTTGGATTCAACGACTATATGTTTCGCTCTGTTTCTTTCATCTTTCATCATTCAAAATAAAAGGAATTTTAATTTTATAGGAATTATAATTTTGGTTACCCATTCTACCACATTTCCCGGGTTCTCCTGTATTTAATCCCTTATTGTGTCTCCTGAATATTTATGCTACATAAATGTGTAAAAACAAATTTGAGAGATCAAAATGCACTTTATAAGTTTTTCCTTTATAATTGTTCCCAGTATGTCGGAAGTAATTGATTTGTTTGATTTTCTGTTTGCTTGTTTTCGCTTTATTTTACTCACAAACCTTCCCGCGGAGTGATCTTGCTTTTGGCTGTTAGGAATACATGTGTACGTTTTGATTTTACGAATATCAATAGCATGGCAACCGAACATAGTATCACCAACTATACAACTCGGTGCATGTGTGTGTATGTCTTTTTCTAGTTATAAGGGGCGATTAAAAAGGTTCCGTTCGATGACCGTACAGTCCTGAATCGGGATGCCATCAGGCAAAATCACCGTGAGTATTAAAGGCACTCATCTCACAGACGCTTTAGGATGAAGATCCCCGTGTCGTAAAACATCGTGTCCACTTGCATGAAGAAGTCCGTAACAGCCTGCCGCTCATCCTCGTCCAACAGGAAGCGTCGACCACTCAAGGCCATTACGAGTGGACCGAAGGCGTGATAATCGCATGGAGAGAGAAATTATGGTCCGCCTTAATCGCCTCATCCACTGCCTGCTTGTTGTAGTCCGTAATAGATGACGCTGCCCTCCCAGATCAACCGGCGTCTTGTGTCTTAACGCGACCCGCACGGAACTTGGTGCACCATTCCACAACGGTGGTTTTCGACAGACATGCTGCCCCATAAACAGTCTTCATTCTCAATGGATGTCCACCTGTGTTTCTCCTTTGGCAGCCAAGAACAGAATAACAGCACATTGGTCCTGTTTGGACGCATTTGGTAATAACGTCACCATAGTTCACGTGGCCCCAATACACGCACGCACCTCTGCATGACACGACTGCGACTCTAATCCATTTGCCTACATTTTCGTGCTTATATACCCGCATCGGAGAGGCATTACATTGCCTATCCGCTGCAGCAACGCCCTCAAACGGTAAATTTTCGATCACGCCTTATAGTAGAGAACAATTTTATAGTTAGTGCTAGTGAATGCTAATGAGTTAAGGATACAGTTTCAGTTATTGTTTTTGTTACGGAAATTTCGTTGAACAGGGAGGTTTAAGAAGGTGCCGGGGTGAAGGGTGGGCAGGAAAATGACCAGAGCATAATTTAACGCACTAGATTTTGAAATATTATCTCTTTCCTTCCTTTCTTTTAAAATTTGCTAGATAATCTGAATAAACACAACAATATATTAATGATCTCGTCAGCTCCCACAAGAACAACAATGACTTAAAGTCAAAAATCAGGTACAAAATTAGAGTGAAATATCCATGCGATAATATAGAAGGGATGAGCTTAATCGCTCTGAACCAGTACAGTTTTACTAGAGCATGTTTGCTCCACTCATTTATATTCTAGAAGACTTATCTCCGAAAAGTTACTGTAGTCCAGGCTCTAAGAGGCACAAGCATCTTACAAGATTCTGCTTTACAAACTCCAATAACTGTGTTTACAGTTACTTCTGATCAACACTCATTAACACATTCGTCTATAAACAAATACCAATTAACACAGGGGCAATGAATGCCCATTCTAAATGTCCTTAAATTAAAAATAAAAGGTTTAACACGGACGGCCATGGACAAAAAGCTAGGAGGCGAAACAATTGCACTCCTTTAAAAAAACACTTAAGACCCTAAATTGGCTTATGGCTGGAAGTTGCAGAGGCTAAGCCTATACTACAGAGGGATGACTTAACGAAAATTATTAAATACCGAAGGAGTGTGAAGAATTTAGAGGTGAAGAAAATTTTAGTCACACCATATCAAATCGAATGGGAATCAACAGAGGGTGAACACTCTTTGTTTCCTTAATTTACATGTTTCCCAGCAGGGATTAAAACAGAGTCCTCAGACTTGCCGAAAATTAACATTCAAGAAATGACTTTAGATATTTAAGTTGTTGGGCCTTCCAAGCGAAGGCAGACAGCCCCTGTCTCCTAATAACACACCGCACTCACTAGATTGGAGCGATGAAGATCACAATACGGCCCTAAAGCGCCCAGCTTTCATAGCATTTTCCAAGGGAAGATTCCAGAACTCTTTTCAGATAGGCAGGATGCCTGTACACACCCCAATTTTAATTGGCTACAGAGAAATACACAAAATTCCTGGTTGGTTAATAATTAAGGAAGAAAGAAGCCGTAGTAGTGTTGGCAACATTGACACATAAACAAAAATCAATCTAAAAAAACTATGGTTAACAAACATTGAAGGTTGAAATTCCCTCAAGAATTAATTATCCTTAATCCCTCCAGATGGGCACATAGGCCGATGGTAGAGATATCTAATGATTGTAAGGCCCAAGTAGCTTGTTTTAGTTTAAGTTTCATAGCACAGGTGGCCTTCTAGAGTACGCGCAGTTCATCTGGACGGAGAAGGTGTACCCCCGCTACAGACCTCCATCCCCTAGGGTTTTACCATTCTGAACATTATGGAATTCTTACATTCAAGAATACATCACTTGCGAAAAAAATATATATATATGTACAAGTTGGAAAATATCTTGATGAAGATTCAGTTCTAATTGGTTTTTGAGGCAAGGAAATCTTGATGTTATTTGCGAAGTCATAGTAGTCCGGTTAATTGCGCCCAATGTTGGCGGCAAGAGCGGCCGCCACTGCCGATGTCAGGATGAGGCCCCCGTAACCCCAGGTACCCTAAGATACCACTTTCTCGTATATTGAGAGGAACAGGCAAGACTACGTTAACTAAGGATCAAGTAGCATAGTTCCGCCCAATGATTCAGTGGGTGGTTTGGGGTTCAGCTTGCAAGCTACTCCCAATGATGACAGTCCCCAAGTTGGCCGTTAAGAATGAGACTAGGCCGAAACGAGGCGAGCCCATGCCCCACGCCGGAATCCCTCGCCAGATGACACGACGTGGCCTCAGGTGAAGGTAGGGCACTGTTAACAATCGAATTTCTGGGTTACAGTAACTGGCTTATTTACAGTGTTTCACGTGGAGCAGAGATTGTTTCTTTGTAGGAAGAGTGTACAGTATTTCTGACTAAGCTTTGGAGGCAGGGACGGTAATGGCAGAGAGGTAATGGAATTATTGAAGGGAAGATTTTTACAAAAGGATTTCAACAAAACTGAAAATTAACTTAGGGTATAACACAACCTACAGGGGCAGAAGGCCTCCTTATTTAAACTTGCTTTCTCAAATTTTAACTAATAAGGCGATAAGGAATGAAATATATTAAAATAGGCAATGCCATCACTTGGCGGCTTATCATGATTTTATGTTACTTGGTTTACGTCGCACCGACACAGATAGGCGACGATGGGATAGGAAAGGCCTAGGAATGGGAAGGAAGCGGCCGTGGCGTTAATTAAGGTACAGCCCCAGCATTTGCTTGGTGTGAAAATGGGAAACCACGGAAAACCATCTTCAGGGCTGCCGACAATGGGGTTCGAACCCACCATCCCCCGATTACTGATACTGGTCGCACTTAACAGACTGCAGCTATCGAGCTCGGTAGGCTTATCATGGAAAGCAACAGTGTTCACACAAGTTTTTCTTGAGACGGATGAACACGAAAAAAATCCTTTCTGTTTCAGGGTTTCTCACCAAGAGTGTAACAGCGGTTATAAAATCCAGTGTTACACAGGGTCATGAAACATGGGGACGAGCTTGCCTGCAGGAACAAATTTTTTAACCATAGCCTAACCTGATCTCAGACTTAAAAATTGGTGGATCTGCGTCCACGATCATACCTATTCCTTACATTCTCATAAGAGGCTTAAAGATTATTATTGGCTCTTTTCCACAGGTCCCGGATGTTATCTGAGCCTATTGTATCTGTAAAATGCTCATTAATTGACCACGAATTGGACCAGGGAGTGTCGGGAACAAACTTAAACATAAGGGATGTCGGAGATAACTTGTGTGACACATGAACGGCCGAGTTAAAGGCAAATGATAAAGAGTGTAATGAAGTGATCCAACGAGAATAATCTTCGTGTTGGAACGCAATCAGGGCAGATCGAAGATTACTTCAAGGTGTACAACTTTGCTTCCGGCGTTTGCCGATGGATGGCTACAACGGTACGTATCGGTCGAACGAAACAGATCGGAGACATCAGGCAGTTAGCTTGGACCTCGGTCAACATAACCCCATTCAAACTTAGTCGATGTGTGTCTGCATCACAAAGTTTTTCTCAATTGAGCATGGCAGTGTACGAGCCAAATTCTCGGCATTTGAGGGAGGTGTTACTGTTTAGTTTCAATATGAAGAAAACAGCGACTGAGTCTCATCGAATGCTCTCACGTACGTATGGTGAGGACGCTATTAGTGGAAGAACGTGTCGTCAGTGGTTTCAACGCTTCATGAACGGTAATTTTAACGTCGAAGACCGGTATAGTGGTGGAAGAGAGAAAGTTTTCGAAGATGCAGAATCGGAGACATTGCTGAGTGAAGACTCGCGTCAAACTCAAGAAGAATTGGCACGATCAGTGGGAGTGACACAGCAAGCTATTTCAAAACGTCTCAAGACAATGGGCGTGATTCAGAAAGAAGGAACTTGGGTACAGTATGAGTTGAAACCAAGAGACGTTGAACGGGGACGAAAAATGAGTTCATTACGATAACCCTAAACGCAAAAAATCATGGGGATATCCCGGCCATGCTTCAACGTCGACGGTAACACCGAATATTCACGGCTACAAGATCATGCTCTGCATTTGGTGGGACCAGCTCGGCGTCGTTTACTATGAGGTGTTAAAACCCGTTGAAACAATCACAGGTGCTCGTTATCGAACGCAATTAATGCGTTTGATCAGAGCATTGAAAGACAAATGGCCGCAATACAGCGAGAGGCACGATAAAGTGATTTTGCAACACGACAACGCTCGACCCCACGTTGCAAAAGAGGTCAAAACATACCTGGGAATGTTAAAATTGGACGTCCTACCCCACCCGCTGTATTTTACAGACATTGCTTCCTCTGATTGTCACTTATTTAGTTCAATGGCGCATGGCATGGCTGACCGACACTTCCAATCTCATGAGGAAGTCACAAATTGGATCGATTCGTGGATCGCTTCAAAAGATGAACAATTTTTTCGACACGGGATCCGAACACTGCCCGAAAGATGGGAGAAAGTCGAGACCAGCGATGGACACTACTTTGAATGATACATGTGTAAATATTCTGTTTCATTAAAGCCTCCAATGTTGGGGACAAAACGGCAGTAGCAAAGTTGTACACCTTGTATTGACCCGCTCAGATAGAGATGGCTGTGGGTAGTACGCAGACGTAGTGACATGTGAGATAAAGAATTCTATACAGAACTTACGAAATAAATTGGAGGTGAACGCCTTAGCATTATCAGAAACAGTATATTGGCAGGGTCCAAAACATGCAAAAATAGTATTGAGACAAGGAATAGTTGACTGAGCAGTGGCAAGCCTAGTCGGAAACAGCCATGAGAACCGTGTGAAGCCATCACAAATACAAGAATGAATTTATTCCTATTACCTTTATATTGAGAAAAAGGCCCTATATTATCTATGTATAATCGCTCCATAGGACTAGATGCTTGATGTTGTGAAAATAGCCCTGCCTTAGTAGAAAACGTGGGCTTGCTAATCAAACAGGTCTTACATGTTTTAACCAGTTCCCTAATCGCACCATCCATACTTTTCCAAATAAACAATTCCCTTACCTTCATTCTAATTTTGAAGATCCCTAGATGTCCCAGTAATGCGCTCTCATGGTAATATTGAAAATCATAGGCACTAGAACACCTGAAACTACAAACGAATACCGACAGTAAGATATCTCCACACAATAGCGACTGAAGCAATAGTAACCTGATGTGATTCCGAGCAAGATATATTACAACACTGGCACATGTGGAGATTGAACCCGCGATCTTATCGTTATTAACGCCATACTCTAACCTGATGAACTAACGGGCCTAGTACGATTGTGCGATATGTAAGTAAACTTCAAGGGTTAGTTTCCTAATGTCTTGTTATTACTCTACAGATAGAGCAAGACATCTCCACACAACAGTGACTGTGGCATTAGTAACCTGAAATGCTTCAGAGCAAGTTACTTTAAAACACTGGCCCGTGCGGGTATCGAACCCATGACCTTCGCTTTATTAGCACTACGCTGTAACATACTGTACTAACGGGCCTGTTACAAACGTTCGATATATATATATCTTTCAACGTTAGTCCCCTAATGTCTTGTTTAAAACCCTACAGAGATAGCAAGACATCTCCACATAGTTACTGTGGCATTAGTAACCTGAAATGCTTCAGAGCAAGTTACCTTAAAACATTGGCCCGTGCGGGTGTTGAACCCACGACCTTCGCGTTATTAGCACTACGCTGTAACATACTGTACTAACGGGAATACTAGAATTATGCGATATAAAAGTAATATTCAAGACTTATAACCCTAATGTCTTGTTTAATACTCTACAGATACAGCAAGACATCTCCACACAACAGTGACTCTGGCATTAGTAACCTGATATGATTCTGAGCAATTTACATAAAAACACTAGCTCGTGCGGGGACCAAACCCGCTACCTTCGAGTTATTAGCACGACGCTCTAACCCACCGACAAGTGAGCCTTCTCTCCTTTGATACCGATTTGCCGGAAATCCATATAGTTTCTGAAAGCTTATGTCACATGTAGAAAAATTATGAGATTTTAGTTGGCCTCGTGTATCATATCAATTTATATCGCCTCGTGGCGTTGTGGTCGGCCATTATTTCTTGCTCTCCGTGGGTATTTACACTGACTGACAGAGCAAATGCAACACCAAGAAGGAGTGGTTCGAAAGGGATGAAAGTTGGGGAAAAAACAGAGACGGCACGGACGAATAATTGATGTTTATTTCAAACCGATATGCAGGTTACACAATGCGCACGGCATCGACTCAGTAGGATGTAGGACCACCGCGAGCGGCGATGCACGCAGAAACACGTCGAGGTACAGAGTCAATAAGAGTGCGGATGGTGTCCTGAGGGATGGTTCTCCATTCTCTGTCAACCATTTGCCACAGTTGGTCGTCCGTACGAGGCTGGGGCAGAGTCTGCAAACGGCGTCCAATGAGATCCCACACGTGTTCGATTGGTGAGAGATCCGGAGAGTACGCTGGCCACGGAAGCATCTGTACACCTCGTAGAGCCTGTTGGGAGATGCGAGCAGTGTGTGGGCGGGCATTATCCTGCTGAAACAGAGCATTGGGCAGCCCCTGAAGGTACGGGAGTGCCACCGGCCGCAGCACATGCTGCACGTAGCGGTGGGCATTTAACGTGCCTTGAATACGCACTAGAGGTGACGTGGAATCATACGCAATAGCGCCCCAAACCATGATGCCGCGTTGTCTAGCGGTAGGGCGCTCCACAGTTACTGCCGGATTTGACCTTTCTCCACGCCGACGCCACACTCGTCTGCGGTGACTATCACTGACAGAACAGAAGCGTGACTCATCGGAGAACACGACGTTCCGCCATTCCCTCATCCAAGTCGCTCTAGCCCGGCACCATGCCAGGCGTGCACGTCTATGCTGTGGAGTCAATGGTAGTCTTCTGAGCGGACGCCGGGAGTGCAGGCCTCCTTCAACCAATCGACGGGAAATTGTTCTGGTCGATATTGGAACGGCCAGGGTGTCTTGCACATGCTGAAGAATGGCGGTTGACGTGGCGTGCGGGGCTGCCACCGCTTGTCGGCGGATGCGCCGATCCTCGCGTGCTGACGTCACTCGGGCTGCGCCTAGACCCCTCGCACGTGCCACATGTCCCTGCGCCAACCATCTTCGCCACAGGCGCTGCACCGTGGACACATCCCTATGGGTATCGGCTGCGATTTGACGAAGCGACCAACCTGCCCTTCTCAGCCCGATCACCATACCCCTCGTAAAGTCGTCTGTCTGCTGGAAATGCCTCCGTTGACGGCGGCCTGGCATTCTTAGCTATACACGTGTCCTGTGGCACACGACAACACGTTCTACAATGACTGCCGGCTGAGAAATCACGGTACGAAGTAGGCCATTCGCCAACGCCGTGTCCCATTTATCTTTCGCTACGTGCGCAGCACAGCGGCGCATTTCACATCATGAGCATACCTCAGTGACGTCAGTCTACCCTGCAATTGGCATAAAGTTCTGACCACTCATTCTTGGTGTTGCATTTGCTCTGTCAGTCAGTGTATTTATTTATTTATTTATTTATTTATTTATTTATTTATTTATTTATTTATTTATTTATTTATTTATTTATTTGGTGGCCCGTTATTTTGTTGTTACCCATACAAGATTAATCATTTCAGCTATGTTTTTCTTTGTGTCACAATTAGGTACATTGATTGGCGTCTTACAACAAAGTCCTTGGGTAAAGAGACTCATTCATGAGGTGGAACGACTGGAGAGAGAGACAATTGGGTGTCCGTATTGCGTGAATGAGCTCTGTTGTACCTTGGATATGTTTTACGTCGATTTTATTCTACGGTTCATGTGTGAAAGCCTCTGTATTATTGAAATGAAATGGCGTATGGCTTTTAGTGCCGAGAGTGTCACGGGACAAGTTTGGCTCGCCAGATGCAGGTCTTTTGACTTGACTCCCGTAGGCGACCTGCGCATCGTGATGAGGATGAAATGATGATGAAGACGACACGTACACCCACCCCCGTGCCAGCGAAATTAACCAATTAAGGTTAAAATTCACGACCCCGCCGGGAATCGAACCCGGGAGCCCTGTGACCAAAGGCCAGCACGCTAACCCTCTAGCCATGGAGCCGGACAGTATTATTATTATTATTATTATTATTATTATTATTATTATTATTATTATTATTATTATTATTATTATTCCTGTACCAAATTGCTCTCCTATTTCCCCAATGTGCTGCTGTGTATTGGAAGCACCTGTACATGGATGGTTTGTGCTGTTTTGGCATTTGAAGTGTATATGAGAGACGTGTTGTTGATGTGAATTGGGCCTCCGATAGTGTGTGGGTTTTCCCTGAAATATCCACGTGAGACGTTAGTTATAAATCGTACTTCTACATTTTGGTCCTACTAACCGTTATTGTCGTTTATGCGTTCCCTGTTTCTTGTAGCCCTTTATTTTATTGTGTGAGTGTTCGAATGTGAGGTATGTAGGACGCATATCACATTGCCTAGTTGTGTCATTCATTCTTATTTTTGTTGTTGGGACCCCTGACATATTTGTGTGTGTATATATTGCCTTAGTTTCGCTCTGTTTATCTCTGATACCGGGCGCCATGCCTGCGCGCATCTTATTTTCTTGATCTTTGGTCCGGCCATATTAGAATCTTTCTTCCTTTTGTTTCGTTGGAAACCGTTTTTAAGCGGCATCCCATTGAATAGGTGTGTATCGAGACCGTTAAAGTTTCGTCCTGTTGATATCTAGATATGTAATAATGTATTACTTTGGGTTGAACTATGTGTCATACATTAATTGTATTTTGTTCCCAGGTAACAATTTATTTTATTATCTTCTAATTAATTGTATTCTATGTATGTTTGAACCTGTTGGCTCATTCAGGTTATGAGTAGGCGCGATGCCATTAGGATAGTGAATTCTATATCGAGGTCATGTATTGTTCCCACTGGGCATGTTTTCCATTTTTTTGTTATTTTATCTTTTATTTCCGTGTGGCCATCTATTATTTTTATTTAATTATTATTATTATTAAAAAACCTCTGCTGTTTTTCTTTTAATCTGCGTTATCATTGCTGGAATAGAAGGGGAAGCCTTTTAAATTTTACCCTTTTAATTTAAAAGGCTCGAGTTTAGTTCATGACTTCGTGTCTAGTCAGTTTTTGACCAGGTCCACATGAACATCATAGGTTAAGTATATATGTATCGCCCTGTTACCTCTGGTTTATTTGAGATTCCTCTGATTTTTGTCGTTTCCTTTTTTGATTATCTTTCTGCCTCAGAAAATATATGACTTTCTGGCAAGTCAGTATCAAAGAAGAGAAGGTTTACTTGTGAGCTAACGGTTCTGCTGCAAACGTGCGATATATATGCAATCTTCAAGAGTTATTTCCTTAATGTCGTCTTTAATACTCTACAGTTACAGCGAGACATCTCCACACAATAATGACTGTGGCATTCCTAAACCGATAAGACTAAGAACAAGTAACTTAAAAAATATCAGCAAATTATGTTTCATCGTAGAATTATGGATTCAATATAGTGATTGTTTACATTCGAATGATTTCAATTCTATATCAAGAGTACTTGTCAACGGATATTTTCAACGTTGATACCAATAGAAAGGTCAGTACGACAAGGGTGCCCACTATTCATGCTACTCTTTGTCATAGGACTGGAACCATTCATTCGGACACTTCAACCACAGCTACAAGGATACAGAGTAAATACCTATACATTTTCATTGTGTGTTTACGCTGATGATATATCGAAGTTAGTCCGATGTGCCAGTACATTGATCATCTTGTAAAAGCTCTCAGCACCTACAGCACCGCGTCAGGAGCGAATTCCAATCCCAGAAAACTACTTTACTTCACTTAAATGGAGGGTCAGGAATCATTTCAAGAAACTGGTTTCGTAAGGTTGATGAGGTGATGATCCTTGGTGTTAAATGGAAGAAATTTGTGCTCGATACTTTAGAAACCAACTGGACTACAGTTATTGCCAGCGTTAGGGCTCTGATGATGAAATTTTGTCGTAGGAATTTGAATTTAACTCAGAGGATTGTGATGATAAACATTTATGTGCTCTCAGAGTTTTTATATTTAGCTCAAGTGTTCCCGCTACCTACAAAATCTGAAGGCCAACTCTCAAAATATATCGGTTGGTTCACATGGTAGGCCAACTGTTTCGAGTACAACGAGACCAACTTTATCTTCCATATAGGCTCGGTGGGTTAGGACTAACAGCACATGGAACGAAATGCCAAGCACTACACTTTAAAAATGACATATCCGTATTGTTACAGCCGGACACTTTCTCGAACGCACTGTAGAAGGGTATCTGGAGATTAGCTGACGGTAACACCAGACCTCAGCCTAAAATATTCCGAGATCATCATCTGAAACTCCAACAAGTTGTAAATGAACTACTTCCAGGAACGAATGCTACCACCAAAACTATTTACAGTATGATACGCCGAGCTGTGAACTTCACCCCACGGATTGAATCCACAGCACTCTACACCCACTGGCCTATGGTCAGGGCAAACTTTAGTCGTATGAAACTCTCGTCTCACGCACGTTCGCAAATCTTCCTCTTTCTAAACAATCTGGTACCAACAGCACAACTTCGACACAAAATACATCTGGAACAGTCGCCATGGTGTACGGTGTGTGGTCAAACGGATACAGCGATACACCGACTAACAACATGCACAAATATAGTGCACAAATGGAGATGGTGTAAACGACAGGTATGTCGCCTCATGAACATGGCCCTGGGAGACATCGACGACAGGAAGCTGATACGCCTGTCCGTGGCGGCCTTTCCCCAGATCAAACAGCAAACGACTGTGTGGATACTAGGACAATAAATTGCTGATGTGTTGATGGTGTTATACTCCCGGCTCTCTTGTACCACATGAAGAAAGAGTGGTGGAAACTCAGTGAAAGTGGACAGCTGGAAGATAGGTATGGTCTCTATTTGAAGTGTATTGAATTATGACAATGTTTCCTTTCTGTAAATGTGATCCTCTCAGTTCTTAGGTTCAGTTGTTTCCTTCGAAGGTATAAGAACACTTCATTTTTATTTTTATCTGAGAGGATATGTGAAACTGCTTAAAACTTTACGCTATCACATGTACTGGTTCTTTGGTTCACATTTATTACATGTGTGCAGTGTAAATATCGAAATGTAGAATAAACGAATAAAAAAGAAAAACAAAGTGGTTAAGGCGTCTGACTACTTCTGGGAGCGTAGGTTCGAATCCTACCGACTGCGCGACATTTTTGCAGTGCAAATCTCTCAGGTAACGTAAGATGAACGGTCGGATCAAGAAACACGTAAGGCAGCTTCCTTCATATCTCAGAAGAACGAATTTAATTTCAAAGCTCTAGTGTGAACATTTCAAGGAAATACTTTGTCACGATGAATGTTTGTACCTTAGAGTGTAGTACACTTACCGTAATTACAAGTAGCCGCAATTTCTCCTGAGCGACTTATAGTACCTCAATTACACCATCTATATCTATTCCTCTGTACACTCCAAGCTACAAACATTCGTCGTGACAGACAGTGTGAACTCTCTGAAACAGATGCATGTTCACCATTAACTTGCTAATGTGCACTACTTACAGTAAATGTGTAATAATTGCACTACCACTTAGAAGCTCCAGGACAGCACCACATTTCGCAAGAATAACCTAGGACGGAACCGTTCATTACTGAGAGGCCTTGAGACTTGAGGTAGGCGCGTGCGCGGCAGCCATGCTTGCCCCTCGTACCCGTTACCCAGCAACCACGTGGCTTCTCGTCAGACGAACATAGTACGTTGGCGGAAAGAACAGGATTTTCGGTCAGGCGATTGCAGAATTATGAACATAAAGCAAACAGGGAAAATACGGGAGTTGTTTTAATCATGAACGCAAAGGAGAAGCTCCTACCACCAGCACAGTGAAGAAATTTTTCATGTCAAGGTAGCCACCAAACCAATGCTGACCACAATGGTGCAGGTCTATATGCCTACCAGTTCACCGAATGGCGAAGAAATCGAAAGAATGTATGAAGAAGTAGGAGACTTAATAGAGTATATAAAAGGAGGTCCGCCTCTGTGGTGCAGTCGTTAGTGTGGTTGGCTACCACCGTGGGAGGCCCGGGTTCGATTCCCGGCTCTGCCACGAAACTTGAAAAATGGTACATGGGCTTGAACCGGTTCCACACAGCCTCGGGAGGTCGAATGACTAGAGGGGTTTGATTTCCGCCTTAGCCATCCACGAAGTGGTTTTCCTTGGTTTCGCACATCTACTCCAGGCAAATGCCGAGGTGGCCCCTAACGTAAGGCCAAGGACGCTTTCTTCCCTTTTCCTGGTCTGCCCCTCACAATCATCCCAACCCCACAAGGCAACTATTCAGCATAGCAGGTGAGTTCATCTGGGTAATGTACTGGTCTTCCTGCCCGTTGAATTCCCCTCCCAAAGTGTCCTGCTGCCCGTTGTATTCCCTTCCCAAAGTGTCGTGCTCCCGAACACTGCCGTTGAGGTGGTAGAGGTGGGATCCCTTGCTGAATCCGAGGGAAAAAACAACCCTGGATTGTAAAAAGATTAAGAAAGGAATAAGGAAGGGAAGAAAGAAAGAAGGAAATAAATAAATAAATAAAGAAATGTTGGCAAGGTACGTATTATGAGGAATGTTCTGCTGTCTTCGAAGCCATTACCATGTGAAAGAAGCTTTGTTAACGCCAGTTAAGGACAGGGGAAACTCGTTTAATACACGGCACGATTTGCACCTGCTGTATGAAGTGTTCTAGCACACGGTAATAACGTGAGGAAGAAGATGATGACACTCGCTGCCTGGTTACCAAGGTGTCGCAACATTGATGACGCTAACTCCAGATAACATGTCCATGCAAGTAGATCATTAAATTTGTCTTGGCGAAAATCAAGTGACTGAGCTCGATAGCTGCAGTTGCTTAAGTGCGGCCAGCATCCAGTATTCGGAAGGTAGTTGGTTCGAACCCCAATCTCAGCAGCCCTGAAGATGGTCTTCCGTGCTTTCCCATTTTCACACCAGGCAAATCCTGGGGCTCTACCTTAATGAAGGCAATGGCCGCTTCCTTCCCAGCCCTTGCCCTTTCCTGTCCCTTCGTCGCCATAAGACATACCTGTGTCGGCCCGACGTAAAACCAATAGCAAAAAAAGAGAAAATCAAGTGATCCTATATTACCCAGCAACCGTGCAGGCTGCGATGTGGAGTATTGGTGGATGGCCATGACTCAAGGTACTGTTGCTAGGTAACACTTTGTAGCGGTTGAAATCCTGTTACAATATTATATCTGTATTATTATTATTGTATCTGTATTGTTATTATTATTTTATCTGGGTTTTTATTATTATTATTATTATTATTATTATTAGTAGTAGTAGTAGTAAAAGTATTATTATTATTATTATTATTATTATTATTATTATTATTATTATTATTATTATTATTATTATTATTATTATTATTATTATATGTGTTATTATTAATTCTATTCTGCAATCTGATTTCGCTATGTAGTAATTGATTATCGCTTGCGTGATTGTAGTTAATTTGTAACGTGTAAGGTGAGGCTTGCTACCTAATAGAATATATGGATATGCTTTGTGAAACCTTTTGACATTGCAACACAAGGAGCAATACTGCTACCATAACTGTCGAGTCACCGCTCTGTCATTGTATACATTTAGATATGATATCATTCTTAGGAAAGACCTACGTCGCCTTCGGCTTTGTCACAACAACCTGCATCACTTTGAGTTGGGTGGGCGTGACGTCATTGCTATTTTTGGGCGATTACTTGTGGGTGTCAACTAACGCCCATATAAGCTGTCCGTATATTATAGCGGCTGTCAGTCGGAAGGAGAGTGAGGCCACAGTTGGTTGGAAGGAATTGGAAGGAGAGACTTGCCTTGAAGTGTTGTAGTCAGATGGATAGAGCCTTGGTCCGTAGACAGTCATTTGGATGAAGAGGCCTCAGTCGGTTAGTAGGTGGATACAGTGCCTTGCCATACAGAGTACCTCTGCGATGGTAGTAGTCAGTCCGTGAGATGGAGAAGCAGCAGTCACATGGATACTTAGTCGTTAGTCACCATATGTATTAAATGTTGCGGGTGTGTTTCGTGCATCTGTTAGCTTAGCTCGAGTTAGCTCGAGTCGTTGTGTCAGTTTGGTGATCGCCGAATATTGAGTCGTCGTGATGCAGACTAACATTTATTAGTGAATTACTTCTAAATTTGATTGTGAAGTGTGAATCTAATTTCAAGCCATGCTGTATCTCGTCAATGAAAGAGAAAGGATATATCACCGAATTAGGTTGATACACCTATAGCTGATACCAGCTCAAAAGAATACATCGTAATAACACTCAAAGTGTTCGAGGTACTGTAAAGTGAACCAGTGAGGGATACATTTCTTGTACAACTTTTAAATGCCCAGTCAATAGGAGTCCACATTTAATGCCTAAATTCTTTCAGTTGTAATGTCATAATATTATATTATACTGTAAATTATTGCGGTATGTCTTGCTATTTAAATTCAAAATTTAAAGAATATTTCTTGTCAATATTAAATTACCGTTTTATTTGAATGGTAAAATTAGTCAACCTCAAATTTAATGGGGAAACAAAACCACAGTCCGCCTCTGTTGTGTAGTGGTTAGTGTGATTTGCTGCCACCCCCGGAGGGCCGTGTTCGATTCTCGGCTCTGACCCTAAAATTTGAAAATTGGTACGAGGGATGGAACGGGGTCCACTCAATCTAGGGAGGACAACCGAGTTGAGGTAGGTTCGATTCCCACATCAGCCATCCTGGAATTGGTCTTCCGTGGTTTCCTCCTTCTCGTCCGGGAAAATGCCGTCGTGGTACCTAACATAAGGCCAAGGCCGCTTCTTTCCCTCTTCCTTGTCTATCCCTCACCATCACACCACAAGGCCCCTGTTCAGCATAGCAGGTGAGGGCGCCTGGGTGGGGTACTGGTAATCCTACCCAGTTCTATCCCCCGACCCTGAGTCTGAAGCTCCAGGACACTGCCCTTGAGGCGGTAAAGGTGAGATCCCTCGCTGAGTCCGAGGGAAAAGCCAACCCTGGGGGGGGGGGGGGGGGGGGGGTAAGCAGATTAGGGAAGAAAGAGAGAACAAAACCACAACCTCGTTTTCCTAGAAACTATATGCTATGTTGTCAAAAGTGAGCTTATTACCTCACACCCTAGAGATATTCAAGACTCTTATTCTATTATTGGTGCATTAAGTTGTAGCTGGTGCCCATCAATTATTGTATATGTAAGTAATTAGGTAAGAACTAAGTGTGAGTACATAGTCCGACGACTGAGTATATTATTTAATGAATACTGTTTCAATATTTTTTCATTTGAAGGAAGCGGCCGTAGCCTGAAGTTAGGTACCATCCCTGCATTTGCTTGGAGGAGAACTGGGAAACCACGGAATACCTCTTCCAGGATGGCTGAGGTGGGAATTGAACCCACGTCTACTCAGTTGACCTCCCGAGGCTGAGTGGACCTCGTTCCAGCCCTCGTACCACTTTTCAAATTTCGTGGAAGAGCCGGGTATCGAATCCGGGACTTCGGGGGGTGGCAGCTAATCACACTAACCACTACACCACAGAGGCGCACCCACTGGTGTCGTGTGACGAAATATCAGGTTGTTGAAGAAATACACGATAAACATAGAAATATTAAATTCGTGCCTCATTAACAGCTGTATCACGATATCATGCATCAAAACAGTGGAAAGGCCTCAAGCAGTCGTGGCCGAGTGGTTAAGGCGTCTGACTAGAAATCAGATTCCCTCTGGGAGCGTAGGTTCGAGTCCTACCGACTGCGTGAAATTTTAGCGGTGCAGATCTTTCGGCAAACAGCAACTCTGTCTATCACTTAGACTGCAATACAACACTTTCATCTCTCGCAGAAACTAAATTGGCTTTTTATCAATCTTCACATCGCGTGAAACTGCAAATAACTTTCCTAAAATTGCCTGTTTCCAAGAGTATACTAAGACTGAATCAAGTGGTGACGTGTGGTGTTTCGTTATCTTGAAACGCCTCTTTTTTGTGATGGCGCGTTTTTTGTTGACCGTTGGGTTGTGGCTAGAATCACAGCAAGGGAGCAGCCTGCGTGTCAGTAGCGAAATTTCTGCGTTCACTCTCACCCTATAAAACATCAGGTTGAATGATAATTGATACATCACTACGCAATTATCCGACTTATAAATTAATTACATGGCTGAGTTTTGTAACAGTTTCAACTTCTCTTTCAGGCGAAAAAGTTCATATAATTGTATTTTTAAAGTTCAACAACTACTTTGGTGTCGATATCCCAATTATTAATAAAACCACGTCTTAGGTGAATAACTTTGTGTGTACTGTGTGAGAAAACATACATGTGATTAATATTGCCTTGCGGAAACCTCCCACCCCTCTTAATCATTACATGATCAGAGAATAATGTAAACAATAGGTCAGTAATTTTACTTCAGCAGCTCAAAAAATGTCTAAATATTATACATGCAAAGATTCTTGGGTCTGGTCTGTGTATTTTCCCAGAAAATATGTACATCATTCGAAGGAAATTCTAAAAATAATTTTAAACTTGTAATGTTCTTTCTGACACAAAATGTTAAACATAGAAGCTACATATTCTGCCCAAATAATGATGAATTTATAAAAAGGGATATTCAAGGAAATACCTCTTTTAGTTTCTGAGATATGTAAGAATACATCGAATTTGCATTTTTATCGTTTCACACTTCCCGGTTTCGTAAACATGGGAGAGATCATACTATGAGATAAAGCTGGAATTCAAGATAAATTGACCGGCTGTGTGAGGTGGTGATATAACGCGTCTGTAGTAAGAAGCGACTAAACGGGGCCTCCAGTTGCTCTTAACTAGAGAGCATTGCTTGGGGACCGCAGTGCCCGTAACTCAGTTCTGGCATTGCTTCCACTTACTTTAACCAGGTTCCTTACTTTCATCTATCCTATCCGAGCTCCCTTGGTCAACTCTTGTTCATTTCCGATCACAGATTTCCATTTTCACACACTTCATTGCCCTCGTCTTTCTTCGGCGAACACCTTCATTTTTCGATGTACCGAAACACTTCAACCCTTTTCCTGATTAGTGTTTTAGATAGGATGGGTTGCTCAGTTGCGCCTCATGTTAAAACATAATACCACCAGCACCACCAGGAGATATTGTGCTAACTGTTCGTTTATATGAAGAGAAATTAGGGATTGAAATAATTTATGCAGAAAAATATTCGATAAAGATCTTTGAACTCATTTAAAGGTTAGATAGACAACTCATAGGGAATCTGCCATCTAGGCAATAGCTTTGAATGCAGAACAATGATCTCTGAATGACTGACACTCCAGTGTCCTCCATTTTCGTCAGTATGCTCCATGTTCTTCTCTTGGACAATTCAATAGCGACACAGACCAATTGGCCAACTGAATCTAAAATATCTGCTATATCTTGCTGGAGTCCTGTAAGTTGAGCCTCACTGAAATAACCTTTCGTTAATCGAACTGCGCATGTCACATCACAATTATCAAATGAGAGACGTAAGTAATAGGAAATCCCTCTTCCACCTGACTCCAGGGTCACCGCTATCGCGTAATCGTATAGCGGCATCCGTCTGATGAAGGAGGCCACGGAAAGACAGTATAACGTTTGAATCAGATTAACTGCTGTATATTGAATTGCTGGCGTCAGGATTCCGGAGCAGTCGTGGCCGAGTGGTTAAGGCGTGTGACCAGAAATAAGGTTCCCATTGGGAGCTTAGGTTCGAGTCGTACCGACTGCGTGGCATTTTAGCAGTGCAGATCTCTCAGGTAACATCAGATGAACGGTGGGGTTAAGAAACACGTGGGGCAGCTTCCTTCAGATCTCAGAAGAACGAAATTTAATTGTAAAGCTTTAATGTCAACATTCGAGGAAATTCCTATGTCACGACGAATGTTTGTACCTTAGAGTATCGTACCCTTACCGTACCTACAAGTTGCCGCGATTTCTCCTGAGCGACTTATACTACTTCACTTATACCATCTATATCAATTCCTCTGTACACTCTAAGCTACTCTGAAACAGATAAATGTTCACTATTAACTTGTTCATGTGCACTATTTACAGTAAATGTGTAACTATTGCACTACCACTTTGAAGCTCCAGAATATAACCACATTTCGCAAGAATAACCTAGGACGGAACCGCTGTTTATCGAGAGGACTTGAGAATTGAAGTAGGCGCATGCGCAGCAGCCATGCTTACAACTCGTACCCGTTACCCAGCAACCACGTGGCTTCTCGTCAGACGAACATAGTACGTTTCCGAATGAAGAGGATTTTCGGTCAGCCGATTGCTGAATTGTCAACACAAAGTCAAACAGGGGGAATGCAGGAGTTGTTTTAATAATGAACTCAAAAACAGAATCTCCTACTACCAGCACAGTGAAGGAATTATTCATGTCAAGATAGACACCAATCTAATGCTGACCACAATAGTGCACGTTCATATGCCTACCAGTTCAGCGAATGGCGAAGAATACGAAAGATTGTATGATGAGGTAGGATAATTAATACAGTATATAAAAGGGGATCTGCCTTTGTGGTGCAGTGGTTAGTGTGGTTGGCCACCACCCCGGGAGGCCCGGGTTAGATTCCCGGCTCTGCCACGAAATTTGAAAAATGGTACATGGGCTTGAACCGCTTCAACAGAACCTACGTGTCGAAAGAGTGGAGGGGTTGATTCCCGCCTTAGCCATCCACGAAGTGGTTTTCCGTGGTTTCGCACATCTACTCCAGCCAAATGCCGGAATGGTCCCTAACTTAAGGCCACGGACGCTTCCTTCCGTCTTCCTAGTCTGTCCCTCACAGTCATCCCAAACCCACAAGGCAACTATTCACCATAGCAGGTGAGTTCGTGTGGGCAAAGTACTGGTCCTCCTCCCCGTTGTATTCCCCTCCCTAAGTGTCACGCTCTCGAGCTCTGCCCTTGCTGAATCCGAGACAAAACGAAACCTGGAGTGCAAACTGATTAAGAGAGAAATAAATACAAAGTCAGAATGATAGAACGGAATATTCTCAAGATACGTATTATGACAAAAATCTGCTGTCTTTGGTGACATTACCGTGTGCAAGAAGCTTTGCTAACGCCAGACAGGGGAATCTCGTTTAATACACGGCACCATTTGCACCTGCTGTATACACACGGTAATAACGTGGGGAGAAAGATGAAGACACTTGCTGCCTTGTACCAAGTTGTCGCAACATGGATGACGCTAACTCCAGATAACATGTCCATGCAAGAAAGTTATTGAATTTCTCTTGACGAAAACCAAGAGATCCTATTTTACCAAGCAACCGTGCTGGTTGCAATGTGGAGTATTGGTGGTACTGTTGCTAGGTAACACTTTGTAGAGTTGCAAATACCGTTACAAGATTACGTCTGTATTATTATTATTGTATATGCATTATTATTATTATTATTTATCTGGGATATTATTATTATTATTATTATTATTATTATTATTATTATTATTATTATTATTATTATTATTATTATTATTGGTATTGTTATAATTACTATTGTATTTGTATTATTATTATTTAAATCTATTCTGCAATCTGATTTCGCTTTGTAGGAATTGATTATCGCTTGCGTGATTGTAGTTAATTTGTTATGTATATATGTGTATGGAGATTAACATTAAAGACGTGTAAGGTGAGGCTTGCTACCTAATAGAATATATGGATATGCTTTGTGAAAACTTTTGACATTGCAACAAATGGTGCAATACTGCTACCATAAAAGTCGAGTCACCGCTCTGTCATTGTATACATTTAGATATGATATCATTCTTAGGAAAGACCTACGTCGCCTTCGGCTTTATCACAACAACCTGCAACACTTTGAGTTGGGTGGGCGTGACGTCATTGCAATTTTTGGGTGATTACTTGTGGGTGTCCACTAACGCCCATATAAGCTGACCGTATATTATAGCGGCTGTCAGATGGAAGTAGAGTGAGGCCACAGTTGGTTGGAAGGATTTGGAAGGAGAGACTTGCCATGAAGTGTTGTAGTCAGACGGATGGAGCCTTGGTCCTTGGATAGTCATTTGGATGGAGAGACCTCAGTCCGTCAGTCAGATGGATACAGGTGCCATACGGAGTACCACTGAGATTGTAGTAGTCAGTCCGTGAGATCGAGAAGCAGCAGTCACATGGATACTTAGTCGTTAGTCACCATATGTATTAAATGTTCGGAGTGTGTTTCGTGCGTCTGTTAGCTCGAGTTGTTGTGTCTGTTCGGTGATAGCCGAATACTGAGTCGTCGTTATGCAGACTAACATTTATTAGTGAATTACTTGTAAAGTTGATTGTCAAGTGTGAATCTAATTTCAAGCCATGCTGCATCTCGTCAATGAAAGAGAAAGGATACATCACCGAATTAGGTTGATACACCTATAGCTGATTCCAATTCAAAGGAGTACACCGTAATAACACTCGAAGTGTTTGAGGTACTGTAAAGTGAACCAGTGAGGGATAAATTTCTTGTACAACTTTTAAATGCCCAGTCAATAGGAGTCCACATTTAATGCATAGATTATTTCAGTTGTAATGTCATAGTTTTATATTATAATGAAAATTTTCGCAATAAATCTTGCTATTTAAAGTCAAAATTTAAGAGTATATTTTGTTCAATATTAAATTAATTTATCGTTTTATTTCAATAATAAAATTAGATAACCTCAATTTTAATGGGGAAACAAAACCACAACCAGCTTTTCCTACAACATATATCTTATGTTGCCGAATGTAAGCTTATTGCCTTATTATTCAAGACTCTCATTCTATTATTGCTGCATTGAGTTGTAGCTGGCGACTATCAATTATTGTATGTGTAAGTAAACAGGTAAGAACTAAGTGAGAGTACATAGTCCGACGATTGAGTGTATTATTTCTATCTATCTTAATCTGTTTATCTTCCAGGGTTGGTTTTTCCTCGGATTCAGCAAGGGATCCCACCTCTACCACCTCAAGGGCAGTGTCCTGGAGCTTCAGACTTTGGGTAGAAGGGATACAACTGGGGAGGAGGACCCGTACCTTACCCAGGCAGGCTCACCTGGTATGCTGAACAGGGGCCTTGTTGGGGATAGGAAGATTGGATGGGATAGACAAAGAAGAGGGGAGGAAGCGGCCGTGGCTTTAAGTGAGGTACCATTTCGGCATTCGCCTGGAGGAGAAGTGGGAAACCACGGAAAACGATTTCGAGGATGGCTGAGGTGGGAATCGAACCCCCTCTACTCAGTTGACCTCCCGAGGCTGAGTGGAACCCGTTCCAGCCCTCGTACCACATTTAAAATTTCGTGGCAGAGCCGGGAATCGAACCCGGCCTCCAGTAGAGGCAGCTAATCTCACTAACCGCTACACCACAGAGTCTCACGAGTATATTATTTATGAATATTATTTCAATATTTTCATTTGAATTTAATTACTTTCTTTCTTATTCTGCCTACCCTCCAGGGTTGGTTTTTCCCTTGAACTCAGCGGGGGATATCACCTCTACCGCCTCAAGGGCAGTGTCCCGGAGCTTCAGACAATGGGTCGGGGGATAGAACTGGGAAGGATGACAATATATTCCCAAAGTTTCGTTTTGATATTCAGCCTACACGTGTGTCAAAAGTAATAGTTTGTTTCGACGTGCATAAGGCCACGCCCCCTTCGTGGTAGTCATCATGACATAAACTGAAATATTTTGTCCATTTGAGACAATTCTTACTGCGCGATCAAGAAGGCTGTGACAACTTCCGCTGTATTGCCGCGTGTGCATAGCCCACTTCCGCTGTAAACAGAGTTGCAAATTGTTGTTGTTGCCAGATTATAAACCAAGTTCTGAAGTGAGCGGAGTAAGTGAGTGAGTTTTATTACTTTTGTGGGTTTCTTCGCCTTTTATAATGCCCAGATTTAGTCCGTGAGTTTTTAGAAAAGTGAAGAAGGCCCGCATTTTACGAATTCGAAAGGAAAATACAAACGTCGTGTGCCAGGAACCAACTCATGACTCTGAAAATTCACCTGTGAACAATAGTAGTGCATCAAAGAAGAAACTTGGATCTCGTATATCCTCAGAAGACAGCACGGGACGTAAAGCAACTAGTGGTTACAGATTTATAGATTTAGGAATTCTGAGCAGTGCTATATCTTCTTCTTGTGCATGTGCTGTTTGTGGAAAAACATCACTGAAACTCTTTGACAGTGAAGACAATATCGGTGTAGTGTGCAAGTTACATCTATTTTGAGAGAACTGTCAGACTGATATACCACTTTTTACATCTACCTCAAACAATAAGGTTTTTGAAGCAAAAATGTGGTTATGCTATGCCACGAGATGCATTGGGGTGGGGAGGGAAGGCACAAATTTGTTTTGTGGTTTCCTGAACATGCCACCACCATCAAGCAGGTTCACTACCCTCAACAATCACATTCTTGGTGCCCTAGAAATAGAAAGTAAAGAGAGTATGGCTGATGCTGCTAGAGAAGTAGTTATCTTGAACAGGGAACTTGTAGATGATGATTGTCCTGCTACTGATCTGGCCGTTTCATGTGATGGTACTTGGATGAAGCGTGGCCACACAACCCTTCACTGTGTCACCTCTGTAATAAGCATAGATACTGGAAAAATTCTTGATCTTCAGGTAATGAGTAAATACTTCAGTGCAAGAGCCTTGAGGAAACCATCTGAAGATAAGGTGGAAGAAGAAAGGTGTTTGGAGAAACATAAAATGTTTTGTGCCCGAAACCATTCAGGTACGAGCGGTGGAATGGAACCTGCTGGTATGAAACTAATTTTTAATCGGAGCCAGACACCTCACAATGTAAGATACACAAGGTATTTAGGAGATGGAGACACCTCTTCTTTCAAATCTGTATTTGAAAGTGAACCTTATGGTTCAGATGCTCCAATCAAGAAACTTGAGTGTGTAGGGCACATTCAGAAAAGGATGGGTGGTAGACTGCTGAAATTAAAGCGTGAACTGAAATGCAAAAAGCTTGAAGATGGTAAACCACTTGGAGGCTTACACAGGCTCACAGATAAAGACATACACAGTCTTCAGGTTTACTATGGAAAGGCCATAAGAGACAATGTTTGAGATATCAAAGCCATGCAAAAAGCAGTGTGGGCAATATTTTTTCACAAGCACTCTACTGATGAACATGCAATACATACTCTTTGCAGCATAACCTGGTGCAAATATAAACAAGCACAGGCAGAAGGAAGATCATATAAACATAAACACAATCTTCCTGAAGCTGTAATGAATGCCATCAAGCCCACATTCCGGATTCTAGCACACCCAGATCTGTTAAAAAAATGCACCCATGGCAAAACTCAAAACGCGAATGAGAGTTACAACCAATTAATATGGAAAAGGTGTCCAAAAACAACATTTGCTGCTTCTGATGTTGTTAAAATTGCTGCATATGATGCATGTTTGGTGTTCAATGATGGAAATAACGGAAGAATCGTGGTCCTTGAAAGGCTTGATTTTGATGCTGGTGCTTACACGCGGACAATTCTGGGAAAGATAGACGACCAACGCATTGTTGCTTCAGAACTATCATGGGAAATGCTTATCAAAGAGTCCAGGCAAATGAAACAGGTGAAAAGGAGAGGTTTAGAAGAGTCACAAGAAGAAGAAGAATAATATGGTTATGGTAAATAACATTCCAAATTTTCTTTCTTCATTTCCCGTAAGTTACATATTTCAACATATCATCATCATCATCATCATCTGTTTACCCTCCAGGATCGGCTCTTCCCTCGGACACAGCGAGGGATCCCACCTCTACCGTCTCAAGGGCAGTGTCCTGGAGCTTCAGACTCTTGGTCGGGGATACAACTGGGGAGAATGACCAGTACCTCGCCCAGGCGGCCTCACCTGCTATGCTGAACAGGGGCCTTGTGGAGGGATGGGAAGATTGGAAGGGATAAGCAAGGAAGAGGGAAGGAAGCGGCCGTGGCCTTATGTTCGGTACCATCCCGGCATTCGCCTGGAGGAGAAGTGGGAAACCACGGAAAACCACTTCCAGGATGGCTAAGGTGGGAATCAAACCCACCTCTACTCAGTTGACCTCCCGAGGCTGAGTGGACCCCGTTTCAGCCCTCATACCACTTTTCAAATTTCGTGGCAGGGCCGGGAATCGAACCCGGGCCTCCGGGGGTGGCAGCTAATCACGCTAACCACTACACCACAGAGGCGGACATTTTCAACATATACGGAACATTTTCTCCTAAACCAATAGGACTATTCTACTGAAATTTGGTACAGTTATTTCAAATAACTAGGTCCACAATACCCTAGGACAGTTTTTTCCTAAATAAATTTGGAAATAAATTATGCATTTATATATACCTATAAAAGAGGTCAATATTTTTCTAGAATTGAAAATATAATTTATCATCATCATCATCATCATCTGTTTACCCTCCAGGTTCGGTTTTTCCCTCGGACTGAGCGAGGGATCCCACCTCTACCGCCTCAAGGGCAGTGTCCTGGAGCTTCAGACTCTTGGTCGGGGGATACAACTGGGGAGTATGACCAGTACCTCGCCCAGGCGGCCTCACCTGCTATGCTGAACAGGGGCCTTGTGGAGGGATGGGAAGATTGGAAGGGATAGGCAAGGAAGAGGGAAGGAAGCGGCCGTGGCCTTAAGTTAGGTACCATCCCGGCATTCGCCTGGAGGAGAAGTGGGAAACCACGGAAAACCACTTGCAGGATGGCTGAGGTGGGAATCGAACCCACCTCTACTCAGTTGACCTCCCGAGGCTGAGTGAACCCCGTTCCAGCCCTCGTACCACTTTTCAAATTTCGTGGCAGAGCCGGGAATCGAACCCGAACCTCCGGGGGTGGCAGCTAATCACGCTAACCACTACACCACAGAGGCGGCGAAAATATAATTTATAAAAAACAAAAAGATTCTGACTAATTTTGTTCGAAAGGATTTTTCAACTGCTTTCTTACAGTCTATATACAAAAGTTCAAGTTCATAGCAAAGACAGTTTTTGAGTGAAAAAATGTTAAAATTTTGAATTTTCAGAATTTGAAAAATATTAAATATCATCTTTTCATATTGGTGGAAAACACTCCTCTGACACCTATTTATGTGTATACAAAGTTTGGTAAAGCTAACTCTAAAATGCCCTGAGTTATAATAAAAATGCTGTTATACTGTAATATCGCATACGTCCCACTTTAACAGCTGTATCACGATATCACGCATCAAACCAGTCGATACTACTCAGGCAGTCGTGGCCGAGTGGTTAAGGCGTCTGACTAGAAATCAGATTCCCCCTGGGAGCGTAGGTTCGAGTCCTACCGACTGCGTGAATTTTTAGCGGTGCAGATCCTTCGGCAAACAGCATATCTGTCGATCACTTGGACTCAAATACAACACGTTCATCCCTCGCAGATAATAATTGCCTTTTTATCAATCTTCACATCACGTGAAACATCAGATAACTTTATTAAAATTGCCTGTTTCCGAGAGTAAGACTAAGACTGAATCAGTGGCGTCGTATGGTGTTTCGTGATCTTGAAACGCCTATACTTAGTGATGGCCGTGTTTGTTGTTGACGATTGGTTTGTGGCTAGAATCAGAGCAAGGAAGCAACTTGCGTGTCGATAGCGAATATTCAGCGTTCACTCTCACCCAATAAAACATCAGGTTGAATTATAATTGATATATCACTACGGAATTACCTGACTTATAAATTAATTATATTGCTCATTTTGTAACAGTTTTAACTTCTCTGTTAGGTGAAGAAATTCATATAATTCTATTTTAAAAGGAAAACAACTACTTTGATGTCGATATCACAATTATTAATAAAACCACGTCTTACGTGAATAACTTTGTATGTACTGTGTGAGAAAACATACATGTGATTAATATTGCCTTGCGGATTGCCCTCTTAATCATTACAAGATAAGATAATACTTTCCATGGACTAATATTCTGGGTTGTGTTTTATATAAATTTAGCAATTCATGCAATTTTTTGTTTTTGTCTATGGATGTAAAGGAAAGGGCGGATAAGTGGCAGGTAAGGCCGCAATAACTGGATTACAGGATTACTTCACACGAGAACTGTAAATGTATCCAAAGGAAAGCAGAACAAAATTTTCTGCGTGATATCCGAAAAAAATAGTGTTAAGAAAGGTTTGGGCTAGGAAGACCTGGTATTAAGGGGACGAGCCTTTCGATTAAGTGGTATGTTCCGAGCTGTCACTGGAGACATGGCGTGGGAAACATTAGTAAGCGAATAACGTAGAAAGGAGCATTTAAGGGAACCGGTGAGTGTGATGGGCTCAATAATGTCAATTTTTGTTTTTGAGCTTTAGAAATCTCCAATATGCCTGAAGAATTTGGTGCATCAATTGTTGTGGTGAAAGTATATTTGAGGTAATAAAATTAAATTTAAACATAACTCTTCACGCTAAATATCAATAGATGGCAATTGTCCGTCAAACATTATTTTGGGATTTTTCAAAGTTATATTTTAAAAGAAATTTCTGTGTTTTTTCTCAGAAACTATCCAATCAATGTATCTGAAACTTGGTAGTCCCTTAGACACTACATATATCTGCCTGTGGAAGTAAATTTAATCACATGTTATGATTAGTTCATGGAGTCCACCTTGAAGAGTACTGAAAATTTTACAGAAAATTTCATTATTCTAGGACAAAAAAATGTTTCTCAACTCTTGTAAGCAACAGGTCAACAATATTACTTCAACAGCTCAAGAAATATCTAAATATTATACGTGCAAAGTTTCCTGGGTGTGGTTTGTATATTTCCCCAGGACAATGTACATCAATTAAAGGAAATTTTTAAAAAAGAATTTTTTTTAAAAATATCATTTTTATAATGTTCTTTCTGACACAAAATATTAAACATAGAAGTTTCATATTCTGCCCAAATAATGATGAATAGATAAAAAGGAATATTCAAAGAAATACTTTTTTAGTTTCTGAGATATATAAGAAAACATCGGAAGTATATTTTTCTATACTTTCACACTTCTCGGTTCCCGTAAATATGGGAGAGATCATAATATGAGATGTCCGACTCGTTGGCCGAATGGTCAGCATACTGGCCTTCGGTTCAGAGGGTCCCGGGTTCGATTCCCGGCCGGGTCGGGGATTTTAACCTTAATTGGTTAATTCTAATGGTCCGGGGGCTGGGTGTTTGTGCTGTTCCCAACATCCCTGCAACTCACACACCACACATAACACTATCCTCCACCATAATAACACGCAGTTACCTTCAAATGGCAGATGCCGCCCACCCTCATCGGAGGGTCTGCCTTACAAGGGCTGCACTCGGCTAGAAATAGCCACACGAAATTATTATTATTATAATATGAGATTAAGCTGGAATACAAGAAGACAAATTGACCGGCTGTGTGATGCAGTGGTATCACGCGCCTGTCGTAAGAGGACCCCAGTTGCTATTAACTAGGGAGCGTTGCTTGGCGACGGCAGAGCCCTTAACTCAGTTCTGGCATTGCATCCACTTACTGTACTTTTTCCAGGCTCCTCACTTTCATCAATCCTATCTGAGCTCCCTTGGTCAACTCTTGTTCATTTCCGATCGCGGTGGTATTAGGTGTTGAGCTCTAGCTAGTGAGTTTTCCATTTTCACGCCCTTCGTGGCCCTACTTTTTCTTTGGCCGACACCTTCATTTTTCGAAGTGACGAACCCCTTCAACTTTTTTCCTGATTAGTGTTTTATAGAGGATGGTTACTCACTTGCGCCTCATCTTAAAACAATAATCACCAGGAAAAGTTGGGGTAAATATTCATTTATGTGGTGTAGTGGTTAGTGTGATTAGCTACCACCCCCTGAGACCCTGGTTCGATTCCCGGCTCTGCCACGAATTTTGAAAAGTGGTACTAGGACTGGAACGGGGTTCACTCAGCTTCGGGAGGTCAACTGAGTAGAGGTGGGTTCGAGTCCCATCTCAGCCTTCCTGGAAGTGGTTTTCCGTGGTTTCCCAATTCTCCTCCAGGCAAAATGCCGGTATGGTACCTAACTTAAGGCCACCGCCAGTTCCTTCCCTCTTCCCTGTCTATCCCTTCCAATCTTCCCATCTCCGCAAGGTCCTGTTCAGCATAGCAGGTGTGGCCGTATGGGCAATGCACTGGTCCTCCTCCCCCGTTGTATTCCCACCCAAAGTGTCACGCTCCCGAACATTGCCCTTGAGGTGGTAGAGGTAGGATCCCTCGCTGAGTCTGAGGAGAAAACCAACCCTGGAGTGTAAACAGATTACGAAAGGAAGAAAAAATTCACAACATATGTATTATGAGGAGTGTTCTGCTGTCTTCGATAACATTGCCGTGTGTAAGAGGCTTTGGTACCGCCAGTGAAGGACAGAAGAATCTCGTTTAATGCACGGCACCATTTGCACCTACTGTATACAGAAGGCACACGGTAATAACGTGGGGAAGAAGAGACGACACTTGTTGCCTGGTTACCACGATGTCGGTTTTCTGACCTCTCCACACTGATGACGCTAACTCCAGAAAACATGTCCATGCAAGAAAGTCATTAAATGTCTCTTGGTGAAAATCAAGTGATCCTATGTTAACTAGCAACCGTGCAGGCTGCGATGTGAAGTATTGGTGGATGGCCATGACATACAGAGTGCAGCTCTCATGGTAATGTTGCTAGGTAACACTCTCGTCACACATTTTTTTGCATGACACAACTTCGTTACGCACATTTTCGGATGAGCCCCAGCTGTAAGAGATATTTATACGTATATTATTGTGTAATTCAACACTGTTGTGGTTTCGGATCAAATCAGCATACTATTCTTTTAAAAAGTCAAGTTTGATACCGATATCTTCATTAGTAACGATTCCGTGGAAACGGGGAGCATACCTCCCTACGAAAGCCGAACCCCTATGCCTTCAACAGATCTTGAAATATTTGAGGTGGATATTTTTATTGAATCATCCTGTAGTGTACTGAAAACTTCAGACACAAACTCCACAGTATCTTCAGTTGGCGCATATGACAGGTGCATACTCCACATTATGTTGTGTTGCTGCAAATAACAGCTGGATGCTGCACAGTACGTTGTGTTGACGCACCTGGCAGGTGCATACTGCACAGTATATTGTGTTGACGCACCTGGAAGATGCATACCCCACAGTACGTTGTGTTCACGCACCTCGTCGGTGCATACTCCTCAATATTTGGTGTTGACGCACCTGGCTGGTGCATATTGCACAGTACGTTGTGTTGACGTACCTGGCTGGTGCATAGTGCACAGTACGTTGTGTTGACGTACCTGGCTGGTGCATAGTGCACAGTACGTTGTGTTGACGTACCTGGCTGGTGCATAGTGCACAGTACGTTGTGTTGACGTACCTGGCTGGTGCATAGTGCACAGTACGTTGTGTTGACGTACCTGGCTGGTGCATAGTGCACAGTACGTTGTGTTGACGCACCTTGCAGGTGCATACTACACAGTACGTTGTGTTGACGCACCTGGCAGTTGCATACTCCACAATATTTTGTGTCGACACACCTGGATGGTGCATACTCCACAGTACGTTGTTTTGACGCACCTTGCAGGTGCATACTCCACAGTATGTTGTTTTGACGCACCTTGCAGGTGCATACTCCACAGTACGTTGTGTTGACGCACCTGGATGGTGCATACTCCACAGTACGTTGTTTTGACGCACCTTGCAGGTGCATACTCCTCAATATTTGGTGTTGACGCACCTGGCTGGTGCATAGTGCACAGTACGTTGTGTTGACGCACCTGGATGGTGCATACTCCACAGTACGTTGTGTTGACGCACCTGGATGGTGCATACTCCACAGTACGTTGTTTTGACGCACCTTGCAGGTGCACACTCCTCAATATTTGGTGTTGACGCACCTGGCTGGTGCATACTCCACAGTACGTTGTTTTGACGCACCTTGCAGGTGCATACTCCTCAATATTTGGTGTTGACGCACCTGGCTGGTGCATACTCCACAGTACGTTGTGTCGACACACCTGGATGGTGCATACTCCACAGTACGTTGTTTTGACGCACCTTGCAGGTGCATACTCCTCAATATTTGGTGTTGACGCACGTGGCAGATGCATACCCCACAGTACGTTGTGTTGACGCACCTGGCAGATGCATACCCCACAGTACGTTGTGTTCTCGCACCTGGCAGGTGACTACTCCACAGTACGTTGCGTTGCCGTACCTGCCAGGTGCATACTCCACAGTACGTTGCGTTGCCGTACCTGCCAGGTGAATACTCCACAGTACGTTGTGTTGCCGTACCTGCCAGGTGCATACTCCACAGTACGTTGCGTTGCCGTACCTGCCAGGTGAATACTCCACAGTACGTTGTGTTGACGCACCTGGCTGGTGCATACTCCACAGTACGTTGTGTCGACACACCTGGATGGTGCATACCCCACAGTACGTTGTGTTGACGCACCTGGCAGATGCATACCCCACAGTACGTTGTGTTCTCGCACCTGGCAGGTGACTACTCCACAGTACGTTGCGTTGCCGTACCTGCCAGGTGCATACTCCACAGTACGTTGCGTTGCCGTACCTGCCAGGTGAATACTCCACAGTACGTTGTGTTGCCGTACCTGGCTGGTGACTACTCCACAGTACGTTGTGTTGCTGCACCTGGCAGGTGACTACTCCACAGTACGTTGTGTTGCTGCACCTGGCAGATGCATACCCCACAGTACGTTGTGTTGCTGCACCTGGCTGGTGACTACTCCACAGTACGTTGCGTTGCCGTACCTGCCAGGTGAATACTCCACAGTACGTTGTGTTGCCGTACCTGGCAGGTGACTACTCCACAGTACGTTGTGTTGCTGCACCTGGCAGGTGACTACTCCACAGTACGTTGTGTTGCCGTACCTGGCAGGTGACTACTCCACAGTACGTTGTGTTGACGCACCTGGCTGGTGCATACTCCACAGTACGTTGTTTTGACGCACCTTGCAGGTGCATACTCCTCAATATTTGGTGTTGACGCACCTGGCAGATGCATACCCCACAGTACGTTGTGTTGACGCACCTGGCAGATGCATACCCCACAGTACGTTGTGTTCTCGCACCTGGCAGGTGACTACTCCACAGTACGTTGCGTTGCCGTACCTGCCAGGTGCATACTCCACAGTACGTTGCGTTGCCGTACCTGCCAGGTGAATACTCCACAGTACGTTGTGTTGCCGTACCTGGCTGGTGACTACTCCACAGTACGTTGTGTTGCTGCACCTGGCAGGTGACTACTCCACAGTACGTTGTGTTGCTGCACCTGGCAGGTGACTACTCCACAGTACGTTGTGTTGCCGTACCTGGCAGGTGACTACTCCACAGTACGTTGTGTTGCCGTACCTGGCAGGTGACTACTCCACAGTACGTTGTGTTGCTGCACCTGGCAGGTGACTACTCCACAGTACGTTGTGTTGCTGCACCTGGCAGGTGACTACTCCACAGTACGTTGTGTTGCTGTACCTGGCAGGTGACTACTCCACAGTACGTTGTGTTGCTGCACCTGGCAGGTGACTACTCCACAGTACGTTGTGTTGCTGTACCTGGCAGGTGACTACTCCACAGTACATTGTGTTGCCGTACCTGGCAGGTGACTACTCCACAGTACGTTGTGTTGCTGCACCTGGCTGGTGACTACTCCACAGTACGTTGTGTTGCTGCACCTGGCAGGCACATTATGTTTGGAAAGGAACATCGCAATATGTATAAAAACTGTAACCTGGTATATCAAAACAGCACGGAACACTGCCTAGATAAATTTACGATATTTAAGTAACTTATGCTCATGTACTTTTTAGCTATCCACTCACAGATATCTCTATGATGGACACGGTTGCCCATTTGTAGGAGCTTAGTTGTATGGCGATTGAACGAGTGCAAGTGCAGATTGTGTAGTAAATCTACATGTTCTCTATATTCTCAATATATGTTTTACAAGTTGCTTTACGTCGCACCGACACAGATAAGTCTTATGACGACGATGGGATAGGAGAGGACTAGGAGTAGGAAGGAAGCGGCCCTGGGCTTAATTTTTGCACAGCCCCTGTATTTGCCTGGTGTGAAAAGGAGAAACCACCGAAAACCGTCTTCAGCTTTGCCGACTTTGGGGTTAGAACCCACTATCTACCGAATACTGGGTACTGGCTGCACATAAGCGACTGCAGATACCGAGCTCGGTCTATTCCCATAAATGATATATGCCAACGCTCTTGTACTTGTGCGAGGTTCCGGGGTAATGGCTTCTTCCACTATATTCAATTCCTTGGAACTCTTTGCCACACCCTCACTAGACGAGCTGCGACAGGAAGCGTATCGAACTGGCTTAGCTTTCTCTCTATATTCCAAAACAACCTGTGGTCTGAAGATGATCAATATTTGTATAACGTAACTGTTACATTGCGATGATTTTGACTGGACATAATGTTTACTCTTTAGTGTTGCTTGCATCTTAAACAATACACAGAGTCTTCGTGCGGAGGTTCAACAATTTCAACTGCTGCAATGTCACAGAACTTCTCTTAATTTAAGTTATTGTATGTAAACAGCCAACGGCCGTAGCCATGTTGAAACACCGGATCCCGTGAGATCTCCGAAGTTAAGCAACATTGGGCGTGGCCAGGGGTTGGATGGGTTGCCACGCGCTGTTGGTGGGGGTAGGGGAATGGAGGAGCGGAAAGGAACTGGTCACCCTACCGCACGTAAACTCCGGCTCAGGAATACCTCTGCGGAGGATCGGACCTGCCTTCGGGCAGAAAAATCCTTACCTACCGTATGTAAACAACGTTGCAACGTAAGCACCTACAGATAACTACCCGCTCTATAAGATGTGTGTGAAACATCTGAAGCAAAATTATTGTCTCATTATCCGCAGTGAAACTCATCGGGATTATTTTCGATATCACCTCGTTCAGTTTGCTCTGCAAGCTTTTATTGAAAAGTATTAATCTGCAAAACAAAAACCTTAACAATGCACAATATTAGTTTTATTATTGAAAATTTTGTGCAGGCTAACAGCGGAGTTCTTAATTACTTAAATATAAGGTATTTCTGATATATCGATGTGAGCCACCACACAGTAAAACATGACGTCAGGACAGTAACATTGGATTTCAGCTTTGTATCTTCCGTATGGAAGCGAAGGAAAACTCTTCTGTTTTCCCAAAATTGTCGGGAAGTCCTGAATTGAGTAGTTGCCCTAGAAAAAAGAAACATTTAATTACAACACTTTTACCTTCTTTCCCAGAAGTAATGTGAGGAAATTTTTGAGGAAATATAATATTATAAATATTACCTATTAACACCTTCAGAGTTGCAATGACGTTTTGAGAGTTGAGACTTAAGATGTAGCAGTTACAATTATGAGTTTAAACTTACAATTGTAAGGTAATAGTTTTTACTGCTTCAGAGGTGAGGGAAAAGCTTAGAGTTATTTTTTATGATATACAATCACAATAAATTTAGAAGGTAAGAGTTACTATTAAGAATTGAGGGGTAAAAGTTAAAAATGGGAGGTTTCCTTTTACAATTATTGGCTGTACGTCGCAGTGACACAGATAGAGATATTATGGTGATAAAGGGAGAGGAAATGGATAGGAGTTGGAAGGAAGCGGCCGTGACATTCATTAAGATATAGCCCCAGCATTTCGAATAGGAAACCACAGAAAACCATATTTACGACTGATGACAATGGGGTTCGAACTTCTGTCTCCCAAATGTGATGTCACAGCTGCACGCTTCTAACCGCTTTTACATTAAGGAAAATAGTCCTCAGAAAAAAGGTTTACAATAACAAAACCAAAATTTCCTAAGCTATTAGTTTGAGTCTAGCCATAATACGTCGATAACAAATAGAGGTTAGAGCCATCTAACCGTCGAAGAAGAAGGTTCTTGACAGTTTTTAAAAGTTTTTGTCTGTTGGCTTAGATAGCCGTTGAGAAGGCGCGCAGTTTA
Organism: Anabrus simplex; assembly: GCF_040414725.1. NCBI lineage: Eukaryota > Metazoa > Arthropoda > Insecta > Orthoptera > Tettigoniidae > Anabrus > Anabrus simplex. The sequence continues at coordinate 406,079,015 of NC_090269.1, forward strand.
TGAAGGCGGCGAAGGTGTACCCCTGGTAAAATTACTAATAGTTTTTAATATTAATAGTATCATCACCTCGTAGCTAAACCCATCTTCATACTACTATATTTATTGTTATCCTACACCACTACTTGCTGCATCTGTTTGTAAGCCTGTAATGATTTTGATTAATCAAACAGTGAAGGAATCAAGCATTTACAATGTTTTTTTCTGTTGCCTAAAATTCGGAGTCATTAAAGATTTCAGACTTCACTACAGCATTAAATACGTTCCTTTGCCCCTAAAATAATATTAGGCAGTCTGTTGTGAAGGATTCTTATACTCGATAGCGGTGCTGCATTGATCATTTTACCCTCTTGGTGTATTCAACCCATTTTATGTTTAGTGATATTATAATCCCTAACTAGTCAAACTTATTTAACACATCCATATATACCCCCTCAGTTACCATTTTTCCTTCTTTTCTATTAAAAACCTCCCATATTTACATTCCACTACTTTGAATTTCGTTTTCCACGTATAAAACACTTTTGAATCCCGTCAATACATTGCAGCTGGCGTTAGTGAGAGAAGGAGTTAAGTCGTCGGCTAAGATAAAACCAGGATAAACTGATTTTCGGAACATAGCAAAGTAAATAACTCATTATTTTCAAATTCACGTACGAGGGCTGTTAGTAAAGTAGTTGCAATATTGATGGAATATAATATTTAATGAACTGACAAGTACAAGTGAATGACATTCCTTCAATGTAGTCAACCGCGAAGTCTGTTATATTTTGCCAAACGTCTGCAAGCCTTTGGGGACTGTTGGCAAGGCGTTCTCTGTTCTGACAGTAACAGGGCGCCTTATTGCGCGGAGTAGAGATGCCACGTCAGGAAATCGGCGGTCTCGGGGGGTTCCTTCAACTTCGGAAACAGGTCGAAGTCACAAGGATTCATGTCTGGTGAGTACGGAGGGTGTCCTGAGATATCCCTGTGTCACCGTTGCAATGCGTTGTCATGCAGCACGATAGGGCCATGGTCTCGCAATAAACATCGACGTTTGTGTCACATACCCGAACGCAGATGTCGCTCCAGAAATCGGTAATAGTAGTCACAGTTGAGAGTTTGTCCCTCTGGCACCGCATGCGTAGGTATAACGCACTCGTAATCGTTTGCCTCGGTCAGCATACGCTTCACCCGACTGAGTTCCTGTCTACATTTCTATCGACGTGGCGAGCCTGGGTGACGCCATTCATTCGATTGACCCCTTAATTCACGCTCGTGTCCACATCTCATCAATCGCGACAATACGCTGCAGAAGTGCATCTCCTTCGTTGCGGTACCTGTCAACATAGATGCCAGCCAGTGAATAGCGATGCTATTTCTGTACGTCGGTGAGTTGACGTGGAACCCAACGGGACTCAGTTTTCTTCATGTTAAGACGTTCCGTCAGTATGTACCATACCGTTTAATGACTGAGACTAACATATTCGGATAATTCCCTGACAGTCCATCGATGACCTACGAAAATGACACCACTCACGATGTCAATCTTATCTTGAGGAACGGACGGCCGAACTGTGTGGTGCAAATCCGCCGTCACATTTTATCACGCCTTCACCCATCGTGTAACTTACGGTAATTCTCCTCGCCACAGGCTTCGCGTAATCCTTGATAACGTTCTGATGCATTTCGTCACGCAAACCTCGATTTTAATCTACGGACGCCGATTTTCTTCTAAAAACATGCTTTGGAACGGCGAAATCGACACTCTTCAATTCAACACTCCCAACTAGATGCCCGTCAAATGCACACTACGCATCGACAAAAAGCCACCTGACAGCTCTCATATCCCACTTGCGCACGCGCGATCTCCTGTGAGTGTCTGAACTACGTTGCCACTACATTGTTTACAACCCCCGTATATCACTGCTAAACAGCAGGAGGTAACCTCTCGGAACAGTTAAAAAAAGCAAAGCAAAGTTACCTCTGTACAAGCCATGAAGGCCCTTGGAGGAGTGGAAGTTAAAGGCTTCCACCATTGTTAACCTCGGCACGTGATGAGGTAGAGTGGTTACCTCTACGCCCGGCCGCCTTTGCCCCCAGGAATTAACCTGGTCTCATTTTTGGTGTAGGCTGAGTGAACCTCAGGGCCATATGCACCTCCGGAAGTGGAAATCTCGTTTCTTAAACTTTACGACTTCCTGACGGGGATTCGAACCCACGTCCTTCGGGGCGAACCGAGCACGCCTTTACCCCTAGGAATAGTTAAAGAAAAATATTTTCAATAAGCTACCGCTTCTTTCACGCTCACGGAGCGTTTTACTTCTGTGTATATCTGTTCCCTCACTCATATTACCTCGAACGATACTGGAACTTGTCTTATTATGGGAGCGACCAGTCCCTAATCACGAAAAGAAATGATTTCCCTAAGTCTATTGATGCTGAAAACTTTCTGAACGGGTTAATATCGCAACCTCAGTGCTGCACTAGAAATATACGGATGGGTCACTTCCTGACAAATCCCGCATATTTAAGAAATAAATGTACATTTTGTGCGTATTTATTGCCGCTCTAAGGTAATTGTTGACATGTACTGAGTTCGATTCCTCTACCTCTTACATTGCCTGAGTAAAATGTACGGAAATTTTTTAAAAAGGTCACTGCCAGAAATGTGAAGTAGCTGACAGCTGGGAAGGTTGGCAGTGGTGCTGCAATATTTAAATAGGCATTTGGAATAAACCTTTGTAACAATAACATACACTTTCAGGAAAGCTTACTGTATTGAAAGAAATAAAAGTAAAAAATGCAAATTTCTCATTAATTTTCACAGCTATTTCCTTTGAGAAAGTACTTCCTACTTACGGGTTTCATAGGGCACTCTGCAGGCAAATTTCCACCGGATGTGATTGCTTCGAAAACTTCCGGTAAGAACTTCTTCACCCACTCGCAAGGTGATTTCTCTTCTAGATGATATGCATTCTTCTGCCATCCTCCAGATCCCCATTTGCATAAGTCGACGATCGTCTGTAAATATAAGATGTTAATAAGAGAGATATTTAGAGTCTGATTTAATAGTCCATAATAGTGGTCACAAAGTACGACTCTTCGGCTGAATTTTCAGGGACGAGTCCTTAGGTTCAGAGGGCTTCGATTCCCGCCTGGGGCGGCAATTTTAATCGCGACTGATGAAATTATTCTTGATCGGTGACTGGGTATTTATGTTTGTTCCAAAACTCTCTTCTTCCACACTAATACAGAAAATTGCAAGATTGATTATATCCCTCAACATAAGGTAGACATGGCGCCAGAATGGGCATCTGGGCGTATAAGATGTTAAGGTCCACACATGTTACACAGTTGGCACCCGTGAACCCACACGTGTGGGAAAAGCGGAAGAAAAGCAGTGGTTACAAAATATCACAATGAAAATCCCGTATTGTGAACGTTGTAATATGTGGCCGTGCCAGTGGGATTGTCAACCTGCTAGTGTCGGCGTGACTACGCTCAATGCGGAAAACATCGTGTTGGAGTGCGATCACTTGGGCTATGTTTTTCGTTTGGATAGTATGTTCCTGTCACCATACATGCGGCTTGCTTTTCAGAACTTGTTTACCTTTCCAAGTGATGGAAATCCCAACAACTAACAGTACTAGTCTCTCTAACCTGAACACGGAAAAAGGTTCATATGAACCCAAATTGTGACTGCAAGCATAGAGAGTGTAGTGTGTGTCATAGTTACCTCTCGAACTGCTTTGGGAATGCAGGGGAGGAAGGTCGCTATACGTTCGTAAGCAGTCGATACTGCAGACAGTTGACGTGTCATATAAACCTATATGAGACCGTGTTCCTTATTATAGTAGGAAGGTACGAGACTGAAAATCTAGACATTTCGTCATGATGTAGCGAACAACCAATACACGTTCATAATCCGCTTTGCGCCATCGTTAGGCGGAATTGTGCTAGGCAGCCACGAGACAGACTTAATTTTACAGGGAGTATAATTTAAGACTTCAGAGTGAAGTACCGAGGCATAAGAGCGCAGATGAATTAGAATGAATTGGCGCATGGCTTTCAGTGCCGGGAGTGTCCGAGGACATGTCCGGCTCGCCAGGGGCAGGTCGTTTGATTTGACTCCCGTAGGTGACCTACGCATCGTGATAAGGATGAAATGATGATGAAGACAACACATACACCCAGCCTCCGTGCCAGCGAAATTAACCAATGACGGTTAACCCGCCGAGAATCGAACCCGGAACCCCTGTGACAAAAGGCCACCACGCTAACCATTTAGCCATGGAGCGCAGATAAGCGGTGACGACGAGCTTAGTGCCCGCAACGGCGAGGGGACGTAGTCGTCTCAAAGAAGCGGCATGATTAGATCTAGAGATAGAAAAGGAACTGAACTCACCCAGCAATTGTACACGCTCAGGACAATAAATAAATAAATAAATAAATAAATAAATAAATAAATAAATAAATAAATAAATAAATAAATAAATAAATAAATAAATGAAACTGAACTCACCAGTATTTACAGAAGATATTGGAAGTCATCTTTTTGAGCTGCGATGCAAGCTTCACATATTATGAGATTTCGGAACACACTTTACACTTATGAACACTAATGGAATTCGCAGTGAGCTAATTTCGATTTTTAATTCTACTGAAGTTCCAGAATTACTCTGTAAACTGTTCGTTTGAGATAAAATTCGCATGTGCTTATATCAGGCGAAGGAGTGTAACATAGGACTTTACTGATAATCTGATCATCATCGAACACTTCCTTCAACCGTCGCATAGAAGTAGGCGCCTTGTGGGCCGTCGCACCAACCTGCTGGAAATAATAGTTCAGCAAAAATTGCTTTGAGAATGCAGCTAATATAACGGTCGTAAGTAATCGGGTCCTGATAAAATATCTGGCCGATAATTCGTCGGACACTAATATCGTACCTTACAACCTCCTTCACATCGTGCGGGTCCTTCGTATCCCAGATCGTACTGTTTTGCGAATTGACACATCCACTGACATGAAACCATGCTTTATCATTCATAAAAAAATTCGGATGCACGATACCATCGTGGACATTAGTCATTAAACAAATACCCCATGGCACTAGAGCCCTGAAGATTACAAGGAGAGGCATGGTTAGTGAGATGAATCCTCTCGGCCGTTATTCTAGGCTTTCCAGACCGATGTCGCTATCTCACTGTCCTCAGTTACAATCACGTAGGCTGAATTGACGTAGAATCAGCCCTCAACCCAAAATATATTAACAGGAGTAAATTTTCACTCAGGCGACTATCTCCAAAATAAAGCTAAGATTCCTACCTAGGAACACTAAGAAAAGCAGGTCACTCAAGCTTACTAGTTTCGATTTAGAGAAACTTTCATCATACAACCACTTTACAGAGAAACTGTAAGCACTCACGTGTAGCCATTGGGATGAATTGAGGGACAACCTAGTGAAAGTTGCTACTGAGACTGTTCAATTGCCTGATATAAAGTACCTGCGAGGAAGCGGTGAGGCGGAGACAGACATTCTGGCTGAAATGGAACTCACAGAAGACAGTAAAATAGGGATAAATGTATAAGGCAACGGAAGTTAACTGCCGGAACCATCAGCCAATTAAAACGTCAGTTCACAAAGGGCCAACTGACGTAGTTGGATAAAGACTTCAAGAAGAACAACTGCAGAAACTTCTACAGAACCTTTAAACGGAACCTCAGTCACTACAACCCACCCGGCCTCCCCTTCAGAGGACCAGATGGGCAGATAGCTTATAATGATTCTGGCAAATTACTTTGTGAATCTCCTTAACTGCGAATCGCCTGATACATTCTTCGCTTATGAAGACAACATCAAGTAACCAAACTCTCAACCACTGACTGAAAGAGAAGTGGTAAAAATCATTCACTCCTTGAAAACCAACAAAGCATCGGGAGAAGACTCAATCGTCGCCGAACTACGGAAGCAGGCTGGAGATAGGACTGTCAACAATTCGACGGAGATCCTCCAAAACATTTGGGAGACTGAAACATTACCTAGTGATTGGACTTCTGCTTTGATTCGTCACTTGCAAAAGAAAGGAGAGCTGACTGACATGAATAATTATCGAGGAATCTCATTGGTAACTGTTACACGCAGTACATTCCGTAACTAGATCCACGACTAGAAGAATACCAAGGAGGATTCAGTAAAGGGCGCTCCTGTACTGAACCGGTACTCAACCTGAAGTCAGTCCTTCGTCAGGTAAAAATGGCCTGTAGGAAATATAGCATCGTCTTTGTTGACTTTAAGAAGGCGTATGACTCAGTTGAGACACCTACACTCGTGAATATCCCGCAGGGATTAGGACTGGACCAGAAGACCTATAACTATATCCAGCAGACTTTAAATAACACCAGGTCACGACTGAGTTCAGAGGAACGGTGTCAGAAAGTTTTGAGATCAAGACAGGCGTAAGACAAGGAGACGGTCTCTCCCCACGGCTCTTTAAGTGAGCACTGGGAAAGGTAATAAGTGTGTGGCGGAAGGAGTTAACTAGACAGGGGATACCATGTGGTATCGCTCTGGGACACAGTCACAATGGACTGAATGTTGCTTATCAACCATTCGCGGACGACTTGGCACTTCTATCTAATTTAATAGCAGCAACAGTGAAACTCAATGTTCTCAGACAAGCAGCAAAGGTAGCGCAACACATTTCACTTGAGAAAACAATACACCATAGACATCGGGGAATATCCTTGTACACTGCATCTGGAGCAAGAAACGATCAAGAAAAACAACAGTACTTTGGAAAATGGCTGGAACCCAAACTCTTCGAAGGAGTAACATTATAAACTCGAGTTAATAAGCTATACCTGGCATACCATCTTTCCAAGAACACCTACAATAAAAAGTGTCTTTTCCGGAACACAAAAAACGAAGCACCACCAGACAGTCATCCACCTTGAAGCCTTATATGCTTGAGAACGTTTAACATTCAACTGGAAGGGACTCATGGACAAGCTCGATATTCAGGAGAGAAAATTATTGAGGACCAGTCAAGGAAGGGAATGAATACAACTGTCGACCCTACCCAGAGTTCTACAAACACAGTGAAAAAAAATTCACGGGGGTGGCGAGGAAGAGACGTCTAACATTTTATGGACACGTCTACAGGATGCATCATGCCAGATTGACCAACCAACTTCTCGTTTACTGACAAAGGAGGAAGACCAAGTCACCATGGTTGATGGAAGTAAACAAAGATCTGCAAGAACTGGGAGGAACAGAAAGAGACTTAAAATACCGGACATATTTCAGGAGAATGCTTAAACAAAAGAGGTTCTAGGACAAACCACCAGAAAGGAAGAGAGGTACCCTCTGGACGAAGGAGAGGAACGAACAACGCAAGCAGAAGATGTGCAATTATTGGGCAAACATTAAAACCCACCCCCAAAGTATCGCAGTCCTTAGTTGATCTCTACGACACAAGAAGGAGAAAATAATAAATGAAACTGAACTCACCAGTATTTACAGAAGATATTGGAAGTCGTCTTCTTGAGCTGCCATGCAAGCTTCACATATTATGAGATTTCGGAACACGCTTTACAATTCATGAACATTGATGGAAATTACAGTGTGCCTAAATTCGATTTACTGTAGTTCCAGAATTATTCTGCAAATTTTTCTTTCGAGAGGTCCACATAGATTAAATTTGCATGTGGTTAAATCAGACGAACGATTGGACCATAGCAATTTACCAATTATCTGATCTTCATCGAACCCTTCCTGCAACAGTTATATGGAGCTACGCGCTGTATGGGCCGTCGCAACATCCTGCTTGAAATAACCGTAACTTTTCTTTTTTCGGTCAGTTCAGCATACAGTAGTTCGCTCCGTAAACCAACAAAGTAGTTAGTGGGACGTAGAAACAATAACATTATTAAGAGTAGTTATAGAATGCTGTGAATATAAAAGTCGGAAGTACTCGTGTCCTGAAAAAATATCTGACTGATAATTCGTCGGGCACTAATATCGTACCATACACCCTCCCTCACATCGTGCAGAGGTGTTGGCTGATCTTTGTATCCCAGGTTGTATTGTTCTGTGAATTGACATATCCACTGACATGAAGCAATGCTTTGTCACTCATAAAAATGGAAGTCCGTTTCCACGATACCATCGTGAACACTAGTGATTAAACAATAACATCATGGCACTACAGCCCTGACGGGCTCTGGCCTAGGCGACCGTTGCTCATCCTGAAAACATGCAGGTTACGAGGTGAGGCATGGTCAGTGCGAGGAGTCCTCTTAGTTTCTAGACTGGGGCAGCTATCTCATTGTCAGATAGCTGCTCAGTTGCAATGACGTAGGCTGAGTGGACCTCGAACCAACTCTCAGGAAGAGGCAAACATCCATGACCTGGCCTGGAATCGAAGCGATTCCTTCGAGTGTTAGGCAGGACCAAACACTATTCATCAGCCAATTATAAGTGTTTTCTTGTTATAAACACTGTAGGCTGTATGTTATGGACAGAACGAGTCCGGTAAGATCGTAAATGTAATAAATTTCTTACATTACGTGCTGATGAATTAGAAAAACTAGTTTCCTTAGCTACTCTCTGAAGCACTTTATGTGGCCCAACCTGCAGTTTTTCCTGTTTATCTTCTAACATATTCTGTGTGAGAGTTGTTTTCTTTCGCTGTTCTCGCCTCAATAGTTACGAAACCAGTACTACGCCATTTGTGAACGAGTTATTGTACTAAAAGTTTTGATGGTACTGTAGAACCAGGAAACTGTCTACGGAATTTTCGAAAGCTCCTTAACTTTTCCCTACTTCTTGTGCAAATAACACTCGGCCAAAAATATTATCTGTTCGGTAGAGTATTTAACCATCGCGATAATAACCTCTCAACACATCTTAAAAATCCATCTGTTACTAGCGAACTGCTACATCAGCTGTAATAATAATAATAATAATAATAATAATAATGCCGGGCTGAGTGGCTCAGACGGTTAAGGCGCTGGCCTTCTAACCCCAACTTGGCAGGTTCGATCCTGGCTCAGTCCGGTGGTATTTGAAGGTGCTCAAATGCGACAGCCCCGTGTCGGTAGATTTACCGGCACGTAAAAGAACTCCTGAGGGACTAAATTCCGGCACCTCGGCGTCTCCGAAGACCTTAAAAAGTAGTTAGTGGGACGTAAAGCAAATAACATTATTATTATTAATAATAATAATAATAATAATATTGGCATTACGACCCTTTAGGGTTTTTGGAGACACCAAGGTGCCGGAATTCAGTCCCGCAGGAGTTCTTTGACATGCCAGCAAAATCTACAGAAACGAGGCTGACGTATATGAGCACTTTCAAATACCACCGGACTAGGCCACGATGGAACCTGCCGAGTTGGGGTCAGGTTGCCAGTACCTCAACCGTCTGAGTCACTCAGTACAGCACGTCATCTGTTAAAACATCACGCTGCGCTTAACACAAGCCATATCACGCACGCCAAGCTGGCACAAGCTATATGGCGCTCGCTTGGGGATTCCTGCGGTCTGCGAGGGTAGAAGTGTGAAGTCTTAAACTGTACTCGCTCTAGTATTCGCTTGGTGAACAGCGAAGGAAAGTTTCGTAATCTCTCACAATAACACCTTAGTGGAACTCTGAACATTACGACATACGAAGACCAAGTCACCATGGTTGATGGAAATAAACAATGATTTACAAGAACTAGGAGGAACAGAAAGGAATTTAAAAGACCGGACATACTTCGGGATGATGCTTAAACAAAAAAGGTTCCAGTATAATCCAACAAGAACGAAGACAGGTACACTCTAGACAAAAGAGAGGAAAGATCAGCACTGCGATAGGATGCGGAATTTCCATGTCCATAAAGCAACTAACCTTCAAGATGGGATTAGTATAAGACTGGACACCACAGTGGATACTGACGTGCGCACTATAAAGATGCATTAAAAATGTAAGCGTGAGTCCTAACTTCAGGAATGACGTCTGGTAACAGCAAAATCGACAACCTTAGGACAACTTAAGGAGACCTTTGAAAGTGTAGGATGATGAATGAAGACTTCTAGAACTTAAGTACCCTGTAAACTAGTTTCAATCGTACAGACCTTTTACCTTTCTCAGTCGGTTATGATTTTAAATGTAGTTCTCCTTCTTCTTAATATGTTTACCCTCAAGGTTTGGCTTTTCCCTCGGACTCAGCGAGGGATCCCACCTCTACCGCCTCAAGGGCAGTGTCCTGGAGCTTCAGACTCTGGGTCGGGGGATACAACTGGGAGGATGACCAGTACCTCGCCCAGGCGGCCTCACCTGCTATGCTGAACAGGGGCCTTGCGGGGGATGGGAAGTTTGGAAGGGATAGACAAGGAAGAGGGAAGGAAGCAGCCGTGGCCTTAAGTGAGGTACCATCCCGGCACTTGCCTGGAGGAGAAGTGGGATACCACGGAAAACCACTTCCAGGATGGCTGAGGTGGGAATCGAACCCACCTCTACTCAGTTGACCTCCCGAGGCTGAGTGGACCCCGTTCCAGCCCACGTACTGCTTTTCAAATTTCGTGGCAGAGCCGGGAATCGAACCCGGACCTCCGGGGGTGGCAGCTAATCATGCTAACCACTACACCACAGAGGCGGACAATGTAGTTTTTAATGTTGAAAACATTCCTTAGCAGACAAAGTAGGAGTCCCTACAACACAAAAAAATCCTAGAATAAAGAAATTTCCTCAATTGTGCAGAAATTTGAAGGGCACGGAAGGTGTTCAAGTAGTGACTCTTGTACAGCTCAGTCAAACTAAAGAAGAAACAAATTTCGAAAATACCTTTCATCCTAGATGCAGTTCCTAATATCGCCTTTTTTAAAATCGTTTTCTTTTTTTATTTAAATCCTGGCCAAATTAACTTATTGACATAATTCTTTCCGTAATGTGTTCCTTCGTTCAATACCCTCAGAGTTTTTTATTCCTTGAAAAAAGTCCACATCGAATGTAGTTATATAAGGGCTTGTATGAAACTCTGCATTGTTTCACATTAGCGCTCGTAGGGGTGCTTAAGTGGAACAATGCTCTGACTCACATTAGCGCTCGTAGTGGTGCTTAAGTGGAACAATGCTCTGACTCACATTAGCGCTCGTAGTGGTGCTTAAGTGGAACAATGTTCTGACTCACATTAGCGCTCGTAGTGGTGCTTAAGTGGAACAATGTTCTGACTCACATTAGCGCTCGTAGTGGTGCTTAAGTGGAACAATGCTCTGACTCACATTAGCGCTCGTAGTGGTGCTTAAGTGGAACAATGCTCTGACTCACATTAGCGCTCGTAGTGGTGCTTAAGTGGAACAATGCTCTGACTCACATTAGCGCTCGTAGTGGTGCTTAAGTGGAACAATGCTCTGTCTCACATTAGCCCTCGTAGTGGTGCTTAAGTGGAATAATGTTCTGACTCACATTAGCGCTCGTAGTGGTGCTTAAGTGGAACAATGCTCTGACTCACATTAGTGCTCGTAGTGGTGCTTAAGTGGAACAATGCTCTGACTCACATTAGCGCTCGTAGTGGTGCTTAAGTGGAACAATGCTCTGACTCACATTAGCGCTCGTAGTGGTGCTTAAGTGGAACAATATTCTGACTCACATTAGCGCTCGTAGTGGTGCTTAAGTGGAACAATGCTCTGACTCACATTAGCGCTCGTAGTGGTGCTTAAGTGGAACAATGCTCTGACTCACATTAGCGCTCGTAGTGGTGCTTAAGTGGAACAATGCTCTGACTCACATTAGCGCTCGTAGTGGTGCTTAAGTGGAACAATGCTCTGACTCACATTAGCGCTCGTAGTGGTGCTTAAGTGGAACAATGCTCTGACTCACATTAGCGCTCGTAGTGGTGCTTAAGTGGAACAATATTCTGACTCACATTAGCGCTCGTAGTGGTGCTTAAGTGGAACAATGCTCTGACTCACATTTGCACTTGTAGTGGTAGAGAAAGGCAAATTGCTAATCATATCGACCGGATACGGATGATTAACAAAACGATTTTAACTTTAAGGAATACATAATATAATCTCATACTATATTATGTTTTATTTACCTGAAATTCGTAGCTCAAATCCCTAAGATGTTTTCAACATTGAGCTGCTTGCCGGACGGGCAAGAACTGTGGAAGTTTACTTCGTATTTTGCATTTCCAATTCTTTTAGAATTTGTGGTTGTTAAGTAGTATGTTGAGTTATACAACATTATATTAGAGTTGTACGAGATGATTTCCAATATCATTTACCTATCACTGTAGTGGTAAATTAAAAATCACAAAAATGATAATCACGAACCCATTCGATTTATGCAAATAAATAAAAGTATATAAATGGTTGAACAGTATTAAGTTTGTGCGTTAGAGAACTATCGTTTTCAGTATTTTTTGTTGTTTTCAAGTTGAGAGAGGTCAGTTTCTCTCACGTACAGTCCTATGTCGCATGTTCCAGAGCTAGCTCTGCCGGTAGCCGTGTCATCTTACCCCCAAAAGACAATATCACAAACATGGTTTACAATGAGGCACTGCGGCAAATGAAACTCAATTTTACGGCACGTTTTTACACTTTGGGGATTTTCAGGTTAGGTTTTAGAGCAATACCGATGAATGATTACTTTTCTGAAATGACGAAACCCACGTAACAGCAAAGTGAACCGTGTATATCAGGGCCTCCCAAACGCCCAAAATCTCACGTGTGCAAACTGGGGCGCAGAGTTCCTGTGCACAGTGCATCGGTTCCACTCGGCTAGGCTCGGACTAACACTTCGTCTCTGGGCTACTCGGCTAAGTTCGGCTCAACTCGGCTCGGATGTGGAGCGCTACGGAGCAAGTGAGGAAGAGGGAGACAGGCGCTGCGAGCGAGACAGGCGTGGGGGAAGAGAGAGACAGCGCTATTGCTCCAAATCGAAGAGTGGGGGTCTGCACTCTGGTCAACCAAGTGAAGACATCTTTTGCACCGTGCACAGTGCATGCACCAGCACTCTGAGAGGCTATGGTGTATATGAATCTTAGAGGGTTGGTGATAGTGATAAATAATTTGAGAAAATAATTAGATATCTCGCGCAGTTGTCATTTTGTTAGTTGCTAACGTTAGCCAATCAGATCGCTTTGCGGGCGACTTCAGATGGGCTTTGTGAGGCGACGTTGTTAAATCTGCAAGTGGCTTCAGACCGGTTTGAGCATCAATAGAAGATATAAACTTCTCCAGGGGAGGACTTTCAGCAAGGACCTCCCTGCTGATAGGCTCAGCCCACAATAAGTACGCTACTGTGGCAATGACTGAAACCCAAGCTGTGTTAGTGTTTGATGCTAAATACTCGGCATGACTCTCAAGCCCGACCAAGCCACGTGCAGGTTTAGCTACACTGACTTGTAAAGCCCATTTCAATTCGCCCGCGAAGGGATCTGATTGGCTAACTTCAGCAGCTGACAAAATGACAAGGGTGCTAGATATCAACGTAATATTACTTATCTGTATGACCAACGCTCTAACGCCCATATACTCCGTTCACATTGTTACCGTGCATCCTATACAAGTGTAAGTGTCTAAGAGAGAAACATGACGAAAATCAATACAAGATGCTCAGATATTGAAAGCATGTACGGAGACTGGCTCACGTAAAGTCTAACACCTAGGTAAACATAAAGTAAGGGTGTATTCTGTCCGAAGGCAGATCCGAACCTCCGCAGAGGTGTGCCTGAGCCGGAGTTTACGCGCGGTAGGGTGGCCAGTTCCTTTCCGCTCCTACATTCCCTTTCCCCCCACCAACAGCGCGTGGCAACCCATCCAAATCTTGACCACGACCAATGGTGCTTAACTTCGGAGATCTAACGGGATCCGGGATTCTATGCAAGTAAACATAGAAAGGGAGAAATTACTTCCATACAGTTGTAAAATTATGAACTAGAGAGTGGATTGCACTAGAATTATCAGAAACATATTTTAGGTATTCTAAAATATTTGTGGCAAAGGATTGCAGAAATCGAAATTTGTACTAACTAAATCAATGGACGATACGTTAGGTGCTTGTCCTAGAATATACAGTGAGTTTCTCTCATCGGTTGGTCGGCAGGTGCGCCCAGCTTATCTGCCTCCCGTTGACTTCCCGTCACACAGCGCAATCCCTGCAGTTTGCAGTTCAGATTCGTGCTTAGAACGAGTATTAAATAACGCTCCAACTGTTCTCGAGTTGTGAAGTGTTACTTCGGGGTATAATTCTCATAATACCGGGCGAGTTAGAGTCGCGCAGCTGTGAGCTTGCATCCGGGAGATAGTGGGTTCGAATCCCACACTGAAGATGGTTTTCCGTGGTTTCCCATTTTCACACCAGGCAAATGTTGGGGACCTTAATTAAGGCCACGGCCGCTTCAATCGAACTCCTAGGCCATTCCTATCCCATCGTCGCCATAAGACCTATCTGTGTCGGTGCGAGGTAAAGCCCCTAGCAAAAAAATGTCATGTCATGCACGGATAAAGTGAGCAAAGTGCTGTCTTTGTTGCCATGCCGCGGAGCGGGTAGTGATGAGTCAACGGGAGGCAGATAAGCTGGGCGCGCCTGCCGGCCAACCGATGAGAGAAACTCACTGTAAAGCACTGTTTAACATCTAGGAGTAACGGAAAATGAGTATTTAGTAGTAAGCCAATAAACACTGACGGGTTTAAGTATTGATTAATATATTGTAAATCAAGTTTTAAAAACTATATCAGGCAATATAAATGCATGTACAAAAAATCAATTGTAATTATTGAATTCTTTCTCCATTGTTTGAGATGATCCGAAGCCGAACTACTGAATGGGAGTATTATATTATGTTATATTCTAATACCAACCTTAGCACTTTATGTGTTTAGGGAAAACACATTTCTGTCCACAGCTCCAAACTGCAGTTAAGCGTAATGAAAGTATCGATAAATATTTTAGTGCAGAGGACGATATATCCTCTTCACCACCCCCAATGATCCTGGGCTCTAGAAAAAGCAGTGTTCACACACCGATTTCCCTGGCGTGCTACTATTGGTTGTCGTGATAATAATTGTAGAGTGTCAGTTCAAGACCTGCTATTTCCACCTCGAGAAAGTTGTGGAATAACGCAAGGAAACGTATAACGAAAGGAACATGTAACGTACCCATGCTGGGAAATGGTACTACCATTAAAGAATTAGATCTTTCTGGTCTGGATTGCTCATGCCATGCAATGTGTGTGGACGAAATACTTAAAAAAAATTGAATTGGAAATAGCATTTAGAAAAGAAAGTCCTCAATTTCTCTTTATTGACAGACGTACTTACTTTGGCATTCTCGCCGTAGACACATGGAATTGTTAAATTACTTGACCACACTCTCTCTGTTTTGCTCTTTCTAGTGATCTTGGAGGTGAATTCAATTTGGCTTTGATTTGCTGTTTTACATTTATCCATCGCTAGCAGCTTGATTTCATACGGTCCCTGAAATAACAGAAGTAAGATATTTTTAATATGGATTTCATACCTCTGTAACAACACATCCTTAGAGAGGCTGAGTACCTGAAAATTGTGTGAACATCTATGAGGGTCTGAATTTTACCACTGACCATCTGTAGGCCCTACACGCTGGTTTGTAGACAGATCTATAGGGGATATACCAGTAATGATGTCACAAATTATCAGGGATGACGGAGAACGGCAAATGGATGAAGTTATGATAAGGAACCATACTCCGGATACGATCGATTCAAAGTTAACCAAAATTCTACTCATTTAAGTTCGTTTACCTGAACAAGTTTTACAAGCTGCTCCATTTCACAAGAAATGTTAAAAATGGCGTCCCCCTCTGTCAATGTAAGGATGGCATCGTCGCACAAAGTTCTGTCGTGCCCGTTCGAATATCCCGTGTCGTTTGAACAACGTTGCAGGCAGCGATATATTATTGCCTTTTGTATGAGACACTCGAAACTGAAGATAAACTCTTAGCACATGTAGTGTTTAGTACAGTCGGAGGTATCGGACCGATTATTGCTTTAACTTTTGACTGCCGGCAGCAGTGATGTAGTGGGTACGGTGTTGGTCTACTAATCTCAATTTAACGGGTTCAAACTCGATTGAGGTCGGTGGCTCTTAAAGATGATTATAAGACGTGTTGGCTTCCAGCATGTTAAAAAACTACTGCGGGACGAATTTCCGACCTTCCCGGCGTATGTTGAGAACGGACTGACGTTAAACAACTTGGATTATGTCAAAATGTATGACTCGAACATTCCCGAACTACGGTTCCTGATCTCAAATTGATCCATTTGCCGTTCTTCACCGTCCCATGTCACAGAAACACCGTGTAGATTGCGCACAAGTGCACAAATCAGTATAAGAGAGTCTTTGTACAACAGTTACAAAAAGTTACTTAACGAGTGCTCACGGTAAGTCAGTATATTGATAAGTTTCTATATGTTAAAGCACGGAACTTGTCATGGGATGTTATGTTTATGTGCGGAGAGAATATGATGCCTGCTCTACAAGTACGGAAGTTCGCAGAATGTCGAGCGATTGTTAACGCTGCATCAGCATCAAACACCTTCGTAACTCCACCGATAAAATGGCTCGAGAGCTGACGAGCAACGCTGAAACTAGTTAAAAGTGTACAACGAACTTCGTATCATCAAGGAAAGCAGACACTCATTTTACTTGATTAACTCTGGTGATTGAGTGATATCTACGTAAGTGTTTTCTTTACATTTACCTCTCTATTATTATTCATCTATATAAAATCAGTCCGACTCGTTGGCTGAATGGTCAGCGTACTGGCCTTCGGTTCAGAGGGTCCCGGGTTCGATTCCCGGCCAGGTCGGGGATTTTAACCTCCATTGGTTAATTCCAGTGGCCTGGGGCCTGAATGTTTGTGCTGTCCCTAACATCCTTGCAACTCACACACCACACATAACACTATCCTCCACCACAATAACACGCAGTTACCTACACATGGCAGATGCCGCCCACCCTCATCGGAGGGTTTGCCTTACAAGGGCTGCACTCGGCTAGAAGTAGCCACACGAAATTATTATTATATATAAAATCAAGGAAAATCAATTTCTGGCTTACCCTCGTATATCATCGCAAACAATGAACTTCATGACGGTTCCATATTGACTTACAAACTCTTAATTTTTATTCCATTAACTTTAATTTTCGGGTCCACTTTACAATACTTGATAGACTAACACTGATAATTTGTTGGGAAGGAATCCATAATTTCCAGTGTCTATTTATAAAAATGAAACATAAATACTTTCCAGTCTATTAAACACACAAGAAGTTTAATAAAAATTATAACACCACAAACACACCTGCAAAAAATACCTCGTACACACTGTTATACAAAGACATGTTTCGTTCTACAAGAACATCTTCAGATTCTATCAAATCACTTAAATATTGCGCATGTATGTACGGTATTGTTACCGTTGCGTAAACTTTGCAATCATGGAGAGTTAGGTGATAATATGAACAAGTTTAAAGAAAGAATGATTTTATAAGTAATAACATAATGAAAAACTTCTGTACTTATCTAGGCTGCCTATGTTTAATCCAATATCTAACAATTTTGACACCCCAGGACAGGCGCTAAATATATGTCTCTTGCATCCGGGAGATAGTAGGTTCGAATCCCACTATCGGCAGCCCTGAAAATGGTTTTCCGTGGTTTCCCATTTTCACACCAGGCAAATGCTGGGGCTGTACCTTAATTAAGGCCACGGCCGCTTCCTTCCAACTCCTAGGCCTTTCCTATCCCATCGTCGCCATAAGACCTATCTGTGTCGGTGCGACGTAAAGCCCATAGCAAAAAAAAAATATATGTCTGGGCATAAAATTGTGATATAGCTGAGTAAAACATTCCTACTGAAGTCGTTGTATCAAATCTCAACGAGATCCGAGATTAGCAGATGGAGGTGTTTCCTTTGTTACTGTTACGTGCCCCTTTCGGTAATTCAAGCAAACAGCTCTTGTCGGCCGGTTTACCTGTGAGTTTCTGGGAGATGCTACGAGAATTTCCGTCTCTACCCAAGTCGCGAATATCCTTGTATTGATCACCCGAGCTATAAAAACGGTGGCTAGCCGCGGACAGTCGATTCAGTGTTAGTCACTGTGGGACTCGGTGTGTTGGGGTTCGTTGGCTGGGCTGAGGATGACACAGAGGTTGGTTGTCGCTGGTGTCCCACCGAGGTCTGACCGAGGAGTTGTGGTTGTTGTTGCGGAGTGTCCAGTGAGTAGATGGATTGAAGGCGGCGTATGGAAAAGAAGACTGTGTAATACGTAAGAGTACTGTGTGCGTGTGTGTACTTCTGTGGACTGCGCGTTTGACGGTGTGAATTACTGGACTGTCTCTGGAGTACAACCATGGAACAGTAATTGTGTGTTGCCCTGTGTTCAAATCTAGCTTTCTGCACGCAGTTGCGGTGTGGTGTGTATGGACTTGGAGAAGTGAAAGCTAAGGCAAGCCTGTGCTTTAGGTAAAGAATGTTCGACTGAAGTCCTGCTGTGAGAGGCTTGTAAATAGATAGTGAGTGTGGTCATTCATCGTTGAACAGCATTGTGTTTCTGTAAATGTGTGTGTTCTAGTTAGGCCATCCTGAAATAAATGACGGTATTAAAAGAGACACTGATTTATTACTAACATTACATTTTCATGAAATCTCAGTTATTTGCAGAATAAAGGACTATGATTCCTCTTCCATCTATCTATATTCTTAGTTTTAGCTTACGATGATAGATGACGTCACCGAAGAAAATGCTGAAATGTAATTTGATTTGACAAGCGCAGAACAAGGGTCTAAGTCGAGCATGAAAGTAATGAGTCTGCTTCCTTCGCTCCAAGCAACAAGAATCGCAGCGACGATAATTTCTGCAGTACGCAGTCAATACCATTCTGTCTCTGGAAACTATTTTCTCATTACCAACATGAACGTGCGGACTTGGGAAGATATAGAGAGAAAACGGTCAAGGGTTATTAAAAAGTCTTATATCTGCAAACGATGTAAGAGAGCTGAGGTACGTAGAGTTATCCGTACATTTAGTATAATTAAGTTGAAATTTTAAATGTTTTTATGTGTGTTTTAACATTAAGATGGTAAGAATGTGTCCTTATGAATTATACAATACACATAAACATATGTAGCTGTAGATATCTACAAAGTAGACGAAATATATTCAACAATTTTTAATTTGCTTTAGGCAAATAAACAATATAGATCAGGTAGAACCATTGCGCCTTTTTTTATTTCTTTCAACAGCCTTCAATTTCGTCACTTGAACCTCACTGGAATAACCTTTCTTAAACCCGAGGAGCCTTCTCTCAGAACAGTTAGTAATCCGCTGGAATTTCTAATGCAATAGGAAAGCATTCCTTCCCAGAGCTTACAATGAACAAATGTCAAGCTGACTGGCCTGTAATTATACGCTTTATGTACATCGAACTTTCCCTTGTACACTTTTGCTACTATCACAACTCTCCATTCATTATGTATCGCTCCTTCATGCAATAAGTAAGGAAATAAGTATTCCAGGTACGGCACTATTTCCCAACATTTAGCCTTTAATATATTCCCAGACATTTTATCAATCCCAGGTGCTTTTCAAGAATGAAATATTACCGCCAGATTGTATGTTCCCTCCACGTAACCGATGACTAGGGCTGCGAATAGAACACCGAACAGCTTCATGATGGACCGCCAAATTGGCTGAGTGGCTTCAAGAGCAGGCAATATCAATAACATACAACAGAGATGTAATCTTGTTTATATCAAAAGTAAGATCTCTCCTTCACGGTTTAATAATTCGTTTAGGTGAGTACTACAGAGTTATTGAAAAGTGTGTCACATATGGGAAGTAGAATCTATTCATAAATAATGTACCAAAATAACATTTTTTCTCTAAGTTCGTACGCATTCACTTGAACCGAGTCACGCTTCAATATTTTTATGTTATAACTTTCCCTTACAGCGTAGATTTCTAACTTGCCAAATTATAAAATGGAAATTCACATCCGTTCAGTTGCGTGCAAATGTAGTATGCCGTTTGTTCTATATCGATGATTTGATCTTATTGGCAGACGGTGGTGAAATCCTGCAAACTAATATCTTCGATGTTTAAATGTGATACACCGAATATAAAGTGATTGCTATCATCCCGAAGTCTACGTTAATGTCAGTAGGGAAGAAACTTAGAGTACTGATGTCATGTCGGAAATATAAAACTGGAACAGTGGACCCTCTCCTAAATCTGCATCATTCTTTTCCCTACATGTTCCAACTCGTAAAACCAGGATAAATCCACCCCTTCATATTCTGTATATCCGCCTCTCTCTTGTTCAAAGAGCTTTATTTATCCGCATTCCAACCTCATTAACTATTTACTTTCTGACAGGATCGTGGACGAATTTTCTTCGTATGCTTCCTTTAATCTATGCTTCCTTAACTTAACATAGCCCATTTCCTTCATATTCCTTTCTTCTCTTCTTATTACTGTCCCCTCTACTGTACATAATGTAATATTTATTTATACCTTACTGTACTGTACTAAACCGTTACTTATGTGTCATATCTGAATTTATCTTATTGTACCTTTTCTTAATTTTATTTTAAATCCTCAATTGTCCTCGATCTTTTGTTGTGCCTTTATGTTTTATATTTAATTTTTGTGTCTCTACAGTTATTTTGTTAATTTTCTATTTTCTCCCGCTACTTTTATCATTAAAAGGTTTTTCTTCATTGCTCCTTGATTGTTTTATGTTTGCATTGTACTACTCCATTGTAAACATGTTTTTCACTGTGGAACTCTGTAATTCGGCATCTCGTTGTTTCGAGTTTCCCAAATAAATAAATAAATAAATAAATAAATAAATAAATAAATAAATAAATAAATAAATAAATAAATAAATAAATAAATAAATAAATAAATAAATAAATAAATAAATAAATAAATAAATAAATAAATAAATAAATAAATAAATAAATAAATAATATGAAAATAGGATGTGTATTATCTCAGGATGGTAGTATAATAATTGAGATTGAATCAAGGTGCAGCAAAGCTAAAGCAGTTAACTCACAGTTGCGATCAACAGTATTTTGTAAGGAGTCAACTATCAAGTACCGTTCGAAACTATCTTTAGGACTACGTCTGTCTATTTTTGACCGATTTATTATACGATGGCGAAAGCTTCGTAGACTCACGATATGTTCCTCATATGTTGAAAGTAACAGACATGAAGGAAGTGAGAATGGTAGGTGGTATAAGGAGGAGGGAACAATGGCCGAAGAGTACTCGGAATGACGAGATAAAGGAAACGCTAGCAATGAAGTCAATGGACCAAGCTGTACGCATAAACCGACGTCGATGGCGGGGCCATATATGAGGCGACTGGAAGAGAATAGGCCACCTAGAGCAATAAAGGACTCAATTATATAGAGTAAGAGAAGTGTGCGGAGATAAACATGATTCATTTTTAACGATGAAATGATAAGAGGTGTGGAGCTAAGCAAGGCCTCAGATCTAGTTTATGGCATATGGCATGTGGAGTGGTGTGGTGGCAGGTTTTTCAAGCTCACGTTCGTAGGTTACCTGCACGTCTCCAAGGATGTAGCCCTAAATACGAGAAAATCTAATTTTTAATACGCCACAAACATCCAGGCAAATTAACAAATGACCGAGATAGTTGGCCGTACGCCTTGGGAGATAGTGATTTCGAACGCCCCCTGTCGCAGTCCTGAGGATAGTTTTCCGTGATTTCCCATTTTCTCACCACAGAAGTTCTGCAGCTGTACCGTAATTAAGACCAGAGTGACTTTCTTCGCTCTTATAACCCTTTCCTATACCATCATGCTTTACGGAAGAAGGTAACATAACCAGAAAGAACAAGCAACAGACAGCAAACCCAGTCCGGGTTTTCCGCAGCGGAACGAGTCCAGGGCAAGCTCAGGAGAAGATACGAAGTAATTCCAGCAATAAGCATGTTATTCATACTTAACATGTTGACGCGAATGTTCAGCAGCGTTCAAATAGAATTCCAATATTGCCAACAACTTCTTGATATTCATAATGCTTTCATTAAATTTAAAAACAAATCTCGTAAGATAAAATAATTATTAAATAAACAAATACAGTTTAATTTTAGGTTAAATTGCACACATCAGTTCAATATTTTTAAATAGTAGTGGTTAAGATAATGACTAGTATTAATTCTCAATTGTGGGAATGCGGCTAAGGTGTCCTTTTCCTGATCCATGATGGAGTATGCTGTCTACACTGTCCACCGAAATATTATGTCCACACGAGTTTGGAGGTCGTTTATGAAATAACCAAGAGGCTCACTGAAAATCGAATAACACCATCATTTTCCTCGTTTCATTGCACGTAACGTCATGTAGGTTTCGAATATTATTTTTATATTTTAAATTTTTTAATCGCAAGTCCAACGCACAAAGTGCTCGTTTCTGAGCGTGTTTCAGCCATGCGTCAAATTTAAGACATAATTTCTCCAAATCCCGTGATCTGATCGAATCCAAAGTTTAACACAATATACATTGGGGTGTTTTATATATAATTTTTAAATTTCAGAATTTTTTGTTTCCAAGAAATTTTTTTTATCAATTTTCTGTGGTTACTTTTTTCTCCGCTCGGGATGGTGGTCGCGTTGTAATCTTTACGTATCCAATATTTATGCTGTACGACTGTGAAATACGTAAGTTATTTCACTTTCCTTTCATCGTCATCATTTTTCCACTCCAGTCGCCCGGGTGTGGTTAACAAGCCTCCACCACTCCTTTCTGTCCTTCCACTTTTCCTGCTCCATTGCTTCCGTCACATCCAATCCAGCTTCTCTATTGTCCTTCCAAATCTGATCCATCCACCTTCTTCTCGGTCTTCAAACTGGTCTCTTTCCTTTAACTTCTCTTTCCAATTTCCTTTCTTGCTACCCGTTCCTTTCCCATTCTTTTTGCATGTCCGAACCATCTCAGTCTTGCTTTCTGTAAGTTCTGTACTAACGGTTCTATAATATTTAGCTCTTCTCTTATTTTAATATTTTGGATTCCATCTCCTCCTGCCTTTTTAACCGATGGTCTTAAAAAGTTCATTTCTACTGTTGGATCTTACTATCTTGTCTCTTATTAGTTACCGGCGTTTCTAGTCCGTATGTTACAACTGGTATGAAATACTGTTTATATAATGTTAATTTCATTCTCTTGGCTACTGTCATCCCATAAAAGACTTCGACTTGACGATAAAATGTTGAACCTTTACGTAGTCTGTTATTAATGTCAGGGTTGATTTCATTACTTCTATTATTATTATTATTATTATTATTATTATTTTTATTATTATTATTATTATTATTATTAATATTATGTGCGTATGGACCCAATGGATCACGTAAAGCTTTAACGATTCTGTTTTCTGAGTTGCCAAACTACTCTCATCCTTCCTCCGTGGATCCTTTTTCGTTCTTCTGTCCACTTTGCTCCAGTCTTCTTTTTCACTTCGTTCTCTGGTTGCACTTTCCATCCATTAATTTTTCCTATAGAGGTTTCTGTCCGCGGTGTCATTTGAGTTCATCTGGGCTTTTTCCAGATCCTTCTTTACTTCCAGTACCCAGTACAAATGGAATATTTTTCAAATGTTCTAATTAAGGGGGGAATCTTGTGTGTCACTCTACTTGCCGGCAGTCTGCGGACGTCCCACAAAATTTCAGAAGTCTCTTGCGGATGTCTGCTGCAATGTTGGAAAGCTCTTCTGTCACTTTGCTTGACCTCAGTCTATATCCATCTTGTGCTTTTCGGGGGCCGAGAATTTTCATCAGGATTTTTCCTTATTATTTTAAAATGTTTTCTAGGTCACCTTTCCCATTTACTGTAAAGGTCTCGGGCTTGATTCCTGTATTATAGTGTCTGATCTTTGCATGGCGGGACAAGCACTTTTTATTGTGTATATTGTGAACCATGCCGTAGGCTTTCCTAAATTTTTGTAGGCTAATTTTCTGGGTAGCCTTCTCGCCTCCCGTTGGTTCAAGTATTTCTCCTGATTACTTGAAGTGTGGTACTCAGTTGATTTGTCCATATTAATAATGCTACGCACTTTTTTATCAGATTGTATTTTTAGTAGGTATGACGACATGGATGCGTAGCTGGCTTGTCTGGGAAGCCCTGTGACGTTGCCGCGATAATGCCAGACACTGCGCTATGCCACCCCACGGTGAAAGTTGAGTCTGCTGATTGCAGTTGCATATACAGTGGCCTTGGAAGCGTGATAAGTCGACTTTATTCTACAGTACATATCGTGGATGTGTCTATGTTATTATTCATTTACTAATTTGTTCGTGGTTGTGTATCGGGAAAACAAGTACTTGGGAGGCACTTGAGTTGTATATGACAGCCGTGTTGATAATGTCAATTGGGCCTCCGATGTTGTGTGAGTTTAGCTACACATATCCGCGTGAGACGTTATTTATGAACCGTACTTGCACAATTTTGCGGCTTTTTCTAACCGTTGTTCTCTGTTATATGTATGTTCTGTGGTACGCCAAGTCACTACGTTAACGATTACTGTACCCATTAGTTGAGAGTCAGTTTAATTTTCAAGGAAATATTTTCGAAAAATATCTCTTACACCAAATGGACTCTCCGAATGCTCTGATATGTTGGATTACAATTATTTACAGTATGTACAGGAATTAGGGAATGTTGCTTGAGAGCAACACTGCCGAAAAGTAACAATCAATAATTCCGTTAAAGTTCATGTTTCTTCAGAGCAATACTGCCTATTAAAAGGCTTACAGTTCACTGTGGTAATGGGGAGGTTTACGGTCATGTATTAAGCAAAGGGACACAAGCTTCTACGTCATCACCCGAGTGTGATCTACAGCAAAGAAACTAGACCCTATCACGAATAAGGTATTAAGGCTATCAAATAGTATGTTTTGATATTACTACATTCATTGAATAGTGTCTTAGAAAGCTATGCTAATTATAAAACAATAAACATTTAATTATAACTGAAACGCGGGCGGTAATAATTTTGAAAATAATACCTTTTGCTATTCTTTGTAATATTGAATTATAATGTGATTCGACGTAAAATATAGTTATCGCTTATGTGCTAATTGCTATCTAAGCGAAACAAGTGTTCGCTCAACAGGCATTGTTTAACCGAAATCATATCATTATAGCTATATGGAGTCTTGTGTATGGTCCAGTCTATGTTATTACTATACCTCGGATTTTTAGGTGGTAATAGGTTAGAATGCAAAGTAATTTGGTTTGTAGGAAGTATCATGCAACCCGTTGTACCATAATGTGGGAAGAGTAGCATAAATTAAAGGAGTTCTATAGGCTGTACCCCTAATATCTATGCAAATCTCATGGCATAACCGCTGTACATTGTAGGGTATACTTGTTACTGGCTTAAGTAAGTTTGCATTCTAACCTATCAGCACCTAATAATCCGGACTCTAGTTATTACTGAAGGCTGAAATGTGAGACACCTGCGCCGGCTGTGAAACTGATATTCTCCAGGGCCCGCTAGGTGAGTGCATGTAAGACTTAAAATTGTGCGGGCGGTGTTGTTAGCAAAAACATCCACGACCATGTCAAGAAGAATGTGCGTGATTTAGGAGCTTTCAGGTGCTAGTGTGGTTGAATAATAAACTAGTCAGTAATATAAATGACTGTAATTACGTTATGTGAAAGTTAAAATGGATATATTGTTGTGTTCCTTATTAAAAATCAAAGACCGCAGAGAGATGTGGCGTTCCATTTCATAATTCTCAGGAAGATGATTAACTTAGAGAAATAAATATAGTTTGAAATTTCTCTTCAGTGTAACAGACTGGGATCTCTGTTGAAAACCTATTGTAAAATTTAAAATTATTTTAAATTTTTTGTGGAAATCTAATGTCGCACTAACCGAGATAGGTTTCAACCGACGATGGGATAGGAAAGGAAGGGAAATTATTGGCCTTGGGTTTAACTAAGGTACATTTGCCTCATGTGAAAACGATAAACCAGGGAAAACGTTTCTCACGGCTGTAGATTGTGACGTGCTAACTCATCATACCCCAAATACAAATTGACAGCTACCTAGCTCGTACCAAGCAGTTAACTCAATCGGTAGACTCAGGTATATATTTCACCGTGTATTTTAGTGTCTGGACATTAGGGTTTGCACAACTACGACAATCCTACTTCCAAATGTCCACGGAGGGAACCATCAATGTGAAGTGGCTCACATATTATTTCCTTTACTTTGTTGTTCACAAAATCATCTATAGTGTTGCTGGAAGCAATTAATTAAATTTCGTGTGGCTATTTCTAGCCGAGTCCATCTCTTGTAAGGCAGACCTTCCGATGAGGGTGGGTGGCATATGCCATATGTAGGTAACTGCGTGTTATTGTGGTGGAGGATAGTGTTATGTGTGATGTGTGAGTTGCGGCGATGCTGGTGACAGCACACATACCAAGTCCCCAAGCCAAGAGAATTAACCATTGAAGGTTAAAATATCTGACCCGGCCGAGAATCGAACCAGGGACCCTCTGGAACAAAGGGCAGCACGCTAATCATTTAGCCATGGAGCCGGGTGCTGGAAGGAATAATGCTGGGTAAAAGACTTCCAACGATGAATTTATCTTGTTTAACACTGTTGTGCTGACGGATCATATCATCAACTATTTTTTAAAAAATTCAAGTTTGGTGTCGATTTCTCTATTATTAACAGTCCCGTGGAAAAGAGGGTGTATACCCCCACACGAGTAACAAACCCTCTACGCCTTCAACAGATACCGAAATATTTGAGGCGGACGTTCTTATTGAATCACCCTGTAATGTACTGAAAGCTTCGGATACATACTCCACAGTTTGTTGGGTTGCTACACCTGGAAGGCACATTGTTGTTCGCTGCATGTTGTGTTGCCGCACCTGACAGGTGGCAGTTGGCAGGTGCATGATCCACAGTATGTAGTGTTGGTGCACCTGGCAGGTACTTACTCCTCAGTATGCTGTGTTGCCACACGTGACAGGTGCATAATCCACAGTATATTTTGTTGGGGCACCTCGAAGACGCATAATCCACAGTACGTTGTGTTGCCTGACCCGACAGGTGCAAAGTCCACAGTATGTTGCGTTACCGCATGTAGCTGGCGCATACTCCACAGTGCGTTGTGTTGCCGCATTTGGCTAGCGAATAGGCTCTGTTGCCACACCTGGCACATTCATACTCCATAGTGTGTTGTGTTGGCACACCTGGCAGATGCATTCTCCACAGTGTGTTGTGCTTCCGCATGTGGCTAGCGCATACTCCACAGTATGTTGTTGGCGCACCTGGCAGGCGCATACTCCACAGTGCGTTGTGTTGCCGCATGTGATTAGCGCATAATCCACAGTACGTTGTGTTGCCTGACCCGACAGGTGCAAAGTCCACAGTATGTTGCGTTACCGCGTGTAGCTGGCGCATACTCCACAGTGCGTTGTGTTGCCGCATTTGGCTAGCGAATAGGCTCTGTTGCCACACCTGGCACATTCATACTCCACAGTGTGTTGTGTTGGCACACCTGGCAGGTGCATACTCCGCAGTGTGTTGTGCTACTGCATGTGGCTAGCGCGAACTCTGCAGTGTGCCGTGTTGCAGCATATGGCTAGTGAATACTCCACAGTAAATTGTGTTGCCGCACCAGATAGGGTCATACTCCACAATATGTTGTCTTGCTGTACATGGCAGGTGAGCACTCTGCAGTGTGTGAGTCTACCGCACCTGGCTAACGCATACTTCACAGTGTTGCCACATGTGGCTAGCGGATACTCCACAGTATATTTTGTTGGTGCACCTGGTAGGCGCATACTCAACAGTGTGATTTGTTGCCACACCTCGCAACTGCATACTTCACAGTATATTGTGTTGCCACACCTGGCAGTTGCATACTCCACTGTGTGTTGTTTCGCTGCATGTGGCTACCGGATACTGCACAGTATAATGTATTGTCGCATCCGGTAGTGTCATACTCCACAATATGTGGTCTTCCTGTACATTACAATCCCTCCGCAGTGTGTTGGGTTACTGCATCTAGTAGGTATATAGTTTTGGAAAGGAACATCACGAGATGCATAGACAATGTAATCTGGTACATCAAAACAACACTGATTACTATACAATGCTCTGTCTAAATTATACCCATAAAATCAGGGATGCTCTTCGTGTCATATAAAGAAGAATGGCAGTATTGAATTAGAGCAGGACATTTTTCTTTTCGAGAAAATGAGAGAGCGCGATTCAAATTGACGAACTCTTCGTATTCGCTGCACCAGAGTACAAATCGTTGCCCTCTGCTGTGCTGCAGGGAAAGGAGGAGAAGTGTAGTGCATTATAGATGGAGACAGAGATAATGCTTCTCTCATTGGACTTGCGCAGAATATTGTCCTGATACATTACAGGCAATATCCACAGTTTATTAAGCAGCCTTAATTGCACACACACAAACACATACGTACGCACAGACACACATACACAAAGTACAAGAACACACACTAATTCAGGCAACTCATACATCTATATCATATTTGTCAGTCAAGGAATGCACCCGATCGTTTCTCCTCTCGTCAGTTATCTGAGTAACTTTATTCATTATTTAACATGATGCTACGCGACCGCCACACAATCGTGCACTCTTTTACACTCTGCATTATAAAATGAATGAAATACTGACCGAAGGAAACAATACGCGTAATGGTTTGATTACAGCACATTTTCAAAATACCTCCTTTCCCCCTCTACATCGATCTTCACATAACACGAAATCTCCATGGGAGTTAAATCTGCCGAACGCGGAGGCCATTTAACTCGCCCAACACGCCTACCCATGTCCATGGATAATGAACAATTCAGTGCTGCTTCACACGGCGAGTGAAATGCAGTGGAGCGCCATTGTGACACAGTCACATTCGCTGCTGAACACACAGAGGAACATTTTCCACTAATGCAGGGAGTGATTTCACCGAGAAATTGCAGCATTCCTCACGAATCAGGCGAGGCTGAAGGACATAGCCCAAGTATGGGTAAATAGTCAGCAAAAATGGCGGACCAAATTAATCAATCCATCACTACTGATCTGCATTTAGGCCAGTCGCCCAGGTGGCAGATTCCCTATTTGTTGTTTTCCTAGCCTTTTCTTAAACGATTGCAAATAAATTGGAAATTTATTGAACATCTCCCTTGGTAAGTTATTCCAATATCTAACTCCCCTTCCTATAAACGATAATTTGCCCCAATTTGTCCTCTTGAATTCCGACTTTATCTTCATATTGTGATCTTTCCTACTTTTAAAGACACCATCCAAACTTATTCCTCTACTGATGTCCTCCCACGCCATCTCTCCACTGACAGCTCGGAACATGCTACTTAGTCGAGCAGCTCGTCTCCTTTCTACCAAGTCTTCCCAGCCCAAAGTTTGCAACATTTTGGTAACGCTACTCTTTTGTCGGAAATCGCCCAGAACAAATCGAGCTGCTTTTCTTTGGATTTTTTTCCAGTTCCTGAATCAAGTAATCCTGATAAGCGTCCCATACACTGGAACCATACTCAAGTTGAGGTCTCACCAGAGACAAATATGCTCTCTCCTTTACATCCTTACTACAACCCCTAAATACTCTCATAACCATGTGCAGAGATATGTACCCTTTATTTACAATCATATTTATGTGATTACCCCAATGAAGATCTTTCCTTATATTTATACCTAGGTATTTACAATGATCCCCAAAGGGAACTTTCACCCCATCAACGCAGTAATTAAAACTGAGCGGATTTTTCCTATTTGTGAAACTCACCACCTGACCAAATTCTGACACGAAACCATGGCTACTACTGTCACCCTGGCAATGGACACGAAGGTTGAATGATGAGGCTAACGGCAGTTAGGGTGCCGGACGCCATAAATCAGTGTGGTTACTCTCATGCTCCCGATTGCTGCACCATAGCCTTGCTACATATGAGCACTTTACTAGTCCCGTTCTCACCAATTTACACGGAAATAGTGGTAGCTGATATGCACAAAAACTGACAACTAGGCCTAGTAATTGATTGAGTTAAACGAACGAGAAACTTGTGCATTCGCACCGAGCATTAACTCGGCCACCGCCTATCGTACACCCCACTTTCCCATAAGCAAAGCAGCGGGCAGCGATTTGCGCTCCGGCACTGCAAATACCACAAATTAATCAATTTGAATCTTGCTTCCGAAAGTAAGAAATTAACCTCATTTTATCGAAAGAAAGTTTTTTTTTCCGCCAATCGGATAATGCCATCGTTCTTTTTATAACACTAAAACCATCCCTGATTTCTTGTCACTATAATGTAGATGAACACTGTACACGTAAAGTTACGAAACTTAAGAAACGTATGTTCAGGTACTTGTTTAGGGATCAAATCGCAGAAATCCCATCCATGGGCATGGTTATCCAGTTTTAGGAGCTGAGTTGTACGGCGACTGAACGAGTGCCAGTTCAGATTATGTTTTAAGTCTACATTTTCTCTCAGTCTCCAATGTCTGATACTTGCCAAGCCCTAGTACTTGTGCGAGGTTCTAGGGCAATAGCTTCTTCACTATATCTGTGGGTTCTCTTCACCACACACTCATTGGACGAGCTGCCACAGGAAGGGTATCATATCTACGTTGCAAAGCGTCTTGCGGTCTGGAGTTGGCCATCCTTCATACAACGTGACTGTTCCATTGCGATACATTGGACTTGACTGAATGTTTACTCTCAAGAGTTGCTTGTATCTTAAGCAAAACACACAGTTCTCGTATGGCGTTTCAGAAAATTGAATGAATGAATGAATGAATGAATGAATACACGTCTCTCCCAGTCACGTACGACCACCAACTGGGGAGAGAGTATTCCATTATTGTAAAGTAAATCATTACCTGGAGTTAGATTTCAATGTACTTCAAAACAAAAATCCAAAAATATCCCGATTTATTAAGGAGGTACAAAAAGTGGTATTGGTAAAGAATTATATTTTTCGTTTTATAGAAAATTATTATTTGGAATTTCCTCTTTGATTTGATGTACGTTCAATTGATTTTGGATGACAGTAACTATTTATAAATCTAAAAATAATAGGCCTATGTTACTGCAGAAAACATTTCACCAGATTACACGAGCACCTGTTTGGTTATGACAAGATAAATCGGGAACTGTTTACTCTACAAGGCTGTAAATTATGTTGATTTATAGTAAATATCCTGCTGCAAAATTTGGCTACATTGGTGGCTATGATATTACTTCATATCTGGTGTTTATATGGTACGAAACATGTTGCATTGCACTTTCAAGTGTGATTTCTGATAAACCGTATTTCTTGCGAATTTTACCATTTTCCCAGAAGCTACTTACGATAGAGCTTTGAAATTATTCTTTCTCATCAGTAGCAATTATTATTTTATATGGATCTACAACGGTAGAGGTACGACACATAGTTTCATCATAAATATGTTTAAACGTAAATAAAGTTAAAAATATATGAATTTGAATTAAAAAAATCCGTATCTTGATTTTTTAATAACGCTAGAACCAAGAAGGTAGATCAGTAAATGTACGAGGGATATTTCAACCACAGATCGGTCACGAAATTAAAACCACAGTCAGAATCCGATGAAGCGTTACGTAGATTTGTTGCGCAGTGCCTCTAGTATCCCCGTCGACCACGTGACGTTGCACTTGCCAGTTCTGAGTGTGCAGTGACGTAAATGTGCTTAGAACAAGAGAGTCTTCTGCTACGTGTGAAGTACGTGCTGTCATTCGATTTCTTCACGCTGACGGTTGCAATACAGCCGAAATTCATCGAAGAATGAGTAATGTGTGCGGTAAAACTTTCATGAGTAACAGCAAGTGCGGCCATGGTACAGGAACTTTGAAGCAGGAAGTACAGACGTTCATGATGCAGGCGGTCAGGGAACTAAGTGACTGTCAGACGATGATGTTTTCAACGAGTGGATCAGGCGATTCGAGAAAATTGCATTTCAGCCCCCAGCATGAAGAAATCGAATGACAGCACGCACTTTACACTCGGCGGGAGACTCTATTGTCCTAGGCACGTTTACGTGCTCACTGCGCGCTCAGAACTGACAAGTGCGACAGGCATACTAGAGAAACTGCGCAACACATCTGCGTAACACGTTATCGGATTCTAACTGTTGTTTTAATTTTGCGATCGGTTGGAGGTAAAAAGAAAATAACCCTTGTATTAGATATGACTGCACTCCTATATATCTCTTAGCAAAATTTGGTTTTATTACCTTCGACATTTCCGAAGAAACCAGGATGTAAATCTGTTATTTTAACATTATCAGGGTATATATTTGATACTCCCCTTAAATGTTACATTAATTTTAGTTTATGTTATACACCAAGTATATATTATACAACCTTATTTATACTACACAGGAATGGATCTCAGTTTCAAATCTCTTTAATTATTTATTAAGGAGTCGACTGGAATATCCTTCTGTTATTTGGATGCCATATTATAAATCTCATATTTACAAACTGGAGAGAATACAAAACATATATTTTTAGATTCCAATATTTTAACCGATACAACCGCCCTCTTCTTTGGATAGAATATCATATAGAAACCTCCTACGTGACTTTAATTTTGTCTCCTTACAGAATCGAAGAGAAATATAGTAGTTTGTTTTTCTATACTAATGTGTGAATGGCATATTGGACAATAGCGTTTTGCTTGACAAGTTTAATTTTAATGTGAAAACATCAAGCTTAGGTCTAAGGGAATTTTTCTACTCTAATCGAATCAATACTCTCTGCCATAAAAATCCCCCTGCAGAGAATATACGGAGCATTTAATGCTATGAAATTGAAGGGAATAGACATTGACTTGGATTTTAAACTTTCAAACTTTCTTGCTTTAATCGAAGAAGGGTTCAGAATATAAAATCCGAATGTCCCAATTAGTAGATTTGTTTAATCTCACTTACGTACTGTAAGAGTGCTCTTAAGAGATATTTTTGCTTTTGTTATTTGCCGCCAATGGGGCCATTGCTGTAAAGAAAATATCTTCCATTTATCTTCCATAAATGATTGTGCATGTTACTGTAAATTTTATATAAGACTGCATCCTTTTTACTGTTAGTTTAGTCTTTAATTTAGTTTTAGTTTAGTTTTACTGTTACGATTAATTTTTTGTTTTAATGTTCTTATTTGTTCAAAGTGTAATCCTTGCTGTAGTCTACCGTAATTGGAGCACTGCTCTGTTTCCGACTCTATTAAATAAATAACTAATAAATAAATGAATGAATAAAATTAAATAAAAATAAATAAATAAATAAATAAATAAATAAAGACAGTGAACAGGCACTCCCCTTCCCCATTCACGGATGACCACCAACATGGGCGAGAAACCCTCCGATCATCGCAATCACCGCTATCAAATGTCACTGGATTTGTTCGTTACCGAGATATAACAGAATTATTCCAAGTAACAAACTGTCGTAATACATAACTAAACTATAATTTACTGCTACAGTACTTATCCGTTAATAGGTATTTAGGTATATCTTTGAAAAATTAGACAACCTTATCTTTATGAGCTATTTTCAGGCTATTAACTCAGTTAAGTAGTGCAAGATACCACTTCCTTAACCACACGTAATTTTCTCTCACTTCACATTTTTACATTCCTTTCATCCAAATTACTGTGATAACATGAAATAATTTTGATGTTTTTCCACGTTTCCTCCATTATTTGTTTAATAGTTTAGCAAGTGTGTAATGTTCTTGTTCATTAACAAAAATTTCTAACACTTTCCCATCTCTTATTGCTGCCTTGAGGGTGCAATGCAACTGTTCTATTTTACCATTTGATCGTGGGTGATAAGACGTGGTATGATGAACTTTTTCCCCTCAAAGCCTGCCTAAACTCCTGAAACTGGATTAAAATTGCTTACCTTGTTGGGTAATTACAGAAGCTGGCGCTCCCAATGTGGCAATCCAGTTGTCATGGAATTCTTTTCCTACTGTCTGTACAGTAATATTAGCCATTGGTATGACTTCTATCCCTCCGATGAAACTCTCAATGTAGGTAAGACAGAGATGTTGCCTTCTGATGGTGGAAGTGTTCCAGTTATTATATCGACGTGTTAAGACCATAATTCTACATTGCAGAAGAATCTCTGCACGGCTATGTAGGGCCAGCTGCGAGAGGGGAAAACGCTCATCCATCTTTGTAAATAGCTGGCCTGATGTTCCTTGCTTGTTGCTCACAGCAGGAGGTCACCAAAGCATCGAGCAAGAACGGAACATTTCAGGAGACTTAGGGATTTAATAATACAGTTTTTGCTAATAACCCCCATTGGGAGATACAATTAGAGAGGAAGTAATTAATAAGAATTTTTTGAATCATTTGACAAAGTTCACTTCATAGGGAGAAACATTATGCCCAGAGAGAAGTTCGCCTGCCTGTAGAGAGAGAAGGAACGGCACGAGGCGAGGACATCTAGTCCGAATACTAACAACTAACAACGCCATTCTGACCGGAAAAATAGGCGGAGTCACTGGTGTGAATTTCAGAAAAATCGTTCAAGCGGTATAGAATGGGATGATCGCACAGCATCAAGGGATTCCTGCTTCCCTAGATTTCATATAAATATCCCATCTGACCACGAGAGAAGCGATCAGCATTCATCAGTTTGAAAGGGTGAACCTGCGACATTCGAAACCAATGAGAGTTCTTACAAAATTCAAGAACTAAGTGATAGACTTGGGATCTTGAAAGTCGTATTGGCTTGGGAGAGGTAGGAAAGGCAAAGTGTTGGGAACACTTTAAAGTTTTATAACTTTCATGCTGCAGACATCGGAGTGCGAAGGGACCATTTTGAAACCGTGTATTGGTGATTACGAAGGTTTTAATGGAATTCTGTAAAGGAGATTAAAGTGTGTCTGTCTATCTAGTCTGTTAACACGATCTTTGGTTACGTGACCGAGGGGCAAACATTTGGATTGCGGGTGAGAAAGCGAGACGAACGTTATCTTTTTCCACGAATACACAAGAACGAACGCCCGGCCATTGGACGTTAGTAGCTTCATGCGGTCCAAGCAGTCAGGATGGAAGAAGAGTTGTGCGCCTTACCATTCATATCTGTATGTTTCAAAATATTGTTGTGTTAGATTATAATTTATCAGAAGAAGGATTAATTTGTGTTGCATCAAGAAGTGCAGAGTCAGTGTGACTGATAAGTTAGTATTTAAGTGCAGAATGCCGTCTATCATTATGATAGACTTGGGATCTTGAAAGCCGTATTGGCTTGGGAGAGGTATGAAAGGCGGTTGTTGGCTTGCTAAATGCAGACAAAATGACGCCACATCTATCAGCACAATTACAGGTCTCTCTAATTCCAATAATATGTCTTTGTAGTTAGAAAAGTAAATGCGGCGTGTGTAGAATAAATTGTGTTGCGATGATGATTTTGTTCCATGTCCGCAGGAAGTGTACCATGAAACACTGTAGGTGCGATTTTCGGTCATTTGCAGCCGCGCAACGTAAAACTGTATAATCTTCTTAAAATGTGAAGTTAAATCTACATATATATAAATGTCATTGTATGTATGTTGGTATGTATGTATGTATGTATGTATGCATGTATGTATGTATGTATGTATGTATGTATGTATGTATGTATGTATGTATGTATGTATTACATCTCCTCCTAAATCACTGGAGCGATTTACACCAAACTTGGTACACTTACGACTTAGTATCAGGAGACAAACCTCGTGGGGTTAAGACACCCCAATTACCCTAAGGGGCGAGGGGGGCGAGGCGGTCACGTTTAAAAATATTCGAAAATGGTGCCGAATCCATACTTTTCGGGGTCGCTGGGATGAATAGAGACACTCCGGAATTTTTCAAAGTCCAAATTCAGTCCCCTTTTGGGCAGGGGGGAGGAGTAATATGCCAATAAAATCGAAAATAGTGTCTAATCCATCCTTTTCGGCGTCGCTGAGATGAATAGTGACACTTCGGATTTCTTTCGACAAACCGCGTGGGGTAAGACATCCCACGTACCCATAGGGGTAGTGGGGGGCGAGGGGGGCCGGCGCATAAAATATTCGACAATAGTGTCGAATCCATCATTTTCGGACTCGCTGAGATGAATAGTGATACTCCGGAATTTTTCCAAGTCCAAATACAGCCGCCTTTTGGGTGGGGGCGAGGGGGAGTGATATATCATAGTAATAGGAAATAGTGTCGAATCCATCCTTTTCGGGGTCGCTGAGATGAATAGTGACTCTCCAATTTCTTTTGACAAACCGCGTGGTGGTAAGACACCCCATGTACCCATAGGGATGGTGGGGCGAGGGAGTCACATATAAAAATATACGAAAATAGTGTCAAATCCATCGTCTTCGGATTCTCTGAGATGGATAGTGTTACTGTGGAATTTTTCTAAGTCCAAATTCAGCCCCCTTTTGCTTGGGGGCGAGGGGGGAGTGATATATCAAAATAATAGAAAATAATGTCGAATCCATCCTTTTCGGGGTCGCTGAGATGAATAGTAACACTCCGGATTTCTTTTGACAAACCTCGAGGGATAGGACACCCCACGTAACCATAGGGGCGTGGGGGCGAGGGGGGTGACATAAAATATTCGACAATAGTGTCGAATCCATACTTTTCGTGGTCGCTGAGATGAATTCTGACACTCCGGAATATTTTAAAGGCCAAACCGCGTGGTGTAAGACACCCCATGTTCTCTTAGGAGCGGGCGGGAGGGGGTCACATATCAAAATATACGAAAATAGTGTCGAATCCGTCGTTTCCGTATTCGCTGAGATGAATAGTGATACTCCGGAATTTTTCCAAGTCCAAATTCAGCCCCCTTTTAGGTGGGGGCGGGGGGGAGTGGTACATCAAAGTAATTAGAAATAGTGTCGAATCCATCCTTTTCGGGGTCGCTGAAATGAATAGTGACACTCTGGATGTTTTGACAAACCGCGTGGGGTTAAGACACCCCATGTACCCATAGGAGCGGTGGGGCGAGGGGGTCACATATAAAAATATACGAAAATAATGCCGAATCCGTCGTTTTCGTATTCGCTGAGATGAATAGTGATACTCCGGAATTTTCCAAGTCCAACTTCAGCCCCCTTTTGATTGGGGGTGCAAGGAGGGAGTGATATATCAAAGTAATAGGAAATAGTGTCGAATCCATCCTTTTCGGGGTCGCTGAGACGAATAGTGACACTTTGGGGTAAGTCAACCCATGTACCCATAGGGGCGAGGGCGAAGAGGTCACATATAAAATATACGAAAATAGTGTCGAATCCATCGTTTTCGGATTCGCTGAGATGAATAGTGATACTCCTGAATTTTTCCAAGTCCTAATTCAGCCCCCTTTTGATTGGGGGAACAAGGAGGGAGTGAGATATCAAAATAATCACAAATAGTGTCGAATCCATCCTTTTCGGGGTCGCTGAGGTGAATAGGCGACTCTCCGGATTTCTTTTAACAAACCACGTGAGGGTAAGTCACCCCATGTACCCATAACGGCGGGGGGCGCAACGGGAGTGACATATGAAATATTCGAAAATAGTGTCGAATCCATTCTTTTTACGGTCACTGAGGTGAATAGTGACATTCATGAATTTTTTAAAGTCGAAGTTCCGCCCCCTCTGGAGTAGATGGCGAGAGGGGAGTGATAAATCAAAATAACCGAAAATGGGATTGAATCCATCCTTTTCGGGGTCGCTGAGATGAATATTGACACTCCGGATTTCTTTTGACAAAATGCGTGGGGGTAAGACACCGCCACGTACCCATTGAGGCGGGGGGTGGGGAGGGGATGACATATAAAATATTTGAAAAAGTGTCGAATCCGTACTTCTTGTGGTCGCTGAGATGAATAGTGACACTCTGGAAGATTTTAAATTCCAAGTTCAGCACACTTTGGGGTGGGGGCGAAGGGGGAGTGATATAAGAAAACTATCGAAAATAGTGTCGAATCCATACTTTTCGGGTTGGTCAAGATTAATAGTGTCACTGCGGATTTTTTTAAGTACATGTTCAGTCCCCTTTGGGGTGGGGGCGAGGGTGGAGTGATACATCAAAATGACCGAAAATAGCGTGGAATCCACCCTTTTCGTGGTTGTTGAGATGAATAGTGAGACTCTAGATTTTTAATAAGTCCAAATTCAGCTCTTCTGGGGTGGGGGCGAGGGGGTAGTGATACATAAAAATTGTCGAAAATAATGTCGAATTCACATATTTCGGGGTCACTGAGATGAATAGCGGAACTCCGAATTTTTAGTATCATGAGACAAACCACGTGGGAGTCAGACACCCCACCTACCCTTAGGGTTAGGGGGCGAAGGGGTGAGATATAAAAATCATCAAAAGTAGTGTTGAATCCATACTCTTCGCTATCGCTGAGATGAATAGTGACACGCCGGAAATTTTTAATGTCCAATTTTAGCCTCCTTCGGGGTGGGGGTGCGATGGGGGAATGATACATAAAAATAATAGAAAATTGTGTCGAATCCATACATTTAAACTTTTTTTGCTAATTTGCTTTACGTGTACCGACACAGATATATCTTACGGCGACGATGGGACAGGAAAGGCCTAGGAATTGGAAGGAAGAGGCCGTGGCCTTAATTGAGGTACAGCCATACTTTTTGAGGTCGCTGAGATGAATAATCAGACGCCGGTTGCCGTTGTTCAACCCCTATCGGCATGGATATTAGAAGGGTTGGAAAGGAAAATGGTCAAAATGACCAAAAATATGGATGAATATATCATCCTGCATAGCCCTCATATAAAATTGGTACAAATATGACTTACTATCTGAAAAAAAATACTGTTGGGGTAAAACACCTCTAGCACACCTAGGGGATATGGTGAAATATAAAAATAAACGATTTTTTACTGTTATTAATGTCGAATATGTTCTTTACGAGGTCACAGAGTTATTCTGTGACACTCTGGATGTTTTAAGTCACACTTCAGCCGAAATCAGTATGGAGGTTGAGAGGGGTGAAAATGAATGTAAATATAACGGACATTATGCATGTACTGTATGTGGGTGTGTTCCAGAATTGCTCTCAACGAAACTTGGTACGCATATGACTTACCATCTTAGAAAAAATACTATGGAGATGAAAAATCACAGCCTCCGCTTGGGGTGGTCTCTTATACGAACTGTGACGCTCTTGATACCGTTTAAGTCCACGTTCAGTATTCATTGAGACAGGAGCTGAGAAGGGCTTAAAAGTATATACCATAAAATGACCGAGATTAGTGTTGAATAC
Source organism: Anabrus simplex (assembly GCF_040414725.1). Lineage (NCBI taxonomy): Eukaryota > Metazoa > Arthropoda > Insecta > Orthoptera > Tettigoniidae > Anabrus > Anabrus simplex. The sequence continues at coordinate 406,118,350 of NC_090269.1, forward strand.
ACTGCTTTTGGTGTCACTAGGCTGGTTGTGACAGTCTCAATGACTGCCGAAATCGTGTACATCATTACGGACGGTGCGACTGGTAAATACATATAATTATTCCTTAAATTTTTTGGAAGGAACCAAATACTTCCCAGTCATTTCTAGCTTCCACAAGGACAAAGTTTTACTCAAAAATTAAATAATCTAAAACTTGAAATCAGATACATCTAAATAACTCTAAAACTACATAATAGGTCGTAAAATCAATATCTCAAAAATAAATCATTAAGCATCCACTTCACACTTAACTAACTGGTAATAGAAATACTAAAGGTAAACATTCAAAAGCTACCCGGACAATGCCGGGTACTACAGCTAGTATTACAATAAAAATCAGTTAAATATGTTCACGCCAGTAAAAGTTGTAATAATGATAATGTGAAGAGAACAATTCATACCGAGCTCGATAGCTGCAGTCGCTTAAGTGCGGCCAGTATCCAGTATTCGGGAGATAGTAGGTTCGAATTCCACTGTCAACAGCCCTGAAAATGGTTTTTCGCGGTTTCCCATTTTCACACCAGGCGAATGCTGGGGCTGTACCTTAATTAAGGCCACGGCCACGGCCGCTTCCTTCCAACTCCTCGCCCTTTCCCGTCCCATCGTCGCCATAAGACATATCTGTGTCGGTGCGACGTAAAGCAACTAGAAAAAAAAAAGAACAATTCATAGGTTAGGCTTTCATGAATCGACTTGAACGATGATAGTGTCTGCAGTAGTGGATGCAGGTATGTAAGATATTAGCATGTACTAGGCTACTGAAGCCACAGTTCGGCATAACCTTTACTAGCTGGAAAGTGCTTCCATAATAGCGTTGCATCACTAGTGGCTTGAATGTAAGGGTTGCCCACGTAGAAACCTGGCTAATAGAGACTGGTCTCGACTACCTAATCGCGTGCGTTCAAGCTCAATAACCTTTCATTTTCTATTTTTCATTGTTTTTATTTTAATTCGAAGTTTATTGTTCGGGTGTACGGTATGTTACGATAGTGCAGTGTGTTGACACTCAGTTACTTGTTTTTGTATTGAGGAATTTACACTACGAATGACTTTTCGATTCGTCATCTGTTACATATATTTTATGTATTTTGCGTTATTTACATTACTTATCTGAGACGTTGGTCTACCGTTTTCGTGATGTGTGGCTATGTCTTCGTAATCAATGATAGTGATCTCATTGAGTCTTCTTATTCCTTCTTTTGCTACCGCTTTTTTCCACACCTGTGCGGTAGCGCACATGTGGATTTGGCCCTGTTTTACGGCCGGATGCTCTTTCTGACGCCAACCCTATATGGAGTGATGTAATCACTATTGGGTGTTTCTGTGGTGGTTGACAGTGTGGTATGTTGTCTGAATATGATGAGAGTGTTGGGACGGTCACATACGCTCAGTCCCCGAGCCAGAAGAATAATCAGAACCGATTAAAATCCCCGACCCTCCCGGGAATCGAACCCGGGACCCTCTGAACCGAAGGCCATTACGCTGACCATTCAGCCAACGAGTCGGAGAGTGATCTCAATCGAGTATGGATAATACATCAGCAATTACATTGTCTTCGTCATTCACATGTCTTACATCAATTTTGAATTGCGGTATATGCTGCAATTGACGTAACTGTTCTAGTTCTTCTGGTGGAATGCGTATGATATTGGCTTGTGATCTGTGAATATTGTAAAGTCTCTTCCTTCCAAGAAATGTTTGAACTGTTTAACAGCCAAATAAATTGCTGGCAGTTCTTTGTCATGTGCACTTAGTTTAGCGTGTCATTGAGATATTTGGAGTAGAGGGCAATGGGCTTCCAACCATCGTCTTCCAATTTCTGCAATACTGGTCCAACAGCGTGACCCGATGCTTCCGTAAACTGTGCCACGGGAAAGTCTTGATTTTTAAAACTTAGTGGTGCAGGATTCCTCAAGTCTTCTTTGCATTTCTCGAACTATTCTCTAGCTTCCTCAATCCATTGGATTTTTCGTTTGACATTCTTCTTTTATCCTTTCAAATATCCATTCAGAATAGCTTGAGCTTGTTTTTTTACATAACAGATGACAAAACAGCCTTACAACTAAAGGTACTCCTTCCACCCCGTCAGCATACACGCGTATTTTCCTTGGGCCCTCCCCATCGGATTGCCACTTCTGGCTCAACCTCAAAGACGTTATCCACCTACCGTCGTGCAAATATACTTAACTGGGGCTAATACCTCAATACTCGTATGTGATGTGATTTGCCATAATGGGATATGTGTACGTACCCCATGACCTGTAGGCAATAATGTTCGGTCTTTGAATGTTAAAAGCTTAGCGTAAAATCGTGATAAATCATAGGCCTATATATATACACCATTATGGCAAACTACATCACTTACGAGTGTTAAGGTATTAGGCCCAGTTAAGAATTATTGGTATATCTAAAACACTGAACGTAAGTTGAACTTTGAAGCTTGACATTTTCTTCACCAAACGGAAACGAAAAGGAATTAATCCAGTAGAGGCTTAAGATAATGACGATATAAATTTTTCAAGCCTAGGAAAGCACGGAGTTCTTGTACTGTCCCTGAAAGCTTGTAATCTGGAAGTACCCGCACCTTCTCAGGAAGTGGTCTTGAGACACAAGGAGCGATCAGGTATCCAAAGAATTCCAGTTCTTTCAACGCCTATTATAGACCTGATAAAGTTCACCCGAAGGCCATATTTCGTTAACCTTTCGAGTACCAGTTTTAAATGTTTCTGATGCTCTTATTCTGATGATGAAGCTATCAAGATATCATCCAAATATGGAAATGCCAGTCCATGGATTACTTCGTTGATGAAATGTTGGAATGTTGAGGGTGCAAATCTGAGGCCGAAACACATAACGTTAAATTCAAACAGGCCAAATGGTGCGATAATATCAGTTTTGGGTTTATCTTATTCAGGTACTGGAATCTGGAAATACGCCTTGAAGAGATCACTTTTTGAGAACATTTTGCCACCTTTCAGGATATGATGGAAGTCTTCAAACCTCGGAATGAGGTATCCGTTAGGATTTGTCCTTTCATTTAGTCTTCTGTAATCTTCACATGGCCGAAGGTAACCGTCCTTCTTGCTCACCATATGAAGTGGACCAGCATATTCTGACTGTGATGATCTGATGACCCTATGATCCAGCATAAAGTGAAAATCTTGTTTTGCTTTTTGAAGTCGAATTGGATCTAAAGGTATATTCAATACTATGGGAATCCTTGAGTGATAATAATATGATGTTTGGTGTTATGAGTAATATTTTCTGGTACTAAATTTGACTTTGTAATTTCCGCATGAGCGTTTCTTGCTGACTGTGTCTAAAATGTCTCTTTATGAAAGGGATATAACTTCACCTTGGCTAATAAGTTTGGTTATGCCATAAATTTGCGTTTGCTAGAGAGACCTACTGGTTATAAAGCACCATGTCTTCTGGTATGGGTTAGAGTAATTGTGTTACTTTCATTGATCTGTCTCAGTCTTATTCTTGGCTTTTACGATATAAAAGTGACTGAGGTATGAGTGATTCTAGTAATACCATTCCTTGTGCAGCCAGTCCCTGTGATAAACGGTGTGAAAATGTTGCTCATGGGGACGGTTGGTGCATGCATTTCAGTGGGCTTGGCAGACTTATATATAATAGCATCTAATGGCTCAGTGAGGAAAGCAACGGGAAACTACCTCACTCCTTATTTCCCTAGTACACCTCTTCAGTGATGCTTAGGCCATCTAGGACAACTAGTGGTGGAACTGTTGAGGATCCAACCAGCCTTCGGGCTGAGGATTAAGCACACATACATGCCATTAATCAAGTGTTTCTTGCGAATATAAACCCATGAATTGAATTCCTTGTGGAAATATGCTCCTAATATACCATTTTCGGTTTTGCGATAATAAATGGCCATTGAAAGTTGCCTCTCCATTGCAGTGACTCTAAGTAGACTAAAATTTGTTCTCTAAGAAATGAGTTGGACGGGTAGGAAAACGTAGAGGAATCATAGCAGCAATGTTCGTCTCCACTAGAGAAACTTAAACATTTTCATGAGAATAAAATACGTCTCCGTCCTCTTGGCGTTCACAGTGGAAGAAATGATGTCAGTACACTAAACGAGGACAGATCTGCCCAAGAGGAGACATCCAGGTCGTGAAAACTTACACGCAGTTTTTTTATTATGTATTAAAAATTGACGTTAATTGGTTTGTACCTTTCTCTAATACATTATTAAGTACAATCACACATTAGATATTTATGTTGTCCTGCTTCAGGTATTTAGTCACAGAAGTGCTACTACTTGACGCCCAACACAGTAGGCAACCGAACTCACCGACCTGTATGTTAGTGATTAACTCGGTATATGCATTAAATATCTTTTTGTTGTTATTCAGGCAACAGCATTATCAATTTTATGGTACAACAGTCTATGCTATATTATACTAGGCATCCCGACTTAGCGCGCAAGAAAGTACTTGCAGCGCGTTTTCACAAAACTCGCGAAGTGTAACTTAGGCAATTGTTCGCGGATACGATGCACTTTTCAAGATAAAAAGAAAATAAATATCCAGCAAATGCGTTGAATAGAGGAAAGACGGTATGCAACAAGATGCGAAACCTGAGTATGCATATGCGTGAGATAGGCCTATAATAACGCTTCAGGTAGTGGGTGCTTTACAAACACACACCGTTGATTTAGCAACACCTCTACGCAAATCCATTTGAATTTGTCTGTGAACTGATGTCATTGGTAATTTTTACAATCTGATAAAGTGACAAAGGCGTGAAATAACGAATTATTATTTTTGAATTATTTATCAGTACGAACGAACTTCTAACATCGAAATAAATAGTTCACGTTTTTCCAAACCACTCTACATGTCGATCATTACTGATCTGCACTTAGGGCAGCCGCCCAGGTGGCAGATTGACTATCTGTTGTTTTCCTAGCCTTTTTTAAATGATTGGGAAGAAATTGGAATTTTATTGAACATCTCCCTTGCTAAGTTATTCCAATCCCTAACTACCCTTCCTATAAACGAATATATGCCCCAATTTGTCCTCTTGAATTCCACCTTTACCTTCATATTGTGATCTTTCCTACATTTAAGACACCACTCAAACTTATTCGTCTACTCATGTCATTCCACGCTATCTCTCCACTAATAATAATAATAATCGTGTGGCCTCAGCTGCCGTTTTGCAGACATTTCGATTTGACGCCATCTGGCTGTCTGCTCGTCAATTTCGACGTTCCGGTTTACTCTGTCTGCCATCTAGCGGACTTAGAATAAACCGGATCTCTCTTGGGCGTCTATGGCTGAGATTGAATTAATTTTGTCGGGTAAATACCAAATGTATCACCAGAGATCTTTTACATGCCGACATCGTACGACATGGAGTGTCGAATGGACTTTTTTCCGCCCTTCAAAAATCCGACTACCTCTGCCGGGTTCGAACCCGCTATCTTGGGATCCGGAGGCCGACACTCTACCACGGATCCACAGAGGCAGCTATCTCTCCACTGACTGCTCGGAAAATAGCACTTAGTCGAGCAGCTCGTCTCCTTTCTCCCAGGTATTTCCAGCCCAATCTTTGCAACATTTTTTAACGCTACTATTTTTTCGCAAATCACCCAGAACAAATCGAGCTGCTTTTCTCGATGAACGAAGTGAATCTTTCTTTTTGGCCGCTAGAATTTTTGAGATAATATCGTAGGCCTATATCTGTTTCATATGAGTTTGACGCTATTACGCATACTTTGGGATGCCACTTTACTGACTGCTAATTCTAAATTTACGTCATAAGAGGGGAGGCAACTTGATGTCTTTGAAGTATACAGACAGGGAAAGGGTAGCGCAGATGCTGATTCAGAATTATTTTATAAGATAATCAGCTATGTGGGAAATGATAAGGAAAGAAACGTGATTGTAGCGGGTGATCTCAATTTACCAAATGTCAATTGGGAAGGCAATGCGAATGACAGGAAGCATGACCAACAAATGGCAAATAAGTTAATATGGGAAGGACAGCTGATTCAGAAAGTGATGGAACCAACTAGAGGGAACAATATTCTGGATGTGGTGCTGGTAAAACCAGATGAGCTCTATAGAGAAACCGAAGTAATATATGGTATTAGTGATCACGAAGCTGTTTTTGTGGTAGTTAAAAGTAAATGTGCAAGAAAGGAAGGTATTAAAATTAGGACTATTAGACAGTACCATGTGGCTGATAAAACAGGCATGAGGGAGTTTTGGAAAAGTAAATATGATCGGTGGAAAACGGTAAATAAAAATGTAAACAGGTTCTGGGTTAGGTTTAAAGCAATGGTTGAGGAATGTGAAAATAGTTTTGTACCTTTAGAGGTGACAAGGAATGGTACAGATCCAATATATTATAACAGAGAAGTAAAGAGACTAAGTAGGAGGTGCAGATTGGAAAGAAATAGAGTTAGAAATGGCTGAGGAAGTAAGGAGAAATTGAAGGAACTTACTAGGAAGTTGAATCTAGCATAGAAGTCAGCGAAGGATAACATGATGACAAGCATAATTGGCGGTCATACAAATTTTAGTGACAAATGGAAGAGTATGAATAGGTACGTTAAGGCAGAAATAGGTTGCAAGAAGGATATTCCAGGAATAATTAATGAGCAAGGGGAGTGTATATGTGTAGATTTTAAAGAGGCAGAAGTATTCAGCCAGCCGTATGTAAAGATTGTGGGTTAGAAGGATAATGTACAGATAGAGGAGCTGACTAATTCTAGAGAAGTATCAAAATTTACCTATGACAACAACGTCATTTACAGTAAGCTACAAAATTTGAAAACTAGAAAAGCAGCTGGAATTGATAAGACTTCTAGGGATATACTAAAGACAATGGGCTGGGATATAGTACCATATCTGAAGTACTTATTTGATTATTGTTTGCAAGAAGGAGTTATACAAAATGAATGGAGAGTTGCCTTAGTAGCCCCTGTGAATAAAGGTAAGCGTGATAGACATAAAGCTGAAAATTACAGGCCAGTCAGTTTGACATGCATTGTATGTAAGCTTTGGGAAAGCATTCTTTCTGATTATATTAGACATGTTTGCGAAATTAATAACTGGCTTGATAACAAGCAGTTTGGGATTCGCGAAGGTTATTCCACTGAAGCTTAGTTTGTAGGATTCCAGCAAGATATAGCAGATATCCTGGATTCATGATAACACCGTGGTGTCATTACTTATTCTATTTCCCCTCCTCCAAACGTTTAGGTTGTGGGTTAACCGCCGCTGAAATTTGTGTCAAACTATCTTCATTTCCTTTCTTTCCTCACTCCTGTTTAATTTAAACACATGTACTTTGAGCAACGCGCTCATTAACTACATTGGACCTACGGGAAGTAAAGGACCTTGTATGTAGTGACCTCTACACGGAGTGTTGGTACTACGATGCTCCGCCCCCTAACCAATTAGAGCTCTCTGCGGAGCAAACTTTTCCTGGTCAATTCTTGCTCAGGGTGTGAGCGGCCATTATAGTGTTGGGAGTAGTTTGAGATGGACCTGTGTTCCGCGTGTCTCATGAGCAGGAGATTTTCGGCGTTCACAATGGACTACGGCTGAAGGAAACAGTGAGAGGGCTCCTTTTCTTGCCCTGAAAATATTTTTTCATGTAATCTTCATCATGGGAGCGTCACCAGACTGTATGTGTTTTTAAATATTTTCTTTAAGATTTCTTCATCTATGTGAGTATTAAAATGGCGCTATGGCGTCACCTCAATCCGGCACCTTAAAGAACTTCGTCTCCTTTCGGCTTTCATCAATTTTGAAAAACTATTGTGTGGCGTGTGGGACTCTTAAGTTAATTTCCGTTGTAATGATCTCGGCTTTTAAGAAAAAAAACTGAAATACTAACTGGCAATGTAACTTTCCGTTGGTTAAAAAATGATTTCCCAAAAGAATTCTGGGTGAAGTTAAATTATCAAATTAATCATGTAGAAGATTTTTGAAGACCTTGTAATGTTTAAATTTTTCTTCTTTATCAAATCACCCCAACTAGGTTGAGTTTTAAACCATTTGAGTTCTAACCAAGAGGACGGAAGTTTTATTTAACTTTTCTCTGACTTGGGTTTAATATTTTTTGATTCATTCTTGGTTATTTTCGTGTAAAATTATGCATTTCTCCTTGCTTGTTGTGGCTACTGTTTCCGTGGTAACTTTTGGCTATGCTTTTGTACATGGCGTTCGTGCGTTACTATGACAATGGGTGATTATTGGGATTGTTGATATAAATAAAGTGAAGGTGGATGATGTTTTCTGTTTTCTCGGAGACTTCCTTTTGGAGTGCCGATTCTAATTATTGTTTGTTTTCCCCTTACCTTAAAGACATGTTGAGCTCGCATTGGAACTATTTTATTTTATAAATTCAGTTTAAATTGCTACCGGTGTGTTGTGTCGTTGTGATCGTTTTATCTGGACTGCCGGTCACTCTTCCTGCTGGATAGAACTCCGTGCTTAAAGTAGTCATATTTTAAGGTATAATTATAAGTAAATAATTATTTTAATTATCCTAATTCCTCTAGTTTAATAAGGCCACCGAAATACTAATTAATGTTATGACTATTTCATTTTCTTTTTGCGTTGGTCGAGTACGATTTTCCTTGTTAACTTTTCCCTGATATTTTACTTAAACGTAATTTTTGACTATTTCTTTAATTTCTTGCGTTGACGTTTCCCTGTTACCTATTTTTTCAAATCATTTTTTATTAAAATAAATCATATTTATTTCCTTTGATGAAAAAACATGCTGTTCTTCTTTTAAATAGTTGGCAATTTGATGCCAGGTACCTTTTATTTTTCCACGAGTTTTGATGAGACACTCTTCCATCAGTTCAGGTCAGTCTCTTTCTGTTTTTTGTGGTGATGTTTGAGGGTGTCTGTTTACGCTTCCTGTTGTGCCTTTGAACTAGCTCATTTTGTGTACCAGCTAGTTGGTTTTCATTCATTTACTGCCGTTATCGTAGTGTTGTGTGTTTGTCTACGTAACGGGACAGTAAAGTGGTAGACAGAGCTGTGTGGTTATTTGATTCGTGTACCATTGGCTCGTATTTACCCGTAGGTTGATTACATCGTCTCTTGATCTTTTGTTTACTGTCTGGTATCAGGTACTAACTGATTGAAGGAAGAACAGTGTGGTAAAACGTGTAAAATGCTTACGTAAATGAAGTGCATCTATCTTATCTAATCCTTAAATTGATTTGTTACATGTATCTTTCGTGATTGCCCGACCAGCAATCCATCCTCATCATCTTCGCAAGTCTGAGTTGCTGTGTGAACTTGGAGTTCGGGTATTAGAACCTGTGGGAACTGTTTCTGAGTGTGCCGCTTTGCTTTCTGCTCATCTTCAGGTGCCAATTACGTTATCTAACCTTGATGACTCGAAGATTGGTGAGTCCTTGAATCTAATCAATAATTCTTTAAATGAAATTCAGATTATTAAGAGAGAGTTTATCGAACAGCCACCTACTAAGTCGCAAATCAATCGTCTCAAGGCTAGGTGTACCACCTTTCTGGGCGCATCCAGGATCTCCTCGCCTTGAAACCTAATGCAGAATTTGTTGGAGAGTGTACTAGAATTTTGACTCTGGCTTCCGGTATGTCAGCCGATCTTGATTTGATTATTGCAAATAGGGAAATGGAGAACCTGTCGGTTAATGATAGGACAACTGTCCCCAATTATAATGTAAGTGATAGTGTAAACCAATTTTGTCTCCTCCATCTTATCAAGGTGCATGTTGTGTAGCTACCCCCGTACTAAGAAACTTTTTTATCCCAACCAAGTGGTTCATCTCATAATTCCTTGAAAGAGCAGTTTCACGGTGTGGAACATTTCTCCGTTAACTCTATCGAGGAGTGCCTTAGATTTTTGGGATTCCTTGCGGAAATGACGGAGTCTGCTAACGTTTATTCTGTGGATGATTTAGGCATATTTCGAGCCTTGTTCTCTCATTGTGAGGGAATTTAGAAAAGGAGATTCCTTGAGGCTATTTCTCAGAACCTCAGTATTAGTCAATTTCATGGGTTAGTTCTTGAAATGTTTATTCCTCCTTTAGCTCTTCAGATCCTTATACCACAACATTGCTTTCGACCTCAGTACCTGCATGAAAACTGACTAGCTTACGTTCTAGACTTGACATTCTTTTGTAAAGTATTCTGGATTTCGGTCCCTGAAGAAGAAATGGTGGCTCGGATCCTAAAAGGAATATCCCCTTCTTACAGATCCTATATTTCCCTTATGAAGTGACCCACTAATTTTATTGAATTAGAGGCTGCGTGTTCTTTCGCAGAGGATGTGAAGCACGGAGAACCATCCACATCTGTACACCTTCCTCCTCCCTCTACTAATCCTAATTGTTCTGGTTATGCTAATGTGCCCTGTGGTGTGAACTTAAAAAAGGTCGTAAACCTGCTATTGGTTGTTATCTATGTGGCTCTAAGCAGCATACTAAACATTTCTTCCATAATTCATTTCAAAGGCGTCGTAAATAACTAAAAACTAATAACAGGCCTTGCAAATTTCAAAATTCTGGGAATGTAGATAATTTTGATGAAGTTATTTTCCCTCTCAACTGCAACAAATATGTGGTAATGTTGTTTCTCAAGGTACATTCACTAGTGTTGAGGTAAACAATGAACCATTAATTTCATTAATAGATTCTGGAAGCGTTGTGAACTTGATCAATTCTGCAGAGTATTCTAAACTAAAGAGTGCTTGTAAATTACCTGCATTACAACCTGTTGAGTTAAAATGTGTCACTGCTAATGGTAATAATATGCTAGTTATTTGGGCTGCGAAGGTGAAATTGAGGATAGGAAATTTTACCTGGAAAATCTCGTCCCTTGTATTACCAAACCTATTGTGTAATATGATTTTAGGAACTGGGTTCTTGTCAAAGACTGAATTAGTTCTTAACCTTCAGGACAAAATATTCTTCTTTAAATTTTCTCCCACCTGTAAATTTAATTTGATTGATGCTCCTAGGGGTACCTTCAATGCCTCTTGTATATCTGGCTCTGTACCAGAAGAAATTAATAGTATGAGGACTTAAAACTTGATCATTTGATTAAAGAAAAAGCTGAGGAAATTCGTGCCCTCTGTAGTGAATTTCCGGAAGTATTCGCCAGTAAGTTAGGTGTGACAGATGTCCTTGAGTATGATATTGAACTAACAGATACCAAACATGTCAGATCTCCTCCGTATAGACTGTCTCCTCCGAGTATGCTTGAACTGAGAAAGATTATCGAGAAAATGCTTGAAAAAGGTGTCATCTGACCTTCTACCTCACTTACGCCTCTCCTGTTTCCCTGGTACGCAAGCCCTCTGGTGGCTTCCGCATTGTCGTGGATTATCGTGCCTTGAATCAGAAGGTGGTCCTTCAGTCTATCCCATTAGCTGACTTACAGACTTGTTTTGGGTGGTTTTCTGGGTCAAATATTTTACTGTACTGGACCTTAACCAGGCCTGCTATCAAATTCCTCTATCTAAGCGGTCCACGCCGCTTACAGCTTTCATTACTGATTGCAATGTGTATGAATTTGTTCGTCTTCCTTTCGGACTCAGCTCTGGTGCCGGGGTTCCTACTCGTTTACTTGATTCTATTCTCTCAGATGTTAATTTTAAAATTGTTTTTAACTATCTTGACGACCTGGGTGATTGTTTCTAATATGATAAAAAAAGGTTACCGAGTATTACCTAACAGGGAGGTTTATTTAAACATGGATTATTATCAGTTCATATCTTTGGCCTGCTACTAGTTTGGTAAGCTTAATACTTATTCATCCCTTTAGAATTACTCTTGCTCTGTTTCTTAATTCATCCTTTGTAGCAAAATTTGTTTAGATGTTGTGTTTTAAATCTACTATATATAGTTTTGGCCTATTATCGGTCTTCGATAATTTACTCTCTTTCCATGTATCTTTCATGTTTGGTTTAACTCTTTGAAATGTATTAATTCTACTTGTTGCTGATCAGTCACTGCAGCTCCTTGGTCAAGGTTAATCCTTTTGGACGGACGTTAGTTATTGGGGAGGTCTGTTAATGTGCGTTGGAGTTGCTAGCCTGTTTTCTTTGTGCATGGATCCTGGATCTTTACGGTTTTCCCTCCTCTAACTATTGGTTACTGGGCCCTTTCATTTCTAACAGTTGTAGCCCTCTTGGTAATTATTCTGGGGACTGGCGGTAGTACGTCTATCCTAAGTTATCTCTGTCTATAACCTTGCTTGATTGTAGAATTTCTGATGTTGAAACTAGTAATCCATCTCATTTTGAAATTTTAATTTGTTAAAAAGTACTCTTCTGCTATGGGTTGTATAAAGGTTATCCATTTTTATGCTAACCGATCTTGTGGTATTTGTTTTCACGCACTACTATAATCACTATGTTGCTAAAATATTTACTACCGGGCGAGTTGGCCGTGCGCGTTGAGGCGCGCGGCTGTGAGCTTGCATCCGGGAGATAGTAGGTTCGAATCCCACTATCGGCAGCCCTGAAGATGGTTTTCCGTGGTTTCCCATTTTCACACCAGGCCAATGCTGGGGCTGTGCCTTAATTACGGCCACGGATGCTTCCTTCCAACTCCTAGGCCTTTCCTATCCCATCGTCGCCATAAGACCTATCTGTGTCGGAGCGACGTAAAGCCCCTAGCAAAAAAAAAACACAAAAAAACAATATTTACTTGAAACTAGTAATATACTTGTGTATCATATCGTTCTGTGCGAGTTGTAGATTGTGTGTGGGTGTGTTGCCAGTGACCATCTTCCATTTGTTGGTATTATGTTAAGTGGCGAAGTATGAGCATGGATTAATAACCTGAGAAGTTTATCTTCTTTTGCCTTTGTGCTTGGTTAGTAGTCCTGAATTTGGTGATGGTGAGTTATTGCACCATGGATTTGTTAAGTTGATGAGTGGCATTTTGTTGTGGAGTGTCTTTATTGTTTAGAGCTCTTGGTGTGTTAACATTTCTTCTGTGGGGTTTCTATGAGTCATTATTGGTTGTGTTATAGCACTCTGGTGGGTGTTTAGGCACCTTTTGTTGAACCTTTATGTTTTAGTGGAGATGAAAATTAATAATGTAGTATGTATCGGCAACTCGTGTAGTATGGTATGATTTTGGTGAGTGTGATTTGTGTTTTCCCGCATATCCTCTTGCTCTGATGTCATCTTTGTTTCGGTCAATGATGTTGTAAAGCTCAATTAAGTTAAACCTACCTCCTTTGGTATTTTCCCTCAGTGGAATTTTCTAAAATCGAGGATATTGTTGTTCTATCACCTCATTGTTCGGCGTTTGGGTTGGATGAGCATGTGATTGTCTACCTATCCGCTATCGTAGCTGGAGTCATCCTGCTAATTGTTTTGTGATCTCTTAGTGGAGTTTTCTCATTCTTCTACATGTTATCGAGCGAATTCTAGCCACCAACATCGTTACCTACTATGTATATTTAATATTCCCGCTCTCCTGTTTGTTAGGAAGTGGTCCTCTTTTGCTTCTGTGCAACAGTGTGTATCTGCGGATGTCACTTATTTTTAAACCGCCTTGTGGCGAGGTCCTTATGGACAATCGGTAGTGTATGCTGTTGGATTATTGCTCCATCACGTTCCCAGTAGTCATCTAATTGAGGTATCTCTCTTTTCCTTTCTTAATTGGGTGTACTATTGTGGAAGGTATGTTTTAGTTTTTTTCCTGCAATATCGGTTGTAATATGACTCCAGAATTAAGTATCCTCCTGAAGCTTTATCTATCTATTCCTATTTGACAATTCCCTTCGTGTTAATGGTACTACTTCCATTCTTGAGTTTTCCTTTGCTTTGCGTACCTCCGTGGAATGATTGTCGATGACAAAGTGTTGCGCTCCCTCCATCTCATATTGCTAGAGGTCTCCAACTCATTTTTCCTAGGGTATCCTTAGCTTGGAAAGACCGTTACCATTAACTCATTTATTGCTTCTCAAAGCTTGTGCTCTGTTCTGTAGTTGCTCTGTTTGGTGTGTCCACATTTGAAACGTCTCTCTTTACTGGGTTATGTGAGGTCAATTACCTGTGATTTCGAACCTGCCTCCCTTAAATGTTTAATAAAAAATTTTGGTTGATTTATGGCAGTTTAAAGAAATAATGGACTGATTAGCTCACTTATTTGTGGATCTCAGTCTGTCAGCTTCTAAATTTGTTCATACTTACCTTGGCCATCTTGTTACTGTTTAAGTAAAACGCTTTGATTGGGGAATTGTATCTTGGTATGTTGTTTTGGTTTTTGGTATTTACCTTGTGGTGAGGTAAGAGTTCTATGTTGGAGTATATTAATTAGCTATCCTCCTTGTGGCTCCCTGTTTTTGTGGGAAACCTTGTCGGACGTTACGTCCATACTTCTCATTCATCTCTATCATTTTATTATGGTAAACTGTTTATTAAATATATATATATATTGAGGTAAGTACTGTGATTTTGATATTTGTGTTCCACCTTCGGTGTATGGTGGGTTAACTTTACCTTTTTCCTGTGCTGATCTATTATGTATTGTAATCTTGTGAATTTGTGTGCTGTTATTTTGTGTTGGAAATTGGTTTTATTCTGGGCTGGGTTTGTTAACCTAATTTCCTAGCGTTATTTAGGTTGGTGGTATGCTCCAGACTGGAGTCTATTGACAGTATTTCTTATTATGTTTGAAAAATGAGATTAATGATTTGACTTTAGTTATTGTAAATATGCTTTCACCAATCTTAGGGTTCCTCCCTCCCTTGTGTTTTAACTCTTTCCTTAACCCATTTTTGCACCGTGTGTTCTTGTATTGTCAGGCGTTTAGTTTGATTGTCGAAAGGATGTAAGATGCTGCATTTCTTAAAACTAGAAACTCGAAGAATTCTAATTCTAATGAAATGCCAATTACAATGATTAATGTTGAATATACAGCCGAGAGATATCGCTAGTTAGAATTAATTGGAGGAAAGAACAACTGTGGATGCGTTGTGTATAATCTTTCATGAACTCTAAGGTAGAAATTATCTTCGGCGAGTAATCATCACCGTGTATACTATTGTAAACAAAATCCAAAACTAAATTGGGAATCTACTAAGTTCGAAGATTTGATTTGAATTAGACTATGTACTACGAACTTCTTCGGTCCTAGTGTGTTTTGTGAGGCACCATTGGCTATAAACTACTGTAACTACTGTGGTGTGTAATCCATGAAAGGATATAATGTGGAAGCTGAAAATATGGTGAAAATTGGCGAATTCTGTGTTTACTATAAGTAATGTTGTTGAACATGATCTAAAAATGGTACTACATTTTAAACTACCTCCTTATATCAAAATGCCTTACATGCTGGATACTTCGGAAGTTGGACTTCGTACTTGTGGTCGCTTCGATTTGGACAATGATGAAAATTTAGTTTACTTCAGACCACTTGTGCCATGGATATGTGTATGAATAGCTGAGCTTCGGGGAACGAGACTGACAGCGTGGTGTCATTATTTATTCTACATCCCCTCCTCCAAACGTTTAGGTTGTGGGTTAACCGCCGCTGAAATTAGTGTCAAGCTATCTTCATTTCCTTTCTTTCCCCACTCCTGTTTAATTTAAAACACATGTAATTTGAGCATCGCGCTCATTAACATCATTGGACCTACGGGAAGTAAAGGACCTTGTATATATTGACCTCTACACGGAGTGTTGGTACTACGATGCTCCGCCCCCTAACCAAATAGAGCTCTCTGCGGAGCAAACTTTTCCTGGTCAATTCTTGCTCAGGGTGTGAGCGGCCATTATAGTGTTGGGAGTAGTTTGAAATGGACCTGTGTTCCGCGTGTCTCATGAGCAGGAGAATTTCGGTGTGCACCATGGACTACGGCTGAAGGAAACAGTGAGAGGGCTCCTTCTCTTGCCCTGAAAATTTTTCTTCTTTATCAAATCACCCCAACTAGGTTGAGTTTTAAACCATTTGAGTTCTAACCAAGAGGACGGAACATTTATTTAACATTTCTCTGACTGGTTTTTAATATTTCTTGATTCATTCTTGGTTCTTTTCGTGTAAAATTATGCATTTCTCCTTGCTTGTTCTGGCTACTGTTTCCATGGTAACTTTTGGTTATGCTTTTGTACATGGCGTTCGTGCGTTACTATGACAACGGGTGATTATTGGGATTGTTGATATAAATAAAGTGAAGGTGGATGATGTTTTCTGTTTTCTCGGAGACTTCCTTTTGGAGTGCCGATTCTAATTATTGTTTGTTTTCCCCTTACCCTAAAGACATGTTGAGCTCGCATTGGAACTATTTTATTTTATAAATTCAGTTTAAATTGCTACCGGTGTGTTGTGTCGTTGTGATCGTTTTATCTGGACTGCCGGTCAATCTTCCTGCTGGATAGAACTCCGTGCTTAAAGTAGTCATATTTTAAGGTATAATTATAAGTAAATAATTATTTTAATTATCCTAATTCCTCTATTTTAATGAGGCTACCGAAATACTAATTAATGTTATGAATATTTCATTTTCTTTTTGCGTTGGTCGAGTACGATTTTCCTTGTTATCTTTTCCCTGATATTTTACTTAAACCTAATTTTTGACTGTTTATTTAATTTCTTGCGTTGACGTTTCCTTGTTACCACTTTTTTCAAATCGTTTTATTTATTTAAATAAATCCTATTTATTATCTTTGATGAAAACTCATGTTTTCCTTCTTTTAAATAGTTGGCAATTTGATACCAGGTACCTTTTATTTTTCCACGAGTTTTGATGAGACACTCTTCCATCAGTTCAGGTCACTCTCTTTCTGTTTGTTGTGGTGATGTTTGAGGGTGTCTGTTTACGCTTCCTGTTGTGCCTTTGAACTAGCTCATTTGTGTACCGGCTAGTCGGTTTTCATTTATGTACTGCCGTTATCGTAGTGTTGTGTGCTGGTCTACGTAACGGGATAAGGAGGCCAAATCTAAGGCATTTGATGGGGTAGATCTTGGAAGACGACTGGCAAAAATGAGTGCAATTGGACTTAACAAAAGAGTGATTGAATGGGGGGCTGCGTTTCTAGAAAATAGAACTCAGAAAATTAGAGTGGGCGAGGCCTAATCTGTCCCTGTAATAACTAGGAGGGGAATTCCTCAAGGCAGTATTATTGGACATTTATGTTATCTTATATATATCAATTATATGTGTAAAGAAGTGGAAGCACAAAGAAGGCTTTTTGCAGATGATGTCATTCTGTACAGAGTAATAAATTAGTTACAAGATTGTGAGCAACTGCACAATGATCTCGATAATGTTGTGAGATGGATAGTAGGCAATGGTATGATGATAAACGAGGTTAAAAGTCAGGTTGTGAGTTTCACAAATAGGAAAGGTCCTCTCAGTTTTAATTACTGTGTTGATGGGTTGAATCATTGGGTTCATTGTAATTACCTAGGTCTTAATGTAAGGAAAGATCTTCATTGGGGTAATCACATAAATATGATAGTAAATAAAGGGTACAGATCTATTCACATCATTATGAGGGTATTTAGGGGTTGTAGTAACAATGTAAAGGAGAGGGCATATAAGTCCCTAGTAAGACCCCAACTAGTGTATGTTTCCAGTGTATGGAACCTTCACCAGGATTACTTGATTCAAGAACTGGAAAAAATCCAAAGAAAATCAGCTCGATTTTTCTGAGTAATTTCCGACAAAAGAGTAGCGTTACTAAAATGTTACAAATTTTGGGCTGGGAAGACTTGCTTGAAAGGAAACGAGCTGCTCGACTAGGTAGTATGTTCCGAGCTGTCAGTAAAGAGATGGCGTGGAATTACATCAATAGACGGATAAGTTTGAGTGGTGTCTTTAAAAGTAGGAAAGATCACAATATGAAGTTAAAGCTGGAATCCAAGGGGACAAATTGGGGCAAATATTCGTTTATAAGAAGGGGAGTTAGGGATTGGAAAACTTACCAAGGGAGATGTTCACTAAATTTCGAATTTCTTTGCAATTGTTTAAGAAAAGGCTAGAAAAACAACATATAGGGAATGTGCCACCTGGGCGACTGGCCAAAATGCGGATTAGTAGTGTTTGATTGATTGATTGATTGATTGATTGATTGATTGATTGATTGATTGATTGATTGATTGATTGATTGATTGATTGATTGATTGATTGATTGATTGATTGATTGATTGATTGATTGATTGATTGATTGATTGATTGATTGATTGATTGATTGGTAAGGTAGATAATATCAGTAGTTTCATGTGTGTACTGTAGCGGTATGCTTGGAGATTCTAAGTTGATGGAGGTGTTTTTTTTTTCTGTGTGTGCTGTAAGATTTGGAAACATTCTGTATAGTATAGAGTGAATCACATATTCACTTTCTGTGTCCTGAATTGTGAGTGTCTAGCTTGTTTACTGTGAAATATAGTTCACAATTTACGTCACTTAGGCACACTAACAACCAGTGGGATATATAGTTTTCACATTTTTATTTCACAGTTCAGCTTAGCGAATATTACGAAAAATCTCGTTGCCCACTCATTGACTTCCCATCAATACAAAACCAAGTTCATTTTCCAAAACAGGTTTTTAAACAATTTGTCCAGGAAAGGATTAAATTAATAAATTATAGCTCTATACTTCAGTCAATCTGTCAATCGTCAATGATCTGCGTCTGGTGCTGTCAGCCAACTGGCAGATTGCCAATCAATTTTTGCCGGTACCTTTATTAATGTTCTAAAATATCTGGAAATTTATTAATAAAATAATCCAATCCTTTTCTTCTCGTCTAAAAATGACTATTTACCCCATTTTTTCCTCCTGATTACTACTTTATCTTCATATGTTTGTCCTTAATTTTAAAATCTCCGCTCAAACTTAATTGCCTACTACTGTAATGTCATTCCAAGCCATTTCACCACTGACAGACTGGAATACTACTTAGTCGAGCAGCTAGTCGCCTTAATCCCAAGTCTTCCAGCCCAAAGTTTTCGTAACGCTACTCCATTGTCGGAAATCACCCAGAAGGAATCGTGCTGTTTTTCTTTGGATCTTTTCCAGTTCTCGCATCAAGTAGTCCTGGCGTGGGTGTCATACACGGGAACCATACTCTAATCGTTTCCTTTACATCCTTACTACAACCTCTGAATACACTCATAACCAAGTGCAGAGATCCGTTACCTTTCTCACCAACCTCGTTAATATGATTAGCTCTCATTTTCGTCAAATCAGCCTCACTGGACTAAACTCTCCTAAACCAGAACTGCCTTCAATCAAACCAAATTCCGCAAACGTGTCTAATGTAATTTTGAAGAATGCTTTCCTAGAGCTTGAAAAACTACATGTCAAACTGACTGGCCTGTCATTTTCTGCTTAATGATCATCACTACTTTGTACTCTGGCCCTAATATTACTACTGAAACTCTCCATTAATTTGATAATGCTCCTTCATACAAGCGATAGTCAAATATTTCAGGTATGGCACTACATCCCAACACATAACCTCGATTTATATCCCCAGATATTTTATCAATCGAAGCAATATCAGTAACATGCCACAGAGATGTAATCCTGTTCATATCGAAGGTAAGATCTCCTCCTCTCGGTTCAATAATTCATTTGGGTGAGCACCACAGATTTATTGAAAAGTATTGCATCTGGGGAAGTTAGTTCCATTCATTAACAATGCACTAAAATTACCTCCTTGTTTTACTTTCTAACTTCGAAGTCATTCACTTGAACCGAATCACGTTTCCACATTTCCATATTGTGTCGCTATAACTTTCCACTTATCACATAGATTTCTACCTAGTTGTCTTGCTTCTGATTCGTCAGATTTAAAAATGGAATTTCACATCCGTTCAGTTGCGTGCAAAAGTAGTAAGCGGTTTGGCCTATGCGAAAAGTACGTACATCCGCTGTCACCTCTCTCGAGTTTTTGCTCTAGTCAATAGATAAATGGTATCATAGCGACCTGGCATTTTACTTAACTTTTCATACAAACTGACCTCCTGATACTAGCTTCTTTAGCAATCAATCTCGAAACTTTCAAGCGTGCTAGATCTCTTACGATTAAAGTACTCCCCCGATAAGTGTTCATACATAATACAAGAGACTAGTAAGTCCGAACCCTCAAATACCACCAAACTAAGTCGAGACCGAACCCGCTAGCTAGAGCTCAAGATGTTAGCACGTCATAGCCTGAGCTAGTCAGCTTAGTAGTAGAAGCTAGTAGAAGCAAGTCTCCGAGACAATAGAAGCTCTTTAACCCCTATCTATATAAGAGTCTTTTAACACTTTTAGCCTATAGATACTCGTTAACCTATAAATAACCTATATAATCACTTAAGTCTTTTAACATACTAAAGCCATTTAATGTCCTTCAGCCAAGTAAAACCCTGTAGTTATCTGTAGTTATTTAGTACTAATTTGTCATTTAGTGCTCTTTTGAATTGCAACCATCTTGTCTATTATCTTTTGGGTCACTTCCCCAGCTTTAGTCCGATATGACAAATAGGCCCTAAGTTACAAACTGTGAGTACCTTACGCCAAGCTCCCTAGCCCCATAAGACAAATGCAACAGCTATTAAAGTATAATTCTTTTTTACATCGTGCTATACGTGAGTATTGTTTCTTTAAAGATTATATTACATTAATATTACATGTCTCGTAAATGTTATCACTAGGTCGGTCATTAAGCAAGTAGCGCGAACTGTTTTCTGTTTTGAACGCAAAGTTTAAATCTCTAAGTGATGTAAAAATTACCGTCGGCTAATATAAGTCTCCAAAGTTGAAATCTATAAGCTCCAAAATTAAAAACAGAAAGTCACTGTTCCTGAATTTGGTGTCCTTTAGCACTTTAGTGCCCTTTAGCGCCCTTCAACCCTATAATATGCTTTAGCACTTTAGTGCCCATTAGTGTAATTCAGCCCGTTGAAACACTGCAGTACCCTTTAGCCCTTTAGTGTCATTTAGACTTGCTTTACAATTTAACCCATTAATGTCCATTAGCCTTTTATAGCCTATAGCATTTAATGCCCTTTAATGCCGTTTATACCTAAAGGTGCCTCCTAACCCCTATCCCTTTAGTGCCGTTTTCCATTTAGTGCATGTTAGCCTTTTAGCCCTTTCGGGTCCTTTAGCCCCTTTAGCGCCCTTTAGTGTCATTTAGCTCCTTAGAAGACCTTTCATCCTTTAATGCCCTTAAGCCATTTAGTGCCGTTATCCGTTCGTGCCCTTTAGCCATTTTAATCCTAAAATGCCCTTAACCACTTTAGTATCCTTCAGCCCTATACGCATTAGCTGTTAGGCCACATCCATAACCCCATTTACATTCTGTGAGGCCCTGAGGGACCTATCTCTACATTGGTCCGTGAGAATAGTGTATAGTATCCACCTTGCCTAATAGCAATTGGTTCAGTTTCCGGAAGTTAGGCCAATAAAGCTAATATGCCTAAGTCAGAAGTTTTGAACTCCTGAGGGAGCTCTCTAGAATTACGTCCATGAGAATAGTGCATAGCAACCATCTTGCCTAGTAGCCAATAAATACACAAAAATAGGCCAATAAAACTAATGGTTCATGTTTGTGGGTTACTGTAGTCACGTCCTAGTTCGTGAACCTTGGGCAACGGCTGAGTGGCCTAGTAAGTGGTCCTCAGAGTCGGGATACCAGTTGCTATGGAATGGGAGTGGGCATCTCGGACATATTCTGAGTCATGGCCCTCCTTGTGCTCAGGCGGCTAGGACTATACAATTCACCGGTGGTCCATAACCCGTTAAAGGAGAGATCCTCACTTGGACTATGTGCAAGTCGGGTAGCATCCTGCTTCATGAATTAACCGAGCTCAGAACACTTTAATCAAGCCTCGGACCTATGGGAGTAATGGAGTCTCACTCCCATTTAACAGGCGAGGGACTCCTTGGAAACAACTTGGCGAACGAAATGGAATTCGATATGGAGCTATCAATATTAATGGGGTTTATGGAATAAAGAAGGTAGAACTGGCTGAATCAGCAAAGAGGATGCATCTGGATGTGCTAGGAGTAATATTCGGGTAAGGGGAGATAATGAGGAAGAGATAGGAGATTATAAAGTGTACTTGACGGGTGTTAGAAAGGGACGGGCAGAGTGTGGGGTAGAGCTCTTTATCAGGAATACCATTGCACGCAACTTCTGTTAGGCACGTAAATGAGCGAATGGTGTGGGTAGATTTGACAGTTGGAGGAATTAGGACAAGAATTGAGTACGTGTATTCACCATGTGAGGATGCAGATGAGGATGAAGTTCACAAGTTTTATGAAGCATTGAGTGACATTGTGGTCAGGGTCAACAGCAAGGATAGAACAGTGCTAATGGGCGATTTCAATGCGAGAGTTGGGAATAGAACTGATGGATACTAAAGGGTGATTGGTAAAGGTGGGGAAGATATGGAAGTTAATGGGAATGGGAAGCGTTTGCTGGACTTCTGTGCTAGTATGGGTTTAGCTGTTACGAATACATTCTTCAAGCATAAGGCTATTCACTGCTACACATGGGAGGTTAGGGGTACCAGATACATAATAGACTAAATCTTAACAGAATTTTAATTCAGGAAATCTGTTAGGAATGCACGAGTTTTTCGCGGATTTTTCGATGATACAAACCACTATCTGATCTGTAGTGAACTAAGTTTCTCTAGGCCTAGGGTAGAGAAAGTGAAATCTGTCTGAAAACGAATAAGGGTAGAAAATCTCCAAGACTAGGAAATTAGACAGAAGTATATGGATATGATTAGTGAGAAGTTTCGAACAGTAGACAGTAAGCAGGTTCAGGATATACGAAGTGAATGTGTGGCATACAGGGATGCTGTAGTAAAAACAGCAAGGGAATGCCTAGGAACAACTGTGTATAAAGATGGAAAGAGGCGAACATCTTTGTGGAATGATGAAGTGAGAGCAGCTTGTAAACGTAAAAAGAAGGCTTATCAGAAATGGCTCCAAACAAGGGCCGAGGCAGACAGCGATTTGTACGTAGATGACAGAAACAGGGCGAAACAAATAGTTGTTGAATCCAAAAAGAAGTCATGGTAAGATTTTGGTAATAACCTGGAAAGGCTAGGTCAAGCAGCAGGGAAACCTTTCTGGACAGTAATGAAGAGTCTTAGGAAGGGAGGGAAAAAGGAAATGAACAGTGTTTTGAGTAATTCAGGTGAACGCATAATAGATCCCAGGGCATCACTGGAGAGGTGGAGGGAATATTTTGAACATCTTCTCAATGTAAAAGGAAATTACCCTTTTGGTGTTGCAAACAGCCAAGCTCATGGGGAGGACGAAAATGATGTTGGTGAAATTATGCCTGAGGAAGTGGAAAGGATGGTAAATAAACTCCATTGCCATAAGGCAGCAGGAATAGATGAAATTAGACCTGAAATGGTGGAGTATAGTGGGAAGGCAGGGATGAAATGGCTTCATAGAGTAGTAAAATTAGCGTGGAGTGTTGGTAAGGTACCTTTAGATTGGACAAAAGCAGTAAATGCACCTATCTGTCCGCAAGGGAACAGTAAGGATTGTAACAACTATCGAGGTATCTCGTTGATTACTATACCAGGCAAAGTATTCACTGGCGACTTGGAAGGGAGGATGCGATCAGTCGTTGAGAGGAAGTTTGATGAAAACCAGTGTGGTTTCAGACCATAGAGAGGCTGTCAGGATCAGATTTCAGTATGCGCCAGGTAATTGAAAAATGCTTCGAGAGGAATAGGCAGTTGTGTTTATGTTTCGTAGATCTAGAGAAAGCATATGACAGGGTACCGAGGGAAAAGATGTTCGCCATACTGGGGGACTATGGAATTAAAGGTAGATTATTAAAATCAATCAAAGGCATTTATGTTGACAAAGGGGCTTTGGTGAGAATTGATAGTGGAATGAGTTCTTGGTTCCGGGTACTTACAGGTGTTCGAGAAGGCTGTAATCTTTCGTCTTTGCTGTTCGTAGTTTACATGGATCATCTGCTGAAAGGTATAAAATGGCAGGGATGGATTCAGTTAGGTGTAAATGTAGTAAGCAGTTTGGCCTATGCTGACGACTTGGTCTTAATGGCAGACTGTGCCGAAAGCCTGCAGTCTAATATTTTGGAACTTGGAAATAGGTGCAATGAGTATGGTATGAAAATTAGCCTCTCGAAGACTAAATTGATGTCAGTAGGTAAGAAATTTAACCGAATTGAATGCCAGATTGGTGATACAAAGCTAGAACAGGTCGATAATTTCAAGTATTTAGGTTGTGTGTTCTCCCAGGATGGTAATATTAAAAGAGATTGAATCAAGGTGTAGGAAAGCTAATGCAGTGAGCTCACAGTTGCGATCAGCAGTAGGAAGTCAGCTCCCAGACGAAACTATGTTTACGTCGGTCTGTTTTCAGACCAACTTTGCTTTACGGGAGGGAAAGTTGGGTGACACTCAGGATATATTATTCGTAAGCTAGAAGTAACAGACATGAAAGTAGCAAGAATGATTGCTGGTACAAATAGGTGGGAACAATGGCAGGACGGTACTCGGAATGAGGAGATAAAGGCTAATTTAGGAATGAACTCGATGGATGAATCTGTACGCATAAACCGGCTTCGGTGGTGGGGTCATGTGAGGCGAATGGAGAAGGATAGGTTACCTAGGAGAATAATGGACTCTGCTATGGGGGTTAAGAGAAGTAGAGGTAGACCAAGACGACGATGGTTAGACTCTGTTCCTAACGATTTAAATTAAGAGGTATAGAACTAAATGAGGCCACAACACTAGTTGCAAATCGAGGATTGTGGCGACGTTTAGTAAATTCACAGAGGCTTGCATACTGAACGCTGAAAGGCATAACAGTCTATAATGATAATGTATGTATGTAAAACTAATAGATCCTAGTTTACAAGTTGTGAACTCCTAAGTTGCTGTATACGTAGGTCCATTTAGCAGCCATTTTGCCTAGTCAGGTAAAGCCTGTAAGGTTTTTCAGTTCCTATGCGACTGACCCGGCTGTTGAACTTTGAGTCTGTTAGGTTAAGCTTGCGCTTTTGGATATCGAACATTGTTCTGAAAGCTTGGCAGCCTCTGTCAGGTTGGCAATCCTTCACACGTCCAAGATCAGTTCAAGGTCAAAGTTGGTGTAAGGGCCCTATCACAGGGACATTTAAACTCATATAGTTATGAAAACTTCTAGCCATCAGTGTTGGTTGATGTTAAAATTGCTAGATCATCACCTTTCTAAAGGAAAGTAGGCTACGTAGAATCTGGTTATTCGAAAAAGTAAGCTATTCATATACAACATAGTCATGTGGTCAAAAATATTGCGCTACATACTTTTTCGTCCTCACAGAAGGCAAGCAAAGCGTGTGATATCACCCTGTTTCCTCAGGGTATCAGCGGCAGTTACGCACGGCCGCCGTCTTACCCATTAGGTACTGTGCCAGCTCCACCTATTTTGCCCTACTAATCTTTAATCACGAAATCAAATGGAAGTGTAGCTATGTATAAAGCGGGGTGAAAAGTGAAAATAAACACAAACTACAATGACACTTCCAGGCAACATTTAAAATTTGTTATCTGAGAATTTGACACCGAAGTTCGCCGGAAGAATCCAAAAGTTCCAAACAACAGATCGCCTATATCTTCAACATATCTTGAAATATTTGAAGTGGACATTGTTACCGAATCACAATGTATTGTACTGAATGCTCGAGATACATACTCCTCAGGTTGTTGGGTTGCGAACCTGGCAGGCACATATTCCACAGTACGTTGTGTTGCTGCTCCTGGCAGATGCATACTCCGCAGCGTGCCAGAATACCGCCCCTGGCTGCCGCATACTCCATAGTATGTTGTGTTGTAGCATCTGGCAGGTACATACTCCACAGTATGTTTTGTCGCATCTGGCAGGTACATACACCACAGTATGTTGTGTTGCCGCACCTGACAGGAGCATTCTCTACAGTGTATTGGGTTTTGGCACTAGCAGGAATATTTTATTGGAAAGTAAAATCACAATAGGTATAAAAACAGCACGGAACGCTACATTCGTAAATTGATATATTGAAACAGGAACGCCCGTACTTCAGTTTATCGGAGAGCATGAGGAACGACAAGGCGTGTACGGCCCATGCTAAGAGAGTGAGAGAGAAGGGTAGTGAAAAAAAATATTTCATGATTAAGTGGATCCTTCAGTTTATTCAATAGATATGCAAAGAATTGTCACCTTTTACAGCTGAATTGTGGAGTTGTCCCTGAAGGCGTGGAGAGGACGTCGTCCTGCGGCGGCTGCGTCGTCTTGCGGTCGGCGTCGGCGTTGTCTTCCGTCGTTGGTGTTTTCTCTGTCTTAGTGTTGATGACTCGAACCTGAGGCAGGAACGGGGAAATGTGGAGCTTCCACATTGGACGTCATGGGACACTGGTGTGACACCTCTCTAAGGCGAAGCACGCCGAAATAGTTCCCACAGTCAATGATGTTGAACGCACTTTAGCAGCAAGGATAAAGTTAGAGTCACAGTTCCACGAGGATAAGATGGAAGGAATTATCGTATTTGGAATAATAAACAAACGAAAACAATCTAGGACCTTCCGAGGTGCAGTGATTAAGCACTTCATAAAGAAAATTAAATTTTCCGGGTACAGTCTCTGCACTGTACTCCATGAGCATAATATTCACACACTTGTTGAAATAAACGACAGTCCAAGTTCTGTTACGTCGTAATTTTCAGAAGATTATCACTGGCGCCTTAGATCATACGTGATTCTGAACAGGTTATGATGGGAATTGGCATGGTTCCTCGGAAAGAAATCACGATACTGCATTCCACTGTCTTTAAGAGGGAATGTTGGCACAGTTCATTACGAACACATTTCAACGGATAGACACAGTCTTTAAATGAAATGAAGGTCGGCACAGTTTTATTACGAACACAGTTCCCAAAAAAAATGGATAAACACAGTCTTGAAATGCAGGCTGGCACAGTCTGTGCTAGAAACACTATCGCTGTTTTCACACAGTCTTTAAATGAAATCAAGGTTGGCTAGAAACACTATCGCTGTTTTCACACAGTCTTTAAATGAAATCAAGGTTGGCTAGTTTATGCTAGAAACACAGTCTTTAAATGAAATCAAGGCTGGCACAGTTTATGCTAGAAACACAGTCTTTAAATGAAGTCAAGGTTGGCTAGTTTATGCTAGAAACACAGTCTTTAAATGAAATCAAGGCTACGGAGAAAGCTTTTAACACTAACGTTTCTGAACTCAAGTATACAGCCGGACCGAGTGACGAATTATGTCGCGACGTGCTTACTTGCACACACACACTGAACTCATGGCTTACTGCCGACTCCCCTCACTCTCTGCCTACGGCACACTGCAGCTGCACACTGCACACTGTCTGCCTTACCCCAGGCTGGCGACTCGCTTATATTGCCGAAGGCCGGTGGGCGTGGCTACACATGTGGGCCCCAAGAAAATTTTATATCTTGGCCATCTTCACACCGATTGACACGAAATTTCGGCTAGCAGCGTTCATTATTCCTGCCTGCAAGGTGACGTTATTGAAATATTGATATTATATTTCGTTCATGCAGCAATGCTATGGAACACGAAAGAACCTTCTGCGTGACGTCGCTTGTCCTTGGCCGGTGTTCTAGAACATCGCGAGCTTGCTTGCTGTTCCCACTATGCCTGTGCGCTCGGCGCAAGTTTTAAATGCTTACGGCCGGGTGTTAGCGAGCTCTTCTAAATAAAAGAATGAAACGTGAATGCTCGTAGGGCGTTCCCGTTTCAATATGTAATAACTTATGCTCATGAAATTGTTTAGCGACCCACTTTCAAAAACCCCGTGATGGGAAGGTTGCCCAATTTTAGGAGCTGAGTTGTATGGAGTTTGAACGAATGCCAGTGCAGATTATGTTACGTAAATCTACATGTTCTCCGTACTTCCAAAATTGATATAAGCCAATGTCCTAGTACTTGTATGAGGTTCTGTGGCAATGGCTTCTTCCACTATATTCACTTCTTTGGAATTTTCTGCCATACCCTCACCGGACTAATTGCTTCTGGAAGCGTATCATACTGGCTTAGATTTTTCTATACATTTTACATATTAAAAGTTTCATTTTGGTCCCGTATTGACGTCATTATATATGAACAAATACGAATTTGTATTTTTGATTTTATC
The DNA here is from genome assembly GCF_040414725.1 of Anabrus simplex. Classification (NCBI taxonomy): domain Eukaryota; kingdom Metazoa; phylum Arthropoda; class Insecta; order Orthoptera; family Tettigoniidae; genus Anabrus; species Anabrus simplex. The sequence goes on from NC_090269.1 coordinate 406,146,537, forward strand.
TGCATTCCAGAGCACCCTGCGGTTTTGAGATTGTCATCTTTCGTATAACGTGACTGTTCCACTGCGATGCTTTTGACTGGACAGAAGGTTTACTCTCTAGAGTTAATTTACTTGAATTTTAAGAAATGCACAGTGTCCTCACGCGGAGTTTAAGCAAATTCAGCTGCTGCAATATCCAGTAATTTATTTTAGTTCAAGTGGTTGAATGTAGACAAAGTTGCAACTAAGGTTCCTACAGATTACCACCCGCTCTACAGGATGTGCCTGAAACGTCCGATGCAAAATTATTTTCTCATTATCCGCTGTGAAACTCATCGAGCTTATTTTCGACACCACCTCGTTCAATTTACGCAGCAAGTTTCTACTGGGAAGTAATAATGAACAAAACACAAACCATAAAGGTGCACAATATTAGTTTTATTATTCAGGATTTTGTTCTGGCTCAGCAGTGGAGTTTCTAATTATTTATTTACGAGGTATTTCTGATATATCGAGGTGAGCCACCAGACAGTAAAACATGACGTCCTGGCAGTAACATTTGATTTCAAATTTGTATCTTCCGTATGGAAGCGAAGGAAATCTCTTCTGTGGCCCCCATTTGGTCGGGAAGTTTTTAATTGAGTAGTTGCCCTAGAAATAAGAAACAGTACATTACATCACTTCTATATTTGTGAAAAGAAATATGAGTAAATGTTCGGAATAAAATGCATTGTTAAAATTTTACGTCTTAAATCCTTAACGATTATACTTACATTTTACGTTACAGTTAGGACTTAAGAGGTAAGATTTAAAATTGCTGGTTAATTGTTCACTAATAACATAGATATTTTGGAATTAAATTTTCGGCCATCCACTGAACTACCATTTCACTCAGTGCGATTAAAATTATTTATAGCCTAGACTATAGCACTTCATTCCGAGACTTTACATTAAACTCTCTTAAGCTATTTTCTCGCGATGCGCGTGCTTACATACAGACAGGGATGACTTATGGCCGATGACCTTAGATGTTAGGCCCCTTAAAACAATAAACAAGAGATGACGTAAAATAAAAAAAGTCCATTTCCTTGTTAGTGTGGACGCGACAGATTCAGAAATGCATTCCTTTTTTAAAAATTTCGGACAATATACAGACAAACCTCTTACTTTATACAGTGTGGCGCTGGTAAACGGTACATTTTGGACGTTAGTGTTGTCAACACTGTAGTGCCGGCAGGTTTCCGGAACTGATGCGTGGTTGTTGCGAAAGCTTTGCCATTTAGTAATCATGCAGCACTGGCGTGGTGCGGAGGTGCCGTCATTGTGAGGGCGTATTACAAGCAGGGTGATAGCCTGACTGCCGCGCAACGGTTATTTCGACAGCATTACGAGCTCGGACGCAGGCCTCCGTGGCTCAGACGGCAGCGCTCTCACCGCTGGATGTCCGTCTGTTAGGTCATCAGCCCAGAGGCTGGTTGGATCCTCATATAGCATCACCAAAGGCTATGCAGTTATAGGGAAACCACAAAAACCAATGGCAGTACCAAAATGAGGCGTACTAGGCAAGATGAGGAGTGAGGTAGTTTGCCATTGCTTTCCTCACTGGGCCAGACAGTGCTACTGTAGCACAACTAACCCTATGAGCAACACCTTTCATGACACTCAGAGACACACTGGTTGTGCTCTGAATGTCATTAATCAGCACCACCCATACCCCAGCAGCTTCCATATTGTCACAGCCATGGATGAGACTGGGACTTCAGTGGAAGCTACACTTTGCTCTGGCCTGTGCCAAGAGATGGATGCAAAAGTACTGTAACCATAAGAAAATGACAGCAGGCAGCCACCGCTGGATACTGTGGGTCAAATCCCGGTCACTCCATATAAGATTTGTGCTGGACAAAGCGTAGGCGGGGCAAGTTTTTCTCCGGGTACTCTTGTTTTTCCTGTCATCTTTCATTCCAGAGACACTCTCCATTATAATTTCATAGCATTTATCGGTCATTAATAAATCACATTGGGAGTGGCACTCCCATTGTACTAATAGCCTACATATAATTCATTCATTACATCCCTAACCCGGTCAATGACATGGAACAGCTTGTTGGGTTCCTTTCTACTAGCTCGGACGTCATGGACGTGTGCCATCTGCTCATGGATTACAACGTTGGTGTTTAATTTTGAAGAAACTGAAACGGAAGTTTCCAGGAGGCGTTTAAACGGTACGTACACCTGATAACATTGCAACTGATTGAGTTTCCATCGACAGGAGCACTCGCCGCTCCGTTTGACAACATGCACCTGCGCTAAGGATTGAGAGACGAAGCACACAGTGAATAATGCATGAATTCAACTTCCACCCCTAGGGACTGAGCAACGAAGCATACAAGGAATACTACACGAATTCAAGTTTCACCCCCTAAAAGTGACAGACTGTGCAGAAATTAAATCCGCAAGACCCTATGTCGAGTAGGGAGTTTAGTGGATGGCTGTTGGCTACAATCAACGAGGACGCCTATTTCCTTAACAACATATGTATCTCAGACCAAGCCCAGCCCGATCTTAACGGATACGTAAAGAAACAGAATATTTTGTTACGGGGCACAGAAAATAACTTTTGAGTTGCACTTGTGTCCATTACATAGCGCCAAGGTCACCGTATGGCGTCATTGGGCCTTAAATTTTGTAAGCGATTGTTGCATTGCAACAACAGTAACATCCGCTCGGTATGTTGATATGCTTGAAACCTTCTTTACACCAAGACTGCACGCTCTAAACATGTGGTTTCAGCAGGACTGAGTCACATCATATACTGCTCGCCAATCGATAGAAGCCGTACGCCAACTGTTTGGAAAGCACGTAATTTAACATAACGGTGATTTTCGATGGCCTGCGAGATCACCTGACCTTAGTGTTTGCGACTTCTTCCTGTGGGGACATCATAGAAGTAAAGTGTACCGCTCAAGTTCTGCAACTGTCCACGAACTGAAACAGAAGATTGGAGATGAAATCTCTGCCATTCCCCGAGACATGCTGGAGCGAGCATTCAAGAGTTTTCGTAATAGGTTATTAGAATATGAACGCTGAATTGAGCACATCCTTCCGATGTCATCTTTAAGAAGTAAATTAATGACAACATACATGGCATACTGTATACACGTACTTTCGTTCTTTTCTCTGATTATTCATGAAAATTTCGTCACTTCATATTTTCCCGTTTCCCCGCGCCAACCTGTATATAGATATTTGTAAATTTTAAGCTTACACCACTACTTCGTGCTTACGTTGGTAAGGCTGAAATAATCTAACAGTGATGGAATTAAGAATATGCAATTTCTTTTTCTGTTGCCTATATTTCTGACCCTTATTACACTTCAGCCTTGACTACAACATTATGTACCTCCCATTGCATCCTAAAATAAATATTAGGCATTATTTGCCAATGATTGCTAGCGCTGCTACATCTATCAGTTTACGCTCTTGATGTATTCAGCCCCCTTTTATTTCTTGATATTATATTCCCTAAGTATTCAAACTTAAACGTATCCAAATTTTCCCCTTCAAGATACCATTTTACCTTCTTTGATATTTATTTATTTGTTTATTTATTAACAATTAATTATTTAAACATTGCCTTTTACAGAGGTTGACTCCAATTACAAAAGGTAGTGGATAGTACATACCTATACAACCTGTGACAATAAAGTTCGGTGAACAGTCCTGTACTATGAACATACAAAAACAATGCACGATAGTGACCTTACTGTCCTTCGAAATAGTCCCCTTCTATAACTATGCACTGCTGAGATCGGGGATACATGTGCTGGAAACATTGCCAGAAGGCTTCCTTTGGGATGGTGTTCAAAAGCCTCATCACGTTTCGTTGGATGTCAGGAATATCGTCAAATCTCCTTCCTTTCCAAGCGAGTTTGAGTCGTGGGAATAGGAAGAAGTCTGGACGATTGAGATCTGAGCCATTCCATGCTTTCCCGTTTCGTTTCAGGGTCGTACCTGAGACACCAGATTTCATCCTCAGTAACGATACAGTTCAAGAAATTTGGTGTCGCATCGGACGTTTCGACAAAATTCTGTGAAGCCTCTAAACGTACCTGCTTCTGATCGTCATCAAGTGGTGTGGCACAAGACGAGAACAGGTTTTCCTCTTCCCTAACTTCTGGGTAACAATTTGTCACACGGATTTACGGTTAACCTGCAGTTCATCCGCTATCCTGCGCACGGTTAATCGCCGATCGTTCGTGATTAATGTCCCCACCTTGTCAATGTTTTCGTCACTGACGGCGGTCGCCGGTCTTCCGCTACGGGGGTTGTCAGAAACACTTTCCCTCGAAAACGGGCGAACCACTCGAACGCACACTTCAAGGACAGTGCTTTATCTTCATAAACACGTACCAGCATCACATGCGTTTCTTTCGGTGCCTTGCCAAGCTTAAACAAAACTGTACATTGATCTTTTGGTCATTCATATTCCTGTTCGCAGTTCAGAACCTACGCACTAAACACTCACTGTGTCAAACAGGTCTTCCACTGCACACTCACGATGCTCAACTGAACAACGTTGGGAGCAGGTGGTCAAAACCTGCTGCTACGCAGGTGCAGTGTTGCGCGTCGCCAGTGTTGCAGGATCGACCGTTCTGACTTCATTCACTGAAATTTATTGTCACAGGTTGTAACATTTAAAAAACTATGTAAGAAGCTTAAAAAGGTTAGAAAATTGAAGTAATAATAATAAAAAAATAAAGTAAAAGAGAACAGGGCAAAACCAAATAAACGAAATGAGTACACCTCGCTGACAAACAGAGCATCTTCGAGTATAACCATAATTTGTTTTAAATTATAATAACCGCATTAATTAATATTATGGGTCAAAAGGGGCTACAGTAATAGGAGATACTCCATTCATAAAACAAAATTTGCAATTAAGTAATATATACTTGAATACTTAGTAACGACAGCTTAATACTGTAACCGTCCAGGCTTCTCCAGCCAGACTAATTTAATATACTATCATTTTACGCGATAACACTCGATATCAAGTTTATCCGCCATCGGCAATTATTCGTAATATCATATTTATTCAACGTCAAGCATTTGTATATAAGGCTTTTGCAATCATATTATATAATTATAACATCATTTATTATTAAATTATTATATTAGGTAGGATTGGAATTCATTATGTACTGTAAATATGGTCAATATGTTGAGACATAGTTGTTGTCATTTCATCTCATATTTGTGTATACGGAAAAGGTTATTCTTATAGCGGGGGAAAATTACATGAGTCGTTGGGTTAGACTCATGAGCCAAGGCAGTAAACAGCGACCTGCGTGCAAGGCTAGGCTTGCAGACTACATCATCGCCACGCCTACTAGACTTGTCAAGAAGAAAGAAGAAGAGGGAGATGATAATGCGATCTACGAATCATATGCTTCGGTATATAGAGATCTGAGATTAAGCTATTACCAAGAGTGGGGAGAGCCCGGTGATATTATCTAACACGGAGTCACGGATACTCACTCACATCGCTACTTCTGCTGAGAACCTAACTACTATTAGAACTTCTACTGTGGACATCTACTTTGAACGACGTTATTGATTTTGAGACAGTGTGTGGTCTGTCCGAGACATAGCTATTTTTGTATAGTGTGTTGTCGCTTCAACACTTTACTCAGCTGCGGTAATGTTATCGGATCTGCGCGAGACGAAACAAGCTTACGGCTTGTGTGATATTCAGTAAATCTTCTGGACGAAGAACTATGTTTAGTTCAAGTCCACGGAATTTGGTACAATTCTGTACCGTATAAATAGTATAGCTCAGTTGGATTGAGATTTCTATTAATATGGAAAAATTCATATCTCTGAATTTTCTCCTCTTACGATCAACGCTGATCAGTTTTTACAAGAATAGGGCCAATGTCTAATTTAAAGACTAGGCAATTAGGGAGTGCTAGTCCAGATAGCCCGTACCACATCAGAAAAGGAAGGATGTCCATGGAGCCAATTCTACCTCGAGAAGAAGAGAACGAGTAACCACGGAAACCAGATGACTTCAACGGAAACTGCAATTGGTGAGCTTCAATTAGATAAAGCAAGCAATAGTAATTTCAGTAACGTAAATTCTAAATCCCTCCACGCTTTAAGGAACTTTTCCGATTCATCTCATTTTTTTGTATAATAAATTCATTTGTATTTTATATTGCGTTAATTTTCTTTCTCAAACGATACTTAATGGTTAATTATTTAAAATCCTACCCCTGTGATTTAAGTATAAGTCTCTATGCTAGTAAATATAAATTTGGTTTACAGTTTTGTTTAAAACTGTAACGCTGGCGCCCATACATCACATAGAGAAATGGGAAACCATGGAATGCCAATTGTTTCTATTTGCGTGGCAATTTGCGGGCAAGCCACATATAATTTATTTGATATTCATGTGTCCCAAGATATTAACTTTCGTCTCCTCTAGTGAGAAGCTTAGGGTCGAACAGTTACAATACTAGCCTTAAAGAGGTAGCTGGATTTTTGAAGGGCGGAAAAAGTCCATTCGACACTCCATGTCGTACGATGTCGTTACAATAAAATTTTTATAGATAGATAAGGAATCTGCTCCACGTATAAACACCCTTTGGGCTATGTCCGCTGGCATAGCCTGAGAAACCGACCTTTCATGATATCTCCCTTATTAATCCTCCTGTTGAAAAAATGCATATGAGAAAAAGAATTAGAATTGGATTTCCATCAAGTTTGGTCGATTTACAGTCAGGTTGGTCTTGTACTTTATATATTGTGGGAGAGTAAAATCACCATTTCGGTCCCCTATAAAACCCCAGTCCATTCCGGGAATTTGAAATGGTATTGACCTTAAAAACTACCCTTGGACAGGTGGATGCTAAATATAAAGTTTGGTTCAAATATCTTCAGCAGTTTTCAAGTTGTAAGAAATACGCATTACATGCACCCGCTCTTGCGTTAAGTGTGGTGGGACTTGTACCAAAAAAACGGTCCGTTGATGATATCTCCGTTATTAATCCTGGTATCGAAACGATGCACAAAAGGAAAAAAAGTTTAGGAATTAATTTCTTTAAGCATGGTAGATTTCCATTACGTTTGGTTGTGTATATTTTGAGGGAGTGCAAAATCACTGTGTGCATGATGTGTGATGGAGAATGTGTGAGATGGTGAAATTTTGATACACAACGCTTGGTAGTCATCTTTGTGATTATTTGAATATAAAGATGAGTGCAAATTAGTGACTGATTCACGAGTTCCTCGAACGCAGTTTCGTATTTAAAGCTCCAAATTTTAGAAACAATTTTTATATAAAATGTATTATTATTATTATTATTATTATTATTATTATTATTATTATTATTACTGTTACGGATATATCCGTGGTAGGTAGAGGTGAAAGAAGGTGCGGGTGTGAATGGGTTTCAAGCTACGAAATTAACGTGCAAGGTAAAATTAATTTAAAATTTAACTAGGTTATATTTTCTTTTCAAAAACAAGAGATAACAATCATAACAGGTACAGAGTAGCAAAAATGTAGGTACAATATTACTGGGTTCGGGCTCAGTGCCCTTACTTCATAACTCTTGGGCAATCAGCCCCGCCTTACTCCAAAAAAAATTTTAGCCAAGGGGCAAAAAACCCCATTCATTCCCAGGAGCACTGGCTCCAAACATTACACATAAAGCCTGCACGAGGCATACAGAAACAAATTTCAAAGCGCGATCCGCTCTCAAAATTGTAAGCCTATCACAAGGCCACACCAAACTCTACCTTCAAGCTGTCCTCTAAGGACGTATTTACAGGGGTAAAATACCCAAACTACGGAGGTCTATTACATGAAAAGAAGGTTGATTACATGACCTCTAAAATAACAATTTGAGAGGAGGCGAACTTGCACTCCTAATACACTTTGTTTTTAAAACCTAATCTGGCTCTGGGGCCACTAACGCAAGGGCTAATCCCATACTACAGAGGTGACTTAGAGAAGAACACTTTACATTACATAAACGAAGAATAGTTTGAGAAAATAAGTTCACCTCAAAACAAATGTGAGTGGGAGCTCGAGAGGGTTAGCACTCTCTATCCCAATATGTAGCTTTACAAGAAAAAGATGAAAAGAGTAATTACATTTTAGGAAAAGGTTACATGATGGAAAGCTTCGAACCCGCCGCGAGTGTTAAACTGCCGACCTAGCAAGAAAAGAAGTTATTAATAGGCCATTACCTGGTGTTGAACGGCTGAAGAAGAAAGAGGCGCTTCCCGCCTCCTGCTATGTACTTAATACACTGAAAGATGGAACAGAAGTGGCCCGGAGACCCCAAAATCAGCAGTTTATATCCTCTCGCGGAAGATTCTAGGCGTTAGGGGAAAGAAAACACCCTCCCACAAAATCTTTATTGGTTCGGGAAAAGAAACCCCTACATAGAGGAAAAAGAAACACATTATTGGTGGAAAATTAATTAAAGAAATTCGGGATTGGCTAGATCCAAACTAAGGGGAAAAAGAGGGGTATACAGCCAACTTAAACAATGACAGAAGGAAATTTAACAAGAAACAAACTTTTGAAATAAAATTTTCTCCAACAAAATAGTTCTTTAACTCCGCACTAGGTCGCACTATTGTTGATCTTCAGTAGTGTCCTCTAGAAGAGAAAGTTCACACTTCTTACTTCAAGCGAAACAAAAACACATCAAAAGTGACACAGTTCAAAAACTCAAAATTTTCCACGTGGTGACATCTTCTGAGAAAGTAGAGAATTAATAGAATAGATAAAGTTCAACCTTCCTCCAGAAGAGGAGTTTCAACTGGCGCAACTTTTAAATAAACGGTGTAGAGGTGTACCGCCCGGTACAATTACTATTATTATTATTAATGCGAATCTCTTGAGTTGAAATTGAGGTATTTTAGTAACTTTCAGATGTTCAGACGTAATCGATTGTCTATGTGGCATTTTCTCATTTTCAAGTTATGGTATTCTTACAGAGTTGGCCACTTTATTATTCAAGTTTAACATCGTGAGCGCGAGTGCTTTGATTTGTGACCAGCGTGGGGTTGTTTTTTCTCATGCGAGCGAATGTTAGACGACGTCATTTATATTTGAATCGATTTCTGGCAACTTTAGGACATGCCGTATTTTTTTTTATGAGTAAGAGGACTTGTTCCTCATTTGAAAGGCTTACATTTTCATGATTGTGTGATTGGCCTCGGGTAGACATGGGAGCAGCGTGTGTTAAGGGTTGGACCCTGTGTGTTTTGATATTATTTTGCTGCATTATTTTGGGAGACTGAATCTCCGCTTTTAATTCTTTCCGCCGTGTTGTTGGCGAGGGTGATATGTGTGTCTACGGAGGAGAGTTCTATTTCAACGGCCTATACTTCGTGATGATTTTATTGGTTTTCGTCCATGTCACTACGTTTGTTGGAGACGAGATTTTTATATCGCGACGTTTGTTCGGATTTTCTTTTATGATATAACCGCGCTGAGGAATATTTGTGTCATGTAATATTTATGAGGGACCAAAGTTGATTTTATGTGTTGAAAGTTAATGCCTACTCCGTTATTTTCATGAATTTGTGTCATGTAATTTATTTAAGGAATCCACGTTGATTCATGCGCGTCGTTATTAAGTCCACCAGTTGATTGATTTTGTGTAATGTAATTTATTTCAGGAACCTACGTTGCATTTCCTTATATTTTCCATCGAGAGAGAATAGCGCAAATGCAGCATGCTTTACTGGTGAGCCCTGGAATACATTACATCATGTTTCTGCTTCTTTGACTGTGTATATTTGCCATTTATATGATTTTTGTGTGTGGTTCCAATCCACAGTGTTTTGTTGTGATCACGAGGTTGATCATGGTTGAGGTGTATATATTTGTGCGTAGGTTGTTATACCATTCAGCGTGTTATACAGGGTGTATCAAAACTCGACGGGAAAAAATTTGGGATTGAATTCCTTACATAGATAGAAGTAAAAAATGTTGCTACAACGTGGATCCGGAAAGGTATACTTACAGATGTATTCAAATTTTTGTTCATTTACACCGTACGTCCGTAATGGCAGCAGAAAAACTTTGAGCATATATCAGAGGAAATGCTCAGTGACGACCTTCAGCTTGTATACAAGCCCTCACTCGTAATCGCATAGAGTTACGCTCGTGAACAAAAATTCCTGACAGGTTGTCACAATGCGCTCACCTAAAGTTGTGTCATCAGGAACAGGTGTCTCATACGCGAGAGACTTAACGTGTCGCCACAGATAAAAGACCAGGGTTGTCAAGTCAGGAGAGTGTGGTGGCCAAGAAATCGGCCCACATAACTCCGGTAATCCTATTCAGAAGAACGTGAGGTCCTAACAAGGAACCACAAAAAATATATAACCAGATATTAATGGCGAACCTGTGTTGGTTAGAAGGATGGATGATTTCATGAGGATTTGCATCATTTCTCAAGTGTTGATTCTGGAAATCCTGTATTCCGTCTCTTTTGAATGTCGCTTCATCTCTGAATAACACAGAAGCTGAGAAGTTAGAGGTCATGCCGCATTCTTGTAGGAACCACTGGCAGAACGTTAATCTTGCAGGATAATCTGCAGGAGACAAGGCTTCTACACGCTGCAGATGACATGGATACAACAAGTTTTCTCGTAGCAGTCTCCAGTCATGTGCGGCCTATTCCTCTGTAAGCCTAGCCTCCTAGTGTTGATTCCAGGACTTTCTTCCAAAGCGTTGCGTACAGCTTCCTACTCCTCAACGGTTGTACCGCTTGACCGTTCCCCGGTTCCTGTTGGACGTGCGGAACGCCTGTGTTGACAGAGGCGGCGATGGATTCCTTCAAATTGTTTTCGGTCCGGCAGTCTGCGCCTTGGGTATCGTTCCTGATACAAGCGACGTGCCTTCAATGCATTACCATCCGCCAAACCATACATGAAATGCGTGCTCGCAAATTCTGCATTCGTGTACATGAGCACTTCAGAGCGGCCTGTAAACCACAATTATAATTACCGTTAACCATATGGCGTATGCATATATATAATGTATTTCGAATATGTATAGACTTGAAAATTATCTGAAAGTCGTTCAAGGTACGATGGTATTGTACACGATTCATAAGATGTTGGTTTCTTATTAGTAGTACCGTTGACGAGCGCTCGGCGGTGATTATCAGACTGAGTGTTCCATCTGAACTGCGTTCTCCTGCCATCTGTGGGTACACCGAAGAAGTACAGAGTCGCACGGAGAATTATAGATCTAGTACGACAATATATGTGTGGTTGTTTTTTGTTTTCTAGTTGTTGTTTGAGATCGGTGAAGGTAAACACTTGGCACCTGGTCGCAGATACTTGGTTTTTTAAAGAAACTCAATCAATAAGGAGAAAAGACGGGCGAGATAAGGCTGATTTTCGCCCCTTGTTAAGTTTGTGGCCAACCAGCTACAAATTCTGGTTGGACTTGTGGTTTGTTTAACATCTTATATTTACTTCAGAGAAATTGTAAGTACCCTGCATGATGAAATCTGCATGAACACCCTTTCGTACCGAGGTATCTCCAGAATGCTCAAGATATTTTGTTTGGACTGAATAAGTTAACAGATTCGAATTGCGAGTATGTTTAAAACTATGGTTATCAAGAGGAATTTATTTGATCGCGCGGAAGCGCTTAATCTGGCGTTAATAAGATGTAATTTTTCTTAAAATAGGGACTCAGATTTCTTATGTACATTGTAAATTTTCACTTCAAAACCTTTCTTGTAACACCAAGTTAAGCGTTATTTGGTGGATCACAGATGAAAATCGGTAAGTTGGAGTTGATTGGTTGATGTCTATCTAATAAAAATTTGTAAGCCACCTTTTAATCGTGACAGGTGACCCGTTTCTATGGGAACTGTGATAAACAAACATGTATTCCTTGTGTTGACAAAAAACAGCTGATGGCTGCCGATTGTATCTTTGATCCGGTACGACGACTCGTATTGTACTCCACTTGTACTAACCCTTAAATTGAATTAAGTCTTCCTTTCCCCACGGTTTAATTTATTGATGATTTTGTTCTATTTCGCCTAAAACTTGGTAACATTAATTTACCTTTCAGTTATTTCACTGAATTCATACAAGTGTCGAGAAACAAGTCTCAACTTACCGTTATTTAATTCGCTGCTACTCAACTAATTAAATTGATTGATAATTTTGGTTTTCAAGGATTGTGATCCAAAGGATTATTTCTTATATTTTCAAGGGTCGACCCAAGTTATATTATCTTTTCTTTTAGTGTGATGATCATTTAATTTCCTTTAACCATCGTATTTTAAGTCCGAAAGTTATTACTGTTCTTTGAGAATTGAAATCCTGATACATTAAAGCTAGTTTAAATTTTTAATCTGTCTTTTCCTTTATAGTCGGTACATTCTCTTGGTTTTGATTCACATAGCCTCTAGCACCGAGTGTTTATTTTTCACGCTTCTCCTTCTTAGGACCTAGTGTTAAGTAATTCATTTCCGTAGTTTACTTGAAAGGCCCAGTGTTGTCCAACTGCTACCGATTGGGAAGATTTTGGAGACACCAAGGTAGAGTTGGCTCTTATACTCTAGTGTTGTTACAACCATGAATAACAGACACCATGCACCAAATCACATACGGCTACGTAACATTACTTCACATACTTACGTAAGAAGGCTGCAAACAACAAACGCTAATCACAGATACCAGACGTGTTAAAGAGACTGAAAACCACAAACACTAATCTTCTTCTATATAAATAAAATCGTAACGACCGTGTGTCTGTACATTGACTATTTTGGCATAATTTCCGTACCGTTATAAGTTTCAGGTCTAATAATAACCATCAGAATAATTTTTAGCTTTGGGGTCTGTTTGTCTGTTTCTTGGTTTGTCTGTTTGTCTGTTTGTCTGTTAGTCTGTCCTTCTATAACTTGAAAACTACTGGATATATTTCCACCAAACTTCATATTTAGAATCCACCTGTCCTTGGAAAGGTTTTAGCGCAAATATTGTTTCTAAATCCCTGAACTGAATGGGGAGGTTTACGAAACCGTAACCGTGATTTTGCACTCACTCAAAGTATACACAACCGAATTTAATGGAAATCTACCTGCCTTAATGAAATTTAATTTCTAAACCTTCTTTTCATGTGCATCACTCCGATAACAGGATTAATAAGGGAGATATCATTAACGGACCCTTTTTCGGTACAAGTCCCAGCGGACATAACGCAAGAGCGGGTGCGTGTAAAGCGTATTTCTTACAACTTGTAAACTATTGAAAATATTTGAACCAAACTTTATATATAGCATCTATCTGTCCAAGGGTAGGTTTCTTTGGTGTCTGCCAGTTTGTTTGTTCGTTTGATTGTTTGTTTGTATGTCTGTTTGTCTGTCTTTCTATAACTTGAAAACTACTGGATACATATGTCCACCAAAGTTCATATTTATTATCCACCTGTCACTGGGTAGGATTTAGAGCAAATATTGTTTCTAAATCCTTGGACCGATTGGGCGTTTATACGAAACCGAAACCGTGATTTTGCACTCCCTCAAAATATACACAACCAAACGTAATGGAAATCTACCTGCCTTAAGGAAATTAATTTCTAAACCTTTTTTATCCTTTTGTGCATCATTTCGATACCAGGATTGATAACGGAGATATTAACCGACCATTTTTTGGTACAAGTCCCACCAGACTTAACGCAAGAGCGGGTGCGCGTAAAGCGTATTTCTTACAACTTCAAAACTGCTGAAGATATTTGAACCAAACTTTATATTTAGCATCCACCTGTCCAAGAGTAGTTTTTAAGGTCAATACCATTAAAAATTCCCGAAATGGACTGGGGTTTTATAGGGGATCGAAAAGGGAATTTTACTCTCCCACGATATATAAAGTACAAGACCAACCTGACTGGAAATCGACCAAACTTGATGGAAATCCAATTCCAATTCTTTTTCTCTTGTGCATTTTTTCAACAGGAGGATTAATAAGGGAGATACCCTATCATGAAAGGTCGGTTTCTCAGGCTAAGCCAGCGGACATCGACCAAAGGGTGTTTATACGTGGAGCAGATTCCTTATCTATCTATATAAATTTTATAGTAACGACCGTGTTTATGTGCATTGACTATTTTGGCGACATTTTCGTACAGCTTTTCGTTTAAGTGGTAATAATGACCATCTGCATATTTTTAGCTGTAGTTTCCTGGAAGTCCTAAATTTTATCCCCCTCACCCAAAATCAATATTGCCTCACAATCTGCCACACTAGCTGGAAAATTGAAATTAAGCAAAATTGTACGTTTTAGCCGGTAATCTATGGAAAACTTCCAAGATCTTTAAATATTTCACTTCTTACGCCGACGAATATTGAAATATAGGAAATTTAATGACGGTGCAGACCTCCGTTTCGAGGTATTTCGCGGCTAAACGGTAAGTCTTATCACAAAACGGATGGCACAATCTCCGTTCAATTTCGAGTGATCTACAACTTTGGTCCTGTGATATTTTGTCGTCCCCCTCTCTCCCTTATAGGATAGATTTGGCTGTATATTTCGGTTGTTCATAAATTTTGTGCTTTCACACGTTTGTTACGTACATTGACACACACACATAAGAAAGAGTTATCGAATTTGGCACGCACATTGACACAACCAATGGCTATATGCGAACCAAATTTCATGATTCTAGCTTTCACATAAGTATGTGAAAAATAATGTAAAATGATGAAAATGTACCCAAATTTCACCCCATTCAAATATCGTAACTCAATCGAACCCATAAATATGTGAGTTACGAGGAAATGTTTTAACACCAAACATGTAGAGCAATAAAAGGGACGTCTGAGGGTGCAAACCGTTTGTTGGTATGATGTACCGTTTAGGAGCAGTAAATCTCGAAATGAAGGTTTGCACTTTCAAATGTGCCCATGCTTATCTGTCATGTATATAAATATAATCGCAACGACCGGCTGTCTATACATTGACCATTTTGGCGGAATTTCCGTACAGTTATCCGTTTCAGTTGTAATAATGACCATCTGCATATTTCTTAGCTTTGGTGTCTGTTTGTCGGTTTGTTTGTGTGAGTTTTTATAACTTGAAAACTACTGAATATATTTCTACCAAACTTGATATTTAGAATGCGCCTGTCCTTGTGTAGGTTTTAGGGCCAATATTATTTCTGAATACCTAATTTTACTGGGGGGTTTATCCGAAACCGGAACCATGATTTTGCACTCCCTCAAAATATGCACATCCGAAATGAATCGAAATCTACAATCCTTAATGGGAATCCATTTCTAAAACTTTCTTCTCATGTGAATTTTTCGACAGGAGGATTAATAAGTGAGATATCATGAACGGTTTATTTTGCAGGTTAAGTCCAGCGGACGTAGCCAAAGGGTGTTGTGCTTGGAGCAGATTCCTCGTCTATTTTTATAAGTAAAATCGTAACGACTGTGTGTGCCTGTACATTAACTATTATGGTGAAATTTTCGTACAGCTACCCGTTTTGAGGGATAATAATGATCATCTGCATATTTTTTGGTTTAATTTCCTGAAAGTCCTAATTTTTACCCCCTCACCCAAAATCCAGATTGCAGCATAATATGCCAGACGAGCCAAAAAATTGAAATTTGGCAAAATTATACGTTTTAGCCTGTAACGGACGAAAAACATCCAAGATCTAAAAATTATCATTTTTATCCCCGAAGAATATCGAAATATGGAGCCAATTTTAATGATGGTGCAGACCTTCGTTTCGAAGTATTTCGTGGGATAAACGGGAAGTCCTATCGCATAACGGACGGCACAATCTTCGTTGAATTAGGAGTGATCTTCAACCTTGGTCTTATGACTTTTTGTCGTATCGATATCGTCGATCTGTATCGTATCGTATCGTTTATACGTTAGATTCGTCTCTATTTCTCGATTTTGAGTAAATTTGGACTTTTTACCTGCATAATTCATACTTTCAATCACTTACAGGAAAGATAGTATCATCAAACTCTACACGAACATTGGCCCACCCAGTACCCATATGTGAGCCAAATGCTATGTCAAATAATTATCCGAAAAGGAATGCAATGTTATATAATCTTACACAAATTTCCACCTATTCAACGTTTCTAACTCAATTTGACCCATGAATAGATGAGATGCGAGAAAATATCATAGGACATGTTATTTAGATCGCTAAATTACGGTACAATCCTTTGCCGATATGACGTACCGTTTTGCAGCAGTTGATCTGTAAATGAATGTCTGCAATATTGTAAACATGCATGTACTTTCGTATGTCCATCTATATATATTCATTGATGTCGATTTGTAGCGATCGAGAAAGGGTGTGTCTGCTATTTTAATCAGTACTCCCTACACCGACTTTGACTGGCAGTAGGAATAGGGTCCTTCTCCAACTCCTGTGTAACTGGCATTAGTAAGGGAAGCCTACCATTGTAATGAATAATTCACTTCTCGATTTGTCTTGCAGAAGGCTAGAGATCATGCAGTTTTGTTCGAAAGTCCCCTACCCCATTGTGTTTGGCTCTAGGCCAGGGTGCCTGCCATTATAAACAAATGTTCCAATTTAAAATGTGACTAGCATTAGGCATAGTGGCCTGCTATTTTCATTGAAACTCACTAATTCTGTGTGACTGCCAGTAAGCTGGCTGGCAGAGGAAAAAGTGTCGGTCATTATAATGATAACTGCACAACTCAATTTTGACTGGTAGTAGGGATGTTGCCTGCTATTATAATAAAATCTCCTCAACTGTAATCTATCTGAAATTAGGAAAGCGGCCTGCCATTGTAAAACTCCCCAAATCGATTGAGACCGCGCAGTAGACAATGGAGCCTGCAATTATGATAACTGCACAACTTGATTTTGAATGGCAGTAAGCAAGTGTGCCTGCCGTTATCATCACAAATCCGCAACCTACACTTTACGTTGGAAACAACGTATGGGAACCTCCCCATGCTATTTATCGGATAAGGCTAAGAGACACGAAATTTTAAAACAACCTCATTTACTGCACGCACGGTATTTACTTCGATATCCGTATACAATGTAGAATACCGTAGCTAAGCACGGGTACATTTGCTAGTCACAGATGACGGACGTGAAAGCGAAGCGAAAACAAGCTATTTCACTCCTCAAACGAGGAGGGGCGGGCCATCAGCTCAACTAAGGAGCTCTTCGGCCGTGTGAAGGAAAGTATTTACTGAAATGTAGAAAATGTAAGGGTGTGTGTTGTACACACCAGAAAGGGAAAAGAGTTAATGAATCTGGCGTAGAGGCACCGTCACACTAACCGGCCTCGCTTCAGAATTCCAGGATTTTCGGGAAATAATTTCAGAGGAATTAAGTGAAATGAAGAAGGAGGTAAGCCATCTACAGGAACGTCTCGACCAGCAGGACATCCTGATTGACGAGGCAGATCAATATAGTAGAAGGAACTGCCTACTCCTTCATGGTGTCTGTGAGACCCCAACGAGGACACGTACGCTGTGGCGATGGGTACGTTAAAAACAGACTGAACATCGAATTGTCTATAGACAGCATAGATCGATGTCATAGACTCGGTCGTATGAAGAGGTCAGCAGCTGAGGTGGTGTCCGCAGGTAATAGGCCGATCATCATCAAATTCCTTAGGTACCATGAAAGAGACCGCATCTGGCACGCCAAGCGAGCTCTTAAAGGTACCAAATTATTAATTACCGAATCTCTGACATCCACAAGGAAAGAAGTACTGCGTAAAGCTCGGGACTTCTGGGGTATGCGGCGAGTTTCGACGCAGGACGGCCGCGTTATCGTTCAATTGGAAGACGGGAAAAAGCTGCACATTAGCTCACCTAATGAACTGAACTTGCATGTGAGGCGGTTAGGTGGATTATCGGAGTGATATGACAATTATGATGTGCCCAGTAAATGTTGTTGTTATTATTATTATTATTATTATTATTATTATTATTATTATTATTATTATTATTATTATTATTATTATTATATACGTGTGTGATTGTGTGTGTGTGTGTGTGTGTGGTGCCTTAACCAGTCAGCAGTCCATTTATTCAGGAAATCCATGTAAGATTTTTTTGGTCTCAGTTAAAGGATGCCCATTAGTCAGGTAGCTTCGGTATTTCCTCATGACAATGACCTCTCTAAGAATAGCACACCCCTCACTCCCTCACAGAACATAGATGCCGGTAACCTTTTGAAACAAGAACTTTCACTATATCCTCATACTCTCCAGTGTTGTCACTTGAACAGCCTAATCTTGCCCCTCACATTGACGAAATTCAGACTATATTTAACAAAAAAAAAAAAAAAAATGAAATGTATGGCTTTTAGTGCCGGGATATCCCAGAACGGGTTCGGCTCGCCAGGTGCAGGTCTTTCTATTTGACTCCCGTAGGCGACCTGCGCGTCGTGATGAGAATGAAATGATGATGAACACAACACATACACCCAGCCCCCGTGCCATTGGAATTAACCAATTAAGGTTAAAATCCCCGACCCGGCCGGGAATCGAACCCAGGACCCTCTGAACCGAAGGCCAGTACGCTGACCGTTCAGCCAACGAATCGGACATTTAATAAAAATAGCGTCCATTTGATAGGTATTAGTGAAAGCTGGTTATCGCCATCAATTCCAAACAACATGGTTCGTCTTGATGGCTTTAACCTCTACCGCCATGATCGTACAAATAAGAGGAGTGGAGGTATTGTTCTCTACTGTAGAAATGACCTGAAGAGCCGTGTCATTTGTACCTCATCGACCGGTGAATTGCCGAGAACGGAGTTTATGTTCGTTGAAGTAGTTGCTAGTGGACAGAGAATACTTATGGGAGTGGTTTACCGACCACCTAAAATATCTTACTTGACCGAGTTTGAAACGCACCTACTTAACCTCTACCAGCCTATCAACATATCATTATATTAGGCGACTTCAGTACAAATCTACTTACGAAGAAATACGATACTAAGAAACTAGAAGACTTATTTTCCTCATGTGACTTGACTATCCTTCCCTCTGACCCTACAAACCATGTACGTACTGCCAACAACATTTCCCACACCTTAATAGATCTCAAAGTAACGAACAATCCTCAGAGAGTGGTATCCCACGGACAAATTTCAGTACCAGGAGTGTCCACCCACGATCTTATATTTCTTGCATACTCACTTCGCGTACCAAAATATAAACCTAGGTATATAACGTGCAGGAATATGAAAGATATCGACATCTATGAATTAAGACACGATGCCTACAATCTTCCATGGAATAGTATTTTAAATCTGACAGACATTGATGAAAAAATAAATACATTTAATTCGTTAATACACAATCTATACAACAAATATGCACCGAAAAGACAGATCAGAACATCCCGCAAACCTAGTCCATGGCTAACCCCCGCAGTTAAAAATATGTCTCAACGTGATGCTCTTTACCGACATTTCAAACGTACTCAGGACCCAAATGACTATGAACAGTATAGAATAATTAGGAATAAAATTAAACAAATCATCCGTAATCTTAAATTTAAATATGTTCGCGAATCAGTAAGTAACCTAAATACGGCTAGTGCCTGGAGGCATCTCCGAGCCATGGGCATAGGAAAAACACAGGAACAGCTTCAGGTACCTGACATTCCACTCGACGATTTAAATGAGTATTTCACGGAAGAGAGAGCTCAGTCTAATCCGCTTAACAGATCACACCTAAATAACGTCCCAGCACCTGTCCCACAAAATCGCCCCTGCTTTGCCTTTCGTATCGTCAGTACTAATGAAGTTAAGAAAGTCTTGTATTCTATTAAATCCAAAGCAAGCGGTGTTGACGAAATTCCTATTACTTTCATACATAATATTATTGGCGCTATTCTACCCATTCTCACCCATATTTTTAATTACTGTCTCAAAAACGGCACATTACCGACAATTTGGAAGTACGCCAATGTAATACCACTTCCTAAAAACCCAGGTTCGAAACTCCTATCCGATTACCGTCCCATTTCGATTCTCCCTGCGCTCTCCAAAGCGTTAGAACGGTTGGTACATGCGAAAATATTGGAATACCTTCAAGCTCACTCTCTTCTTGACCCCCTGGAATCTGGCTTCAAGAAGGGTCATAGCACAGTCACTGCCTTACTCAAAGTGACTGAGGACATCAGACAAGCAATGGACGAAAGACAAGTGACAATACTCACACTCCTTGACTTCAGCAGTGCTTTTGACACGATAAACATCCAGACATTGCTGATGAAGCTCAAATCGTTCTTCGGTAATATTGCTTTAAAATGTTTCACCGCATATCTCACAGATCGTATGCAACGTGTTACAGTACAAGATACTGCTTCTCAGTGGCGACTCCGGAAGGCAGGAACCCCCCAAGGTTCTATTCTTCGCCCCCTTTTGTTTGTCCTCTATATAAATGATATCTCCTCTAAAATAAAGTACAGTAGATATCAACTCTTTGCCGACGACCTCCAGATTTACTGCCACGTTAATATAAATGATATATCGAATGCAATAAGAGATATTAACTCTGACCTTCAACAACTCAGTGTGTACGCCAGTGAAAACTCTCTCCTCCTCAACCCCAAGAAAACTCAAACAATTATTATCGGTTCTCAGAAATTATTAATCATCATGTATAAAAATTATGCTATTCCTCCGGTGACATTAAATGCCACCGTAATCCCGTTCAGTAAGGAAGTGAAGAACCTAGGTATGACCCTAACTGAATCTCTTGACTGGTCTGCACATGTAACAAATACATGTAGAAAGATGTACGCGACGTTACACCCTCTAAAACGACATAAGGACATTTTGCCACAAGACGTAAAGATAAAACTACTCCAAACTTTGATACTACCAATACTTCACTACTGCGACATTGTCCTCATTGATGCAACCCGTGAGCAAACTATGAAACTTCAACGAGCATTGAACTCTGGTCTTCGATTTGTTTTTAACTTGAGTTACGATGCTCACATAACCCCTAGCTACACATTTCTTTCCTGGCTGAACCCGAGAGGCGACGGAAATTCCATGTACTTACGTTGATATATCGAACTCAGAAGGAAAATCTACCCAAATACATCTCTTCAAAATTCCATTTATTATCCTCATTCCATAATTGTAACACTAGATCTGGCACTTCCCTCGCTATTCCCGTCAACCACTCATCAATATATAACAGATCCTTCGTTGTGGCTGGGTCACGACTTTGGAATTCACTCCCAGCTTCTGTCAGGAACTCGAACTCAATGTCGAAATTTAAGACTGCATGTAGAGATTACCTGTTGAATACCGCTGATTGTCTCGTGTGATTGTTTCGTGTGAATGATGACGTGTGATAGGTTGTGTGATTATTATTATTATTATTATTATTATTATTATTAATATTATTATTATTATTATTATTATTATTATTATTATTATTATTATTATTATTATTATTATTATTATTATTATTATTATTATTATTATTATAGTGTAATGTACATAATTTTAGCTTCTCACTCATGTACATAGATCAATTTTCTGGCCATACTTATATTTCCATTTACTTTATTACTTATTGTGTTCTCTTTGGCTTTGCTTTTTTCAGTTTGTAACTTACTTTTTCATTATGACTTTGTCTCTCATTATCTATACGCTCCAAATTTTATTATGTTTTTATGTTTTTTATTTTATGTTTGTTGAACTCTGCTTTCTTTCTTCATTATATGTTGTCCAAATCTTTTTAGCTTATCTTTGATTTTATGATAGAATAGTACATTTCTTTTATATATGTATTATCTGTAGATTAATTATGTGGTTAAGTGTAAGAGAGGGCCACGAGCCCTAACTTCGCCACTGCTAAAGTCAATAAATAAATAAATAAATAAATAAATAAATAAACAAGAAGCCGGGACCCAGGGAAGACCCACAAAGCACCCCGCGTAGGCAAACCCCCGCAAACACCGGAGGAAGAGGGAACAGGTGAGTTAATTATTTAATACCGATGTATCTCGGGCGCGCGTTACAGAAAGTGACAGTATTTACAGAGAAGTACATGAATTACAGAAATTACATAAATTGAGCTGGGAGAAAGTTGGAGTAAGGAGGAGGGTAGGATTGTGATAGAAGGTAGGAAAGGGTCGTGGTTATGTTGGTAATGGATGTGGATAGTAGGCGAAGGAGGTCTAGAGTCTGGAAGGGTGAAATGAGGAAGTTCGGCGGTGGAGTGGCTAGGGGGATAGCTTGTGGAGGTGGGGTGGGTGGCAAGGCGGGCGGTGGGCTGCGAGAAGTGGTAAGAAGAGAGGAGCGGTAGGGGCGGGGTGGGGAGCGAGAGGGCTCCACTCGATAAGTCCGCCCGCGAAAACGGACGCCGTTGGTGAGCAGATGGTCTACGTCGGCTGCAGAGGAGAGTTGTATGCGCACCATGAAGGTCGGGCCGTTGGCGTTGAAGATACGAAACGCCCGACGGGCGGGGACGCCTGCCAGTTGGAGTTCCTCCAGGATCGCCCGGTCGGCGATGGCGGGATCAAGGCCACGGATGACACAGCTCGGAGATGGAGACTGCTGGTGAGTAGGCGTTGCTGTGGTTGCTTCGGCGCGGATGATGGGCTGAGCTGTAAGGGCGGCATCCGTGCAGGTGACAGGAGGCGTTTTGGGACTGGATAGCGTGGTAGAGAGGGACGGGGTGGGAGTGGACATGATAGGAGTGAGGTGGCTAGTTGTTGTAAGAAGAAGAGAAGTAGACGGGGTAGTATGAGCAGAAGTGGTGATGGTAGTGGTAGGGGTAGTAGTAGTGATGAGAGTGGTCGTTATGACGGAGGGGGGCGCTGGAGACGGTGGGGATCCTAGAGGCTGCCGAACATGAACAGTGGAAATGGGATGAGGATGGTGGCGCCGCGCCTCGATGAGTTCCTCTGGAGTAGAGACCACTTCATGGAGCCTGCCGTTGATGGTTGCGCCGTTGGTGATCAGGGCTGCTGGGGCGTCTGGATGGAGGAAGAAGGCCAGAATCTCCGTCGAAAGTTGGCCAGTGAAGTCGTCCCGGAGCCGCTGAACATCGTAGATAGGGTAACCAGCCTGGCCGATTTCACGGTGAATAAACAGGTCGGGGAGAGTGGTGTCCGCATCCTGAATAAGACAGGTGTAAAACATAGTGGAGTGGAGAAGGCGACAGCCAACTAGGCGTCTGCCCGTTTAATTATTCTTGGGCCGACTGAGTATGCACAGAGAAGAGGGCCACCCAACCGAAAAAAGTGTGGACACGAGAGTGAACGGACTTTTTTCCCCAATGTTTTCATTCCCCTCCCTGAAGGGGAGGGGCGGGCCACCTTGAAGGTTACGCCTTCACCCTGGCCAGGAGTTTCGGCTGGTTGGGGAAGGAGCGATAGTATGAGGAGGAGGATAATTGAAGTAAGGGATGAGGAGGTGTGCACGGATATGTAAATACCGGCGATGTGTTTAAGGAGTAAAAGTTTAGAGGAGAGTACGAAGGGGGATATGAAGAGTTCGTATGTGAGTGTGCGTGGGGTAAGTTGAAGGGCGAGGATGTGAAATAAGGAAGAGATATTGACTAGGGAAGTGAGTAAGAGACGGAGGAGATCGGGTGTGTGCGATGTTGGGGGGGAAAAGCTAGGAGGGTGATGGTAAGAACGGCGATGTGGACGAGGTAGATGGAATGGAGGAGCCGGCCGGGGACGTGAAGGGTTGGGGCGGTTCAAACGTTGAGGAGGTGAGCGTGACTCTTCGACCTGGTGGTGTCGGCTGTGAAGTTGTGTTCCATTGGCGATAAGATGTTGGGCAGCGTCGGGAGTCTCTAGTGCCCGAGTGCACCAACCTCGGTGAAGAGAATACCGCGGTAAACTTCACAATTTTACCAGGGTAAAGTCGTATTTCTGTTGCACCAAGCTCGGTTTCGAGTTTACCGACATTTTACCGCGGTATAATGTTTACCGCGCGTGAGCGAGCGGTTAACTAAGAAAACCGCGGTAAAGTTGTATTTGTGCTCTGTGGTTAAAGATTCCAAGATGGAGCTTAACAACTATAGGTTATATCTCCAGTATCTTAATCGTTTGAAAGAAATGAAGGGAGAATTATAGAAGAGAGACGCGATTTATTTGAAGAATTAAGCGATGTTTCGTTCCAGAGAAGATTTAGATTGCGTAAAGAAACAGTGAATTACATTTTAGATTTAAATGGTGAACAATTGGAATGCCCGACTAGGAGAAACTGTCCTATATCGCCTAGAAATCGTCTTTTAATAGCGCTGTGATTCTATGCAACTGGAACATTTCAAGGAGTGATCGGTGACGTCTGTGATGTTGACAGAACAACTGTATGCCGCATAATACACAAGGTTTCTGATCTACTTGCGTCGTTATCGCCACAGTTCATTCAACTTCCACTTACGCAGCGAGAACAAAGAGAGGTTATGGAAGGGTTTCATACAATAGCTGGGTTCCTTGGTGTATTGAGAGCGCTGGACTGCACTCATGTGCGAATACAGTCTCCCGGAGGTGAAAATGGGGATGTATTTAGAAATAGGAAAGGTTATTTCTCGCTAAACGTGAAAACTGTGAGCGATTCGAACCTCACGATACGAGATATTGTAGCAAGATGGCCAGGGTCGACTCATGATAGCACAATATTTCACAATTCTCAGCTGAGAGCGCGTCTCGAGACGAGAGAAATAGCTAATGGCTATATTTTGGGTGATGGAGGTTACCCACGTAAATCCTTCCTCCTTATACCTGTTCAGAATCCCACCTCCCCAGCAGAACAACGATATAACAGAGCCCATATTGCCACAAGGAATGTTGTCGAGAGACAATATTGTGTGTGGAAAAGGAGGTCCCCTTCCATGTCTTTAGGACTTTGATGTAACATTCAAAACATGTCGAACATTATTTTCCATCTTAAGGAGTCGATAACTTGCTTGCGCTGTCGCAAAATGTAAACACGAGGGACAAGTGACTGTCGAAACGATCACTGCCGGCTGGATAAACTAAAAACAAGTGACTATCGAAATGATCACTGCTTCCTGAATACTACTTCGAATTTCTTCCGAGGGGAATAACAGCGAGAAAATCAAGCGTCAAGAAACCGCGGTAACGAAACCGGGCGATAGTAATGGTGCACTGCTTTTACGACAATACCACGGTAAAAGTTTTACCACGGTTTCGTAAAGGCTGATAATTACCGAGCTTGGTGCACTCGGGCATAGATGTAATCTCACTAAATACGTGGGTTCAGATGCGTTGTAAATCCGGGTAGCTCTTCGAACGGGCAATCCTGCCAGGTGGAGTTCAATGGCGATGTCTTCTGTTATTAATGGGTCCACGCCACGGACGACGCAGGTACAGTCGGGCGGTTGTGGCGACGATGGTAGCCGTGCCGTATCTGCTGCAGGAGAAGTGGCGGTGTCATCGGCGGGTAACTGGACAGTTGTAAGCGGAGAGTTGGATTGATCAGGGGTGGGACCGATGGGGAGAGAAGACATCAGAAGGGAGGAAGGGTGGTACATAACAGTCGTGGTGATAGGAACATTGGGAGAGGTGTAAGCGGAGGAGATTGTGGTGGTTGTGGTGGTAGTAGTAGTGGTGGTGGTGGTGGTGGTGTAAGATGACGACGGAGTCTGTGGAGTTGGTATCCACGGCTGCGGCAATGTTGTTGCAGGCGTCTCAAAAGCATCGGCGAAGTACGGCGGACAAGGTTCCACTCGATTCCCGGAGGTGGAGATATACAAACCGTCCTGGAACAGTTGCCGGGCGTCGTCTTCTGTGGGTACTTGTATAAGGACCCGACTTGTTGGGACAAAGTCCTCCTGGACCCGAGATACATTTGAAACTGGATAGTTGTTAATGCGGAAGAAGTGAAGGAGATCGTCTTCAGAAAAGTCAAGTTCAACATCGTGGATAAGGCAGTTAGGCATGACCGGAAGGCCGACTTCCAACTTGGTGTCAGGCCGTTTTGCTGATTGAGGTCGACTGGGTGCTAAAGTAAAGTTGTGAAGGCCCCCGGCGGAACAAAAAAGGCGTTGTGAGGAATTCGTGAGTAGTCGTTCGATACTCGAGCGTGATCCCCCGTCGTGCTCTATAGAGAAGCGTGATGTGTCGTGAACCAGAGCTCTCAACGGACGTGCTATGCTATCAAAGTTTTCATACCCACCCTGAAGGGGTGGGGCGGGCCACCTAGAGGGTGTCGTCCTCTCTCTGGCCAGGAGAGTTGACGGGGTTGAGGAGAGGTATTAGAAGAAGGAGATGGGTAATAGGTGATGTAATTAAAGAGTAGAGGTGGCGAAGTGGAGGTAATTTTATGTGTTCGATTGAGATTGGATACAAGACATGAATAGACAGGACATCGATGCTATGTAGCGAAGGTTTAGACAAGGTGGGAGGGAAATAGGTGATGTGCAAAGCTATGATAGAAGGAGGAGAAGTTAACAAGAGAAGTGAGGAGAAGTCGAATGATGTAAAAGGAAGGTGGTGGTGGTGAAAAATAACCGGGTGGAGGTGGGGGTGGATAAGAGCAAAGATACGGACTAGGTGGTTGGGGAGGTGGGGCAGACCGGGGACGGCTACGAGGTGTGGTGGGACGAGGAGAAGTTTTGGGAGGTGAACGAGATGGTTCGATCCGATGGTGGCGGCCGTTGAGGTGTATCCCGGTGGCGATGAGTCGTGTGGCGTCGTCAGAAGTTGGAAGGAGAAGTCTGACTAAATATGTTGGACCGTCGGCGTTGTAAATGCGGAAAGCTCTTCGCACGGGTAGTCCTGCCTGGCGGAGTTCCTGGGCGATGACTGCAGGTGGTATACTAGGCTCTACACCGCACATCACGCAGCTATAGGTGTTAGAATAGGCAGAAGGCGGTGGTGTCGGTGGAGGATGTACCATGTTTTCAGGAGCATCTGTAGTAGAATTTCCCTCGGCAGGTGACTGAAGAGATGCGCTCTGAGGATGTGTTAGATCAGGGTTGGGAGGGAAGGGAAGAGTAGACGTCATAAGAGGGAAGGAATGAGACATGACAGTAGTAGTAATAGGCAAGTGGGCTGAAGTGGTAATGGTGGTGATAGTAGTGGTGGTAGTGGCAGGGGTGGTGTAAATGGAAGACGAAGGTTGTGTTGATGAGGTGGAGGAAGATAGCGTGGTTACGGCGATCAGAGCGGCTGTTGCAGGCTGAGAGGGTTCGTCGTCCTGTAGCTGGAGCTTGACTTGAATATCCTATGGAGTGGGTTCCGCTGGATAAAGATGACCACGAATACGGGCTCCAGTCTTGTAGATGGTGGAGAGGTCTGCTGGAGAGTGAAAATACGTAAGTATATCTGGTGCTGGTTGAGTCCCTTCGTAGAGCCTGGAGACAGAATAGGCGCCGGTGGGATGAAGGGGGTCATCTTCAGAAAGTACAAGGGGAACGTCGCGAAGAACACAGGTGAACAGCATGATGGGAAGGCCGACCTCCAACTTGGTGCCAGCCTATTTGCTTGATTGTCTCGGCGGGGTGCTATATTAAAGATGAGCAGTCACCCTGCCGAAAAAAAGATACTTGCTTCGGGGCAGTGAAGTGTTCTGAAGAGATACGAAGAGCGAGATTTATTCGTTTTGAAGGGAAACCAGAGGTAACGGACGTGTTATCGGAAACGTCTAAGCGGAAAGATGATCGGATATCATGTGTGAGAGCTAAAGTAGTTTAAGACTCACATCACATTCATTTACATCATTACGTATGTAACAATCGTAACCGGTGTCTCGGATTTTTTTGCAGCAAACAGGACATAGTAATTGTTACTAACATCAATTTGTGTCACAAAGTTTGAATACGCCTATAAGTATACGTTTCCAGACCTTTGTTGTCAAAACCTTTTTTCTTCTCTCAATGTGAGGAATCCATTCCCAAATTTTTGCCGTCGAGTTTTGGTACAACCTGTATATTGTAGAGTTAGATTCGTTTTCATCTCCCCTTTGTTCATTAAATCACGTCTTTTCTTAAGGTTAGGGACTCTCACTGCAATGTCAAGTGTGCAGGAAAGGGGAACGTACTCATCTACAGTTGAAAGTGCTAAGAAAAATTAAGCCAGGAGCGTGTTGTAAGCCAATGTGTTAAAAGTAATGAAATTCAAGAAATTTGCTTTGTAATGTTAAGTATAAGCCTCTCTAAAGAACCAGAGAAACAAGGAAATGCCATTTGGTCCTTGTTTCAATGACTGTGAAATCCTGACATTCACCTCCCCGCGGCAGAGAGGGAGCAACGACTGCATATAAAAATAATATCTTATATGCAGGCGGTTAACGAATGAAGGGACCGATTATCTCCCAGTATAAGGAGATCCCCTATACCAAGTGCCAACAGTCTCTTTGAGAGAGGATGAGCGGGTATGGGTAAGGGCACTTTTGTCCTGGGGACAAGAAATTGTTCCCAAAGGCGGAGGAACCAGTTTGGTCAACGGCATTAGGATGCAGAAGGCAACGGGAAACCACTGCATTAAAGATCGTGAGAGATATTCCAATGAATCCACATGGCATGGCTGCAACGTCAAGATCGGAGCTGGCCGTGTGGATCGTTTACTTCCGTTTGGAGACGACGGCTTAAGAAGAAGAATGTTAAGTATGTGTGTCAGCATACAATTGTATATTGTATTATTTTTTAATTCTCTAGGTGGACTTTATCAAGCTGAGAGAATAATTCTGAGCCTTATAAAAATTTGATCATTTTTATGTTTTTTGCTATTTTTCATTTTTTTGTTTATCATTAATAAACACATATTTTCCTCTAAATTGACGTCATACTTCGCCTTGCTTTGGTTGTAGCTTTTATTTTACGTTACCGTGTCGACATTAGTTATATGTTCCTCATCAAAATCCAGGGTGAATATATTTTTAAGGCATTATTTATCATAGTTCGAACTGAGCACGCCTGGGAGCGGCTGACTAGTCTCGGGCAAATTACCTTGCTGGTAGAAATGGGGACAATATGTTTTAGTATTTATAACGAAATGGTGAAACAATTGTGTATACTGTTTTATAATAATAGTATTTTGCTTACTCGCAATAGCTTTGAAGATTAAATACAAATTCACATGGTATAATTATGTCCAGCCATATTTGAAAGCTGCCGTTCAAATATTTTTCTAATGTTAGTAAGTCATGACAGATGGCAGTAAACGAGGTTCATGAAGTCAAAAAAGACATTTGTAAAGTTTCAAACTCAGACGAATGCTGAGATAGTAATACATGAAGTGATGTACAGTAAAATATGTTAATATCGCAACCTCTGTGTTGCACTGGAAGTTTACGGAAAGGTTATTCCTAAAATGTCCTCCAATATTAGGGATAAATACATACATATTTGTATGTATTTCTTGTAGTGCTAAGATAGTTATTGATGTGTACTGAGTTCCATTTCTCTAGCTCTTATGTTGCCTGAGTAAAATGTAGCGAAATGTTAAAATGGTCTCTTCCGGAAATGTGTTTTTACCTAACAGTTGGGAGGCTGGCAGTAGTGCTAATGTATATAAACGTTTGTGACAGGAATATGCACATTAAGAAATGCGTATTCTATTTCAAAGATATAAAGAACAAAACGTGTGTTTCTCACCGGTTTTCACAGCAACTACCTGAAGACCATATTTATTACTTACGGCTTTGATAGGGCATTTTGCAGGAACATTTCCACTGGACGTTAATGCTTCATGAAGGTCTGGTACATTCTCCTTAACCCATTCGCAAGGTGATCTCTCTTCTAGATGATATGCATTCTGCTGCCATCCTCCAGATCCCCATTTGCATACGTTGACGATCGACTGTAAATGTAAGACGTTCATAAGAGATTCATTTATAATCTGATACAATAGTCCACAACAGTGGTTAATAAAGTACGACTCTGTGGCTGAATTTTCACGGTGGAGATATTTTGTTCAGATGGGCTCAATTCCCCCCCACCCCCGGGGTGGAAATATAATCGCGACTGATTAATTATTCTGGGTCGGGAACAGGATTTTTGCTCCAAAACATCTCCTCTTATTATTGAAACTACACTCTAAACAAGGACTTACTACGTAAAAGCGCAAGAGTGATTACGTCCCTCAACCTAAGGCTGTGGTGAAGATGGGCATCCGGCCGTAAAACAGGTTGAAGTACACACGTGTCACACAGTTTTGCACCGACGACCACAATGGTGTTTGAATAACGGAAGAAAAATAGTGGTTACGAAAAGTTACAATGACAATCAAATAGTGTGAACGCTGAAATCTTCGGCAGTGCTAGTGTGCTGGTCTACCTGCTTGCTAGCGTGAGTACGCTATAGTTACGAAAACTTTCATGCTGGAGTGTGAGCAATCGGCCTGTGTTTTTCGTTTGGATAGTATATCCTTGTCACCGTACATGCGCCTTGGTTTACCTCTCCGCGTGGCCAAAAATTCAAGCAACTAACAGTAGTACTCGCTCTCGACAATGTGAGGTGAAGTTTAGACCTGGACTGTTAACATAATCTCTGCAGTGTTCACGAAGAAGGCAGCATGATAAAGTGGCAATAAAATTCGGTTAATCATTACACCCGTATTTGTTTCATCTGCATTGGTATATGATAAGTTTCTTCATTTAATGTTTTACTGGCTGTTACCAGAGGGCTTCATATTGCAATGTAATTTTGTACATATTTTCTAAGTGTAAAATCATTAAGCACTGCCGTAGGATAAAGGAAATTACGTGTTCGAAGCCTGAAACAAGCTATATACAGAGTGTACCAAAACTCGACGGCAAAAATTTAGGAATGGCTTCCTCACATAGAGGGAAGGAAAAGAGGTTATGAGAGCATGGGCCGGGAAACGTATACTTAAAGATTTATTCAAACTTTGTGACACAAATTAATTTTAGTAATAACTTACATGTTCTCCTGCAAACATCCAATCGTCTCATCAACAGAGGTTCACCATTAACATGTGGGTAGATATTGTTGGTGATTCCTTGTTGAGACCCTACGTTCTTCCGAACAGGCTTACTGGACAGAACTACACGAATTTTTTGCGTACTGCATTGCCTGATTACTTGGAAGACATCCCACTTGCATTCCGTCGACAAATGTTTTTCATGCAAGATAACGCTCCCACACATTTCAGTCTACCTGCCCACAGGCACCTGAAAACCCATTTTCCTGAGCGCTGGATAGGTTGAGGAGGGCCGATTGCTTGGCCACCAAGCTCTCCTGACTTGAAGCCCCTGGACTTTTGGCTGTGGGGATACGTTAAGTCTCTCGAGTATGCGACTCCTGTTCCTGATGAAGCAACTTTATGTGAGTGCATTGTGACAACCTCTCAGGCAGTACGCACTACACCAGGCATTTTGATCGCGTGCGTAACTCCATGCGACAACGAGCGGTGGCTTGTATTCAAGCTGAAGGTCGTCACCTTGAACATCTCCTCTGATACATGCTCAAAGTGTTTCAGCTGCCGCTACAGATTTACAGTGTAAATGTACAAACGTTTGAATAAATCTGTAAGTATACGTCTCCGGACCCATGTTGTCCAAACTTTTTTCTTCTCTGTATGTGAGGAATCCATTCCTAAATATTTGCCGTCGAGTTTTGGTACACCCTGTATAATTGACAATGAGAGTAACACAAAGCTCAGTCAATCAATCAATCAATCAATCAATCAATCAATCAATCAATCAATCAATCAATCAATCAATCAATCAATCAATCAATCAATCAATCAATCAATCAATCAATCAATCAATCAATCAATCAATCAATCAATCAATCAATCAATCAATCAATCAATCAATCATCTGCATATTGGGCGGTCGCCCAGGTGGCAGATTCCCTATCAATTGTTTACCTCATATTTTCACTTATTCATAACTGTTTACCTACTTTTTCTTCAAAAAGAGGCTGTCTGGCCGAGGCGGTAAAGGCGTGCTCGGTTCGCCCGGAAGGACGTGGATTCGAATCCCCTCAGGAAGTCGTAAAATTTAAGCAACGAGATTTCCAGTTCCGGAGGTGCATATGACCCTGAGGTTCACTCAGCCTACACTAAAAATGAGTACCAGGTTAATTCATGGGGGCAAAGGCGGCCGGGCGTAGAGCTAACCACTCTACCTCATCACGTGCCGAGGTTAACAATGGTGGAAGCCCTTACCTTCCGCTCCTCCAAGGGCCTTCATGGCCTGTTCGGAGGTGACTTTTACTTTGCTTTTCTTCAATATGTTTAACGAACTTGGAAATTTGTTGAAAATTTCCCATGGTAATTTATTCTAGTCCCTTACTCCTCGTCCTACAAATGAATATTTGCCCCAATCTGTCCTCTTGAATTACAACTTCATCTTCATATTGTGATCTTTCCCAGTTTTAAAAGGTCCACTCAAGCTTATTCTTCTACCAGTGTCATTCCATGCCAACTCACCACTGACAGCTCAAAACATTCCAAATAGCCGAGCATCTCATCTCCATATTCCCAAGTCTTCCCAGCACAAAGTTTGCAAAAATTTTCGTTACACTACTCCTTTGTCGGAAATCACCAAGAACACACAGTGCTGCTTTCCTTTGATTTTTTGTTCAGTTCTCGTATCAAGTAGTCCTGGTGAGGGTCCCGTACACTGGAGCCATACTCTAACTGCGGTATTACCAGATACGTATATGCCCTCTCCTTTACATCCTTACTGCAACCCCTAAATACTCTCATCACCCTGTGAAGATCTCTGTAGCCTTTCCTAACTACCTCGT
Organism: Anabrus simplex; assembly: GCF_040414725.1. Lineage (NCBI taxonomy): Eukaryota > Metazoa > Arthropoda > Insecta > Orthoptera > Tettigoniidae > Anabrus > Anabrus simplex. The sequence continues at coordinate 406,179,271 of NC_090269.1, forward strand.
TAATATGATTACCACAATGTCCGATTCGTTCGCTGAACGGTCAGCGTACTGGCCTTCGGTTCAGAGGGTCCCGGGTTCGATTCCCGGCCGGGTCGGGGATTTTAACCTTAATTGGTTAATTCCAATGGCACGGGGGCTGGGTGTATGTGTTGTTTTCATCATATTTCATCCTCATCACGACGCGCAGGTCGCCTACGGGAGTCAAATAGAAAGACCTGCACCTGGCGAGCCGAACCCGTCCTGGGATATCCCGGCACTAAAAACCATACGACATTTCATTTTATTACCACAATGAAGATCATTCCTTATATAAACACCTAGGTACTTACATTGCTCTCCATGAGGTACTATAACCCTGTCAACGCAATAACTAAAACTGAGAGGACTTCTCCTCTTGGTGAAACTTACAACTTGACTTTCCATCCCATTTACATTCATACCACTGTCTGCTGTCCACCTCACAACAATGTTTAAGTCACCCTACAGTCGCTCACAATCCCGCAACTCATTTACTACTCTATACAGTATAACATCATCCGCAAATAGCCTCTGTGATCTCAAATCTTTATTTATATAATTTATTTATATAAGAAAATAATACTGCCCTGCGGGATCCCCTATTAATCATTACAGGATGATATAACTCTTCACCTACTCCAATTGTCTGAGTTCTTTCTTGTAGAAGTGTAGCCACGCATTCAGCCACTCATTTGTCCAGTCCAGTTACCCTCATTTTCGTCAGTTATCTCCCATGATCTCTCCTTTGTAAAGCCTTAGATAGATAAATAGAGATACCGTCCATTCGACCTCCTGAATCTAAAATATCTTCTGTATCTTGATGGAATCCTACGATTTGAGCTTCAGTGAAATAACCTTTCATAATCCAACTTGCCTTCTATCAAACGTGTTTTCCCAGAGCTACACATGTCAAGCTGATAGGCCTGTAATTTCCAGTTTATGTTTTTTCGCCCGTTCTATTGAAGACTGAGGTTACAATTGTAATTCTATATTCAATTGCTATAGCTCCTTCATGCAAACAATAATCGAATAAGTATTTCAGATATGGCACTATATCACAACCCGAAGTTTCCAATTTTCCAAATTAATTCCTCCTATTACTTCGCCTAGTGATAGAGTTGAGACGACAAATTCAGGAAATCTACACTCCCGGCCAGCAGAACGTAATTAGGACGCTGTTTTCGTGATGAAGGACGCCATAGGCATAAAAGTTAAACGTATTGTACCATTAAATTTGAAATACCTTTGGGTTAAAGAGGGGATGATGTTGAAGAAAAAGGTAAGGAAGAGGTAATAATCATCTCTCCAAGTATAACTATTTTATAGTTCGGAAAAATGCGGATTACGTTTAGTTGTTCTGTGAGTATAGCAGGTATTTCTACGAGTAAATAACTAGTTTGGAACATAGAATGTACAAATATACAGCGCATTTTTAGTAAGCTGAGAAGCGATGGTGTAAATAAATTAAATGGTGAACATGAGAGTACGGCAATAGTTGAATCATGGCTACCAGTAGCATGTGAATAACGAATTCATGTTAAAACTTTAGGGGTGCTATGGAAAGTGCGTTATCCGACAGGGATAGCTGTGTTCATAAAGGAAGAATTGTCTAAACAGCTAGAATGAGTCGAACCTCAGGTTGAGGAAGTAGTCTGGGCGAGAATACTTAGAATTATGGGGATGGTGGGGAATTTATCATTAGTTTCTGCCACAAACGCTTATGAAATCACCCTTTGGAAAGACAAACCTTTGATGACCTTGTGGGAGAAGTAAACCGAATGAAATTAATGAATGAAGATGCTGATAATTCTAATGGGAGACTTAATGTAATGGTGGGTTGAAAAGGTCCGCTATATAAAAGAGCAATAGACAAAGTATTTACAGAGGAAAGGTTAAATCAGGACAAGAAATACAGCGGGAATGGAGAGAAATTATTGCATATGTGTGTAGGAGAAGAATTTGATTTACTAAATTGTTGGCTGTCGGGCGATGAAGCTGAAAATGTTATTTATACAGCTGATTCAGATCTTCTTATCGATAGTTCTTCTTATTGTTTCTAGAGGGGCACTGAAAGATATTAATGACATAAACTTAAAGAACTAGGCAGCATATCATCATTTCCCAATTCTTATTCGATTACAGAGAAATGAAGTGGGAAAAAAAAACATGTTACTAATTTACAGAAACGTTTGGTAAGGCATTGATAGGGAGAGTGACGTAGAGATGAATATATGGACTATTATAAGAGGGGATTGGGGGAATTTTGAAGTTAGATATTGAAGATATGACAGAGAATGATAACATAGGTGAAGCAGTAAGAATTATTGAATGATCGATAACAATAGCTGGCAGCAAAATGGCTGTAAGAAAAAGAACCGAAAATAAATGATGAAGATGAATGTAAGAAAAGTAAATTTAAAGTGATAAGGGCACTAAATTCGTACAGAAATGAGCGATCGCGGGAATTAATGGTAGAGTTTTGTAGACTGAGGAAGGAGTACAATAATTTAATGAGTGAAAATTGGAAGAATTGGCAGGCAAAAGAGATGAAAGTATTAAATGTACTATATTGTAAAGGTAATTAAACCAAGAAAGTACAGAACGGAAGAAACAAAGTTTATAAAGAAAGCTGTTGTAGTAAACAAGTGAACATATACAACGAGGAGTGGATAGAGTATTTTAGTCGATTACTAGGGTCGCGATAAAGGGCTACGTATGGAGAACATTATGTACGCGTTAGGCGAGAACTATGGATGAATAACTACCGTTGATGAAAGAAATAAACGGGGAAAAGCAGGTGCTATTAGTGGAATACTTTAGGCGAATTTTATAACAGAGTTTAGCAAAATTAATCGTGTACTGGGGATAATAACAAGAATATTTAACAAAATGTTTCGTTGTGTGAAAGTCTCAAAATATTGGCAAGAGGAAATTATATGCCCCGTATATTAAACGAAGTGAGAGTGATCCAATAATAATAATTATAAGGGCATTACACTGTTGTATACACTTAGTAAGATTTATAATGGGATATTAGTAGAATGACTTATGCAGTGGGAGGAGGATTGCCCTGTACTCTCAGTGTACCAGTCTTCTTCCAGAAAAAGAATGCGAACTTCATACTACATATGTTTTGTAATTAAAAAGTGAAATGATAAATAATTAAATAGATCAAGTAGTAAATTATATGTTTCAGCTATAGATGTACAGAACGCTTATGATTCTGCCAGCAGATGGGCGGAAGCTGCGAAGCTGGCAAGAATGGCAGGCGTTTATACAAGTGCAAGCACATGCTTCCCCTAGCGCACCGTGACTGCATTGTCCTACATAGGAGACTTGTAGTGGTGTCCCAACTGCGCACTAGACGCAATGTCTTGTACAGGTGTAGCAATCCAAGTGATGAGCCCACTGTTACACTCGGGCGAAACGCTGGTAATTTAAGGATTAACCCTAGAACAATGGCGCTCGCCTCTGCGACAAACACCTGATACACTTAAGCTTCCCGCAATTCTCAATTTTATTCTATCCCCACTTATGTCTGGCAGTGCCTAGCGCAATGTTCAGCCTCCTTCCTGATAGTTGAGAGAGTGGACGGAAAGTTGAGGAAAGTGTTGTTTAGGATCAGTTTATAAAATCATACGAAGTGCTACATATAAACGTTTACTATGTCTTTCGTCTCCAAGACGAACTGCTACTAATGATCACCGTATTGTTTACATTTAATTACATAAAGTGGAATATTTCACTCAGTAATTATGTGGTAATATACACAGGGACTCTATATCCATACTTTTTAGGTTTTTCGTACATGGTCAACAGTGTGAAATGGATGGAGATCTCACGGAAGATGAAATCCAGAATATTCTCCTTAAACCTTCCGATGAAGAAAGAAAAATTGACTGAAACTGACTATGTTGAACCAGATGACGAATTTGAAGATGATGACAGTGACCTAGATCCGGACATTATAACCGATGGAGAGTAGTTTGATCCAGAGGAAGATGAATATGAAATGGCGCATGGCTTTTAGTGCCGGGAGTGTCTTAGGACAAGTTCGGCTCCCCAGATGCAAGTTTTTTTGTTTTGACGCACATAGGGGACCTGAGAGTCATGATGAGGATCAAATGATGACGAAGACGCAAATACACCCGTCCCCCGTGCCAGCGGAATCAACCAATTATAGATAAATGTCCCGACCCTGCCGAGAATCGAACCCTATGACCAAAGGCCAGCACTCTAAGCATTTAGCCACGGAGCCAGACATAGAGGAAGATGAATATAACATCATTATGACCAACATTAGAATCAAATAGTGTGCCATGTACTATCACACATTGTCTATTATAAAATGTTTTTTATTAATGCTAATGTAAGCTGAACCTCTAGTACTGGAAGTCGTAATGTTAAGCAATGGGCATACTTAAGTTGTTTGTGAATTTGTATATGATGATGCTGGATTTAGAATGTTAAACTAGTAGTATTTCTTGTAATATTTTCATTCCATGGAATTGCTTGTTATACTCTTGTTGTTTGTTTGTTTGTTTGTTTGTTGTTTTTGGGTAATTATATGAACTTTACTTTATTATTACACTACTGTAAGAAACCGTTGCCACCGGGATATTTCCCATTTGCGATGTATTTGTTAATAATAATAATAATAATAATAATAATAATAATAATAATAATAATAATAATAATAATAATAATAATAATAATAATAAAAGGGATTAGGACAACGGTGAATGGCGCATCGGGCAGGTAAGTGTAGAACAGTCCAGGCTCACTGTCACTAGATATTTACTTGCTCCTTACTGTATCCTCACCTGCTCCTTACTAGATCTTCTGGGGATCACTTACTAAAGGGCAAAAGGTCTTTCGGAGACCGAAGTTGAGGTGGAGGTGGAGACTTGAACAGAAGCTGAGGCTGAGCTGGAGGCGGAGGCGAAACTTGAAGTTGAAGCAGATATTAAGGTTTATGTAAAGGCAGAAGTTCAGGTAGATGCTAGGGTAGAGTTAAAAGTAGAGGCAGACGTAGGTACTAATAACAATAATGTATTTCAGAGTATAGTATAAACAGTGCTTAGTACGACAACTTTATTACACGCTGTCTGGTATAAAAGATATATTTTATAGTCACTTTTAAAATATGTAAACACTCGTAATTTCTTAGCAATCCGGTCTGCTTACAATAAAACGTCAGTGTATGTTGTTATTATTATTATTTGTTGCAGGTACACAAATCAGTTAACGCTTTAATATGTTTAAGTGTAATGTGCCTGCTTAAGATTGTTCAAAGCAAGTCATCAGTGACATAAGACCCTCAAGCATAATTTTACAACGTTTGCATGGGGTCAGTGTTCTGCTACTTTTAACAAGTTTGATAATCTCGCACGTTATGTCAATTCCAAACACATTTGCTCAAGTAATCTCCCAGTAAAACGCTTAGAAGCTGTGTCTGAACGTTAGCAGCAGAAACGTGGTCTAAACAATACATCATGGTCTGAGTCTGTTGTAAGGTTAGCTTAACTTAGAAAAATTGTGAGGTTAGCTTAGCTTAACTTAACCAAGGTGTTAGGTTAGCCTAGCTAACCGCAATTGCGGGTGCCGCTGGACCATCCATATTACCCTACTTATGCAAAGCAACGTCATAATTAATATTGACTATTGCAGGAAATGGAGTTTAAAAATTTACATTACAGTAATAAAACGAAAGTGGTATGTAAAAAGGAAAATAAAGTAAAACAATGGTAATGGTTTAGATAATTTAGAATTGCAAGTAGTCATTTAAATAGAATATTTAGGAATTATACTAGCGCCTAACAACGATCATCAAAGCCTGCGTGACCAGACCGTCATCCTTCACAGGTGGAGGGATTATTTCAAGGGTTTGAGTAATGAGGAATTTCCCCATCCACCAATACTGTGCGGACGCCCAGTTTATGGACCTATCCCAGTCATTGCCGTTGAAAAAGTCTTACGAGCTACGCAAAACGTGAAATACAATAAAGCACCAGGACCAGACGATATAGCATCCGAGGTCTGGAAGATCCTTGAACAAGGTGGAGCTGAGATTCTCATGAAGCTGTTTAACAGAATTCTCCACGACAGTAGCATGCCTTCAATTTTGTTGACCAGCACTACAGTCCCTATTTGGAAAGGCAAAGGTGATTTTTGTGAATGCGTTATTTACCGACTAATACGTACATTATGTCAGACGTTGACGGATTTTGAACTTATTCTTGATCGTTGCTTACGAACCATCGTACAAATTTCTACAAACCAATGCTGCTTTGTCAAAGGGGTCAGTACAACTGATGCTATTCATACAGACCGTCTCCTCGTGGAGAAATATAGAGAGAAAAACAAACCTCTACACCTAGACTTTCTGGACTCAGAAGAGGCTTTTGACCAGATACCACATAAGCTTGTTTGGAAAACCCTCCGATCTCTTAATGTTCGAGAAGCCTATGTCCGATGGACCCGACTTTACTATGACAAATTCTCCAGATTGGTTCGCTGTCCGGTAGGAATCTCACCCTCACTTCCTATCAATGTTGGGGTTCATCAAGGTTCAGCACTGCCACCTCTATTATTATTATCCTGTGTATGGATACAGTATTAGGTGACATCCAGCCGCCATACCCGTAGACCATCTTATATACTGATGATATGCTCCTTGGGGATCAGTCCCGAAGGAATCTGGAAAATCCCCTGAAAATTTGGAAATACCGTTTAGGGGAATATGTGTGCAATGTGGCTTACGAACAGGTGATAGTATTCGCATCGACGGGCAAAACCTAGTTAAAGCCAACAAACTTAAATACCTTGGATCACTCATCACCTCGGACGGAAAGACATTACCAGACACCCGAGCACGAGTAAATGCTACATGGCTGAAGTGGCGTCGGGTCACTGGTGTGCTATGCGACAAGAAAATTCCCACCCGCCTTTAAAAACACGCCCTATAAATTAATCTCGTCCGCCTCTATGGTGTAGTCGTTTGGTTAGTGTGATTAGTTGTCACCCTCGGAGGCTCGGCTTCATTTCCCTGCTGTGCCACGAAATTTGGGAAGTAGTACGAGGACTGTAACGGGATCCACTCAGCCTACGGAGATCAACTGAGTAGAGGGGGTTTGATACCCACCTCATCCATTCTCGAAGTGGTTTTCCGTGGATTGCTACTTCTCTCCAGGCAAATGCCGCGATGGCACCTAACATAAGGCCACGGCCGCTTCCTTCCCTCTTATTTTTATATCCCTTCGAAACCTTCCGTCCCTCCCAAGGCCCCTTTTTACAATAGCAGGTGAGGCCACGTCCTCGTCCTCATTTGCAACCTCGACCAAATGTCTCACGTTTCAGAACACTGCACTTAAGGCGTTAGAGGCGGGCTCCCTGGCTGTGTCCAACCCTGGACGATATACGGATTAAATAATCATAAAATAATGAATTCATACCACCTCATCCCAGACCCAGCATCAAGAAAGTGGACTATGTGGGACACATACATATTTTAATGTGGGTGGAAACAGAAGGGGAATATTGAATTTCAGTTAACAAACATTAGATTCGAAAGAGCATTACAGTGTAAGGAAAGTAAAAAGGAAGCTAAACTGAATAGGAAAAGAAGACTGTTGGAATAAAGACATTCAAGACGAAGATAAGATAGTAAAAGCGATATTATTAGAGTGAAATATATTCAGAAGCAGATGACAATAGCGGAATGTAGACCAAAAGAAAATTATTAGAATTCTGCGGAATTACCCAAAAATTATCAATGATGAAATAAAGGCTTGCGAACAAAGAAGTACGAGGTCTGTCTGTTAGGTCATCAGCCCAGAGGCTGGTTGGATCCTCAAATAGCACCACCAAAAGTTATGCGATTATAAGGAAACCGCAAAAACCAATGGCAGCACCAAAATGAGGCGTACTAGGCAAGACGAGGAGTGAGGTAGTTTGCCATTGCTTTCCTCACTGGGTCAGAAAGTGCTATTGCTGCACGACTGACCCTATGAGCAACACCTTTCATAACACTCAGATGAACTAGTCGTGCTCTGAATGTCATTACTCAGCACCACCCATACCCCAGCAGCTTCCATATTGTCACAGCCATGGATGAGACTGGAACTTCGGTGAAAGCTACACTTGACTCTGGCCTGTGCCAAGAGATGGATACAAAAGTACTGTATCCATCAGGAAATGGCAGCAGGCAAAAAGTAAGAGGTATTGTGTGGTAATTAATGGGTATGTATAAGAATAAGGGTGTGAGAAATGAACATGATTATAATAGTCGTTTGTTCTGTGGGGAATCGACGCAAGAAGCTCACTTGCGGAGAGTGTGTAGAGAGACTGACTCACTTTGGCTTCCATATTTGAGTAATGAATGAAAGTGGAAATCGACAGCCTGTTTCCCAGATCAGGAATGGAATAAATGAAGCGGCAAGGATAAGAAATTTGTAGGCTGCCGAAGCCTGTCGAACTCCTCTGAGGCATTGATTAATGTCTGGGAGTTGAAATGAAACAGTATTGGCGTGTGTTGCTGGACAAAAGATGACAGGGAAAACCGGAGTACACGGAGAAAATCCTGTCCCACCTCCTTTCCTTTCAGCAAAAATTTCATAGGAGTGACAGGGATTTGAACCACGGAACCCAGCGATGAATGGCCGGCTCGCTGCCGCCTGAGCGATGGAGGGTCTCGGTTACGAATATAATTTAAAGGGGGGCACAATTTCATATAATTTAAAAAATATTAACTAATGAGTTGATTGCACTGGAAAAAACAGCCAAACTTCTGAATTAAAGAAAAGTCGCAAAAATTACAGAAAACTAAAATAAAAACGAAACGAGCACTAAGTTATAATCAGTGAATTGTAGGATACCTGCTTATCCTAGAATGTATAACATTGTTTAACATCTACAGTAAGACAAAAGGAAAAGTAATACTTAGTAGCAGAGGCATAAACACTGTCGGGTTTTAATCTATTGTAATGTCTTAATATACAGAATTTAAAAAAAAAATATCAAAGAAAAGCGAGTGCATTTAGCAAAAAGGGATTGTAGTACAGGAATTCGTTCTCCATAAGGCTTTTCGCAGATGATGTTATTCTGTACAGAGTAATAAATAAGTTACAAGATTGTGAGCAACTGCAAAATGACCTCAATAATGTAGTGAGATGGACAGTAGGCAATGGTATGATGATAAATGGGGATAAAAGTCAGGTTGTGAGTTTCACAAATAGGAAAAGTCCTCTCAGTTTTAATAACTGCGTTGATGGGGTGAAAGTTCCTTTTGGGGATCATTGTAAATACCTAGGTATAAATATAAGGAAAGATCTTCATTGGGGTAATCACATAAATATGATTGTAAATAAAGGGTACAGATCTCTGCACATGGTTATGAGAGTATTTAGGGGTTGTAGTAAGGATGTAAAGGAGAGAGCTTATTTTTCTCTGGTGAGAGCCCAACTAGAGTATGGTTTCTGTGTATGGGACCCTTACCAGGATTACTTGATTCAGGAACTAGAAAAAATCCAAAGAAAAGCAGCTCGATTTGTTCTGGGCGATTTCCGACAAAAGAGTAGCGTTACAAAAATGTTGCAAAGTTTGGGCTGGGAAGACTTGGTAGAAAGGAGACGACCTGCTCGACTAAGTGATATGTTCCGAGCTGTCAGCGGAGAGATGGCGTGGGAGGACATCAGTAGACGAATAAGTTTGGATGGTGTCTTTAAAAGTAGGAAAAATCACAATATGAAGATAAAGTTGGAATTCAATAGGACAAATTGGGGCAAATATTCGTATATAGGAAGGGGAGTTAGGGATTGGAATAACTTACCAAGGGAGATGTTCAATAAATTTCCAATTTCTTTGCAATCATTTAAGAAAAGGCTAGGAACACAACAGATAGGGAATCTGCCACCCGGGCGACTGCCCTAAATGCAGATCAGTAGTGATTGATTGGTTGATTGATTGATTGATTGATTGATTGATTGATTGATTGATTGATTGATTGATTGATTGATTGATTGATTGATTGATTGATTGATTGATTGATTGATTGATTGATTGATTGATTGATTGATTGATTGATTGATTGATTGATTGATTGATTGATTGATTGATTGATTGATTGATTGATTGATTGATTGATTGATTGATTGATTGATCACAGTCTCAAGTGATCCGGAACGGAAGCAGGGGACGGGAAAATGATATTCTGTTACATTCTAACACCAATGTCTGATGTTTCTTGGATTAAGGGGAAGAAAATTTGCGGTTCACAGCTCAAAAGTACAGGGAAGTGTAATGAAAATGTCGATTAATATTTTGGAGGAGAGGCCGATATTTCCCCTCCACCATTCCCAATGAGCCTGGGCACTTGAGAAAGCAGTGTTCTCATATCGATTTCCTTAGACTCCTAGTATAGGCTATCGTAATATTCATATTCCCTCTTTATTGACAAACGTACTTACTTTGGAATTCTCGTCGTAGTCACATGGAAGAGTTACATTGCTTTCCCACACTCTAGAAGTTTTGCTCTTTTTAGTGACCTTGGAGGTGAATTCGACTTGATCTTCATATTCTGTTTCACATTTATCCACGGCTAGCACGTTGATCTCATACGGTCCCTGAAATGACAGAAATAAGGTACTTTTTACGACGGATTTCATACCTCTGCAGCAACACATCTTTAGAGAGGACGAGGGCCTGAAAACTGTGCACACACTGGTTCGTAGACACGCCTTTAGATCGCACATAGGTGCACAAGTCAGTAGAACAGAATCTGTGTACAATAGTTACAAAATTATGTACTTAACGAGTGCTCTTAAAAAGGAGGTCAGTATATTGGTCAGTTTTTCTGTATGTTGGAACACAGAAATTGTCAATTCTTGCATGGGGTGTGGGGTGGATGTTATATTGGTGTGGGGAGATAATACGATGTCTGTTATACAAGAGCAAAAGAGGAGATGTGGGTCGTAGAATGTTGAGCGATTGTTAGCGCTGAAGAATGAAGTGTCCATCCATCAGGATCAGACACAGTCGTTAATGCAATTGATGAAATGGTTCGAGAGACCTGGCGAGCAAAGCTGAAGCAGTCAAGAGTGTTCAGAAAAATTTCTACTGTCAACGAAATCAGACACTCATTTTACTTGAATAACTATGGGGCTTATGTCGAAAGATAAGAGAGCAGCATTGTTATTGTGCCGGATGTTTGGCTCTCCGCACATTTAACTTTGTCGCCAACTTTACTGCGATGCTGTTAACAGTAAATTTATGAACTTTTACTAAGAAATTCGTACTTAGGACAAGATAGTGCTCTACATGTGGATTTATTACCTTTGACATTTGGATAAGAGAGCTCTCTCCTATGTGAGGTAGTTTAGTACGTAGTACTATGATGTGTTTATTGCGTATTTTGAATATATATAACTTGAAATTATTATTAAGACGCAGTTTGGTATGTAATTGCATTTATCGATGCAAAGTAATGATGTATTTCATGAGAAGAGCTAACCAGTTCTTAGTAGTACGGACAACTGGCGCTGGGCGCTACGTATCGATCTGTGTGTTTCTTCTGAGCTGCACTTTGCTGTCATCTGGGCGCGTGCAAGGCACTACAAGGGTCGTCATCTGTAGTGTAGATCTTGGGGCGATAATGTTTCTGAATGTCTTTTGTCTAATGGCTTGACCTGTTGAAGAAGACTCGTTGTGGCTGGTCGCACATAGAAGTTTAACACAACTAAATCAGAAAAGGGAGGAGAAATGATGAAGATATTTGATCCGGGTTGAATTTGTCGCCAAACGCTGCTGTGGCTAGTTGGTTGTGGTTTGATTGATCATATTTTATGTATACGTTGGAAGATGTAAGCAACTGATCATGTTCTTTTGGTTGACTACATTTTTATAACTGAGATATCTCCAACATACCAAGGATGCTTAGTTCGTACTGAATTATTGAAGTCAGATTAAAAATTGCGAAAATGTTTGAATATTGTTGTTAATCAAGATATATATTTTTAAAAGATGAGTCGGTAGGCGTTAATTTGGCGTGAATTGGATAGTTATAATTCTCGAGGCTCTAATTAATTAAGTACCGTTAAAATTGTAATATTTGATTTTCCATTCTTATAACAATATGTTGAGTTGTAAATTCAACGAATTCCAGGTAAAAATCCGTAAGTTAGAGTTGTTTCGATGGTGGCTATCTAGTAATTGTTTGGGAGCCATCTTTATTTTGCTGTGTCATGTGATCTGTTGCCATGGGTGACAGTTGTGAAGAAAAGGGGGCGTGTCGTTTTTGACTTGGAACATTTGAATTTCTCTGATTGTATCGTGTTGGTCCTGTGTGATGTGACGTATTGCATTCCAACTTAAGTTTACTTGAACCGGACAGTACTATTTTAATTGAATTGAGTCCTCTATTGATTGTGCTTTCGAGTTTATTGGTGTATTGATCTTATGAGGGTATTTCCTATTTATGTCAACTAATTTTGCATGTGATATTTAATTACTGATCCGTTATTAAGTGTACTAGAAGTCACGGAGAAACAAGTCTCAACTTACTATAAATTATTTTCCCTTGTACTCCAGTTGACCTAATTATTATTTATTGTCCTTAAAATGATGTGCAGAAAGATTTAAATTCTAAAATATTGATATTACTAATTCTTGGAGACATTGGTGTATGAAATATAATTTACAGGGTCGACCCGTCTTACATTATACATTGTGATTTTAATTGTGATATAACTCCTTTCAATTTTCATGATTATTTTCGAGTAAGATTTAGAAACTTATTGAAGGCATTTTAAATGTATGTTTAGATTTATTAAATTTCTTAAATGAAATTGGTCTACTTCTTTTAAGTGACTATATTTCTTTGGGGTGTTGATCCGCCTAACCTCCAGGCCAGTGTGTTTGTTATTCACGATTCCACGTTGGACCTATTTGGTAAGTATTCTTTGTTTCAAATGTGTTGCTTTTGGTGGTCCCGTGTTGTCCAACTACTACCGGTTGTGAATCACTCGGAGATACAAGGTAGAGTTGGGTAATGATACTGCGGTGTTGTGGCAGTACGTAATTTTATAAGTGTAAATTGGTAAGACTGTAAGAAGTTACATCATGTTGCCGCCCCTTTCCTAATTTTGGAAGAAACCAATCAGCCTTGAGAATAATTTCATCTTAGTCTAGAACTCTCCTCTCATGGCCTTTATAGGAGGAGGCATTTCCGCTGAGTGGGTTTTCTTGTGTTTGAAGGTAGTACATATTGTGGAGAGTATCTGAGTGATTAGATCTGTTTCTGGGGACGATGATAAGTAGACCTGATATCATGTAAGGTAGGGAGAGTACCTGCTGTTTTTTTATTTCAACTTTGAGGAAGTTGTCTGTTAACTTTGGGAAGATATCATCCGACTTAAACTTGTGAAGAAGATGGCTAGGAACTTTAATGCAAAATTGTGTATTCGGTGTTCATTCTGGAAGGTTAAGGCTTCCGCCTAGTACGTTTTAACTTAGGTAGTTTGAATTGGACTGTTAACATTTCTTGGAGCCACAAGTGCGGTACCCTCGTTCCCATCCATTCAAATTGAGTTTCGGGTGACTAAATATATTTTCCAAAATTTTGTTTCGCCTCTTTCCTTTGGCTTTCTTAAGTCAACCGTTATTACGGATAAGCCACTCATTCAACGGGCTCTATCCATCTAGGGATTTCTCTTCTTGTGTAAGGCGACCTGTTGCAGCCTCTGGATTTTGCTACTTGCTTGGTTTTCTCCTTCAAACGTTCATTCCTATACTAGTATTCGCCTCCTGCTCCTGCTTCATTGGATCTCTCGATCCATATTTATTTTCAGTCTGAATAACGAGTGTACCCGATTCTCGCTAAGGTAATGGGTTATCACCCTTAGATAATAGAATGAGCCTAGTGGCTTGGAAGATGGTAGTTTATTGAGCTTCGGCTCGACTTCTATTGTAAAGGCCGGCCTACGGTTTGTATCTTGCCACAATGATCAGTGGATCATTTAATGTTGTGTTGGGGCTTCACCCCTGTCTGATGTAAATACGTATGTGTAAATTGAGTGAAATATTTAGAGAGCTGTTAGGCACATTTTCTAGAAGCGTTTTGGAGTATTATTGTACAATTTTCGGCTAATATTGTTCATTATGAGCCATGTTCTCTTCAAATTGTTTGTAAATTTGGTGTTAAGTGAAAAAGAGAAAGAAAATATATTATTTTGGAAATTTTATTCATTTTTCCTGTCTGTCCATTAAACCCTCGCGCAACATTTCCCTCTGTGATCCACGGAACACCAATAACAATATATTATAATATATTAAACACCAATCTTCCTTAATTTATCTATGCACACAATACATTTCCAGGTTTTCATTCACTTTTCCCGTAATCATCGTAATAACTTATCTCATTAAATCATTAAAGAGGCACTGAATATACAGAGTGGTCCAGAATAATGTAGACGCTCTTTGATAGTTAATATTAACGAAACAAAATGAAATACCGTTACAGTTCTTGCATGGAGGCAAAGGTTATTTAAAGAGTTCAAAGTGACCCCCATTATTTTCTATAACCTTTAAATATTCACTAAAAAATCATCCTAAACGTAATTGAAATCATGTTTATTCCACTGATTAACGTAAAAATGCAACGGGGTTTAGAGTATTCTGAAGACATTAATATTCTGCTGACTACTCCTTCATAAATTCAATTAGATGACTTTAATACCAATATCCTCTGACTATACGGTTTGTAGAACGTCACTGGAGAATTACTATCAAATATGTTAATAGAATGATACCTAACCTGATAGCCTAATATCAATGCCTATCAAACACGGTAATGATTTCAAGGAAACGATCTATCACATTATAAATATTCGCTAATATCCTTTCTCAAGTTAGATTTATGTCGTTTTAGGTTGTCTAAGTTAGCACATATAAACTGCATTCTAATAATTCTGAATGCCACAAGCAAAAGAAAAGCAATAGCTATTCCACTCATCTGATATAAGTTGAAGTCCTTTCATGACCTCCGATGAAAATTAAATATTATCCTCGATGTTCTCAAAATTCTACCCGTTTTACTCTGAAGTGATCATCCTCGTGTTATTTGATCATATATAAATATCCATTAAGGAATGTAATAAGTCTGGTTCCTGAAATTCAGGCAAACGATATTAATAATTTGACCAATCACAGCAAAATTGCTTCATTTTGCTATAATAATAAATGAACTTCCTATCATTAACTCTTAATTTGTGTGTTACGTATTTTACCTTCCTCTATTCTGTGCTGATAGTAGATCAGAATTACCCTTTATAGGATTTTTTCCTTCCATATTAATGGTATTCATCCGTGTTACCAACTTCTTTCATCAGCCTACGTTCAATCTTTCTTTTTTGAAATTAAAAGAAGAAATTCGATATCTCGCCGTCACTTTTAACGAAACACTCACCTTTGATGCGAACTCTTCTGTAAAAACCTTGCACAAGAAGTTAGATGCGCTTACAGCCTCACCTTTGTTAAAGGCAGATCAAAAGTTCATTGTTCTGAACAAAGCAGTCAGCCCTACTCTCGTATATGTTTTCCAGACCGCCGAAATTAGACAAGTACCACTTAGCTTCCTGAAAACCGCCGAGAAAATGGTAAAGAACTCCCTAAAGGAAATTTTGCAATTATCCACGGATACATCCGATAGTGCTCTGTATTCTGATTTAAGATTCAAAGGCCTCGGACTTTTCAAAACAACTTGGGAAGTAAATATGCAACAAATAAGTGCATGCAGCGCCCTTCACCGAGCCAGCAATAGTTACGTTTTAAAGATGCGTGATCTGACATCCGAAACGTCGCATTGTCTACAGGCCCTCAACATCACAGATATTAACAGATTCTCCAATAATGGCAGTGACCTTCCAAATCCAAGAAAAAATCGCCAAGAACTAAGAAGTCGTGAAATGGCAACTTGGTGCTTTTTGCCTCAGAAGGCGATCGGTGTAGAGTTACATAAAGAGTACACTCCGTCCAATAATTGGATCAGGCATCACCAGGGACTCTCTTGTAGCGAATGGCGAGAGGCAATCAAGATGACATCAAATGTTTCTGCAGCACGAACGATCCTGGGCAGAACTCAGGACGGAAACCTCTGTCGCAGACGCGTCAGAGAGAAAGAAACACTGGCTCACGTTCTGGGTTCTTGCACTTACGACGAAGTACTGAGAAACCCACGTCACCACAAGATAAGATCACTGATCGCAGAAGAACTCAGTAGCAAAAGCTTCCGTGTACATGAAGAAGTCCATGGTTTGTCTACAACAGAGAGTGCAAGACGAATTGACATAATCGCCTTTAAAGATAACGACAAAAAAGGCTTCATTATCGATCCTATCATCCGATTCGAGCACCCTGTCAGCCAAGTTCATCTTGAAAAGCAGAACATTTTCGCACCCACTATCCCGTTCTACAAAGGTAAATACCAGCTGAATGAAGTAGAGATTATCGGCCTAATGGTTGGCGCTCGTGGTACAATACCTGCCTTGTTCATAGAATTCTGGAAAAAGTTCGACCTGCCTATGAACAGCATTGAAAGAATAGTTACCACTACCATACGTACCTCCATAATTTAAAAAATCCGTATTACCGCTATATTTGTATATGATAAAACATTGTCTATCCTGGTATGCTTTACTTTATCAATTGTGGCAAACCGCAATTGCGGGAAGTCGTTGATTTGTTCAAAAAACTATATATTTTTCAATAACGACAACAAGCGAATTCATATTGATAGTTGTACCTTCATTTCTGGTGAAGTTCTTGTTTTCCTACAATCTCATGGTTTCTGTTATCACGAAATAATATATCAGTATCTTACATTGTATAAACGGCAGCCATTTTATCTGACCTAAATCATAACAAAATGAAAGGTTTCAAGGTCTGTGATGCCTCTTAGATCTGTCTATAGACTTATCTTAAGCTTACGATGATAGATGATTGCCAGTATGAAGAAAATGCTGAAAGTAAAACGTAATTTGACAATCGCAGAACAAGGCTATATGTCGAACATTTAATTATTGAGCCCGCTTTCAACGCTCCAAGCTGCAAGAATCACACCGACCATAAGTCCGCAATACGCGGTCAGAACCATTCTGTCTCTAGATTTTCTAATTGTCAACATAAACGTGAAATCTGATTATACCAAAGTTCGTGTTCTATCACCAACTGTCATAAGGAAGAATGCCAAGGTGGTTATTATTGTTTTGAGAGGAAGTACAACTAGGCAACTATCCTCTATATGAAACTAATCAGAGGGAAAATGTGGAAGGGAAATAACACAGGAAGGGCGTAGAAATAAAAGACACCCTAGGCCTCGTGGGCTCTAATAACGTCGGGGTAGGAAAACAACAAGAGTTGACCAAGGAAGATCGGATAGGATGGATGAAAGTGAGGAGCTTGGCACAAGTAAGTGGAAGCAGTGTCAGGACTCAGCTAAGAGCCCCATGGTCGCCAACCCACGGTCCCTTGTTTAGAGCCCCTGAGGCCACATTTGGTTGCATTTTACGACAGGCAGGTGATGCCGTGGGTGTAATTCTAACGCCCACACACACACACACGGGGTAAGGATAGAAGAAATGGAAAGAGTAATCAAAACGAATGGAAAGTTACCGAGCAAAAACCGCTGCTGATTTGCGAAAAGGCTCGTATCAGCAAACGAGGTACGTAGCGTTATTCCATGCCAAAGTATTTGCTTGAAGTACTTTCTTTTTCTTTCTGGAAATACACACATGTATATACAATTGGGATACTTGAATTTTTTGTATAAAATATTACAGAAATATAATTTTGATCTCATAGAAAGGTAATATAAATTCGGTGTGCATATACTTATAGTATGTAAAGTTTGTTATCAGATCAAATTTGTTTAGTCGAATTATAATGTGTAAAAATTGTATTTGTAATAGCCAGATTGCTGTTTGGTCTATCAAGGATGTAAAGCGAAGTAAACATCCGAAAAAATAGTAGTAACAAATTCCCAGCCCTAGGTAAGTTTTATTCATTCTTGCATTACTTTCAGTAATAAACATAACTTAATAACGCGTATAGAATTACTACGAGTGCAATAAATACTAAATGGATTTCGTATAATACACCGTATACGTAATACATTTATTTTTTGTTGTTGTTGATAAAACAGCAGTATCGATTTTATGGAACAAATGTTTATGTTACAATATAACGTACTATTCATCGAGAGTCAGCAAGCAACAAAAATCTTCGTAGCGTGATTTCGTAAAACTCGCGAAATGCAACATAGAAGCTTGTTCGTGGTTAAGACTCATTTTTACAGATAAATAGAGAATAAATAACCAACAAACGCCGGTGAAAATAGGATCACGACAGTCCAGGAAAATGATGGGACTGTACCCTATTTAAAGACACAGCCGCTCGGATCCCTCTCCTACCCCTTTCCTATCCCATTGCCGCACCGTACTGTAGGAATTATGTTTGCGTGACGTATGTACACATTCCTACAGTATAGTGTACTTAAGGTTCATTTCCCTTCACACATCTGCATAGGAAAATGAACACAATGAAAATTGTTCTGATGGACAACATATCCCTGTGTGGCTGAAAAATGTGATCAGCCTTAAGGGAAATCATGGATAGAAAGAACATTGGGGGATACGAGGTTTTCTAATTAGGCCATCGATATGTACTTACAGTGATCGCCATGATGTCTGATGACCCTATTAACACAGTAATTCTCTGGATTCTATTTTCTAGAATTTTAGCTCCCATTTAACCACTCTGTTAACTAGAACAGTAATCCTCATTTTCGTCAGTTGACCTTCAGTGGAATAACATTTCCTAAACCCCAACTGCCTTCTATATAATCAGTTAGGAGTTTCGCAAACGTGTTTAATGTAATCAGAAAGAATGATTTCTCTAAGCTCAGAAACAACAAGTCAACCTGACGGTCTTATAATTATCCGCTTTGT
Source organism: Anabrus simplex (assembly GCF_040414725.1). NCBI lineage: Eukaryota > Metazoa > Arthropoda > Insecta > Orthoptera > Tettigoniidae > Anabrus > Anabrus simplex. The sequence continues at coordinate 406,198,290 of NC_090269.1, forward strand.
GTTCATCACCCTTCCGCTTGTACTCTGGGGCTACTGTTGCAACTCTCCATTCAGTTTGTATCACTCCTTCATGCAAACTGTAATCACGTAAGTATGTAAGTTATGGCACTACATCCCAACCCGTAGCCTTTGCTACATGCCCAGATATTTTATCAATCCCAGCTGATTTTCTAGAAGAATGAAATATTACCGCCAGATTGTATGCTGCCTCCACGTAACCGATGGCTAGGGCTGCGAGCAGAGCACCGAACAGCTTCATGATGGACTGTCAAATGGGTTGAGTGGCTACCAAGGGCAGGCAATATCAATGTAGATGTAATCTTGTCCCTATCAAAGGTAAGATCTCCAATTCATGGTTCAATAATTCTTTTGGGCGAGCACTACAGATTTATTGAAAAGCGTGACATCTGGGTGAAGTTAGTTCTATTCATAAATAACGCACCAGAATGACCATCGTGTTCTCTAAGTTCGAATGCATTCAGCTGAACCGAATCACGCTTCCACATTTTTTAAGTAGCAGCGCCAGGGCCGAATTTGAACACTGTAACGCCTCTAGTCCCAAATAATTATTCCGCCCGACCCCCCCCCCCTTCCTTAAACCTGATCAGACAAAATTGCAACTACTACTCATAAGCCAAAAATAAGGGTAATCGACTGATTTAAAAATACCTTCCGTTGGTCGTAGATCGTCTTCACAATTTCCACGTACTCCCACAGCAGACCAACAGACCAATGAAAACGCAACGAAAACGCAACTCATCAAAGTTTTCTGTGCCAGTACCATCATTTTTATTTTCGTCATTATATGAGAGGAAGTGGTTTGAGTTATACTGCAGTTTGGTTCCTCTAAAAAAACAAGTCTAGATTTCGTGTTTGAGAGATTTTATTTTCCCTTCTCTACTGCTAATCAGTGATCATTTGAGCCACTTGCCGTAATTGTTTTTGATCATCCATGTTGTGTACGTAACACGAAAAACGCTTAATGAAACTCTGAAAATATTAATAAAAATGGCTTTCACTTCCATGGACTTCTCCGGAACTCTTGGCATTATGGGATACTAACGGCCTTTCCGATTCATTCAACATCACGCAGTTGTCTAGGTGGCGTTGATTCACCACCCACTTGACTAAGTTGCATCCCCAAGTCATCGTTATACTGTACGCAGAAGCGAGGGGGCTGTGTTTCAACACTGTGATGATATTTATAATATTACTCCCGACAGCTTTCAAATAAGTGGAACGAAAATTCCGTTATTCAGTGCGCGAATTCTAAAAACTCGTTTTCAAACTATTAGACCATTTCATTTTCACCGCCCCATAAATTTGCCACCCTCGTCCCGGACAGATAATGTAGTGCTGTGTGTGTGTGCTCCCTAGCAGGTGTAATAAAGGCGTAAGCCGTTACGAAAGTATTGAATCTAAAATTTAATAGTGTGTGTTGTCTGCTTCACAACAGTACTGTGCAGTGGATTTTTGTAAATATAAACAAAATCTAATTATGGGAAGAGACAAGAGGAATGCGGCCACCTGGTGAACCAGGACCGAAACGAGACCTGTAGACGGAAGCTACAGTGACTCTATACGTAAAGTGCGGCCAACGAGTGCATCATTCTGATTGGCTCCGCCATGTTTTAGCCAAATGTCCCGTCTGCTTATTTAAACGTATGTATTCCGCACAGGGATAAGATCACATTTTATGCAATTCCAGCGAAGTACAGGCTACATGTTTTAACCTTAATACAACTGAAAATAGATTTATATTAAACACGGAAGATTATTTAGTATTATTAGTTTCGAAGTGTGTGTGAATTTACGTATTTCTGAGGTCTGAGGTTTGAAGAAAATTACGCCTGGCCCTTATGCTTATGGATGCAGAAACAGATCCGGAAAGGGTTTTAAAATGAAATTCGACAATTGCTTGTTTTCAGCTCTGGAAGTAGCACGTTACAAGACGCCCCCAGCAACGAGGAGAGTTGTCTCGTGCATTATAATGGTAACAATAATAACAAAATGGTTTAGTAATTTTATGGAGGCCAAGACACTAAATGTCAGATTTCTCCGTTAATATTCGCCGTAGCGAAAACCTGTATATAACAAAATTGTTCAGAATGTAATTTTCGATCTTTTCCGTTTTGTGGGATTTCACTGTGTAAGGAAAAACAACAGAGATTTTCACGATTATTTTATTTTTCACAAATTTACAAATATTCCAGAAAATATCTCTTTTATCTAAAACCTGTACATAACACAAGTTACAGGAAAGGTCACTCCTGATCATTTACTATAAGTCTCATTTGTGTTCACCGTATGAGATATTATGATTGATATATTCTTGAATTCAAACTTGTATGGCTATTCATGTTTTAAAGGACATGGTTATAAGCGTCGCCTTGCTTGAAGTTGAGTTTTCCCATACCTTATAATGATAACAATAATAGCCTGACTCCGTGATTGAATGGTCAGCGTCCTGCCCTTCGGTTCCGAGTGTCCCGGTTTCGATTCCCAACCGGGTGGGATATTTTAATAGCTTAGACTTGGGGACCGGGTACTTGTGTTTGGCCCAACTTCACTTCATATTCAGACAACATCCCACACTACAAATCACCACAGAATCACGCAATAGTGATTAGATCCCTCGATATAGAATTTGCGTCAGGAAGGCCATCTGGCCGTTAAAGAGGATCTAATCAACATGTGTGACGCAGTTCCCACGCACAACCCCACAGTTGTGGGAAAAGCGGTAGAAAAAGTAGAAGGTAATGATAACAGGAATAACAATGTATTAGCAAAACCGATAGCACTAAATAGAATGTTTAAAGCACAGCGGTTATCTACCAGTACCAAACGAACCGGGGCACAGAGTTAGTTACACATCACGCGGTTAGAACCGTGAGTGGTCGATAGGTAAGGTAAAGGTTATTCTGCCCGAAGGCAGGTCCGAACCTCCGCAGAGGTGTTCCTGAGCCGGAGTTTACGTGCGGTAGGGTGGCCAGTTCCTTTCCGCTCCTCCATTCCCTTACCCCCTACCAACAGCGCGTGGCAACCCATCCAACTCCTGACCACGCCCAATGTTGCTTAACTTCGGAGATCTCACGGGATCCGGTGTTTCAACACGGCTACGGCCGTTGGCAGTGGTCGATAATTGAGTCCTGAATACAAGTACTCCGGAACAAGGATAACTGCTTGTTTTCACCGAGCAACAAGTAGTATTTTCTCAAACTGTAGGCCTGTTGTATAGTGATACTAATATTTAATTCCTCATTGCGGGGATCAAACCGTAGCCATCATTAAAGGAGCACCATACGCAAACCGGGGACCATGGCAGTTGCTTGTTTTCACCACTAAAGAGTAGCAGGTTTTCGTTATTATTTCTATTAGTACCACGAGAAAAATGGTACAGTATATTATGTTAAATGTTATTATCTATATATATAAAATACGAGTTTGTCTGTACATTGCTCAGAATTTGAAAAGAAAGGTATTTCTGAATCAGTCATGTCCACAGTAACAAGGAAATGCACTTTTTACATTTCCGTAATGTCTGTCTGTCTGTCTGTCTGTCTGTCTGTCTGTCTGTCTGTCTGTCTGTCTGTCTGCCTGTCTGTCTGTACATGCATCACTAGAAAACGGCTGAAAATAATTTAATTAAAATCGGTATGCAAAGTCGAGGAATAAGTTGCTACAATCTAGGTCATAAATAATGTTATTTACGCTGATAGAAATGGTAGTTTAGGGGAAGGCCTAATATTTAATTTTCAAATATTTATGTTATTAGAGGTCCTATCTTAATAAAAATTGGTATGCCAAGTCGGGAAATAAGTCGCTACAATCTAGATTATAAATATTTTTTTCACGCTGAGTGAAATGGTAGTATAGGGGAAAGTCATAAATTTAATTCTTAAATATTTACGTTTCGAGTGGCCCCATCTCAGTGAAAATTGGTATGTATAGTCGAAGAATGAGCCACTATAATCTAGGCTCTGGATCATTTTATGCACGCTGAGTGAAATGGTAGTTTAGGGGAAGGCCTAAAATTTCATTCTCAAATATTTATGTTATTAGTGGTCCTATCGATAAATACTACATAACTAAAGTTATATAGAATAAAATTTCCGACTATTTATGTCTTATACATTATTACTGTACCTGTTATGATAACTCAGATATTCATGAATTTGTAATTTTGTTGCTAAGTCCATATCAACGCCGAGCCACGAGAAAATTGGTTAACAGAATTTAATGAAAATCGCTATATAGAGTCGGGAAATAAGAAACAACAGTCTAAGCTATAAACAAATTTAATCACCCTGGATGATTTGTAGTTTAGGGGAAGGCTCCCAAAATGTAATTTTTAAACACCTATGGTACTGGTCTTATCAAAAAGTATTACATAACAAAAGTTATAGAGAATACAATTTCCAATCATTTTCTGTTATTTGCTTTACGTCGCACCGACACAGATATGTCTTATGGCGATGATGGGGCAGGAAGGGGCTAGGACGGGAAGGAAGCGGCCGTGGCCTTAATTAAGGTACAGCCCCAGCATTTGCCTGGTGTGAAAATGGGAAACCACGGAAAACCATCTTCAGGGCTGCCGACAGTGGGGTTCGAACCTACTATCTCCCGAATACTGGATACTGGCCGCACTTAAGCGACTGCAGATATCGAGCTCGGTCCCAATCATTTATGTTTTATTTTGTTTTACCGTACCGACTATGGTAAGAGTGGTATTTCAGAGTCGGAAGAAAACTAAATGTGAAAGCCTACAGTATCAAAAGCGCATAACATTGATCAACAATAACATTACTTTGACCATTGTTTGTTGTGATGTTCTTTGTCTCCTATGCTGCCTCTCAACTCCGATAGATGGGATTACTGCTGCGTACCGAGTATAACAGTTTGACTGAATATTGCGGGAAATAGTCGGGGAGTTAGAAAACTTTATTCTCTAGCATGTCATTCTTCTGGTGCATACAATTTCTGATACAGCTGGTACGTAACACACTGGTTCATCATAGTATTCCAGTTATTCGATCCCTACTCTGGCACTCTGTTTTGAATGAGCAGTGTGCACACTTAAGGCAGAAGCTTACTTAGTATTACTAGTAGTAGTAGTAGTATGGCCTGGTCTAGAACAACAATTTAGGCCTATTCCAAACTATACCACCATAATTCACTAAATAACTCTAAATTTAACCCTGAAAAGGGCCGTTTATTAAGGAAGGCTTCTTCCTCTTCACCTTTATTAAATTCTATATTCATTTTATTCCAAATTAGCACTGAAGAGGGGGTTTCTACTCTAGGCTGGAGGGAAGATTTCTTCCAAGTCAGATAGATTTTTCCGCCACCAGTGTAGTGAATTAAGATGTTCCGACTCATCGGTTCTCCTAGGTAACTAGGAATTTTTTTCCCTGGGAGTCTCCACTATTCGACCCATCCCCCGATGAAACAAGACGAAGAGTGTTCACGGATCATGGCTGTCTGCGGCTTTGATCATTCCAGCTCTGAAACATTGGACTGTTAGATCGGCAGCATAGCCCTTTTCGTTAAAAGTGAGAAAATGTGTGATTTTTCATTTCATCGAGCCTAACGCTCTCCCAGCTGAGCTATCTAGGGCTGCATTTGATCGAGTATTTCATTTGAAGGCATTGCATTTAATCGCGCCATTCCTACTGACATTGTATTGACGTAGGTTCATTTCAGTTGAGAAAACCACTAAGACTGTCTTTCTGAGGATTTAAAACTGCAGGTGGAGAGTGAGTGTCTACCATTGTAATGAAAACTCCCCAACCTGATTGTGAATGATGGTAGGCAAGCGGGCCTACGATTAAAATGAAAATTCCCTAACTCAGACGTTTGGTGACTTCCCAGTCGCGCTTCTAGGATAACGTTAAGAGCTATGCAATTTATTACAATTTTGCTCAGAACGCGTATACTATCTAACCTAGAATTCTGTATAGAGTGTAAAATTCCGTAGCGAAGCACGGATACATCAGCTAGTGTCAACATAAATATGGAGCTGGGTAATATAATTTTGTCTACCCATCGGTAACTAATCACATTATTTTCTATATTTTGCGTGTATTTTGTTTTGTTTTGTTAGTTAGTTGCTTTACGTCGCACCGACACAGACAGGTCTAATGACGACGATGGGACAGGAAAGGCCTAGGAATGGGAAGGAATCGGCCGTGGCCTTAATTAAGGTACAGCCGCAGTATTTGCCTGGTGTGAAAATGGGAAACCACGGGAAACCCTCTTCAGGGCTGCCGATAGTGGTGTCCGAACCCACTATCTCCCGGATGCGAGCTCACAGCTGTGCGCTTCTAACCGCACGGCCAACTCGTCCAGTCTTTTGCGTGTGTTAAAATTATATACATACCGGTAAGTCATATATAAAAATGTACATTTCTATGTATAGTATGATGATACTGCGTTGTATATTCTGATATGTAAAACCATGTAACCTGGAATATGGTAATGTTATTTTTAAAATTTAAATGTAGGCTAACTTTACAGTCAAGACTATAACTATACTATTTTATGCCACATGTACTATAATATAAATGTTATTACAGGCCTAGCTACCAACACATAATTTCTAACCTCTTCAATCATTGTGACGTGAAGGCCTATACCACGTATAAATCTAAATTTTGAAGTCTTGCGTCTTATTATGAATACAGCAAATACTGATAGGCCTATACATACACAACATGAGCAAAATAAATAACATCTTAAAACATAGACCTAGTACATTCTTTATTGAAACAATAATAATATCACTCTCCTTCATCTATTAGCTGCTTGAGTACTTGGCTAAACGTGACGACTGAACAGGACTTGGCCACACTGTACGTATAGAGTCATTGTAGCCGGAAGCGGGAGTGAAGTGACCCTAGTGGACAGTATTGTTCAACAGGTAAGGGAAGCTCTACAGTCGAATTACATTCTCTCAGCTGTCGTTGAGGCAATAACTGAAAGTGTCACAAAGGCCGTAGCTGAACAACTTAAGGCCACCCTGGACTTCAGCACTCAGATTAACAATGAACTAAAAGTGGACATTAAATATAGGGAAATTGAACTGAAAGCATACAGGACGAACTGAGAAGAAGTATTGATGCTCTGGAACAATACCAGCGCTGAGGAAATGTACGCATTTTGGGCATTCCCGAATCACCGAACGAGAACAGTGACGAACTTTGAGTCAGGATGTTTAAAGGTAAACTTGGTCTTGACATTGCCCTGCAGGGCATTGATAGGTCTCACCGTACTGGCAGGTTGGGGCCGGGAGTGAAGTGGCATATAATTGGAAAATGTGTAAGTTATAGAAAAAGGGAGGAAGTCTTCCGTAACAAGCGCAGGCTGGCAGGCACTGGAATCTCTGCCGAGGATGATCTGACTATGGCTCGCACTGTAATATTAAAGGCGGCTGTAGGTAAATTTGGAGTTACAAATGTCTGGACCATACAGGGACGCATTGTTTTAAAAAGACGAGAAACCAGACACCACATAACAACAATGGATGAACTGAACACTCTCAAATAAATGAACAATACAATAGTGTATTATCTCACCCTGTGTCTATAGATTCTACTGTGAAATAGCTTTCTAGTTTCTCAATTTTCTCTTCCAATGTGATTTCTTCATTTGTATTAAATTCGTAAAATAGTCGTATAGCATTCACAAGTTCTACCCACACCTACAAACTCTTTCTCTTCTACTCATTTCTGAAATTCTCGCCGGCAGGTGCACTTAAAGCCTGGGAGTACAGCACCTTAGCAAAACCCTACTATAGACTAACTCTAACTGTATATTAGTGTAATTTTATTCATATCCTTATTTTATTATTATTATTATTATTATTATTATTATTATTATTATTATTATTATTATTATTATTACCTATTTGTCTGTTGAAATGTTTAAGCATATTATGCTGTGTGTATGTAATTATTTGCATGTGTCTGTCAGTGTGTGTGTGTGTGTGTGTGTGTGTGTGTGTGTGTGTGTGTTTTATCAGTGTTTGTTCCGGGAATGTGTCACCTACCTTTTAAACATGTCAGCAGCTGGTGTCCTTGAAACTACTGTTACGGTAGATGAGGCATTCCTGAATGTCACTGACCTCAGTGTATTCCAAGACGACAATAACCGTCGTGTACCTTCACCAACTGCACCCAACCCTCAGCCTACTGAACTGCTATTGAAACAATCTCTGTCTCAGTTCTCGCGAAGTCTGCAGTGTTGCCATATCAATTCTCTCTCACTCCTCAGTCACATAGATGAAGTTCGTTCGATAATATCAACCTGTAACATGCATATTATGTGTTGGTTGTCTGACAAAATTAGCTCTACTCTTGTAAAACTGAAAGGATATACTCGCTATCGGCATGATCGCACAGCCAGGCGCGGTGGTGGTGGAGCAGTATATTGTAGAGATGATATTAAATGTAGAATTATTATCAAATCATCATCTGGCATCCCTCCATTACACGGAATATATGTTCGCTGAGACCATAATTAACCGTCAAAAAGTATTTATAGGAGTTGTCTATAAACCACCGAATGTTTTTTTTTTTGCTAGGGGCTTTACGTCGCACCGACACAGATAGGTCTTATGGCGACGATGGGACAGGAAAGGTTTAGGAGTTGGAAGGAAGCGGCCGTGGCCTTAATTAAGGTACAGCCCCAGCATTTGCCTGGTGTGAAAATGGGAAACCACGGAAAACCATTTTCAGGGCTGCCGATAGTGGGATTCGAACCTACTATCTCCCGGATGCAAGCTCACAGCCGCGCGCCTCTACGCGCACGGCCAACTCGCCCGGTCCACCGAATGTTACTAATATCTCTGACTTTGAATCTGACCCTCCCAAACTAGTACCAACCTACGAGCGTATACTACTTCTTGGTGAGTTTAACTCAAATATCTTAGCCCCGACTGGCAAATCAGACCGAATCAGCAACTTTCTTACCTTCATCGACATGACGATCTTACCACTAGATGCAACTAATCATGTTCATACACTTAGGTATACAAGCCATACTGGAATTGACCTCCTGATTACAAATAACCAGCATAAAGTTCTTAAGTACGGTCAATTTCCTGTGCCTGGCATCATAACTCATGACTTAATTTACCTGTGCTACTCTCTACGTGTACCAAAATACAAAGCTAAAAACATTAGATATAGGGATCTGAAAAATATCGATCTACAACTACTCCAAAATGATGCGTACAGTTACCTTGGGAATATACAAACCAGTTGCACGGCACAGATATGAAAGTGACAAGATTTATCTCTCTACTCATAGGACTATATGACAGGCATACTCCAGTTGAACAAGCTAGAGTCACTCGCTCGCCTGCACCTTCGTTAACAAGCGATATAAGAGCAACAATGGCTCGCCGTGACGCAATGTTTCGCAATACAAGGAAACAAATAATGAACTATATTTTGAACAGTATCGTCTTTTACGTATCAGAACAAAGCAATTAATTCGCTATAACAAATTTAATCAGATTAAAATGTAACAAGGAACTTAAATGCACGTGAAACCTGGAACGAACTTCGAGCTATGGGAGTTGGAACGTGCAAGGAGCCACATGTGCCAACTATATCTCTCGATAAACTCTCATTTCGTAACTAGCCCAATAAAGGAATCTCAACCTCAAAATCTTACCAATCTAAATAAAAGAATCAGTGACCCTACAGAAAACGAACATAATTTCTCTCTTCACCTTGTCAGTGTAAATGATGAAAAAGCGTACTTTGAATTCAGTTAAATCACAAGCTAAAGGAGCAGATAACATCCCAATAGGCTTTATACAAACATTATTGGCGTGGTCCTACCATTTATTACCCACATTTAAACCACTGTCTCACCAACTGCATGGAAGGATGCTCTAGTAACCCCAATATTAAAGCATACCGGCATCACAGCAAACACGCCGTATGATTACCGGCCTATTTAGATTCTTTCCCCTCTCTCGAAATTTCTTGAACGAGTTGTACATGGGCAGCTAGTAGAATTCTTAACCAGATATTCTCTTTTTGGCCCATTGCAATCTGGCTTCAGAAAGGGACAAAGTACTGCGACTGCACATCTTCGGGTACCAGAAGACATAAGACTACCAATGGACAAACGGCAGGTGACGATACTGACACTCCTTGACTTTAGTAGTGCGTTCGACACGGTAAATATAGACATACTATTATCCAAGCTACGCTCTCTGCATATCGGCCCTATAGCCCTAAAGTTTTTAAGTCGTACCTTATTACAATTCGTCGTCAATGCGCAGTGGTACACAATCAAAGATCTCAATGGGCTGTAAAATCATCCGGTGTTCCTCAAGGGTCTGTTCTGGGCCCTTACTGTTCGTCTTGCATATTACTGCCATATCTTCCACACTTCAGTATTGCAACTACCACTTACATGCTGATGATATGCAGGTTTCATACCCATTGGATTGTTGCTACAGGTCTCCCCACGTGATTGGTCGCGGAGGAATCAACTCCAGTATAAGGACTCTGGTGTAGCGTAGTTGACTTTAGTATGTGCAATGAAGTGTTCCCCGTCAAACATGCTTCGACGACAGAGAAGAGCACGCTATCAACAAGTGTCGCCGTTTGAGAGGGCTCGGATAATTGGGCTTGTGAGGCTGGATTATCGCTAAGGACTGTCGCTGCACGTGTTGGCCGACAGGCATCTACGGTACAACGTGTATGCCAGTAGTGGTCAAATGAAGTTACCCACACTCGTAGACCTGCCACAGGCCCAGCGTGACAGACAACTGTGAGAGAGGATCGCCGCATCATTCGGATGGCCCGGATGGAACCCCATGCAACAGCAGCGCAAAACTCGAGCAGCTGTGGCACCCCACGTTACACAACAAACAGTTGGTAATCGCCTGCGCGTAGCTGGCTTATGAGCCCGTGTCCCTGCAGAAGGTGTTCCAGTGACCCCACAACAACGACGTGTAAGGCTGGCCAGATGTCGAGAAGGACCGACGTGGGTTGACGAATGGCATAGGGTCGTCTTTAGTGATGAATCGCGCTTCTGTCTTGCTCGCAGTGATCGCCGGAATCGTGTGCGCCGACGTACCGGGGAGAGGGGCCGCCCAGATCTTATTGTTGAGAGGCACACAGGGCCAACACCACGCATTATGGTCTGGGGAGCTATTGGCTTTAATGTAAAATTACAGTTAGTGCTTTTTGAGGGCACTATGACTGCTCGACAGTACGTTGATAGGGTACTCAATCCAGTGGTTGTCCCAATGATGGCGAACATTGCTAATGGGATTTTGCAGCAGGACAATGCCCGGTTCACACTGCACGCATCTCCAGACAAGCTCTCCACGACATCACAACCTTAGAATGGCCCGCTAGATCCCCGGCCGTCAGTCCTATTGAGCATGTGTGGGACATGATGGGTCGACAACTGGCCAACCGTCCTCAGCCACCCACAACTCTGGAACAACTGACCCGTGCAGTGCAGCAAGCATGGGCCACAATTCCTCAGGAAGCGATCAAGGGCTTTATTGACTCCATGCCTTGAAGAATTCATCAATGAATTGCACTTCGTGGTGGGCACATCCTGTATTGATTATTGTCCAAACTTGCTGTCAGAGGGACCTTAAAGTGTAATCATCGAAGTACAACCGAACACTCGTCCTGCATATTCAATTACAGCAATGTAGCACCACTCCTTCTTGGTGTTGTAATATCCATTTTCTTCAGTGTAAGACGAAATGAATGACACGATATATGATAGCAGGAAGGAAGAGGGTAAAAGCCGGTAGTGGCGCATAGCCTTCTCCTGTCGAATAGCATCGAGACGTCCGCTCTAGTCTTTAGGTCTCCGTCCGACGGACAAATAAATATCAACAGCGTTATATGCCCTTATATTAATTTATTTCGTATGGCGTATGAACACTGCGGAGAAGATTGGAATTTAATCCAGGATTTTGGGGGGACTTTCGTAAGTTACTGAAAGCAAATGACAAACAGATCGCGCAAGAGATGTATCACTGCCCAACGTATGCGGCGACTTTGCGAGTTACTCTAAAGAAATGACTAACAGATTCCACTTGTGACATATCAGACTACTGTTGCAGAGCTTGCGCCGTCTAGCAGCTAGTTGGTAAAAAATAGTCAACAGATCACGCACTAGCACAATATATGAGGAAGAAACATTTTCAAGTCAACTGGTGATTCTTCCTTTTAAATAACCATCTAGGTATTGGAAAAGTAAACAAATTATTATTATTATTGTACCGGGCGGTACACCTCCACGCCGCTAATTTAAAAGTTGCGCCAGTTGAAACTCCTCTGCTGGAGGAAGTCTGAACTTTATTGACGGTATTAATTTTCTACTTTCTCAGAAGATGTCACTACCTGTAAATTTCGGAATTTTAGAACTGTGTCATTTTTGATGTGTTTTTGTTTTGCTTGAAGTAAGAAGTGTGAACTTTCTCTTCTAGAGGACACTACTGAAGAACTACAATAGTGCACCCTAGTGCGAAGAAAAAGAACTGTTCTTTGGAGAAAATTTTATTTCAAAAGTTTGTTCTTTGTTAAATTTCTTTCTGTCATTGGTTAAGATGGCAATATTACCCCTTTCTTTCCTCTTGTGTTAAAACTAGCCAATCCCGAATTTCTGAAATTAATTTTCCACCAATAATGTGTTTCTTCTTCATCTTGTGTAGGGGTTTCTCTTTATTCTCCAATAAAGTGATTGTGGGCGGGTGTTCTCATTCCCCTAACGCCTAGAACCTTCCGCGAGAGTATATAAACTGCTGATTTTAGGGTCTCTGCGCCACTTCTGTTCCATCTTTCAGTGTGTAAAGTACATAGCAGGGGGCGGGAAACGCCTCTTTCTTCGGCGGCGGTCAACAACAAGGTAATGGCCGATTAATTACTTATTTTCTTGCTTGCTCAGCAGTTTAACTCTCGGGGCGGGTCCGAAGCTTTTTCCATTATGTAACCTTCCTTAAAATGTAAAGAAACTTGTATCTATTTCATCTTTTGAACTGCATATCGGGATAGAGAGTGCTTAACCCTCTCGAGCTCCCAATCATAATGTTTTGAGGTGAACTTATTTTTCTCAACCTATTCTTCGTTAACATAATGTAAATTGTTCTTTTCTGAAGTCACCTCTGTAGTATGGGATTAGCCCTTGCATTAATGGCCTAGTGCCAAGTAGGTTTTAAAAACAAAGTGTATTAGGAGTGCAGATCGCCTCCTCTCAAATTGTTATTTTGGAGGTCATGTAATCAACCTTCTTTTCATTTAATAGACCTCAGTAGGTTGGGTATTTTACCCCTGTGTCTATGTCCAGTGAGGACAACTTGAAGGTGGAGTTTGGTGTGGCCTGGGAGAGGCTTAGAGTTGAGAGCGAGTGGCTCTTTTTGAAAATTGAGTGTTGTATGCCTCGTGGAGGCTTTTCAGTGTAATTTGGAGCAAGGGCTCCTAGGCATGAATGGGGTTTTCTGCCCCTTTGTTGAAACTTGTGTTTGGGGTAAAACTGAGCTGATTGCCCAAGCATTGTGAAGTCAGGGCGCGAAGCCCAAATCCTGTAAATATTGTAACTACCCTTTTGACTTGCTACTTTGTACCTGCCATGCTTGTTATTTCCTTATTTTGAAAAGAAAATATAACCTTGTTAAATTTTAAATTAATTTTACTTTCGTAGCTCGAGACCCGTTCACACCCGCACCTTCTTTCACCTCTACCTACCGCTAAAATACGGTAACAATTATTATTATTATTATTATTATTATTATTATTATTATTATTATTATTATTATTATTATTATTATTATTATTGTTATTATTATTATTATTATTATTATTATTATTATTATTATTATTAAAAATGCTCAACTCCAACGCTGACCATTCAGCTGAGGAACCGGATAACAGTAGCCGAGCTGTGTGGCTCTGATGGTTGACTATTGCACCCTTGAACAAACGAGAATTAAATTTCGATCCCTGACTATAATCGAACCCGGAACACTCTGAAGCGAAGGCTACAACGCTGACTATTGAGCTAAGGAGTTGAATAATAATAATAACATACATACTGTACCAGTAAAAGAGCCCGACTCTCAGATTAAATTTTAAAGTAGCATGACTATAATTCTCAGGGCGAAAAACTGGATTAATTGTAGCTAGGGCTCGGTACAGTAGGTAGGGTCCTATCTACATAAAAACTTTGACTCTGATTGCACAAGAGTTTATTCAAATAAGTCATGAATTTGCACATCACCTCTAAATAGAAATGGATTGTCTTCCTCGTATTCCAATAGTATGGCTCGGGTTCTCCAGCTCACCAAGCCAAGCTGGTTGAAGCACGTTCCAGAAGACTCCAGGGATTCCAGGAACTCCAGATACTCCAGGCAGAGGCAGCTGGACTGTCTGGATTGACGGCAAGTAGAGATGTCTCGAACTCTGAGGCCCGGGTTGAAACCCGGTGATCCAGGCGATGTTGTAGATAGCCATGTACAACCTCAGCCCAATGAGACTGAGAGGATTGATGTTCCCAAGGTCACTAGCAGCACTGAGTCCATGAAAACCTTGGATGATCAACTTACAAGCAGAGTTCTTGATAATTGTACATCAAGACTTCCAACACTCCTAAAACGGTATGAGTGGTATTAATAATTTAGCTTTCATCACTAGGAAAATCCTCGTCCCTGAATAACTTTGGCAACGAAAAATACAAGTCCCTTCTTGTGAAATTATAGTTAAACTCAAAGTTCATTACTATCGAAGGTGCAAGTCTTTGCCTAAACTCGAATGAAAACACAAGTCCATTCACTTGGAAGTTTGAATATATTTAAAGTTAATCACTGGTGAAATTCATAAAGTCTTTGAGTGACCACTGACGAAAACACAAGTCCTTCCACATAAATAAATTCACTGACGAAATTTATAAGTCTTTTAAACCAACACTGGCAAATGTACAAGTCTTTGAGTAAATGTAAGTGAAATCCTAACTTCGTTTAAAGCCGTTGGAAAGTTAAAGTTCATCACTAGCAATGTTAATCAATCACTTTCTATTAGAAGGATGAGTTCCTCAACAGTCGCAAATATTCCACGTAAATAATACAAGTCCATTTCACGAACACTTAAAAAAATTCCAATCTCGAATACTCGTAAATAATACAAGTCCATTCAATGATCACGTAGAAAAGTTCTGGTCTCGAACACATGAAAATAATACAAGTCCATTCAGTGAACACTTAGAAAAATTCCAGCTTCGAAGACGCGTAAATAATACAAGTCCATTTAGTGAACACTCAGAAAAGTTTCAGTCTCGAAGGCACGTAAATAATACAAGTCCATTCAATGAACACTTAGAAGAATTCTGGTCTCGAACCCATGTAAATAATACAAGTCCATTTCACGAACACTTAGAAAAATTCCAGCTTCGAAGACACGTAAATAATACAAGTCCAAACACTTAGAAAAGTTTCAGTCTCGAAGGCACGTAAATAATACAAGTCCATTTAATTAACACTTGTAAATATTCTAAGTTCAATTACGAAGACTTAGAAAATTTTCTACAACACTCGAAGTCTTATGAGTCCACTTTATAGTACTTGGAAGAATCGTCTTCCCACACTTGTATAATGACAGAGTTCCACGATGATAGTAGCAGCAAGAGTGTCCCCGCTGACTACTCAGCTGAGACTGTGTGAATAGGCTACAGTAGGTCCTCCTTTTATTCAATCCGGGATATCTACGTCATAATACGGTTTGATTGAATATCTCCCGAATCCCTCGATGGATTTGCTTGAAACTCGAGCATTGGGATGTTTCGGTGATCCCAAACAAAATGACATATCGCTCGATTCGCTAGCATCATTATTATAGAAATTTCAAAATTTTCTCCATCGAACTCTCTAGAACAAGTGACGTGGAATCCAGAAAATACTAGTCAAGGCTGGTAACACGTGTTGAGACGAGCGGGCGGTCTAGCTAGCCCCTGTGGCTACGTCACAGCTCACAGTCGTCATACACTCGCTAGCTGGTCCTCGCTGCTGGTAAACAAACCAGGCGCACTCGGAACATTACGCGTGGTAAAGAAACGTAACTTATGCTCGAAAAATACTTACGTACAGGTCGTAACCGGTACAATACATACATACATACATACATACATACATACATACATACATACATACATACATACATACATACATACATACATACATACATACATACATACATTATCATTATAGGCTGTTATGCCTTACAGCGTTCAGTCTGCTAGCTTCTGACAATTTACTAAACGTCGCCACAATCCGCGATTTGCAACTAGTGTTGTGGCCTCATTTAGTTCTATACCTCTTATCTTTAAATCGTTAGAAACCGAGTCCAACCATCGTCGTCTTGGTCTCCCTCTACTTCTCTTGCCCTCCATAGCAGAGGCCATTATTCTCTTAGTAACCTATTCTCCTCCATTCGCCTCACATGACCCCACCACCGAAGCCGGTTTATGCGTACAGCTTCATCCAACGAGTTCATTCCTAAATTAGCCTTTATCTCCTCATTCTGAGTACCCCTGCCATTGTTCCCACCTGTTTGTACCAGCAATCATTCTTGTTACTATCATGTCTGTTAATTCTAACTTATGAATAAGCTATCCTGAGTCCACCCAGCTTTCGCTCCCGTAAAGCAAAGTTGGTCTAAAAACAGACCGATGTAAAGATAGTTTCGTCTGGGCGCTGACTTCCTTCTTACAGAATACTGCTGATCGCAACTGCAAGCTCAATGCATTAGCTTTACTACTCCTAGATTCAATCTCACTTAGTATATTACCATCTTGGGAGAACACACAACCTAAATAGTTGAAATTATCGAACTGTTCTAGCTTTGTATCATCAATCTGACATTCAATTCTGTTGAATTTCTTACCTACTAATATCAATTTAGTCTTCGAGAGGCTAATTTTCATATCATACTCATTGCACCAATTTTCAAGTTCCAAGATATTAGCCTTGCAGGCTTTCGGCACAGTCTGCCATTAAGATCAAGTCGTCAGCATAGGCCAAACTGCTTACTACATTTCCACCTAACTCAATCCCTCCCTGCCATTTTATACCTTTCAGCAGATGATCCATGTAAACTACGAACAGAAAAGGTGAAAGATTACAGCCTTGTCTATCCCCTTAAATACTCTGAACCAAGAACTCATTCTACCATCAATTCTCACTGCAGCCCAGTTGTCAACATAAATGCCTTTGATAGATTTTAATAACCTACCTTTAATTCCATAGTCCCACAGTATAGTGAACATCTTTTCCCTCGGTACCCTGTCATATGCTTTCTCTAGATCTGCGAAACATAAACACAACTGCCTATTCCTCTCATAGCATTTTTCAATTACCTGGCGCATACAGAAAATCTGATCCTGACAGCCTCTCTGTGGTCTGAAACCGCATTGGTTTTCATCCAACTTCCTCTCAACGACTGATCGCACCCTCCCTTCCAAGATGCCAGAGAATACTTTGCCTGGTATACTAATCAATGAGAAACCTCGATAGTTGTTGAAATCCTTCCTGTTCCCTTGCTTATAGGTAGGAGCAATTACTGATTTTGTCCAATCTGAAGGTACCTTACCAACACTCCATGCTAATTTTACTACTCTACGAAGCCATTTCATCCCTGCCTTCCCACTATACTTCACAATTTCAGGTCTAATTTCATCTATTCCTGCTGCCTTATGACAATGGAGTTTATTTACCATCCTTTCCACTTCCTCAAGCATAATTTCACCAACATCATTTTTCTCCTCTCCATGAGCTTGGCTGTTTGCAACACCACCAGGGTGATTTCCTTTTACATTGAAAAGATGTTCAAAATATTCCCTCCACCTCTCCAGTGATTCCCTGAGATCTATTATGAGTCCACCTGAATTACTCAAAACACTGTTCATTTCCTTTTTCCCTCCCTTCCTAAGATTCTTTATTACTGTCTAGAAAGGTTTCCCTACTGCTTGACCTAGCCTCTCCAGGTTATTACCAAAATCATCCCATGACTTATTTTTGGATTCAACAACTATTTGTTTCGCTCTGTTTCTTTCATCTACGTACAAATCCCTGTCTGCCTCGGCCCTTGCTTGGAGCCATTTCCGATAAGCTTTCTTTTTACGCTTACAGGCTGCTCACACTTCATCATTCCACCAAGATGTTCGCCTTTTCCCCATCTTTACACGCAGGTGTTCCGAGGCATTCCCTTGCTGCTTCTACTACAGCATCCCTGTATGTCACTCATTCACTTTCTATATCCTGAACCTGAACCGTCGCATTCCATTTCGTTCGCCAAGTTGTTTCCAAGGAGTCCCTCGCCTGTTAAATGGGAGTGGGACTCCATTACTCCCATAGGTCCGAGGCTTGCTTAAAATGTTCTGAGCTCGGTAAATTCATGAAGCAGGATGCTACCCTACTTGCACATAGTCCAAGTGAGGATCTCTCCTCTAACGGGTTATGGACCACCGGTGAATTTTATAGTCCTCGCCACCTGAGCTCAAGGAGGGCCATGACTCAGAATATGTCCGAAATGCCCACTCCCATTCCATAGCAACTGGTATCCCGGCTCTCAGGACCACTTACTAGGCCACTCAGCCGTTGCCCATGGTTCACGAACTAAGACGTGACTACAGTAACCCACAATCATGAACCATTAATAATAATAATAATAATATAATTATAATTGTATAATTATTATTATAATTATTATAATTATATTATAATTATTATATTATAATTATTATTATTATTATTATTATTATTATTACTAGCAATTGTACCCGTGCTCCGCTACGGTATTCCAGTTTGTATACGGATATATAAGTAAATTACTGTACATGAAGTTAACAATAAATTTTAAATTGCATGTAAATTGGCGTTATCCGACAAAAAGCATAGGGAGGTCCGCAGACGATGTTTCCAATGTATAGTGTGAATTGTGGAGTTGTGATGATAACGATAGGTGCACTTGTCTACCACAATTCATTATGTTTTAGAAACGTTGAATAGGGTGAAATTTGTGTAAGATTTTCACACATTGCATTACTTTTCAGATAATTATGGGACAGCTTCAAACATAGAATTTGGCTCACATATGGCTACTGGGTGTGCCAATATTCGTGTAGAATTTGATGATCCCTTCTTTCCTGTATGTGAATGAAACCATCAATTGTACGTGTACAAAGTGCAAAATTTAGGTAAATCCAGAAATAGAGAAAAAATTAATGTATAAGTGATAGTGATACGACAAAAAGTCATAGGACCGAAGTTGTAGATCACTCCAAATTGAACGGAGATTGTGCCATCCGTTTTGTGATATGACTTACCGTTTAACCACGAAATACATCGAAAGGAAGGACTGCACCGTCATTAAAATTGCCTCCATATTTCGATATTTTTCGGGGGTAAAAGATAAAATTTTTAAACATCTCGTAAATTTTCCGTCGGTTACATGCTAAAAGCTATAATTTTGCAAAATATCAATTTTCTAACTTGTCTGGGAGGTTGTGCTGCGAACTTGATATGGGGGAGTGGGTTAAAAATCAGGACTTTAAGGAAACTTTTAAGCCCATAAAACCTGTAGGTTCTGGATAAATATCACCGACTGTGTTCTTATGCAGGTTTGAAACTCCCAGCTTGTACCCCTCAGAGAATTATGAGAATTTGAGGTTTCTTTAGGGATCCTGAAGTCATCAGGTTGTCTGGTACCAAGTTTTAAATTTCTAAGATGCCTAGAATGGTCTCACTAATTTGCGTCTGTTTTCATTTTTATGCCTTAATTTATATATATATTACAGTATATATAGATCGCGCCAAACAGACTTCCACTTATTAGTGTGGATAATATTTTACCCGCTTCCCTAGTGGTTCTAGGGGCGTCTTACTCCCGCAATACGTTTTCCAGGTAGTAAGTCATACTTGAAAGTCATACTGGAACATACACACGTCCATTATCTCGGTCATTTCTGACAATTTATTTTTTCACCCTTTCTCACCCCCTATGCCAAAGGTGGCTGAAGTTAGACTTTAAACATCCGGAATGTTACTATTCATCTCAGCGACCTGGAAACTATGGATTCGGCAGTATATTCAATTACTATTTTATCTCACTCCCCCTTTCCCCATCCTAAAGGGGGCTAAACTTTGAGTTTTAAAAAATCGGAATGTTACTATTCATCTCAGCGACCCCAAAAAGTTGGGATTCGACACTACTTTCGATGATTTGGATATCTCAGTCCCCTTGCCCCCCCCCCCGCCCCTAAGGGTTCCTGGGGTTTTTTACCACCATGCGGTTTATCTTCTGATACTAAAAATTCGGAGTGTCACCATTCACCTCAGCGACTACGTATTCGACACTATTATTGTGTCATTTACACACACACATACATGCATACATCCATTTTTGCATATAGGAAGAAGAAGAAGAAGAAGAAGATTATGCTTGCTTTACTATTACATAGGGAAATTTTATTTTGAACACTGCATAGATCTAAACTTAAACTGTATATCCGAAGAAATTATTCGAATCCGAGGAATGAATATTACTTTGCTCGCGGCATGCCCAATCATGAGAATGGCTTCAATAATATTAGTCATCAGTTTCAGAGCCGTGTTCATTGCAGAGGGCAGGATTCTTATTCTTGAGAAGGATAATTGGTGCCACAGTCATCCACTCTAAGATGTTCGAGGGTACTCCAGTTGACTCCAAGTCTTTCGAAGCTCTGCCGTGTAGTCGATAGACTTGTAACTGTGTAGAACATCGGGTAATTCTTGTAAAAGTTGCTTTGATGAAAGAAATGAATGACATGATACATGATAGCAAGAATGAAGAGGATGAAACCCGGCGCCGGCACATATGCCACTCCTCTCGAATAGCTCAAGACTGAACGTCCCGTTCCGACGGACGAATCATCATCAACACCGACGTATGCCCTCACAACATATAAGACCAAAAACAGCTTCCTACGTCCTGGACGTAAAATGGCTCCTTGAATATAGTGTTCTCTATCTATCTTACGTACGTTGCCTAGCGACAGCGACTCTATGCATTTAATCTTGGTGACAGTACGTTGGATTGTTATATCCCAATGCACGTTTTCCGATGATTTTTCGTTCATAACTCACCAACGAAAGCGAAAATGAAAATTCCGGCTTCGAGGTGCATTCGGTCCCCTTTCCATCTACCTATGTTCAAAATCTCAGATCTCTACGTGCTGTATATTTTGCTGGGCATCGCGCAAAGGCAGACAGAAAGACAGACAAACACTTCCTTTTTTAATTATAAGATAAGATGAGGGATAAGCATGAGCTCATTGAAAAGTGCAGACTTAAACTTCGGGATTCATAACTCCTAAACGGTGCATGACATTAACAAACAGCTTGCGCCATCAGGCGCCTCATATATTTCTCTACATGTTGGTTTCTAAACTATTTCCTCCTATCTCCCCTATCTAGTGGGTAAATTGAGTTCAGTATTTGAATAGGGTAAAATTTGGGTACAAGAAGCCAAGTATTCCATCTATGAACTTGAGGGTTTGGCTGTCTTGTTTGCGCTAGAAAAGTTCCGCCTCTATCTGGAACTTGTCAAGTTCGACTTGGAGACTGATAACCATTTGTAACATTTTACATTACTTTTTGCCTACTTATGTATAAGATAGAATCATGAAATTTGGTCCACGTACGGCCCTTGATCGTGCCAATGTGCGAACCCAACTTGATGACCCTATCATTCATGTAAGTGTGTCAAACAATGAAATATACTTTTGAAAATCACCAAATTTACGAACAATCCAGAAATACGGCGAAATCTAACGTGTAAGGGACAGATATACGACGAAATGTCATAGGACCAAAGTTGTAGATGACTCCGAATTGAAGGGAGTTTGTGCCATCCGTTTTGTGATACGACTTACCGTTTAGCCAACAAATAGCTCAAAAGGAATGTCTGCACAGTCATTAAAATTGCCTCCACCGAGCTCGATAGCTGCAGTCGCTTAA
Organism: Anabrus simplex; assembly: GCF_040414725.1. Classification (NCBI taxonomy): domain Eukaryota; kingdom Metazoa; phylum Arthropoda; class Insecta; order Orthoptera; family Tettigoniidae; genus Anabrus; species Anabrus simplex. The sequence continues at coordinate 406,220,320 of NC_090269.1, forward strand.
GTGCGGCCAGTATCCAGTATTCGGGAGATAGTAGGTTCGAACCCCACTGTCGGCAGCCCTGAAAATGGTTTTCCGTGGTTTCCCATTTTCACACCAGGCAAATGCTGGGGCTGTACCTTAATTAAGGCCACGGCCGCTTCCTTCCCACTCCTAGCCCTTCCCTGTCCCATCGTCGCCATAAGACCTATCTGAGTCGGTGCTACGTAAAGCAACTATCAAAAAAAAATTGCCTCCATATCGATACATTGGGGGACGCGTCGTCGTCGGCAGTGGCTGCGGTCCTTCTTCAAGAGACCGAACTAGGGAGGCGACCCATCGCCTATGCATCTAGGACTCTTTCGGCTCAAGAAGCCAAGTATTCCATCTATGAACTTGAGGGTTTGGCTGTCTTATTTGCGCTAGAAAAGTTCCGCCTCTATCTGGAACATGTCAAGTTCGACTTGGAGACTGATAACCAAGCCTTAAGTTGGGTCATACTGGTCGTATAGCCCGGTGGGCCATCAGGATTTCTGCCTTCCAGTTTGATGTTAGGCATATCAGAGGTACTGAAAATGTTGTGGCAGACGGACTAAGCCGTATGTTTTCCAATGATGTAGAGACCCATGAACTGGTTGATAGTTCTTCACCTCCCGAGTCCATACTACCTGAGGTTAATGCCATTCTAACATTTGCTCCCATGCTCTTTAGGGATATTTAAAATATCAACGTGAAGATCCGACGCTGGCTCCGATAATGGAAACCCTTTCTTCTGGGGAACACGTCGTCCCTTATGTACTGAGGAATGGTGTTTTATGTTGCCCGTCGAGGCATGATTATAAGATGAAAGTGGTGGTCCCAGCCGTTCTTGTGCCCATGATCTTCAAGTACTATCATGAGACTCCATTAGGGGGGCATTTAGGTATCTTCAAAACTCGTGAAAAGATCCGGGAGATGTTCATCTGGAAGGGTATGGACGGAGAAATCCGTGAATTGGTAAATTCTTGTAAATCTTGTTGACTTAGTAAACCCACCATGTCCACTAAGCAAGGGCTTTTGTCTTCTCATCAATCGTCGCGCCCCATGGAACGTCTTTACATCGACTACGTAGGACCCTTCACCCAGTCAAAGGGGAATGCCAACAAGTTCATTCTTGTGTGTGTAGATGGCTTCACAAGATTTTCTTGGTTATTTCCGACTAAGCTGGCTACCGCTCAGTCCACTATTTCTTGTTTAAATTCTATTTTTGCTTCTTTTGGTCCGTGTCAATATATTGTGTCCGACAATGCTAAAGCTTTCACTTCAAATCTTTTCCGTAAGTTCTGTTTTGATCTAGCCATCTCGTATGTAACTACTTCTGCGTATTATCCTCAACCATCTTTTGCTGAACGGGTCAGTCGTAATCTTCGGTCGGCGCTAATTGCCTATCATTACGACGATCCTTCTAGGTGGGACACATCCCTTCATTGGTTAGCCTTCGCTTTGAATTCGGCGGTTCATGAATCTCATAAATTTACTCCAGCTTCTTTGATGTTCAGGTTCGTACCCAACACGCCGCTCGCTAACCTTTGGTCTCTTAGTGATATTCTACCAGAGGCAATAGATCCAGACATTATTAGAGATCTTTGGAAGAAGGCCAAGGCTAATCTGAAAATTACTCACGAAAAGGTTAGGGAAAGATATGATCGTGGACGGAGGCCCTCCAACTGAAAGGTAGGAGACCAAGTTATGGTCAAGAACTTTGTTCCCGCGGGCAAACTTGCCCTCAGATTTCATGGGCCGTGTACCGTCTTGGATTTTTTAACGCCGGTGACATTGTTACTAAGCAATCCAGCCACCGAGAGGATATTTAGGGTTCACCAGTCGCAGGTGAAACCTGTGTAATTTCCGTGCTAACTTTGTCGTTATAATTTTGTAAGAATCCTGAAGGTTATATTTCTAGTTTCATTTTAAGGCCTTCTGCCACTTATATTTTTACATTTGGTTGAATCTGCTTTGTATAAATGTTGTAAAACCCCCTCCGAGGGTACTCTGCTGTCCTCTCCATTCGGCCATTACCACGCTCCCGTCTCCTGTTAAAACACACCTGTGGCAAAATTATATAAAAGTTTCCACGCCGCTGGCCCCTCAGCCTCAACTCCTAGACAGTACCTTAAAAACATTATATTTCAAACAAAATTCTGCTGCCGAGATCTTACTGTTTCACTGCCCCCGCAGCCGTGCGGTGCCGTACCGCCATTGAGGTTGGGTACGGGCCTACTCCACTCCAGCGAGGTCAACCAGTGTACGGCGCGCCGGAGCCCTCCTTCTGGCCAAGGCTGATGTGCGGCGCACCACCCGCAAGCTACTTGTGGACTGTAAACAAAACGTCGCATCTGCGGCGTGCAGCACGACTACCCCTCTCATAGTGCGGGAGAGCGGTATCTCAGGGTACTTAAGGGGTCCGAGCGGCCTCCTCTGGACACAATCAGCGGCGGCAGGTCTTGTCGTCAAAATTAAGCGACAGATAATGTTCTTCTTCAGCTACATGGACTCTATATTCGGCTCCTTCAATCAACATTTGGTTGACTTAAAAAAAAATTTTCTTCTTTCAAGAATTAGAGTTTTTCTTTTCTGATTTCAACTACTACAAACATAGAGACCTTTCATCAAATCTGCTACAAATGGTTTAAAACTGCACTTAATCTCGTCGCACCCACCTATATCAAACAACTTCTGAGATCTCGAACTACTGAAAAGTTATATTTTTCTCTTCTAAATTCTTCAACTCATCAGCAAAACTTGGACTTAAAAAAAAAATTGTTGTTTTCTTCTGTGTCACCCCTTGGAAGGACTTTTAGGTGGGAGGTCTGTACCGGGCAGTACACCTCCACGCCGCTAATTCAAATATTGCGCCAGTTGAAACTCCTCTACAGGAGAAAGCCTGAACTTTAACAAACTGTATTAACTCACCAGTTTCTCCGAAGATGGCTCTGTGTGAATTTTGATGTGTTTGATGGGTAACTGATCAAGAAGTGTGGACTTTCTCTACCAGATGTCTCTGCTATAAACTATGATTACGCACTCTGGTGCGAAGGAATGAACTTTCTTGAAGAAATTTCGAATTCATAAGTTTTGTTTTTACTATATTTTGTTCTGTGGTTTGTGGGATGGCAATATAAATCCTTTCTTTCCGCCTGTTTTGAATTTAGCCAATCCCAAATTTCTTGAATTTATTTCCAACCAATCATGTATGTCTTCTCCGACATAGATATGTTGCTCTAAGCTATGCAATAAAAGTGAGGGGGTGTGTCTACTCATTCATGAAAGGTCTCGAATGTTCCACGAGGTATATAAACTGCTGATTTTCTTGTCTCGGGACCACTTCAGTAACATCTCTCTTAGCGTGTGAATATGTAGCAGGTGGCGGGAAGCGCCTCTTTATTCAAGCAGCAGTACATCTACAAGGTAATGGCCTGTTAACATCTTCAGTTCTTGCTAGCTCAGCAGTTTAACTCTCGGGGAAGGTTCGAAACCTTTAGTATGTAACCTAACGTTTAAAATGTAAATTCTCTCCTATCTATGTAAAACATATAAATTTCTTTTGCTGTAAAGCGGGGATAGAGAGTGCTTTACCCTCTCGAACTCCCCTTCATTTGGAAATTGCGGTGACTACGTTCTCATAACCGTTTTTTTCTCTTCCTTAAAATATTGAAGTTTTCTCATACGTGTCACCTCCCTAGCTTGGGATTAGCCCATGTATGATCGGCCTAGTGCCTCTTAGGTTTTAATAACTTTGTGTTTTCGCCTCCTTTCAATTTGGTATTTTGGGCCATTTAATTAACCCAGTGTTTTGTTTTCTTCATGTGAAGGCCCTGTAAGTTGGGTACAAGATACCCCTGTTTCACTGTATGTGTGCCTTGAGGGCAGTTAGGAGTGAAGTTTGTTGTGGCCTTTGATAGGCTTGTAAAATTGAGAGCGGGACTGCTCTTTCCTAATTTGATCTCTGCGTGCCTCTAGGAGGCTTAACATTGTACGTAGGGGCAACTGCTCCTTGGTATGAAGGTGTTTTCTGCCCTTTGGTAATTTGTGGTTGTGAGCTGAGGGCTCAAGGAATGTAAAACGGGGCTCGAAGCCCAAAACTTGTAACGACTGTAATCTATAATTTCTTAATTTGTTGATTTGCTACTTGGTACCTGTTACACTTTTGTTATTTGTTGTCATTTGTTGATTTTGAAAAGAAAATATAACCTTTGTTAACGTTTTAAATTAGCTTTAATCTGGTAGTTGAGACCTATTCCAGCCCGCACCTTCTTTCACCTCTGCTGTTCCACAGATACCTCGGAACAATAATAATGATTTTTCTAATTTTGCAATACCTAGAGGGTTATTTAAAAAGGAGAATCACCAGTTGACTGCAAAATTGTTCATCATATATTGTGCTAGTGCGTAATCTGTTGACGAATTTTACCAACTAGCTGCTAGGCGGCGCAACCTTTGCAACAGTAGTCTGATATGTCACAAGCGGGATCTGTTAGTCATTTGATTAGAGTAACTCACGAAGTCGCCACATACGTGGGCGGTGATACATCTCATGCGCGATCTTTTCGTCATTTGCTTTCAGTAACTTACGAAAGTTACCAAAAAGCCTTCATTAAATTCCAATTCTCTCCGCAGTGCTCATATGTAGTGAGGGCATATAACCCTGTTGATGGTTATTTGTCCGTCGGACGGAGACCTAATGACTTCGGCAGACCTCTCGATGCTATTCGAAGAAGGAGAAGGCTATGTGTCACTACCGGCTTTTACCCTCTCCCTTCCGACTATCATATGTCATTCATTTCATCTTATTTTCTTCCCTGATGAGGTTGACGCCAGGTAGGGCATCCGGTTATAAAATCCGTCTTAAAACATTCATATCACCACAAACCCGACACCGTAGAGAATCAGGACAAGGAATGGACAGACGTTGGGCTGTAAAGTCATGCACCCTTAGCCAGCAGTCCGTATTTCAAATCATCTACGCTCTGACATCAATCCTCTGTCAGGAGAATACCTGCACGTTCGATTATGTAAAGATATGCATTCATTTTTAAATCGCCCGCGCCTATTATGTCACAGCTCCGTCACTCCTCCAAGGGAGACGGGCAGAGAGCCTGTGTGTGAGGATAGTTTGCCGTTTGTGCCCAAGGTTAGGTTAACATACGTGTTAATCAACCTACAAGTCACCTCACCAGCTCGGTTCCTCCAAGGGGAGCACGTCTGAGGTTGGATTGTCGTTCCTCCTAGCGAGTATAAGTTAACACACCATAACCTCAGCTACCAGTTACCTGACAGATTGGACTCCTCGAAGGGGAGCCTGTGTGTTAGGTTTGGTTAGCGTTCATGCGCAAGGTTAGGTTAACACGTCATAATGACGCCTTAACCTCATCTGCAGGTCACCTAAACGATTAGTGGCTCCTACAGGGGCGACCGACCGATTCGGCTCCTCCAAAGGGTCCGTGATCTTTCCGACTCGGCTCCTTCAAAGTGACCCGTGAGGTTAGCACTGCCCTCGTACGTAAAGGCATGAGTTCATAACCTCACCTATCGGTCAACGAAACTCCAGGTAGACCAGTGAGGTTAGCATTGCCTCGTACGTCCCCACCTAGAGGGTCAAAAGCACCGCCAGATTATTTCCTGATTAGACCCTTCCAATTGAGTCTGTGAGGTTAGGCTTGCTCTCGTACGCAAGGTTATGTCGTTATTCCACGTTCAATGGTCTGGAACCTACATAGCCTTACTACTCAAATAGGGGTCAATAATAATAATGGCGAATGGTCTCCGGAGAGTCTTGGTGCAGGTCTTTTTCTCGTAGAGGGCCTATTAGGCGACCTGCATGTCTGTGAAGATGAGGGCCCTACCTAGGATGATTTCTAATGTTGAATAAACCACACACACCCAGCCCCTGAGCCATTGGAATTAACCAATTAATGTTAAAATTTAGGGGTCAATGGCCTTGTTCTAGAACCTACATAGCATTACTATTCAACTATGGTCAATGACCTCGTGGGAATATGCTGACTGTGCACCCAGTGCTTAGAACATATATTACTCATACTACTGCTGGGAGTGACCTCTGAGTGCGTAACGGGACCGGCCACACTTCCTGGACGTCGAACAGGGTTGGCCAAAATCTTCACCCAAACGTTGACTGTTTCTTCTTACACCCACAATTCTTCTGATTGCTATTGTACAACGCGACGATCATTGAATTCAACAAATTCAGCGAAATCATCATCATTGCCATTTGCCCCCTTGCTGCCATAACCTCATCTGGTTGAAATGAGGAACACTTAAGGAAACTCCAAAGATACCTTATGCCAACAAGTGACAATTAAGCACATTCTCATTGAGCACTCATTTACGAATGAGTGAGAAATATGAAATGGAAATGACCATGTAAGACTCCCTCATATATAAGAGGTGAATATGAATTCGGCCCGTAGTCAGGTACAGTATATGTAATATTCTTGACCTTAAATTACTCATTGTGTTAGGTGAAAAGCGTCACGTTCATTTAAACATGGATGTGTTTTAATATGGATATGTGTTCGGGCTGGGGTTAGCGTCGTTCACTTCGCGTAGACAATTTTGCGAGGACAGAAAACCCACACCGTGGTACTAGGCAAGCTCCGTTCGTCATCTTCTTCCTAACGTTATTACTACCGCTTGCCAGAACACTGCCTTCTATATACAGTAGGTACAAAATGGCGCCGTGATTTAAACAACTTCCCACTGTCTTTGTTTGGCGTTTCGTGCAGGTCACAGCAAAGCCCCCTATACACGGCAACGCAACGACATGAAAGATATAGACTGCTACCTACCGACCATCTTCGATTCTACTTGAAATGCTAGCAGCCATGACACTTGAAGGCAAAATAAACTACAGGCGTCAGGGCGGAGTGGCTGTACTTGTGTAGACGTTTACATTAAATTCGTTATTCTTTGTTTCATGCAAAAAAACCGGCCTCAATTATGATAAAATATTTTTTTAAATACATGTACGCAAAACACCATAGAAGTAGTGTGATGACAGTGTTTAACCAGTGTGAATAATTCGTTTGTTACGGGCGAGTTGGCCTTGCGGTTAGGGCTGCGCAGCTGTGGCCTTGCGTCCGGGAGATAGTGGGTTCGAACCCCACTCGGCAACCCTCGAGGTGGTTTTCCATTTTCACAAGAGGCAAATGCTGGGGCTGTACCTTAATTAAGGCCACGGCTGATTCCTTCACACTCCTAAGTCTTTCCTAACGCATCGCCGCCATAAGGCCTACCTGCGTTCCCCCCCACCATGGTACAACAGCCCTTGAAGGGCCATGGCCTACCAAGGGACCGCTGCTCAGCCCGAAGGCCTGCAGATTACTAGGTGTCGTGTGGTCAGCACGACGAATCCTCTCGGCCGTTATTCTAGGCTCTCACGACCTGGGCCGCCATCTCACCGTCAGATAGCTCCTCAATTGTAATAACGTAGGCTGAGTGGACCTTGAAACAGCACTCAGATCCATGTAAAAATCCCCTGGTCTGGCCGGGAATCGAACCTGGGGCATCCGGGTAAGAGACAGGCACGCTACCCCTACACCACGGGAATGTCAGTGCTACGTAAAGCAAATTGAATAATAATAATAATAATAATAATAATAATAATAATAATAATAATAATAATAATAATAATAATAATAATAATTCGTTTGTGCGGCCAGTATCCAGTAACCGGGAGATAGTGGGTTCGAGCAACACTGTCGGCAACCCTGAAGATGGTTTACCGTGGTTTCCCATTTTCACACCAGGCAAATGCCGGGGCTGTAACTTAATTAAGACCACGGCCTCTTCTTTCCACTTCCTAGGCATTTCCTATCCCATCGTCGCCATAAGACCTATCTGCGTCGGTGCGAGGTAAAGGAAATAGCAAAAAAAAAAAAAAAAAAAAAAAATTCGTTTGTGGTTATGTTGTAACAGACTGTGTTATTTGAAGGGTCTCTCCAGATTCCTGTTAAACAACACTATTTAATGAAATAAAGTTAAATCGTCAGGGTAAGTATGATACGTAAATCAATTAAATTAGAAGCTTTTCATAAGTTGTATTGTAATGATGCAATATTCATTCTTCTCTGTCCGTTGTAGTCCTAAGAAAGGGGAGTGGTTATGGTGATTATTGCTTTAAGAGGAAGTACAACTAGGCAATCATGCTCTACATAACACTAATCAGACAGAAAGAACGGAAAGGGTCCGACAATCCGAAAATGAAGGTATCAGTCAAAGAAAGTCAAGGGGCACGAAGGGCGTGAAATTGAAAGAATCCCTAGACCTCGGATGCTTTAATATCATCGGGATCGGAAAATAACAAGTGTTGACCAAGGGAGGTCGGTTAGGATAGACGAACGTGAGGAGTCTGGCACAAGTAAGTGGAAGCAATACAAGGACTCAGATAAGGGCTCCGTGGTCGCTAACCCACGCTCCCAAGTGAAGACCCCTTCGGGCCCCCTTTAGTCTCCTCTCACGACCGGCAGGGGATACCGTGTGCGTTATTCTACCGCCACCACCCATAGGGGAGTTCAAAGGAAACCTTGAAGAAAAATAATGTGGCATTATTAGAATGGCCTATGGGATTTGAAATTGGACTTAGGCCTATACTAAAGTAACTCGCAAATAATTGTTCACACAATGGGCCCTCTTATGAAATGTAAGGTAAATCCCTTTCTGATGGCGATTGGTGCAGTCGAATGCTGCGCTGACATGGGCATCTTGAAAAGAAAAACGTTTATTATTACAAATTAATGCTGTTCATTTTCTTTCCAACCAAACGGCCGCCAGATTTGCTGCGCTTATTCTCATTAAAAGTCCTGTGATTAGTAATTGCAACAGGGTTTTCAAAACGTCTACACTTGCTAGTTTTAGATAAGATTTTATTTTTGCAACAGAAATAACCACATCTATTCATGACCTGATAATGCGGCTAGGCTAAACTGACATGCGGCTAGGCCAGTATTGAAGTTTCAAGTACTTTTGCCTGTAACTGTCATGGCGGCGGTAGTTAACTAAGCTTCAGTCAGGGGCGCTGTAACGAGTATGTTTAGCAGTCTATATCCTTCATGTCGTTGCGGTAACGTCACCGAAGGCATCAATATTTTGCTCATAATACATATATTAAGAATAGTTATGGCCATAAAATTATGTGTTAAATCAGTGAGCATTTTGTTGCATGTAGATGTAGTTGAGGCGATCTTGTGACGTTGCATGGAAATTTGTGCTTGACCAGCTGCCATATTGTTGGACGTAGAGCACGACGCTATATATTCCTTTCGATTTATTGGAGGCTACTAAGAGGGGAGCAACCAAAGAACTTATACTCACTCTCTCGTTTCTAAGGCTAAAGACATATCCATGATTGTCTGCTTTTCCGGGTACCGGAAAATTTAACATAGGCCTATATCTTTTCGACAGGAAATGGTCCGCCCCCCAATTTGAATGACGTCTTCCGCCAAAAATTTCCAGGCGTGTAAAAAAATACTTACGTTTGCGTATCTATAGTTTCGCTTCAGAAATCAAATTTCACCACCCTCACCCTTCCGCACGGCCCCTCAGAGAATTTTAGTTTTTTCAATGGAATTAGGGGTGTCAGATCCCCTGTTACCAAATTTTATTTTTCCAGGGTATCTGAAAATGGTTAATTAATTTTTGCCTCTTTTCAGATTTATGTCTATGTTACAGATAGCTACGCCTCGACTTCCCTTATTGCTACGGAGACACGTTGACTTGCCATGTGTGAATATATTTCTTTACAATTTCTTCAAGAAATTGTGATATTGATGTGACAATACCTCACTCCGAAGTCCTCTGTAGGGTGGACCAGGGAGCGGTGATAAGTGTACCTGGATCTGGAAGTCATGTAGGGATGACATAAAAAAGTTGATGTTGAACTGTTGAAGTAATTTAAAGAAAGGAATAGAATTAAGTAATTTAATAGATATATACTTACAAGAAATTGTAATAGGAGTTTAATCATGGCTGAGAAATTATCTAATGCAGGCAACCGTCAATCAAGAGTGAAATGCCTTCGGAGAGAGTTTGCTCCCCGTTCTAGAGGAAAGAGAGCAGCTTAGCGAGCAAGTAGGGAAAAAAGTAGGGGAAGTGCATGACGTAGTACTCACTGCAGGCCAGTGGCGCAAAGCTATAGCACATCTCTCTGGACAGGTTACATTGCGACACGATACGCGTGAACTCATGAGAGGTGACACTTAACTAGTGTTTTTCCGCCTTTACCCTCACACCACATGACGTTCAACTCTAGTCGGTTAATGTTGCATTTACTATGGAAGAGATTTCAGCACAGCGTATGCCATCGACGCCAGCAAGTTTCAAACCTTCTTGGGAAGAAGTGTATTTAATAGTTCAAGAAAATAACACATACAAATGTGTAATATGTAATTAAATATGGAATCACATTTAGAAAATATGTAGAAGAATATAAAGAGGTTTTAATGTCACTATGAGATTAGGTTTCACGATATTCAGGAGTTAGAAAAGGATCTGCAGGTGTTCGGTATTCCCTTTTCAGTGGATATGCAAACTGTTAGACCAGAACTGCAGCTACAACTGATTGATTACAGTGCGATACTCAAATGAAAGATAGGTATGCAAACACAAACAGTTTGACTGAATTTTATGTTCGTTTTCCACGGGAGAGATTTCATAGAGTGTATACATTTAATACTCATATTGTAAGTATATTCAGATTAATTTATTGATGTGAACATACGTTTTCATTAATGCGATTTGTAAATCTAGACAAAGAAGTAGGCTCACCGATGAAAACTTGAAATGTGTTTTGCTACTTGCCAGTGCGCAAGCGCTAGTACCAAACATTGACGACATTGCTACATAAACGAGCCCACTGATATGTTTCAATTCGTATGTTTAATTTGTTGTCATAGTCATAAATGCCATACAAATATTGAAATTTATGTTAACGAGACTGCAAAGAATATGTACAAATAACATAAACTGTATCTTCTTTCGGTAAATGTACGTGTCCCAAAGCTTCAGTTAATCGTGAAAATGTATTTATTCAGGAAATATTGCATACTGCTGTATATTTCCTTTGTCAATGAATAATTTTCTTAGTCTGTTATACTTCGTAATCTGTGTCCTGTTCATCTCATATGATTCATGCTGCAAATTATTATTATTATTATTATTATTATTATTATTATTATTATTATTATTATTATTATTATTATTATTATTATTATTATTATTATTATTACTATTATTATTATTATTAAAGCTGTTGTTCATATCCCCCTGTGGGTGGGGGCGGTAGAATAAGACACACGGTATCCTGTGCCTGCCGTCAGAGGCGACTAAAAGGGGACCCCGGGGCTCTGAACTTTGGAGCGGGGGTTGGCGACCACGGGGCCCTCAGCTGAGTCCTGGTATTGCTTCCACTTACTTGTGCCCGGCTCTTCACCTTCATCTATCCTATCCGACCTCTCTTGGTCAACACTTGTTTATTTCCGACCCCGAAGCTATTAGGTTTGCGAGGGGTAGGGAGTCTTTAATTTTCACGCCCTTCGTTGCCCTTGTCTTCCTCTGGCCGATATCTTCATTTTTCGAAGTGTCGAACCCTGTCTATATTTTCCCTCTGATTAGTGTTATATAGAGGATGGTTACCTAGTTGTACCTCCTCTTAAAACAATAATCACCACCACCACCACTGTTGTTCATATGGTAACATTTCCGAGCGGCAAGTACATTACGGTCACGTTATGCAACCCGCCTGTCCGCTGCTCTCTTGTCACGTGACCAACACCCGTCCAGAGCGGAGCAAGTAACACCAGCTCCCTAGACCAACTACGTGATGACATCTGATTGATGCAGCATTTTCTCACGGAGTGTCTGCCGTAGAGACAGGGAGGAATTGTACGAAGGGAAGTATTCATTCTGGTGAAAGAAGAATTTTTAAGCTACGAAAAAGTTAATGGCTCATCTCCAAAGACAACAGGGAACTTGATGTTTTGGAGTGTACAGACCTGGAAAGAGTGAAGCAGGTGCTGATTCGGAATTATTAGATATTATGACAATCAGCTACGTGGGAAACGGTACGGAAAGGAACGTGATTGTAGCAGGTGATCTCAGTCTACCAAATGGCAATTGGGAAGATAATGCGAATGACAGGAAACATGACCAACAAACGGCAAATAAATTAATCTGAGAAAGACAGCTCAATCAATAAATGATATAACCTACTAGAGGGAAGAATATTCTTGACGTGGTGCTGGTAAAACCAGATGAGCTCTATAGAGAAACAGAAGTAATAGATGGTGTTAGTGAACACGAAGCTGTTTTGGTCGTAGTTAAAAATAAAATATGTGATAGAACGGAAGGCCGTAAAAGAAAGACTATTAGGCAGTACCATAAGACTGATAAGACAGGCATGAGGGAGTTTTTAAAATTAAATTATGATCAGTGGAAAACGGTATATAAAATGTATACAGATTGTGGGATGGGTTTAAAGTAATATTGTTGAGGTATGTGAAAACTGGTAAGTAAATGATGTACCTTTAAACGTGGTAAGGAATGGGAAATGCCCAATATATATTATCTCAGAAAAGTAAAGGGACTAAGAAGGAGGTGCAGGTTGGAAAGAAATAGAGTTCGAAATGGCTGTGGAAGTAAGGAGCAATTGAAGGAACTTACTAGGAAATTGAACCTAGCAAAGAATAACACAACGGCAAGCATAACTAGCATCCATGTAAATTTGAGCAAAAATTGAAGGAAGGAGGTGCAGGTTGGAAAGAAATAGAGTTCGAAATGGCTGTGGAAGTAAGGAGTAATTGAAGGAACTTACTAGGAAATTGAACCTAGCAAAGAATAACACTACGGCAAGCATAACTGGCATCTATGTAAATTTGAGCAAAAATTGAAGGGTATGTATGGTTACATTAAGGTAGAAACAGGTTTCAAGAAGGACTTTCCAGGAATCATTAATTAACAATGGGACCTTGTATGTGAGGATCTACAGACGGAAGAAGTATTCAGTCAGTAGTATGCAAAGATTGTTGGTTACAAGGATAATGTCCAGATAGGGGAGGTGACTTATACTAACGAAGAATTTAAATTTGCCTACGATTACATGCAGGGAAAGTTGGCGTGTCTGGTAAAACGTAAGTGATACATACAATATTGTGATATCGCCAGGTGATTCAAGACTCAGCGCGATGGGAAATCAGATATGAAGGGGAGGACGTATAAGTCACTGATATGATCCCAATTAGAGTATGGTTTCAGTGTGTGGGACCGTCACCAGAGTTGATTCGAGAATTGGAAAAATATCCAAAGAAAATCAGTACGATGTGTTCCGTGTGATTTTCTACAAAAGAGTGGTGTTACGAAAATCTTGCAAACTTAGGGCTTGGAAGCCTTAGGAGTAAGGAGAAAAGCTGCTCGAATAAGTGATACGATCCGGGCTGTCAATGGAGAAATAACGTGGGATGTGGTTAGTTGACGAATAACTTTGAGTGGTGTTTTTAACCAACGTGAAAATAGAGTTGGAATTCAAGAGATAAATTGGGGTAAATATTCGCTTATAGGAAGAAGAGTTAGGAATTGGCGTAATTTACCAAGGGAGATGTTTGATACATTTAACTTCCTTGAAATTACTTAACAAAAGGGCGGGTATACCACTGATAAGGGGTCTGCCACCTGAGCGCCAACCCTAAATTTTCATCTGTGGTGATTAATTTATTGATGATGCAGTCTCCTCCTTGCCTAAATGGTCAACGTTTACGCCTTCCCTTCAGAGGTTCCCGGGTGCGTTTTCTACCGGGTCGGGGATTTGAATCGTGATTGATTGATTCTTCTGGCTCAAGGATTGGCTGTTTGTGTTTGTACAAACTCTCTTCTCTTCATATTCAGATAACATAGGGTTAGCGTCAGGAAGGGCATCCGGCCGTAAAGCAGGACCAAATACACATGTGTTACACAGATCGTACCCGCAACCCCACGTGTGGGAAGAGCGGTAGCTGATGAAGTACAATTCTGAACGCCGTAGCGAGTGATTGTCTTTTATTCATATACTAGCTGATGTACCCGTGCTTCGCTACAGAATTCTACATTGTATATAGAATTGTAGGTTAGGTAGAGTACACGTTGTGAGCAAAACTATATTAAATTGCATAGTTCTTAACGTTACTCTGGAAATGCTACGGAGAAATCACCAAAAGCCTTTTCTCATATGAAGACTGCGTTAGGGAATATCCATTGTAATGGTAGGGCCGCTTGCCTACCATCAGTCACAATCAGGTTGGGGAATTGTATTATAATGGCAGACACTCACTCTCCACCTGCCTTGTTACATCCTCAGAAAGACTCTCTTAGTGGTTTTCCCAACTGAAATGACCATAGGTCATTACAATGACGTCAATAGAAATGGCGCGAGTAAAAGCAATGATTTCATATGAAATACTCGATAAAATGATAAACCTAGGAGTACTCGATAAGTTATGAAATCTCAATTCACTACATTGGCGGCGGAAAAATCTATCTGACTTGGTGGAAAATTTTTCCTCCAAGCCAGAGGGGAAACCCCCTCTTCACTGCTAATTTTGAATGATTGTAAAATTTAATAAAAGTGAAGAGAAAGGTCCTCTTTTAAAACACGGCCTTTTCAGGGTTGAATTTGGAGTTATTTAGTGAATTGTGGGGTCTATAATTTGGAATATGCCTAAATTGTAATTCTAGACCAGGTCATACTACTGCTACTACTACTACTACTACTACTACTAAGTGAGCCTCTGCCTTAAGAGTGCACACTGCTCATTCAAAACTGCGCGTCAGAGTAGGCATCGAATAGCTTGAATACTATGATGAACCAGTGAGTTACGTACCACCACTACGGTATCAGAAAATGAATGAATGAGAGGAATGACATGCTGTGCCCTACCAACATAAACTTTCGTGTGAACGATATGACTTGTTTTCTCAACTGCCTCATTGAATTTACGCCTTGTAAAGACTATGAAACTTAGGGGACGTTCAACATTACGTCTAATTGTGAAATATGCAATACTTTCCGAGTGCTGCACAGGGACTTATGTTTTGATTCTTAAAGACTGTGACAATTCAGAATAAGCATATCGCGTTCCCAGAAAGCCAAGAACTTTCCAGTATTTTGAGTGATCCATAATTTATGAAGTCAGACTTTTCTTTCAAATATTATTTTCTTTAATGGCTATTCACTTCGCCTATTGACGGAACAGGACAGTTTCCGAGTGCCACTTATTCAGTTCATTGCTAGTATGTTTTAAATCTTCAGAACTATGCGTTTAGGACTGCAGTGACAGTAATCCTCTAAAACATTCTGACTTACAGTGAGCTTGCATTATGAACTTGCATTTCTACCAGTACTTGTTCTTCGAGTGATTATTCCAGAACGTTTTGATTTAATATCTAGAGTGCAGTAACCAGTAGCGTAGCCAGGATCGGCCAATGGGGGGGGGGTTACAGTTACAAAATTAAGATATAACATAATGAAAGTGCTTGTGCTTGTGCGTGTCTGGTACGTGCATACATGACTGTCATAAGGATACTGATACAAGAGTGAATTACTGTATGTGATATTCAGATTGCAATACACTACAAAATTCTTACTTTAAAATACAGAACAAGAACAATATGATCGAGGTCAGCAGTTTTATCTCAAACGATATGTTCAGTTTACAATCTAAAATCTAATTTTCTAGGCTTCCTAGAAAATAAATTTAACACATCTGTTGGTTTTACAACTATGTCTCTGTGAATGTTCAAGGGAGCCAACCCGTTGAGTCGACTTTCAATTGTGGTATTTCTGAGGTAGGTTTTAAGGCGTCTTAATGTTGAAAATGATCTCTCACTGGCTGCAGTGGTGACAGGTAGGGTGGCAAACACTCTCAACAAGCAGTAGATTGCAGGGAGTTTATCTTGATCACATAAAAGAAGTTTATTGTTTACTGTCAGTTTCTATTTATTTTCTTTTTGTGAAAGTTCAATGGGGGGGGGTTCTAACCCCCAGTAACCCCCCCCTGACTACGCCCCTGGCAGTAACCATAATTAAAGGGTCATATCTGTTCAGACAGTGCCATGAATGTGTGGAGTGCCGTGTAGGAAATTCAAGTGTGAATTACGTCTCGAATCGAACCCAGGAACGTGTGCCAATCTTCGAGACATTCCAGAACGTCGGGACATTCCAGAACGTCGAGACTTCCAGAACGTCGAGACATTTCTAGAACCTCGTGACATTCCAGAACTCCAAATCCGAGCAGGTGTGGTCCCTGCCCAGTCGATGTCCAGCACCATCCCAGGACTTGGAGGTACCAAGCAGCCACGACACTTCCACGCTGCTGTACGAAGGTGATATGAACTTGCTTTTGATGATCAATAAACTCAATTTATCAAAAGAATCTCTAAAATTGATAACTATACCTCTCTCTGTACCAGCTCCAATGATAAAGCCACTCCCTAGGTTAAGAATCATGCTCGTTAATTTAATATCAAGCGCCTTAAAGATATGAACACATTTTTACGGGTACAATATATATAGATAAACAAGATAACAACTATACACTGAGTGGCCAAAAGTCACGGGAAGGGGTGTCTCATTAGAAAATGTGCCGTGCATGTCCCCTGAGAGTTTCGGTTAGCTGCGGCGTAGCTGAGCAGTCAGTCACTGACACCAGTGTCGTGATGATGGCAACGAGTCGCGAGTTAATCGACTTTGAACGTGGGATGATCATCGACGAACGGCGCATGGGTCACAGTATTGCGGAGATTACAGGTGAACTCGGGTTTCCAAAGTTAACATTGTCGAGGGTGGATCTTCAATATCTCAGAAAGAATGTTTCCACCCGCGTAAACCGCCGCACGGGAAGACCACAGGCGTTTAACAAACGGACATCACGTGGCCTCGGCAGAACCCTACTGGGCTCACGATGGACTACTGTGAGTACAGTTCCGCCCACTTGAAAGTTGTGAGTCAGGATCCCATTTCTACCAGGACTGTAAGGAGGCAAATGCACCGCATAGGCTTCACCAACCGACGACCAACTCGCGTCCCTTTGCTAACACCTCGAAAGAGAGCTCAACGTCTTGCATGGGCCCGCTAACATCGACAATGGACAATGGAACAGTGGGGGCGTGTGATATGGTCCGATGAATCCCGGTTCTAGTTGTATCGAGCTGATGTGCGCATAAGTGTGTGGCGTATGCCCCATGAAGCTATGGATCTTGCATTCAACAAGGTTGTACCCAGGTGGGAGGTGTCTCAGTACTGGTCTGGGGGGTGTTCTCATGGTCGCGATTAGGGCCCATTGTCCGGCTGCAAGGAGCGCTGACAAGTGCACGTTATGTGGATATTATCTTTCAGACCATGTGCATCCCTTTCTGGCTCTAGGGTACCCTGTTGGAGATGCCATGTTTTAAAAGGACAATGCGCCATATCACCGCTCTGTGGTGGCACGCAGGTGGTTAGAGAGGCACTACAGTGAAGTTACGACCATGGATTGGCCCTCCAGATCCGATCGATCTTAATCAAAACGACCATTTATGGGATACTGTCGATACTGGTGTAAGCTCCATGAACCCCTCACCAACTACACAAGACCAACTCTGGGTAGCGTGGATCCAGAACGATTCTAACACCTTGTAGAGTCGATGACTGGGTGCATTGCTGACGTTTTGAGGGTTCGCGGAGGAGCAACTCGGCATTAACATCTCATTCAGTGTCTTCCAGTTACTTTTGGCCACTAAACTATACCATCATTGATACAACGAACACAATTTTTGAATAGGTTACTGTGAACACTGATAATCTGAAACCAAGTTATAATAATAATGCTACTTTTTACGTCCTATCTACCTTTACGGTTTTCGGAGATGCCGTGTTGTCGAAATTTTGTCTCACGGGAGTTCTCCCACTTACCAGAAAGTCTACCAACACGAGACTCACGTGTCCTCCAGTGACCCAAAGTTAAATGTTGACATTTTAAAATATGAATTTATTTAATGGGCTCTTATGGAACAAAATATGGCAGATTTTAAATGTCCTTTTGGGGAGAGGGGGGATGAGAAAATGATTTTAGCCATGAGGCCTTTGGGGGTTCTGGGAGGAATGCAGACATTAAAATTGTTTGTTTTCAGTTTCGCGTAATCTTAAGGGGTAACATACCCGTAAGAAGAGTACTTTATGTAATTTTGGATGAGGGGTCGAGTGATCTGGGGCAATTTTGGGGATGTATAGAAATACACCGAGTTTTGACATTTACACGGTGCTTCCAACTACATATTTAATTGAAATTAAAAATACAATCTTAAAACGCAGAGTGTATCAAATGTTATACAAGTCACCACAAGTTACACTAATTGTCTGAGCCAGAAAGAAATAAAACACCAGATAAAATGCGGGTGCGCAGGAGGGTATTTCAGCATCTTGGAATCACACCATACCTAGCAGGAATCGAACCGCCAAGTTGAGCTCAAAAGACCAGGCTCTACCACCTGGCAAAACAAAGTTAACATTTACTGGTAACAATTCAGCACCCGCCACTTAAATTACACACCTATAAAGAGAGCTCCGAAAGACAAAATAATTGTGTATGAATCGCTAATTTATCTACATCTAATCACAAGTTATGCAACGATGTTCGCCGGTAAGTCAATCTCACGATGTCGTTGCGTCATCATTGCATTCGGAGCTACAAGAGAGGACCACCGAGGTACAACGACAGTACCAAACGTCTCAGGAGGATGTAGAATGTTGATGAAAGTTGATTTCATATAAAATATTTGCCTTCAATCAATCAATCAATCAATCAATCAATCAATCAATCAATCAATCAATCAATCAATCAATCAATCAATCAATCAATCAATCAATCAATCAATCAATCAATCAATCAATCAATCAATCAATCAATCAATCAATCAATCAATCAATCAATCAATCAGACAATCAATAAATCAATCAATCAATCAATCAATCAATCATCTACATTTACGGCGGTCGTCCAGGTGGCAGATTGTTTAGCTAGCTTTTTCTAAAATATTTTCAACGAACTTGGAAATTTATCGAACATTTAACTTGATAATTTTTTTCCAATACCTCACTTCTCTTCCTGGAAATGAATATTTGCCCCATTCCGTCCTCTTGAATTCTATCTTTATCTTCATATTATGATCCTTCCTCCTTTTAAGAGCGCCACTCAAGCTTATTCTTCTGCTTATGTCATTCCATGCCAACTCACCACCGACAGCTTGAAACATACTACATAGTCGAACATCTCGTCTCCTTACTCGCAAGTCTTCCCTATGTCAAACCTAAGTACTTGTAATGGTACAAATATTGTAATGCCTATTGTATTTTTATTATCTTATTCCATTGTAAATCAAGTTTTATTTGTTTCGTAGCAGCTGGAGCTTGTCACACCAAAATTACCCGCGGCCGTGTCCCAGAAGACGCAGCCCACCCCATTTTTTTAAAAGTAGCCACTGTACTTCTTCACAACTGGGTTAAGAAAATTTCCAACCGCACGCCACTGCGTTATCCCATTAATTAATTCACAAATGCACTGTTTGTCTTAAATACTGCTAGATGAGTCAATTTTTTTATTTGTATTTCCTCTCAAAATATTCTTCGATCTCTTCCAAGGACTTCCCTTTAGTTTCTGGGAGCATTACGGCTACAAACACACAGCTGAGACTACACATAGCTGAATAAAACCAGAATGTGCCATCTTTGCCAAGAGCCGCATTTAAATTCGGGTAGGATTTTACTACCAGAAACAAAGCAATCATATTAAAACACCCAACAGCCGAGCCGAGGAAACTTCTCTGGCGCACAGGGAGTAATTCTCCCATCATGAGGTAAGGGAGCGTGCAGTAACCAATGGAGTATCCAACCATGAGGAGTATAAGGCTGAGCAATGGCAAGAATTTGAGTTGATCTGCTTGGTCTTTCTGCAGGAGGTAAAAATATGCCCCAAGAGCAGCCAAGGTGAGTGCCATTAGCAACCCTGAGGCTTGAAGCAACGGCTTCCTTCCCGCACGATCCACAACAAACAAGGCTGCAATATTCGACACAAATCGCACCATCCCTACTATGATAGCGCAGAAGTTTTCATTAATGGAAATTCCAGCTGATATGAATATATCCACTGCATAAGCAACAATGGCACCAATTCCACTGAGCTGCTGGAAGGCCAATAAGAAGAGTGACATGCAGAATGGCAACATTACTGGTCGCCGAAGACATGCTTCTATAAATGACTTCTCTCCCTCTTTATGTCCACCTTGATCAGGAAGGACAGTGAAAACAGACGTCCGACGTTGCTCATTGGGGATCTGGTCTGTTGGATTACGAGGCTGGAGACGGAGCCATTTGATTGCTTTGTCAGCTTCTTCAACACGTCCTCTGTCCATCAGCCAGGCTGGTGACTCAGGTAGTGGTACCAACAAGAAGAAGAGGGCCGCAGGGATGACTGCCGATGCACCAGCCAACACTTGCCATGTTACCCAGGTACCCATCACGTAGCTTATTACGATTCCTGCTGACAAGAAGACAGCAGGAAGAGAGCCAAGCACACCTCGGATTTGAGGTCGCGAACATTCGTTAACCTGTAATTTAAGACATTTGATTAGACAAATGAATGATTAGTAATAATATTATTTGATTTAATATTAGGTACTTCAAAATGTTGTATTCATCTAACCATAAGTTTTAATGTGGAACAGTGCACACTTTATAATTCAAGAATATTGTACATTTAACATATAACACTTGTGCACATAATAATATTGCAAAGTTTTAATTCTCATATCGATTAACGTAGACGAAGATAAGACGAAAAACATTTGCAAATTGGTAACGTTTTTTATCCACACTATATGACACCTTTATAATTTAAGAAAAACGTATTTTAACATACTACATCATTCATGTACATATAGTAATGTTAAGTTATAATTATTTTAATCATCATATCGGTTATTGTAGACGATGATTTAAACCAGAACAATTGTAATGACTATGTTTTCTCCCATATCATATGACATTATTATTGTGATGTTTGAATTGCATACTGTAATTATCAGCAGAAGATGACCTTCACAAGGTTAAAAGCGGTACTGTAGAACAATGGTGTGTAAATATATATATTGATTAGGTGGAAGCTTCTAAACTTCATATTTGTGATTATAATCAATATGGAGATGAAACTTATAGATTATGATAATATTAGGTTACCATTATTCATCTATTATTATTATCAATTTATTCTTCCTTGCGGAAGTGGCTCAACAGCACTTAGGCACTTTTTGTTGTTGCACTTTATTGTTGGGATGGAGTACTGTGTTACAAATGCTGTAGTTTTACAAAATACACTCATGTTTACAAAAACCAATCTGAGAACAACCTGAAGATTTCAATGAAGGGACTGAAAATATCACATTCTAATGTGACGAAACATGTGAAGAGGCTTGGTTACGTTTTTTGCTGCGATATTGGGGTATCACATGAACTGAGTGAACAGATTGTTATTCCATGTGTGCTGTATTGTTGGCAACGTAGTATGGACAATCTACGGGAACTACTTTGAAGGTTTACTGTAAAGGTTGCTGTACTAATTGAGAATGAACAATAAGGATTTCATGGCTAAATGTTTCCTCGTTTTATATTGTCATATCTCCGATACGGCGCGTTCCGCCATTCGCGGACAAAAGAGCGAACGGTTCGAACTAGGGTCGAACTGCTTGGAAATGAAAGAACAGGGAAATGACGGTGTTCAGTCTTCAGTGTAATAAGAAAAAAAAGTAATATACGAAATGCTGAAAAGGTAATACAGTTCATTGGTCGCTTGGATAGAAGCCAAGGCATGGCGAGATTTTAGGAACCATCATAGCTGTTTGTGCCAGCTTATCACCGGTATGTAAACATTCGAAGGTCAGGAGTTGAGAGCTTTAAAGGCGCACGTAGGCAATGGAGATATCCTTGTTCTCGTTACTTCCAGAACATGCTCGTGGTGTCATCCCTCCTTGGTGAGGGAAATGGCCAGCCAATCAGGAAAGGCCAACACAGAATCACGAGCAGGGCGAAGTCGATTATCAAGTAGTAGGTTCTAGAAAATAAGAAGTTATTTAAGGAGGTGTAGTGCAACCTTTCCACCCCACGCCATTTGCCGGACAGAACCAAATGACTGCATGATAATCCCTAAAAAATCGGGACACCGCCATATAGCACCATACGCCAAAGCGCCTGATGGAAAGGGACCTTTTTGGTCTAGAGTCAAATGCCACCTCATCAGGAAGGAACAAAAAAATTCAGAATGATGGGTGAGCAAATGCTCTTCCGACCGTGCAAGGGTCTACTGCACCCTTCCGTTCCAAAGAATCAAACCACCGACCTCCCAAGGCCATGGTACGTTCGCGGCAGAAGATCAAAGAAAATAACACATAACTAGCTTAAAGGCATAAATGAACGGAAGGAAACCTGGGATACAATGTTATTCGGCAAAATGACAGGCAGACAAAAATTTAAATACCTATTTATTGAGCCTTGATAAATCAAATTAATTAAAGGTCGATCCTGAATATTTATAGTATATCAATGTTGAATATGCAATGTCCAACGGACTAAATACAAATTGTAAAGTGTCAAAAAAAATGTATTTCTCCTTTACTTCTATCTTCTTCCCGACATGATGATAAATATTATATCATAATTTGTATAACATACTTTTCAAATTTAAAAAAAAATCAGAAATATCCTTATAAATGCGACGGTTATCATTAATAACTTTCTTCACTATCAGAAGAAGCAATTATTTATACAACAAAATAAATTGAAGATAACTTGAAGTGGTCACCTAGCTAAATTAATTATATTACAAAATAAACAAAGAATAAAATGAATGCTAGTCGATATAATCCTAATCAAAATAAAATGACTGATGTCGGGTCCAGAAATCGAACCCACATCCCAATGAATCCAATGACAAAAATTACGAAAATAAAACTCGATTTGTCATCCACATAAAGAGTGAAACACGACTAAAAGCATGTATAAAAAAGGAAAATATGTACACAATATGAAAAATAATCAATAACAATATACACATGCAATTGGCTGTATATAAAAAAAGTGTGACAACAAAAATCCATGGTTGCCTCAGAACTCGAACCAATGATATCCAAGATAGCATCGACAAACGGGACTAAAAAACTGCCTTTCTTAATTAATCATATGGTCAACAAATAAATGATAATACTGGCGTTCCAGTTAGTTAAATATTATTATAAGATCATACATGAAAAAGTCAAAGAACCCTTTGAACAATAATCAGTGTCGCACGGCCTTCATTCTAAGTGGAATAGCTCGAACAATACAGCATACAGTAATCCTTTAAAAGGGACAAACCTTCTTCACTCTCCCCTCATCGTAAATCTCTGGACGTCAAAGCCCGGCTAATAATGGCTCGGTGTGGCAGAAATATCCTTTCAACATCTCAAGGTGAAAGCAAATCGTTTCCCTTGGAACACATATTTGTTAAATAATCTTATTTCATTATATATTCTCATATCATATTTCCAAAGCTCCACTGGCTTATAAATTCACTGTCCTGCCACAATTATATAATACAATATCAATCCACTGTTCATTGTCTCATATTCACATCCGTCAACTCAGAATGACCAGCTTCGATTCCATCCGATTACAGAATACAGCCTAGGTTTTTCCTACATTTTAAAATCAAATCAATAAAATCAAATATGGATTTTAAACATATCCATAAGGATATTCTCATATTCAGAAAGGGAAATTATTCGACATTAAAGGAAAACGCTAATCTCAATAGGAAGGCGTCTGTTCGATGTCTAGGCATGTCACAAGTTACGCATATAATTAATACAGCCATCTACAAATATATCATCATGCGAATTACATGAAAATAAGAGTGCCTTGCTATCCTAATGTTAACAGTCGATAATCCATTTTACAAGCATAATCACCATGCATTATGATAATAAGCTTGGATATCACGTAAATAAATTATACAAAATTACGGCTTGGCTCAGTGCCAAAAACAAATCCACTTTCTATTACATTTACCTAATCTAAGCACTCTGACTAACTAATATTTTATCATCACGTCAAATACATGCATTACGTTAATTATATATATATTTAAGCCCATGGAGTAGACTATAAATTCCATGAAATGAACATAAATGAGTATGAAGACCACTCACAAGTTCTCTTTCTAATTAAAAAAAATACATGCAATTTACATGTCTAACCTAATTTACGTGATCTGCATAATGAATAACCGCGCATTTATTAAAAAATTATTTCATTTTAGTACTTATCATCATGTCGTAACAATCCAAGGTTCGGGTCCCGGGTAAGACCCTCATCTTCATCTTTTAAGCATCCATGGTGTTGACGTTGGTCACGGGTTCATGTCCGTTGCTACTCCCGCTGAGCACGTTCATAATCCAATGGTTATCTTCTACACTTATAACAGTTTTTATGAGATTAAGACTTGTTGCGTCACTTTAACACAAAAAATACAATTAATTGCACTATAATGAAATTAATACTTGTTGCATCACTTAAAAAGTTACAATTATACCGTTCTTGCGATCACATAACTTCAACCTGTTTTTAAATACTATTGTTTGTAGACAATTACAATATTCTCGAAGATATAAACTGTACATTTACAGTCTGAAACACTAAATAGATCAGAACACCATCAAACCGTGGTTCTACTTTGGATCCTTCGCGTGAAGTGGATACTGTTGTCATCATCGCGGTTCCTTTTATAAACTTTCCCCCTTCCATACAAGAGACAATGGATAGTCCCCACTACTTTTTTTTGATTAATAGTTCCACGTGTCGTATGACATCGGTAATACACGAAAACGTGTGACTCAGATTCTTAAGTAGTCTGGTTATGTGCGGAACCTGAAATGTTCGGCCATTTATTTAAAATTAATTATCAAAATAATGCCCCAACAATGTCTTCCATGAGGGTGCTGCGTACAAGGGACGCTTAGCTTATTATATAATGCAACGATTGCGTATTCTTCCACACGTTAATATATTATAAAGAATTAGAATTTTGGCAGATGTCTATAATTAAATCATATCACATCCCGAGGTTTCCCATATTAAATATTATGCATGTCTCGAAATCTCATCATAATAATGCGATTCGCGAGCTGGCAACATCGTGTTCGGCCATTTTTCAAACGGGTGACGGTATCATTATCGATTTTTCTGGCTTGAGATTTTCTTCCCTCTCTCTCTATCTGTGTATCCTTTTAGTTAAGACGGAGTGGTGTTTAGCAGGTTACAAAAGTTGTGTAAGCATGTGCAACCTAATGCAACTTTTTGTAACAAGTACGAGGGAGCTTTAGAAAGGTTTTTCACTGCCAAATAATTAATAAATAAATATGTACATGACCGATAAGGTCACAGTAGAGGGCGAACTCGGGGATCTGAACAAAAGAATTTACGGGAGACGATCAAAAGGAGGTCAAGGGAGTTGATCCTAAGAGTTCACGGGAGAAAACATAGGAGTTGTCCGAAGTAGTTACGGGAGTTGGTTTTGGGGAACCACGGACAGGGTCTGTCTAACTAGTTGGCAACGGAAATCTAGGATGGAAGTCTAGCTCCATTGAGACTCAGGCAAGTTAAAAGGAAGCAAAGTTAAACCTGGGAGTCTACTGAGAAGAGTAGCTGCGTCACTTCGATGGGGAGAACTTAGGAAGACTACTAAGTCATAGTATTCAACGAAGTTAGCCTGAGACTAACCCAAGAATTTCAGTACGGGAAGGTAAAGGCAGCCTACTACAGGGGAGAGCAACGTCGATTGAGAAGGTGGTTCGCAAGACAGGTTGAGAACTTTCAAGTGAAATTGCATTTCTTTGATGGTTTGTTGAGACGTGAAGTGCTGAAGACGCTCGAATGCCAACTTAACAAAAAGCAAGCGAGAAGAGCGAAGAGAGAAGACAACGGTTCCTGAAGCTAAGTATTGACCATAATAGTCAATCTTAAAGGAAGGGAACCAAAGACTCTTTAGTTAACTTAATAATGTGCAGTAGAGGTAGGAAGTTCTCTCCATTGAGAAGAGTGTATAAAAGTACATGTTGTACATGTTGTACAAACCTGTGCACTTCAGTTTGGTTGTTTTAATATAAGGTAGCTCAGCAAACGCCAAAATGACTGGTGTATTTATCGACTGGTATTGCTCTTGTTTTTTAACACAAGGTCCCTAGACAGTCCCGTACATAGGATACGAGTAGTATAGCAAGGCGGGTTCTAAAACAATGGGAGTTGAATCCGTATTTTCCCCGTAGGGCATTAACCCCCAGTAGTCTAACTATGCTGGTTCTAACCAGTGGTTATTGACCCCTAGAATAGTAGTTGTGCAATGCCGATTCGCGGATTTTGCATAAGAGAGGTAGCCTAACTTCACAGAAGCAATCGTGGAGAGGCCTAACCTCACTTTAACTTCCAGCTGCCCTTCCCGACGCGGATTGAGCATAAGAGAGCAAGCCTAACCTCACAGTTGCCATCTTGGGAGGGTCTAACCTCACTTTTACGGGTAGATGCCCTTCCCGACGACAACAATCGCCATCTTGGAGGGGCCTTGCCTCACTTTGAGTAGTAGGGCAATGGGGATCCTCGCAATGCCATCTTGAGTAGTTGGGCAATGGGGGTTTCGCATAAGAGAGCATGCCTAACCTCATGGATGGGGCAAAATACACAGGATCAAGTTTTACGGTCAGATGCACTTCTCGACGCTATCTTGAGTAGTAGGGCAATGGATATTCCCGTAACGTCATCTTGAGTAGTTGGGCAATGTGGATTCGCTTAAGAGAGCGAGCCTAAACTCATGGGAGGGCCTAACTGTTCAGGATCTAGTTTTACGGCCAGATGCCCATCCCTACGCCATTTTGAGGTGCTTAACTAAACAGGACAGAGTTTTACTGTCATATGACGTGTCCGTCGCCATTTTGATCCTAAAACCAGAGGGGGCACATGCGGCGTATCCCAGTTTTATTGACAGATTCCCTTCCCGACGTCATCTTGAATGGGACCAAACTACAGAGGGCACAGTTTTACGAACAGATGCCCCTCCCGACGCCATATTGGAGGGTCCTAACTACACAGGGCTTAGAGGCTCAGTTTCATGGTTAGATATCCTTCCCACCCACCATTTCGGAGGGGCCTAACCACACATTCGATATCTTTGGCCCAGTTTTACAATCAGATACCCTCTGTTGCTATTTTGGAGGGGTCTGACTACACAGAGGCTATCTGTGATTATAAAAGTGATCAGCTTAAGGCTTTATGTCTCCATCCGACAGACTACTCAGTTGTGCGCCTGTGTTATCGAGTGGTCTGTTATTACTTTACGTCTCCATCCGACGGACTAGTAACATGACGTCACACATATAACCTTGCGTACGAGAGCAAGACTAACTACACGGGCGCCATTTTGAAGGGGCCTATCCCTACAGACACTATTTTGGTGGGGTCTGGCTCACTTTTACTCTGCTTGAGGCTGTACGTCTCCATCCGATGGTCAAATAACGTGGCGTTACAGCGTGAGTGATTTCAAAAGAGGTCAACTCATGGCTTTACGTCACCGTCCGACAGACTGTCTCCGACGGGAGTGAGCACGTGCCATGCTAAAATTACTCTGTTTTAACATGCAGCGATGACGTCGACATGGTTATGCATGTTTAGACTTGTTCGTTATCAAGGTTACTCACTCTCTAGTGAACTTAAGCCTTTATAGATGGTGTAAGTGAGAATTTTCTTTTAGTCTCTGAGATAGTGTGGTAGAGAGTAGAGCTCTTTATTCCATCATGACAAGAACATTAATATTTGATGTACAACTCTTTAAAGTAAACGGCATCCAATTTGTGTTCAAAGAGTTGGTTGTGTACGATTGCATTTTATTGTGGGCGCCAAAACTCGTCAGTTTCGTATTTAGCCCAACTTTACCTTACAGTTTGCAACCCCATGAAGAAAATGGATTGAAAAAATTAGGTCTGAGTGGGAAGAAGAAGACTACCTTATCGCATTCTATCTTTGATTATGAACGCTCATTTTTCAGGAACAACTTTCGTTTTTTTAAAGGGATGTGAAAAGAAGGAATGGTTGCGTATCAACCATCAACGTGTTAAATTATCGACATGCATGATTTAGAATGTCCATTATTTAAAACTCTTTACAAGGAACATAGTGGAGAAACAATTAAGCAGTCTTCACGACATGTGTGCATGCTCTTTGATTGGTTGTGTTGCAGTACATGTCGGGAGGTGAAAAACATATGTAAATTGCTGTGTAGAAATGACGTAATTGTGAAAGAAACTTTTGTAGAGTAAAGACAACCTGTCATTTCTATCCGATACTAAATGTAACTCAGTAGAAAATGCAATCGTAAAGTTTTATGGATTCAAAAAGAAACTAAACACTTTTAATGAAGAAGAGTTGAATGCATTACCAAAGGCATTTTTGTTAATGTAGCTGCGAATGCTGTAAAGAAGATCAGGAATAACGTGCCCCGTGAGTGGACTCAAGATCCTGTATTGTCAGAGCTTCAAAGGAGTAGTTTGCATCATGAACAAGTGAGTTTATCTAGGAGACCTTCAGTAAGACAGTGTCGTACATGTCAACTCATTAAAATATATCACAGACCTAAAACTAACGAGTTTACATCGCTTATAAACACTTATCATGGCTGCGAAAAGAGTAAAAAAAGTTGTAGCAGAAAAATGTGAAGAAACGTACCGGGAGAAATGTGAGGAAGCATGCTGGGCATGGACTCATCAATAAGGTGATTGGTTTTCTTCCCTTTGAGCTTCATATTCCTAGTTACCTGCACTGCGGCCCTGTAACGCGACTTAACGTCCGCTTGGCACGTGATGATCCTGGTATTTATATGTTAGATTGTTCCGGAAAAAGCATGACATTGCTTATCGACAAAAAATTGCTGAACTAAGACGTGTAGCTGGTAAAACTCTGTATCGTAAAGCTATGCTAATGCTTCAGTTGCTGAGAAGATAGCAGCACTTGTCGTTGCTGGTGCAATAAAAGGAAAACTGTTACTAGACATTGGCATTAAACAGCGATGACAGTAAAATAACCTTTGTAAGAAAGGACAAGACAGATTTACTTCAAGAAAAAATGTATACATTCTGAAATAAATACGAATTGTAAAACATATTGCTGGTGCTGCTTTAATTCTTTAATATTTTTCCTACCCTACAGCATGTTGTAAATTAACGAGTAGTAATAATGTTGACTTGCATGTTTAAGCATGTCCTAAGCCATAGAAGAAAGGGAGGTGGAGGTTAGAGAAAAAACTCAAGTTTTAAATTACATCCTATTTATTAATCCATGAATCGAAGTTGTTATTTTAAACCAAGCCATTTGACAGGTAGTTTTTACACAACGACGAATAATACGTTCGATTAAATAGTGATTAGGAAATTTTGTTTTCTGTAGTTCCTCGATGTAGAATCCTCCTTCAATAGGCTGTCCTCTGAGATCACGAAGTAAATATGTAACTGGATTAGTAAGCTTAACACTCCTGATCTGAAAAATTTCTGTGCTCCAGTTGGGCGTGTATAATTTTGCAATGATAGACTTGTGTTCGCTGATGAAAACGAAATCACCTTTTTCAAAGCGATGGCGGCGCGGATCAGCCGTTTAAATTACAAAATGAATAGCATCTAAGCGGGGCGTATTCTTTAATAAGACGTGGCTTTGTCCCGACAGTGCGATGAGGTGTATCGTTTTAATTAGACACGAGTCTAGGTAGCAGGTCAATCCAACGATATGAAACTTAAGCTGTAAATTCTCGCCACATCATTGTTTGAAGTGTACGATTAAAGCGTTCTACAACAATTATCTTAAGATTGCTGTACGTAGAGTAGTGATGAATGTCAAGTAACGTGAGGTAAGAAGAAAAACCCCAGTTGTAAAACTCTTTACCTTGATCGGTTTGCAGAAGCCTTGGGCAGCGTTTCGATTGTTCAATAATATGTTTAAATGCGTCCTTGACTTGAGCTGCTGTCTTAAAGCACACAGGTTGTGCAAAAGCAAATTTATAGTACACATGGAGGACAGTAAGTAGATACTTAAACCCCTTATTGCTAGAGGCACATGGAATCACTTCTACTAAGTCTGCTTGCCAGAGATCACCTTTTCCGCGTGTAATAACGCATCTGCGACAGTAGGTGCGACGTGCTGGTTTATGTAACTTGTGTGCGATGCTTAAATTTCCAGGTGAGGCCTTATCTTGACGCACCATTACTGAATAATACCTGCATGTTGAAATTCTATATCTATTTCTAGAATTTCTGATTCGTGACCAGTGGGACCTGCATCTTGCGAAGCTCTTAGAAGTTGTAATCATTCAACGAGTATGTTAGGGACATTTCAGTATCTTACTTCTACATACGGCAAAAACTTTTGTAGATAACATTAAGACCACGTGTAGTCGGTTGATGTGACGGAAACAGCTTAGAAATAAACGCTCGATATTTGTGACTCTTATTTGCATTTACAGCTGCTATCCTCTTGTAAGACATCGGGTTGCGTCAGTAGCAAAACGTATTGCTTTATATTTTTAAGATCATCTTATAAAATTATATCCTTGTCAGGTATTTGTCAGAAAAAAAATTCTAAGAGTCCTTTAGTAGGTTTATATGTAACACCTTTTACGATGAGTCTGTTGCCTTTAATCTTAACATTTGCATTACCTATCCAGCAACAGTCACCTTCATAGCGAATACCGTAGGTTGTGGCAGTTTGTCCTGTAAAGAGTTTTTCTATTTAAAGAGCAAAGAGAGCCTCATAGATATTTCAAAGAAGATATTTAAAAAGATTACGATACTCTGGCACGATCATAACCTCGGTCAAAGGAGGTAGATCTTTTGATGAAGTAGAAGGTATTTTAGCAATAACATCTGTAGTTAAATCTTAACACGCTTAGATAATGAAGTATCATTAAGTTCTTCCTCATCCTCTCTTTCATCCCTATCCTGCTTCTCCTCTTCCTCACCCCACTTCCCTTCTCCTTTATGATTTTCTTGTTTAGGATCTTCTTCTTCATGCTTTTCTTGTTCATGCTTCCCTTTATCATATGATGTTTCCATAGAAACAAAACCTGCAGTAGACTGGGGCAATGAAGTAGAATTAAAAATTTCTTTCAGTGGTGTACCTAGTAGAGTTTACAAAAATAAATCAGTCTCTGCTTGAATACGTTTAAGCTCTTTAAATTTCCGTCGAGTGTTCTTTCGAGCACAGTTTTGCTGGAAGGTGGTTTTTGATCAAGTGGTGACAGTAACTCTGTGTTAATGCATATAAAATGATCAAAACCCATGCGAAATCGTCCGTACTGAGCATCACTTTCTTTATCAATAACTGAAAAGCCATAACAATGTGATGACCTACATGAAACACACATACATTTAAAGTCATTAAATGTCATATCAGTGTTATCATGATCATCATAAACATGCCACATGTTGCGCTCATCTTGCCGAAAAAGCACAATAATAATTGCGTTGCCGCGTATCAACTGCATAGGTACACGAAAATAGGTTGATATAAATACATGCAATCTACACACTTGTGTCGCCCCATACTAAAGTATGCACGAATTACATTTTTCTGTTCTGTTGCGATATCGTCAAGGAGCATATGAGAATTGGGAAGCACATCATGCGGTGATGGTACTTGCTCGTGTGAATTAAATTGAAAATATTTCAATCCATCTTTAATCAAATCGTGCGTTACAATTTGTAGAATAGTATATAGCGATTGATAGAGTGACTTGGCCAAAATATAAATATTCTCGAAGCGTATGCCATTTAAAGAGGTAATGAGTGTAAGTAAAAGATTTGTCTTTCCGCATCCCGATTGGCCAGATACGATACATCAAATAGTAAAAGGAAACAACGTTCCATGATTTCTTTTTGTAGTTGAACTAAAACTAGGTAAGAGTTGTGGCACGATGTCACTGACAAGTAGTATGCCTTGTTGCATGATAATCTTCAAGGTAACTGAATAATAAAGTAGACAATAGTAATATATATACCAAACGAAACAACAAGTAACTGTCTGTTCATAATTTGTTCTTCACGAGTAAAGCCGTGTACAGAATGGTGAAACAACGATATCCAAACGAAATGAAGGAGTAGATTAAAACTGTTGGATGGTAAGATGTTGTAAAGGGTGCACGAAAAGCTACTCGTGGGGAATACAATCCGCGTGTAGCTATTAGTAAGGCACCACGCGCAGCAAGAGTGAAAATTTCTCCAAAGTGCGGAACAATGTTTTGTAATCGTGCATGAATTATTCCTGTACCAAAACGATAAGAATTTCTTCCTGCGCTGTTTGCTGGACTAGCAGTTTTAAGGTGTTTGCTGCTTGGTTTTCGTGCTGTAGCAAGAACTGTTAAGGCAGGAAAAGAAGCGAAGCAACAGTGTGAACGTCATAACAATAATACGGAGGCAATTTAATTACGAGGCAAAGGAGTTCACATGGAGCTAGCACCATACGAAGGGGGTTTGGCGTCTAGATATTTCCAAAAACGTCTACTGAATGCACTGCACATCGAGCTCTAACCCACAAAGATTTTACGTTTGATAAACAACTTCGAATTCATTATTTTCGAGGTGTGTATATGCGCGATCAACTACCAGCACGCCTACGTGAACGTGAGCGTGGTGTAATTAACGTAGACAACAGTCACGGACCTGAAACTCAATAGCGTGCCTACGTAAAACGTAAATCTAAAGTATGGCATTTCAATATCTATGGAGACTTACCTTCTCCATTCGAGCTCATACGTTATATCGGAAGTTGTGCAGACATTGTTTACAATAAAAACCGTGCGCAAAATTTCAGTACACGCACAGCGCGGGCGATTATATCTTATGTTCTTATATCAAACCCAGACAGTAGACAAAGAGCAACAGTGTGCACGTGATGACTAACGGTAAAAGAAAGTTCGCTGTACGCGGAGAAGGACCTGGAACAACCGTCTAATTTAATCCACCGATCGAACTCGGTTATCAGCTTCATAATCCTGGACTTGTGTCGTTTGAAAGCTACAATAAAATATAGAATGTGCATGATGGTGTAAACAAGTTCTGTGACGATGAGTAAGTGATAACGCCACAATCAGGCAGTTATTCAGTAGACGATACTCAAGGCTTCATTTAAAGTACGTTAATTGAACCGTTTACTGAAGAGAGTTCTAGTAATAATAATTACAAGTTCTCAATTACTGTATGCAACATCACACATAAATGTGTTGTTGAGTCATCATTTAAGACTGACCTCAAATCACAACCCGACTCGATCGGACCATTTCTTGGATTTTTACGGATAGAGCTCATACCGAACGTACGTTACGAGTCTGATCAACCTATAACACATTTCGATGATCATCATATGAACAGTACTTGTTATATTATTACGGACTTGAATAGTAATCAACAACATTCACACGTTTTTCACGACTTTATTATTACAGAGGACTGTGGTTATACTATTCGTGAGAAACCATCAGTAGTTCTTTATCATCCTTTGTCTCTAAAACACATTAGTAATATCACTCCTAGGCTTGTGAATAAACATTATCAGCTTATTCACTTAGATCGGTACAACTACGTAGCTTACAAACTTGATCTTAAACCAGTATGAAATATCTATAAAACACGGTGTACATTCCGAAGACATACTACATGTTTGTGTAGACTAAACGAGTTAACAGATAACTATAAGCAGATACCCCAAGATTTAGGTTATACGCTAGTACAACAAAATGGAAAAATTGCTGGACATTATGAATACAGTAGAAACTTATGAAGGTGTAGTACGAAGTGAGCTTCATTCTTATCAACCTTTTAGTTTGGAGTCAATAACAATGATTAAATTCGCTTTATCATTAATCAGCAAGATGTATACACTCTACAACACGAAAGCTACCTCTATATTGAAGGATGACTAGATAAGTCATATGGAAGTGGACCAACCACATCTCAACTAAACAACCATGGTCTAGCTTTCCTCTTTTCTGAAGCGTGATATGAAGTAAATAATGTGGAAAGCGATAGATCGAAGAATGTTGGTATTAGAAGTGCAATGAATCTCTACCCTTCTTTCATCTTTTACGAATGGCAGGATGGTGTCCAAAAGCTACTGACAACTGGATGATTAATAAGGACGGAACTTCTACAGGTATGTTATCATTGAAACATATTTTTCGCTTCGCAGAAGGCTTTACACGTATTATAATCAACGCAAAACAAGAGGTAATTCTGATCCGTGTTCGAAGTGACAAAGTTCTCTTAAATCAGCAGAAACACCAGTAGACTCGAAAATTAAACTTCATCGTCTATTGAGGAGGATTCCACATGTAACATTATCTGATCGAGAAAAACTTCTATTGCTCAATATTGTATAAAATAATACACCATTACCTATACGTTTTCGAAGTTGGGAGCTGCATGATTATCCAGTCTTACCACCTACAAACAAGCATAGCTCGGCTGTTAAAACGTCACATTTCACTGAAAAGCCTTTGTATATTGTTTTTGGATTTCAAACCCATCGTAAATTCAAACATAAAAAAGTTCAGAGTTTGATCACTGTAAATTAACAAATATTAGACTATATCTCAACGGAATTAGTATCCCTACGAAAACATGGACATCAATTTTGAGAGGAATAAATTTGATTTGCTCTATGACATGTTTTGTAAATTCCAATCATCGTATTATCAGAAAGAAGTTCGTCCGCTATTTTCACCTGAAAAATTTAAAAATAAAACACTGATTCAATTTATAGACTGCGCTTATCGTGAGGAATCTATAAAAGAGTCACCTGTCGACATTTGTTTAGAATATTCCTGCTAACACAACAGCATATTCTCTTAATATTCGTATGAGTGATGTTACTTACCATCCGCTAACGAATATTGTTACAAGACTATAATAATTATAGCTCTTTATCAAGAACATTAGTGTGTGCTTTTACATCGTACCCCATGGAACAGAAAGAAGTATAAACTACAAGGTTACAGACAATCATCTTGATAACAAACAAAACTGTGAATGTGCATGCTGTTCACATGCTAATACGCAACATCACATTTATCTCACCCAAGTAAGTGAGGCTATTAAGAGGTTCTATAAACATACAACCTTATATCAGATGCCAAAACACCTGATTCAATGTTTTCCAATGTTTTATCTAAGTACGCTGCTCCTTTCGTGGATGCTTTTTAGGACATCCTACCTCTCCACAGTAAGATATCAATCGATGTAGCTTTATGTAGACCTTGTCAATGACATTACAAGCATCGAGGTAAAAATGGTTCGGATGATTGGGGTGGACCTAATCCGAAGACTGAAAACTGTAGTCAGTGTATGGATGAACTTTTTCCTTTCATTACAATACCTGATAATCATTCAGAAAGGAACAAAACACATGAATAACAACAAGGTATCAACTGTATTAACTTATTTGTAAAGCATAACACACATACTATAATATAAAAATAATTTCATAAACAATAAATGTTTTGTTTAATTTGAATGTTGCAGGGGACATTAGAATTTAGGAAGCATGCTACCTCTTCGCAGTAAGCTGTTAAGGAGTACAGCAATCTTGTCGGCAGCATAACCAATACTGTTGTATAACCGGTAGTAGTTTACTTAATTTTGTAAATAAGTATACAAAATTATATTTCATGAAATTCAAAATATTCTACTTATTGCAGTCCCTTTGCCTCCTTACACCTATCGAAAATATTCTCACTCATACTATATATAAAGGCTTCAGTTTACTAGAGAGTGAGTAACCTTGACAACGAACAAGTTTTAACATGCATAACCATGTCGACGTCATCGCTGCATGATAAAACAGAATAATTCTAGTATGGCACGTGTTCAGTCCCATCAGAGACAGTCTATCAGATGGTGGCGTAAAGCCTTAAGCATACGATCACATCGTCATAGTTATGCATGTTTAGGCTTGTTCGTCACTGCCGGATGGAGACGTAAAGCCATGAGCTGACCTCTTTCAAAATCACTCACGCAGAAACGTCAAGTTATTTGTCCGGCGGATGGAGATGTATAGCGGTAAGCAGGGTAAAACTGAGCCAGACACCACCAAAGTAGTGTTTTTCAGAATAAGCCCCTTCAAACTGGCGTCTGTGTAATTTGTCTTGCTCTCCTGCGCAAGGATATGACTGTGACGTAATGTTACTTGTCCGTCGGATGTCGACGTAAAGCCATAAGCAGACCACTCGATAACACAGGTGCACCACTAAGTAGTCCGTCGGATGGACACATAAAGCCTTAAGCTGACCTGTTTTAAAATCACAGATAGCGACTGTGTAGTTAGACCCTCCAAAATAGCAACGAGTGGGGCATCTAACCGTAAAACTGGGACCAAGATAGCGACTGCATAGTTAGGCCCCTCCGAAATGGCATGCGGAAAAGTTATCTAACCGAAAAACTGAGACTCTAAGCCCTGTGTAGTTAGGCCCCTCCAAGATGTCGTCGGGAGTGCCATCTGTCCGTATGTATTGACCCTGTGCAATTTTGGCCATCCAAGATGACGTCGGGAAGGGCATATGGCCATAAAACTAGGATAGGCCATATGTGCCACCTCTGGTGGGAGGATCCAAATGGCTACGGAAGGTCATCTGACAGTAAAGCTGTGTCATCTTTAGTTAGTCCCCTCCAAAATGGGGTCGGGTTGGGCGTCTGACCGTAAAACTAGACCCTGTGTAGTTAGGCCCCTCCATGAGTTTAGGTGTGCTCTCTTGAATCCCCATTGCCCTACTAAACAAGATGACGTCGGGAAGGGCATCTAGCCGTCAAAGTGAGGCTAAGCCCCTCCATGAGGTTAGGCTTGCTCTCTTAAGTGAATCCCCTTTGACCTACTACTCAGGATAGCGTAGGGAAGGGCATCTGACCGTAAAACTAAGGTCCTGTGTTGTTAGGCCCCATCCTTGAGGTTAGGCATCCTCTCTTATGCGAATCACCCATTGCCCTACTACTCAAGATGGCGTCGCGAGAATCCCCACTCTCCTAATACACACGATGGCGTCGGGAAGGGCATCTAGCTGTAAAAAGAAGGTTAGGCCCCTGCATGAGGTTAGGCTTGTTCTCTTACGTGAATCAACATTGCCCTACTACTCAAGATGGCGTCGTGAGTATCCCCATTGCCCTGCTAGTCACGATGGCGTCGGGAAGGGCATCTAGCTGTAAAAGAGAGGTTAGGTCCCTTCAAGATGGTGACTATGAGGTTAGGCTTGCTCTCTTATGCAAAATCCGCGTCGGGAAGGGTAACTGCCGTAAAAGTGTGGTTAGGTCCCTAATGGTGGCGCCTGTGAGGTTAGGCTTGTTCTCTTATGCAAATTCCGCGAATCGGCATTGTACAACTACTATAGTAGGGGTCAATGAGCTTAGGTGAGAACCCGCATACTTACACTACTAGGGGTCATTGACCTCGTGGGAAAAATGCTGATTCTGCTCCCATTGTTTTATAACCCGCCTTGCTATACTACAACATCCT